>NC_067166.1:6940313-7672813 GCF_903995435.1 Acomys russatus | reverse complement strand
CAAAGCCATCCATGAGATTGATGGTGACGCATGAAGTGGGCACGCTTCCATTAAACAGGCTAAGCCATGAAGGCAGTGGCTCTAACAGACAACACACAAGGAAGCGAACATTTGAAGTCTAAGCTTTTTGACTCTAGGTGTTTTTTAAAGGCAAAGAATGGGTACACAGAAAGAAGGAGACCGGTCTTGCTTCTCTCTGCTCTCCAAGTCTGGCCATGGGGTGTGGAGGAAAGGATCAGGTGGGTCTTAAAGATATGTGAGGATCAAAGGAACATCAGACTTGGGCTGTTTCCTGGCCTGGGATCCTCACCATACTGGGAAGCCTGCAAGGTAAGAAGGCTGCTTGAAGTGAGCTAGGACTCAGTGGCCCACAGGAGGAGAATTTGGGGAGTTCTCACCCTCACCACTCTCATCAACCTTTTCTTTCTTCTGGCCTTCGGCGATCCCCAATGGCTACATACACCTGGCAGCCAGCAGGCAAGGGAGACAGCAAGTTGTCCAGAGTAGCCAGTCTTGGGACAAAGAGAAAGACAGAGAAGAAGCCATAGGAGCAAATGGAACCCATGGCACACATGCTAACCTCTCTCGACTCCTGTGGCTCTTCTGCTGTTGATACCCACACAGGTGCATGTACGCATAGTACCTTTTTCTTCTCTGCGTCTGATGTTAATACTGACTAATGTGTTGAAGTGTAGTCTGTGGCAAGCATGGGTCTAAGTAGCATTAGCAAGGGCTAATTCATCTATTTCTTACAACCTTGACCAGAAAAATAGTCACCATTTGCCACCTACAGAGAACAAAATTAAGAGGCGAGCAGTTGAGGTCACACAAGTAGCTAATGATAGAGTCTAGACTTGCATTCTAGATACCCATGATCTAGACACCATAATGTCAAGTCCTGTGCTAAGCACTTCTTGCTCCAAACTCTACTTTTCCCTCATCCATTCACAGTATCCAGAACACAGAAGACACTGAGTAAACATTTCCAGATTTAATTAGTTAGTTAATTGATCTTTGTTGATATAAAGACCCATATCAGAGATTTTTCTTTTTTTTTCCAAACTAGAGAACAATTTCTTATCTAGATTTTGCTTTGCTCCCATCCAGTACTCACACAAGACTGAGTTTTAATAAGGAAGACCTGTCTGCGAAGCTTTGTCACACCAGAATTTATCACCCTGGCTGCTGTGGGGAGTTCAGGCGTCCATGTGAGGAAGGATCTGACTGCACGATTTCTGCAAAAACCATTAATGGCATCCACTCCAGCAATTATATTTATCATCTCCCACCTGGGGATTTAAGCTCACAAGGATGTATAGTCACTCATGGGCCTGCTGTAGCCTCTGAAGCCACAGCTTCTGCAAAAGCCATTAGTGATGTCTGCTTCAGCAGCAGGGCACAGGAGTTAGCTCTTGGAAGAAATCAAAGAAAAGAGGAAGGTGGCTATGCAGATGAGTTGTGGGAAAATGGTCTCATGAGCAGGAAAGAAACAGCTCTCTGGGCTAGGGCGGGGGATGAGGGGAGAATGAAGAAGGCATATTGAATCCCTGAACATGAACTGTTAAACTGAGATGTTGTAAAAGAGGAGCGAGCCAAGAAACTAAAATATTGGAACAAACCTTCCACATGCCAGCCCTCATGCTGCCAATAGTGCCTAGGTCATTCTAAACCCAGAGTGGATATTTTTCAGTTAATAGCTGAGAGAGGGTCAAAGAAGTTATGTGCAAATATGGGGTTAACCCAGAGAATGGCCTGTGTTCTGTCTACTGCTCAGAGTTTTCATGGCACATCATTTAGACTCCATGTCTCATATAGAAGGCACAACAGCACTCATTTGTCCACTCAATTCTGCACAAGTGTTTATTGAATATTACGATGTACCAGGTACTGGACTTTGGACTTTGTGCTGGGGGGATACGGTGAAGTGTTTCACCTACTGTTGCAAGGTTCATGTTGTCACCCTGGACCGTGCAATGACAGGATACTACAGGAGTAGAGGACACCTAACTCAGTCTTGCAAAGGAATGGCATCCCAGTGCAGTCTCCAGAAACTAGAGCTTACAGGGGAAGTGGGGCAAGGCCGGGCAAGAGCGTGCAAATAGCATGAAGGCCTATAAGCTCTCCCAGAACTCCCAAAAGCTCAGGTAGAAGAAGAGGATGGCAAGAGAAAAAAAATAGTGTAGGTAAATAGAAGCCCAGATGTGTAGATCCTTGTGTAAGATATCAAGACTTTTAGATTTTATTTTAGGAGTAAGGAGGAGACAAAGAGGTGATATAATCAGACCTGCATTAGGTGGGCATCGTGTGGCTGTGGTGTAAAGAGTGGTCTGAAGGAGGCAAGAAGGCTAACCCAAAATCGAGCATCATTGGGAAAGGGAGAGATATATAGAAAATACCAAGAGGCCAGAATCAGGCTGAGCAGTGATGGTGCACACCTGTGATCCCAGAACTCAGGAGGCAGAGGCAGGCAGATCTCTGAGTTAGAGGCTGGCCTGGTCTACAGAAAAAGTTCCAGGACAGCCAGGGCTACACAGAGGAACCCTGTCTCAAAACAAACAAACAAACAAACAAAAAACCAATACAAAACGAGGAGGAGGAGGAAGAGAAGAAGAGGAAGAGGGCAGAATTAACAAAATGTGATGGCTAACTGGTCACAGGAAAAAGTAAAGAGTTGACTGGTACCATGGTTTCTGATTTCTACCACAGAAGGTAGAGAGCACTGATTATTTGCTAAAGTAGAAAATGCACATGGAAGATTTGGCTTGGCAAAGACGGTGGTGGCTTTAATTGTGCTAAATATTCACATAGAAAGAACCTGTAGGTAGCCTCCTATGGGTCCGGACCTCAAGATGGGGAACTAAGCTGAAAGAGAAATGAATGAGGTAGGCCTCTCTCCTTTTTGCGGCCATCACTGGACCGCAGCTGCCAAAATGAAGTTCAGTCCCTTCATGACTTCTGATCGAAGCAAGAACCGCAAACACCATTTCAACGCACCTTCTCACATTCGGAGGAAGATCATGTCCTCCCCTCTTTCCAAAGAGCTGAGACAGAAGGATAACATCCGGTCCATGCCCATTCGAAAGGATGATAGAGTTCAGGCTGTCCGAGGACACTACAAAGGCCAGCAGATCGGCAGAGTGGTCCAGGTATACAGGAAAAGATATGTCATCTATACCGAACAAGTGCAGCGAGAAAAGGCACAACTGTCCATGTGGAGCAGAGGCCTCTCATACACAGCTCTCACTAAAGACTGTTTAAGTAGTCCTTTAAAAAAAAGAAAGAAAGAGAAAGAAAGAAATGAATTATTGCCATAAAGATAGGTGGTCCCACATCTTTCTTGAAGTCAGAATTGCTGGTGTCTTAGGAAATGAAGTTGACTGACTTCACCCTCACCCAAATGACTCAAAAGTGTCAGGGGGCAGCAGAATCTAAATATGTTTTTAAAGGGTTCCAGTGAAACCCTTGGGCCTTGGCAAAGCTGAAATGTGTAGGTGTGTGTGGTCACCATGAAAAAGCATTGCCCAGACCTTTCTCAGAAGAATCTCATATGAGAGATGGTTGACTGACAGACACGGGTCCCACTTTGGATTCAACACCATGCTCAGGCCAAGATCCTACCTCCTGGACAATGCTGGAGCTACTTATAAGCAACATTGGCTCCACAGTTCCCCATGGGCCTGGCCGAGAATGCTTTAGGGTTATGTGGCAGTCTGAGATGCTTTGTACCCGAACACCTTCCTTTCTCTTCTTTCTTTTTTTTTTTTTTTTTTTTTTTTGGCGGGGGGGGGGGGGGGGGGGGGAGCGGCGGAGTGTTTCAAGACAGGATTTCTCTGTGTAGCCTTCGCTGTCCTGGACTTGCTTTGTAGACCAGGTTGGCCTCGAACTCACATCAATCCACCTGCCTCTGCCTTCCGAGTGCTGGGATTAAAGGCGTGCGCCACCACCGCCCGGCTCCGTTCTTCTCTCAGGTATCAAATAGCATCATGATGGAACAGTCATGGCCTATGCTCATCCTCTCCCCTTTGTTGCTCACACACACCAGGAAACCTCTTGCACATCTGCTGGATTTTGCATCTTGTTGGTATGGGAAGCAGACGGTTGGGTTATCCAGACTGGTCTTTTTTTTTTTTTTTTTCCCCCTGGCAGATACGAGGGGAGAATCACAGAAGGAGGATTAGGGGAAACTGACAGATAGTGGTAGAACCGTAGCCTATAGCATCTGCATCAGGTTCATAAGGAAATGTAGAGAACGGTGATACAGGAAACAACAAACAGTGACAGTGAGAGAGCTGTAAGGCTGGGAGGGTGTGATGAGGTTAATGGACGTCATCATATTGGCTGATGGAGGGAGTTGCACATTGGGACATTGGAATAGGCAAATGTGTTAGTATATGGGGCTGAATAGTAAAGAAACAAGACATTGGAAGGCTGGGTGCATTTTTTAAAAAGTATAGACATCGAAACAACTATCAATGGTGACAAACTCAGAGGAAGAGGAGAAGGTGTGTGAGGAACTAGGGTCTACAGGAAGTGATGAGGCAGAATGAGGAAGTCAAGAGGAGAGACACAGAGAGGAAAAGGAGGAGGAAAAAAGGAGAGTAAAGCAAACCATGCGGCCTTCATGGGTGTTCAGGGGTGGAAGAATGGTGACTGAATTCAGTATTGCTGAAGGAAGATGCTGTCCAGTTATCTCCTGCCCTGAGTACAAGGCACAGGACAAGAGTGAGAAACATGTGTTCAGAGGGATGCTGACATTTTGTGGTCCAGGGGAGGAACTGGACAGATGGCTTGGTGGTTAAGAGCACTGTCTGCTATTCTTAAAGGACCCAGGTTCAATTCCCAGCACCCACATGACAGCTCACAACTGTCTGTAACTCCAGTTCCAAGGGATCTGATGCCCTTACACCAATGCAAATACAATAAATTATTTTTTTAAAATCCAGAGGAATTTTATGTACAGAAAATGGGGTTTCCCAAGGGCATACATAATGGGTAGAATTTGAAAGAAGAAAAACGGTGGGTTGAAGCAAGGGAAAGGAAGGACAAAATAGTGTGGGGAAAAGGAGTGTGAGAGAAAAGAGTTGAAGAACAAGGTTCATCTTGATTGGTGGAACAGCAAGGTTTTGGAGGACTTGGTCTCCACCATAGCTGTGGTGGCTTGAATGAGCATGGTCCCCACAGGCTTATATGTTTGATGGAGCTCTTTGGGAAGGCTTAGGAAGTATGGCCTCCCTGGGGGGGGGTGTCACTGGGGGTGGGCTTTGAGGCTTTAAAAGCCCACACCATGCCTCATGGTTGTAGTCTTGACAAGTAGGCTCTCAGCTACTGTTCCAGTACTGTTCCTGCCTGCCTGCTGCTGCTGTGATGGTCATGACTAACCCTCTGAATAAACTCTTTTGTAGTTGCCTTGGTCATGGTGTGTCTTCTCAGCAAGAGTATCTAAGAGAGTAGCTTTATGCAGAGGAATGACTTGACTTTCTATAATAAGCCAGGCACCCCTCTTAGAGAACTCCAAGGGGGACGAGCCCATGACCAACGACTGTACCATGCTTTCTCTGTTCTAAGACAACATGAATCCATTTAGTAACAGCTTTGAAAGGAAAACAAGAAACAGTACATTTACCGTGCATCATGACTCCAGAGTAATGTCAGTATTAAACATTTAAGGCCTAGAGAAGAAAATCCAAGAGCTGCTTCCATGTAACTTCATCACGTCTCTGGTTGATGGAAAAGTGCAGGCTTCATGGGAAGGTGCCATCTTTCTTTCCTGCCTTCCTTCCTTTTTTGTTTTTTTTGAGACAGACAGGCTTTATCTGTGTAACAGCCATGTCTGTCCTGAACCTTTGTAGACCAGGCTGGCCCTGAACTCACAGAGATCTGCCTGCCTCTGCCTCTTGAGTGCTGGGATTAAGGGCATGTGCCACTATGCCCAGCCACCCCACCCCCCACAGGGTTTCTCTGTGTAGCCTTGGCTGTCCTGGACTCACTTTGTAGACTAAGCTGGTCTCGAACTCTGAGAACCTCCTGCCTCTGCTTCGCTTCTAACTTTCTATTTTGTCATTGTCCTGTTAGTGCCGTAGCACTCATTTGAAAGTCAGCACAACTTACATGAGGTGGTTTTCTCCTTCCACTATGTGGGTTCCAGGGACCAAACCCTAACATCTTACTTGGCACGAAGGACCTGAATGCACTGAGCCGCCTTTGGGGACCATCCTTTGTGTGTTTAAGCAGCTAGCTTAGATCTCTCTTTTATCTCCAGCCCGATTTTATGTCAGTGTGTCTCCTTGTACTCTTTTTCTGATACTTGTTTCTTTAAATCCTAAAACACAAATTAACAGGAAGGATTACTAAGTGTTCCTCAACTGTATTTACATACCAAAAAAAGCATGATGCTGGAGGGTTTTTGCATGCTCCAAGAGGCAAAACCAAACCCCTACTTGGAGTAATTGACTTAAATGTCAGATTCTTCGGGGTTGTCTTTATAACTTGATTCAAATAACGACTCTGATTCTCGATCGCTTTTTATGAAATTACCGTGTAGGACCTAAATTGGTGCAGCTGAATTAAATGACTATCGGAGCTTAACATTCTTAATCGCAAACCCTCAATTTAACCAACCATTTATTATAATCAAAAAGCAATCAATATGTTGATTGTGGCGATATGCAAAATGGAGATAGAATTATTAGTAATTACCTTATATTTGGGGTTCAATGTGATGGAAAAATAACTGGAAGGAAAATTCAAAGCACACCACACTCCAAGGCATGGCTGTTATGTTTTGGTGCAGCATGCTATATTGATTGTAGTCTTTAAATAAATTGAATAACATAGGTTGCTGTCAAACACATGAATTATTCATGGAGCACAGTTTGGGAACACTAAAGCTGCCTCTGTTAATGAATATTCAAATGTGTCAATAGACAAATGACTGACCCGGCATTACCCAGTTCTCACATGCAGGGAGGTCTCAGCAACAATATGGAAATCTATGAGGCAAAACTTGCTTGAGTCGCTAGATTGAGACACAGTCCCTTTGGAAGCCCGGGAAAGAAGCCTGGGCCCAGGCCTGACAGGTGGTAGGTCAGGGAGGGAGGCGCTGGAGTCTCTCACTGAGCCGGAAGGCTTGCGATTGCAAGTGTTTTCCTGTATACTCCAGAACTTGGGGTTCTTCGGACTATATTTTCCATGTGATCCTCGGGCCCCTCCTATGAATACAGAGCAGGTTGCATCAAGCTGGTGAGTTTTCAGGTTCCGGTATGAAAATCTAACTTCCCATGTTGAAAATGCCAACAGGTCACTTATGGTCCCTGACTGCCAGTTTCTTTATCTGTTGAAGTGACCCGAATCTTTTTTGTCATAGAACCTATTTCATAGCCTTGCCCTGGAACTGAGTGTTAGGAAGCCATGCCGCTCAGAGAGAATGAGATAAAAATGTGGTCTGATGGCTTTCCTGAATGGTGAATCCTTACTCTTTTTTTCCCCCCCAAGACAGGGTTTCTTTGTGTGTGTAGCCCTGGCTGTCCTGGAACTGGTTTTGTAGCCCAGGCTGGTCTTTAACTCACAGACATCCGCCTGCCTCTGCCTCCGAAGTGCTGGGATTTAAGGTGTGCACCACCACACCTGGCCAAATTCTTACTCTTACTTTTTTCTTTTACTAAACTTTCTGAAGAGTTAACTAACTAACTAACTAACTAACTAACTAACTAACTAACTATCTAACTAACTAACTAGCTAGCTATTCTTTCTAGGATAAGTGTCTAGGATAAGGAATAAGGGTCCTTCATTCCATTGTCCCAAGTTAGTATCTTTGACCACATAGATATTTGGTTGTTATATGGTTCTGATGTATAGATACAGTCAAGTTTGCTTGCTTGGTTGGTTTTTGTTTTGTTTTGTTTTGTTTTGTTTTGTTTTGTTTTTAAGACAGCATTTCTCTGTGTATCCCTGGCTGCCCTGGATCTTGCTCTATAGACTAGGCTGGCCTTGAACTCAGAGATCGCCTAAATGCAGGGATTAAAGGCATGCGTCCCCCCACCACCCAGCAAGTGAAGTTTTTGGAAGCTAGGACCAAAACCAGTTCTGCCTGGATGCCATCAGACCCTCCTCCATCTGCATGGCCAGTCTGTAGTTGTGATGGAGCATGGCGTGACCTCATTCAGGCAATGAGATAATAATGAGATGGGCACTTGAAGAAAATGAAGGCCTGAAATACAGAGACCCCCTAAGAATGCAGCTTTCCTCCTCCTCCTAATCATCATCATCACCATCATCACCATCATCTTTTTCCTCCTTTTTCTTCTCTTCTTTTTCCTCCTCCTTTTCCCTCTTCTTTTTAAGATTTATTTTTATTTGTATGTGTGCAGATGCTCTCACAGGTAAGAAGAGGTTTTCATATCTCTCAGAGCTGGAGTTACAGGTGAGTACGAGCCAGCTGATATAGGTGCTGAGATCTGAACTTGAGTCCTCCGGAAGAACAGCAGGTGGTCTTAACCACAGAGTCATCTCTCCGGCCCTGTCTTCTTTTGCAACATTTGTTTAATTCTCTCCTATGCCCTGTTCAAATGACTAAGAATTAGATATACTTCATATCTATTTGGATTGATTTTAGCTAGATTGAGGTTCCTTTTATTTTTGTGGAGCTTAAGTTTCATATCATCATTTTCAAGTTCTCGGCAAGATGCCCTTTCCACTCCATTGCTGTGTGTGGTTACCGGGTCAGAGTCAGCCCCTTACCAGCTCTCCAGCTGTTTCAAATGATTGTTTTAATTCTTCTCATCTCATCATTGAGTGAGTTTTAGTCTTCACTGTTGGTAGATAAGGTCAGTGACTGATTTCTGACCAATGGACTCAGCCATATGTGTTGACAGTTATTTTCAGCTTGTTTAAGAAAATCTCCCATGAAATCCTCTAATTGTCTGGTTCTTTTTGCCTGGTTGTTTGGTTGTTTGTTTTTGTTTTTTTGGTTGTTGGTTTTTGGTGGTGGTGGTGGGTTTTTGTTGTTGTTTTCAATACGGGGTTTCTCTGTGTGGCCTCGGCTGTCCTGGATGCACTGGTTTGGCCTTTAACTCTGCCTGTCTCTGGAATGCTGGGATCACAGGTGTGAGCCACCAAACCCCACTATTTGCCTGGTTTCTTGAATGCTGATCTAACACAATAAATTCAATGGAGTTGCAAAGTTGAAGGAACATTTGTCACTAGGTCCCTGTTCAGAGAACAGCTTGAGAGGCCTGGTCACACCATGTCCCAGCAGCTGGGACACCCAGACTCATACAAGCATTGGTTATCAAGAGATCAGGTTTTTGTTACTGTTGTTTGTTTGTTTCATCAGTTAGCCTTCCTGACTTCCAAATAAAAAGAGGAGAGTGGCAGTTATTCATAGTAAATTTCTGTCTAGTAGAGGTTTTGGACTCATATTTTAAAAACTAGAATGTGTTAGTTTTTCTTTTTCTTTTTCTTTTTTCTTTTCTTTTCTTTGTTTGTTTGTTTGTTTGTTTGAGACAGAGTTTCTCTGTGTAGCCTTGGCTGTCCTGGACTCACTTTATAGACCAGGCTGGCCTCAAACTCACAGAGATCTTCCTGCCTCTGCCTCCCAAGTGCTGGGATTAAAGGCGTGCACCACCACTGCCTGGCTCTTGCTATTTTTTTCTTGTGACAAATTATTTTATTTTAAAATATGCATTCTAACATCAAAGCTCAGAATGAGAGAATTCTAATTTACTTTTAAAGGTTATCTATCAGTCCTAAGAAATAATAAAAAGTACATATGATGGAAAGATAAGTTTAGATTATAGTAAATTTTGAAGTCATGATAAAATACTTTGGAGACAGTGTTCAATAGTGGATGTTTTGTATAGGCAAATTCAAAACAGGCTTCTATAAAGAAAAAAACATTATTGTATGGACACAGTTTATGAACTATTTTTTTAATATAATATACCGTCCCTATAAGAATAACCTCTTAGCTGGCTGCGGTGGCACACACCTGTAATCCCAGCAGTTGGGGAGGCAAAGGCAGGTCGATCTCTGTGAGTTTGAGGCTAGCGTGATCTACAGAGTGAGTCCAGGACAGGACAGCCAGGGCTACAAAGAGAAACCCTGTCTCTAAAGACCAAAAACCAAACCAAAAACAAAAGCTTTTGCTAGTTATATTAGTTCCATGCTTGCTCTATGACCAGACACTTGGAAAAAAGAGCTTAAAGAAGGAAGGGTTTGTTTTGGCTCACAACTAAAAGGAAGACAGTCCACCATGGCTAGGAAGACATGACAGAAGGATTGTGAGGTGTCTGACCACATCTGGTTCCTGGTTAGGAGGCAGAAAGAGATAATGCTGGTGTTCTAGTGTCCTTTCCTTCTAAGATTTTCCTTTTAAGTGTAACGTGTGTGTGTGTGTATGTGTGTGTGTGTGAGTGCAATGTGCACAGAAGGCAGAGGGGCATCAGAGTGCCTAGAGCTGCAGTTATAAGAGGTGATGAGCCACCCCACATGGCCTCTGGGAACAGAACTCAAGTCCTCTGGAACATTAACCCCTGAGCGATCTGAACCCCTTCAGTGCTCCTAACCCCTGAGCAATCAATCTCTCTAGCTCTATTTTCTCCTGTTTATTCAGTCTGAGACCCCAGACCGTGGAATGATGCTGCCCATACTGAAGGTGAGTGGTCCTACTTCAGTTGAAACGCTCTGAAAAATGCTTTTACACGCATGCCCATGCTTTGTCTCCCAGGCAATTCCAAATCCAGTCAAGTTGACAGTCAGGGTCAACAGTCACATCCTTGAGTAGTATTTTATAACTTTTTCCATTTTTTTGACATTTTTTTTGAGACAGGGTTTCTCTGTGTAGCCTTGGGTGTCCTAGACTCACTTTGTAGACCAGGCTAGCGACATTTTTTTGGTTTTGTTTCGTTTTTTGAGACAGGGTTTCTCTATGTTAGATTGACATTTAATGTAAGTGTTTTTGTGTATGATATTAAGTTTTTCCTTTTCCTTTCCTTTTCTTTTTTCTTTTTCTTTCTTCTTCTTCTTCTTTTTTTTTAGATAGGGTCTCTCTGTGTAGCCTTGGCTGTCCTGGGCTCACTTTGTAGACCAGGCTGGCCTCGAACTCACAGAGATCCCCTTGCCTCTGCCTCCCCGAGTGCTGGGATTACAGGCATGTGCCACCATGCCGGCTGTTGTGTGTCATAATTTTTAATGATGGTACTGTCACCTAATTCCCTGTGATGAATATCCATATAAATCCATCTTTGCCTCTGTCTTTATTTTGTTAGGGTAATTTGCTGAGGTAGCAGTGCTAATTTACCATTCTGTTCTTATAACTACGATAGCATTACTTGGCCAAACCACAGTCTTATTTTAATTTGTAGGTTGTAAGTGGGACTGTAGGAGAGCTTGCCAACATTTTTGTTGTTGTTGTTGTTGTTTTGTAATTCTTTTAGAATTTCATACCTGTGTATCATGGACTCTTATCATTTCCATCCTCCTATTATTTTCCCTTTCATCCTCTTTTAACTCCCATCGAGCCCCTTCCCAACAAATACCCCCTGGACTTTCATGTCTTTTTGAGTGTGTAACCCCACTGTGCTAAGTTAGGGCTGCTTGTATGAGTGTAGGTGGAGCACGTTCAACTTACCAGTGGCTACACCCCTGAAGAAAATGACCCCTTCTTCCCCAGGTACCACTAACTACCAGTAGTTCTCCAGGGAGGCGTGGCCTCTTGAGTCCCTCCCCTATTCAACATGAAATGTTAAATGGCTCTGTTTGTGCAAGGTTTAGCAGGCAAGCGCAGCCGTTGTGAGTCCATGGGTGCAGCCTCATCATGTCCAGAAGACAGCATAGCACTCCTGCTTATCCTCTGCCTTTTACTTTCCACCCTTCTTGTGTGGTGTTTCTTGAGTTGTGGGGGCGGTGGTGGTGACATGCCACTCATAGCCAAGGACTCAGTAATAACGTATTATCAGCATTTAAATCAGTTTTGAGTGTGCATTAACGATGCAAAGAACAAAGCTAAGCTCAGCACTGACAAATGAGTAGAAACAGAAACAGTTATAGGGACGTTTGACACTGTGTCAGAAACAACAGTTGTAGGTTCCTCTTATTTTATCACTTTATTGTGGGAAATTGAAACCTAAACTTTGGGGCTCATGGCCTAGAATTACAACCACTCACTGTCATAGTTAGCGTCACTATTGCTTTGATGAAACACCATGACCAAAAGCAAGTTGGGGAGGGAAGGCTTTATTTGGCTCTGCGTCCACATCCTTAGTCAGGACAGGAAGTCACACAAGAAGAGAACCTGGAGGCAGGAGCTGATGTGCAGACCATGGAGGGGTGCTGCTCACTGGCTTGCTCCCTATGGTGTATTTAGCCTGTTTTCTAAAAGGACCGAGGACTGAACTGCTAGCCCAGGGGAATGGCACCGCCCACTATTTAAGAAATGCAAAGCTGGAGAGATGACTCAGTGGTTAAAAGCACAGCCTGTTCTTCTAGAGGACCCGAGTTCAATTCCCAGCACCCACATACCAGCTCCCAACTCTCTGTAACTCCAAGATCTGACACCTTCATACAGACATGCATTCAGATAAAACATCAATGCACATAAAAAAGAAAAAAGAAATGCTCTACAGGCTGACCCACAGCCCATTTTTTGTTTTTGTTTTTGTTTTCTGAGACAAGGTTTCTCTGTGTACCCTTGGCTGTCCTGGACCCACTTTGTAGACTAGGCTGGTCTTGAACTCCCAGAGATCCACCTGCCTCTGCCTCCCAAGTGCTGGGATTAAAGGCGTGTGCCACCACAGCCCGCTTCCACATCCCAATCTTTTTATTATTATTATTCATTTATTCAGATTACATCTCAATCACTTGTATCCTCCCATTCCTCCCTCCCTCCCGCTTTTACCCTATTCCCCTCCCCTAGGTCTATGACCGAGGGGGACCTCCTACCTTACTACATGGTCATAGGCTATCAAGTCTCATCTTGATAGCCTGTTTATTTTTTCTGTGAGTGCCACCAGGCCTCCCCACCAAGGGGAAGTGGGGCACCAGAGTTCATGTCAGAGTCAGTCCCTGCTCTCCACACAACTGTGGAGAATGTCCTGTCCATTGGGTAGATCAGAGTAGGGGTTCGATGTTTACTACTTGTATTGTCCTTGGCTGGTGCAATAGTTTTATAATCCACCATATAAACAAACTGAAAGAAAAAAAAGCCACATGATCATCTCCTTAGACACAGAAAAAGCATTTGACAAAATCCAACACCCATTCATGTTTAAAGTGTTGGAGAGATCAGGGAGACAAGGCACATACCTCAACATAATAAAGGCTACATACAACAAGCCACTAGCCAACATCAAATTAAATGGAGAGAAACTCAAGGAAATTCCTCTAAAATCGGGGAGCAGGCAAGTCTGCCCACTTTTTCCATATCTCTTCAACATAGTTCTTGAAGTTCTAGCCAGAGCAATAAGACAACACAAGGAGATCAAGGGGATCCAAATGGGAAAGGAGGAAGTCAAACTATCCCTATTTGCAGATGATATGTTAGTGTACCTAAGTGACCCCCCCACCCCAATTCCACCACAGCCCAATCTTATGGAGGCATTTTCTCATTTGGAGTTCCCACTTTCAGATGACTCTAGAATGTGTCAAATTGACCTTAAATTAGCCAGCACACTTACCTTAAGGTATTTCCTGGGAACGTTTATTATAGCAAAAGTTCTTAGACAGTTCTTAGGGTGGGCAGGCTCACTCTCATTCATTCATTCATTCATTCATTCATTCATTCACACTTTCCTGTGTCTGAGGTCTGCCGAGCAGGATGTGGTTGAACACTGTGACAGAGATTAAGCTGACTCTTGCAGTCAACATCCTAGGGAAACCATTGTGGAAAAGAGGCTCCGCCACCTCCTAACCCAGCTCTGTGTGACTATTTATTTGCTTAGCAGACACCTTCCTCCGGCTTTTATGGTGTCAACCAGAAGACAGGAGAGTTAGATGCATCTTGCAAGTCGGAGGTCTCAACATCATAGCTGACTGGTAGAGTTCTTCCGTCAGTCATCACAGGGCAAACACGATAGCATCCACATTTTAATTTTCACAAGAGCCCCCCACCCCCACCCCGCAGTGCCGATGACTGTTCTCTGGTCCCGCTGAGCTTTTGCAATCCCGCGGGGCGCACACAGCGTACCCTCCACTTCCACCTGCAGTATAGTTTGTGTTGAACCGATTAACTAGACCCAACCCAAGAATGAGTGTGTGGCGCCTTCCAAAGCTCTGTGTCGGATGATGAGTGAACGATCTTTCTACCCGTGCCCTCAACAGCTGGCTTCTAAGATGCGGACCAGTCTGAAGGGTTGAGGGAACAGATAACAGGTCGTACGCACAGTTGCTGGCGTACGCAGGAGATATTTTTAGAAAGAGAGCGCCTAAGAGCATGCCTCCATAAACATTTTTAAGAATCGGGATCACACACAAATATTTCCAAAATATTCTGGTTGGCAACACTTGATTTTGGTTTAAGCTATTCTGTGGATAGAGTCCAAAGACTGTTAGTTGAAGCGCTTCACAGGGGCCCAATTTCATAAGCTGCCCTCTTTATCAAGAATGGCCAAAAAAAGAAAAAAAGAAAAAGAAATTTGAATGATAAAGCCACACCCTTCTGGTTGCTCAAATACCACAGACAGTGTGGGAAGATGATTAGGCCTCACCTATATCTTCTGTAGGGAGTGTTTCAGTGACTGCTTGGCAAGGAAAGATATACCATTTGTTGGCTTGTAATAGCAGCCTAGTCTCTAGCAGCCAAAAGCCAAGTAGATTCATCTTAGAGCTTTATTGTGAAGTGTTGGAACGACTTTAACCTGCAAACAGAAGCTGTGGCCTTTATTGGTGGCTTTACGTCAGGAATAGGATGTAGCTACTTCAAGGCTGGATTCCCCTGGATGTTGAGAACTGCAGCCCTCTCCTGCAGTTGGTAGCCACACGCCTGTCCCTTTATTGTTGCTTCATAAGCAGCTGTTCTATAGGTCCACCTGCCTCACACTGGAATCTCACCATGGGTCCTGGTCAGCATCCATGTCTCTCGGAGCCTTCTTTTTGTTTGTTTGGTTTTGGTTGGTGGGTTGGTTGGCTTTTCGAGACAGGGTTTCTCTCTGTAGCTTTGGCTGTCCTGGACTCACTTTGTAGACCAGGCTGGCCTCGAACTCACAGAGATTCGCCCGCCTCTGCCTCCCGAGTGAGTACTGGGATTAAAGGCATGCACCCCCATGCCCACTTGAGGTCTTCTTTAAAGCACTGGACAACAAGCCGGCACGCAGCATTGGCTTCTGAGGAGAGGCCGTGTCCCTCCCTGATGGACCATTCATCTCTTCTCCTGCTGTGTGAGCTTCAAGATGGACTAGCCACTTTCTCCCTGTTGCAGCAGACTGTCTGACAAGAGCAACTTAAGGAACGGCTTATTTTGGCTCACAGTTGGAAGGTTCTGTCCCTTGGGGCTGGTCACATTTGCATCAGGTGTCAAGAAGCAGAGAGAGATGGCCGCTGGTATTCTGCTTCTTTCCTCCCGTCTGTAACAGTGCTGCCCACTGCTAGGGTGGGTCTCCCCACTTCAGGTAACTTAATTTGGACATTTCCTCATAGACACCTGCAGAGGTTCGGCTCCTGGGTGATTCTGGAGTCTGTCCGATTGACAGTCGAGGTGAAGTACCACGTGATGCAAGCCAGAGTTTGGGTGACAGTGGAGCTTTCTAGAACAGGAAAGTTGCAGCTTGCAGTCACAGATTGGTGCCCTCTGTCCTTTGCTCTTCCCAGAGAAATCCTACGATGCATCTTCTTTTATTTTTGACCAAAGTGCACAACCAGTTTGCAAGAATGATTGCTCTGTTCTTCCCAAAAAGCAATGACATTTGCTGATGAATTTTTACTTTTGCACTAAAGGTTTTGAGCTCTTTTGTGGTTTTCATAGTCATGTTTTTCGAGACTCTTTTTCTGTGTAGCATTGGCTATCCTAGAACTCTGTAGACTAGGCTGGCCTTGAACTCACAGCAATCCGCCTGCCTCTGCCTCCCTAGTGCTGGGATTAAAGGCGTGCACCGCCACGCCCAGCAGTCCAGCCATTTTTAAACTTGTGATATTGAAGACAGACACGTCACCACTCTGGGGCTAGTTTATACCATTAAATCTAAGTAATTGATTGATTTTTAAAATGTCCTTCAAGTTCTAATTTCTAGGATTATGATAAACCTAAGTGCATTTATTTAAAAGATATTGAATACTGAATCCACCATGTCAGTAAAATTGCCAACAACCTCAGCCACAGACTTGGGTGCTCAGGGAAAGAACTGTGTGGGTTGGAGAGACATCCAAGAGCACTAAGAAACAAAAGTTAACCCAAGAGCAGCTTCAGAGAACACTGCAGATAGTGAAAGTCTTTGTTGGCTGTTTGTTTGTTTGTTTTTAAGACGTGGTTTCTCTGTGTAGCCTTGGCTGTCCTAGACTCACTTTGTAGACCAGGCTGGCCTTGAACTCACAGCAATCCACCTGCCTCTGCCTCCTGAGTGCTGGGATTAAAGGCAATAGTTAAGATCTTAATCACCGAAGTTCCCAAAACTCCCTTTCTCTCTCATCACAGCTCTGTGGTCCACCTGGGAGGCTACTCCAGGGGCAGCCAGGCTCTAGAGAACTTGGAGACCACAGTGGGCCAGCTGCTGGGCTTAAGCTGTGCACCAGGAACAACCAAGGTCCCCACAGCCTCGCAGTTTACTCACAACTGAGTCCTTTTCTGCCTGGCCTTGAACCTGGTGCTCACCCACAGCCGACCCTCAAAGAGACCTTCATCAGCACCTACCTTTCACATGGCTCTCTTCTTTCATACACCACATGTTTCCCAGCTGGGCTTCTATCTTTGTGTCTGTTCCCAACAGCACGACCAGTCTCTCCATGTCTTCTCGGACAGGAGCCTCCTTCTCTTTATAAGGAGTAGACAGAGTCACAAGCATCTCCAATGCTCACAGCCTTGTGACTTGGTGCCCTGGACTTTACAAGTGACAAACCTGAAATGCACTGTGCCTGTGCTTCATGATCCTACAGGGACTCCCCCCCTCCACACACACACACACCCAGATCTCTGCAGTCACAATTGCCCTGCGCCAAAGTGCAAACCACCAGAATTAACTGCAGCTGCAGCTGTCGTGGTCTTCCTCCCTCCCTCCCTTGTGTTTTGCCCCTGGGGACAGGGATATTTCCAAGTCTCCTTGCTTCCTCCCCTTCCTCCCATCTGCAAGTGTTGCTGGGCCTGGCTGCGTCCCACAGAGTGACACAGGCAACAGTCATGCATGAATTAAAAGTTATGGCCACAAAGAGAAGAGCCAACATTTTAGTGAACAGGAAAATTTCAGGGCCCCATGCAAAATGCTCTACAAGTATAAAATGTCTGAAATCGAGGAGAAGACAAAATGTTCTCTAGTTTCCCTCTTACTTTATTTTACATTCTGGAACATTCTTATAAATATATCCTTAGGGTACAACTTGCACAGCTTTCTTGTATGCTAACCTCTCCCACATGTGATTATGTTATTTTATATAAATCATCTTGATGTGTCCTCGGAGTATATGCATGGTAGCACAGAATGGTGGTAGAAATGGGGTGGGCGGGGGGGGGGGGCCTGTTTTGGTCTGGTCTCCCTGGGATACACTAGGTATCTGCATAAGGCCTTGCCTTTCCCATCTGTGAAAAGGAACATTTCTCTGCCCTCTTGCTTGCCTGGCAAGGCTGTGAAGATCAAACAACAAAGCCATTTATACGGATGTCACAGATATGGCTGTGAGAACACGGCTCCTTTGGCATTGGTACCAAGGACATATATCTTGGGCTCTTTGTAAACCTTTCTTTAAAAAAAAAAAAAAAAAAGAGAAAAAAATCACCTATTTCTTTATCTTTTATTACAAACTGCTCTGTGAAATAGGTTAAAAAGCATCATTGTTTCATTTAATGGATGAGAAAATAGAGGGTACAGAAAGATAAGTGTGGGGTTTGCGCAAGATATTAGTGATCAGCAGATGAGAGAGGGGAAGGGAGTGCTGGGTAAACGACTTCTGTCCGGTTCTACCCCACGCGAACACCCCTCTCCTCCTTTTGTGTAGTCTTTTGTGAGTCAGGAAGATCTCCTTGCCAGGCACGAGGGCAGGAGCTGAACACTGATGGTTAGGTGGAGGGGCCAGGCCCATCAGAGCAATGAGCCGCAGCTGAATTACAGGGAGGGTGCAGAGTTCAGGATGTCTATCCCAAGATCAAGCACCAAGAGAAACAAAAGCTGAAAGGATGAATATAACAGCAAGGGCTGCACACTCAAGGCCAAGAGCAAACCACCGGTGTGGCTGTCGAGTCGGCTCCAGGCTCAGGGAGGCGTGGATTTCTCTTCTGGGAAGGGGTCTGTTGGCATGGCCTGTGAAGTCTCACACCTGACTTGGAATACATACACTCCCTCCTCATCTCCTGCCTCCTGCCCATTTAGCCAGTCTGCATGCAGGTGTCAGGACAGACTCCTTGAGATGCTGCAGGGCTGCTGTTGGCTTCCTGTCTCCCCTGTCATGTGATCTAGTGTTGGGCCTCCACCAGGGCACTGATGGCATTTCACATGAGGGACTTATTGGGCACTGGAGAGTATTTAGGACATCTGGTATCTAGGACCCACTAGAAACTATTTCAACCTCTCTAACTGTGACAACCCAAAATGTCTTCAGATGTTGTCAGATATTCCCTGGCACAGGTGACCCAAAGCTGAGAACCACTGGCTTAGGATTAATCAATAAGCAACAATTACCAATCATTCACTAAGCACCAGGCCACGTACTGGGAAAATCAGTCAAAGTGGAGAGAACAGACACACTGAAGCAGGCCCTCCCCTAAGCAATTCATCAGATGGCCAAGGATCCTGTGTTCTTCAATCCCACAGGCACCATTTCCAAGGACGTGCAGACCATTTGCAGCCAAGAACTAACTATGCTCCATAGGACACACACAGATGGTTAGGTGTACACACACACACACACACACACACACACACACACACACACATCCCTAGACCTCAAGTAAATGATGCCTCACTGTATTTATTGTGATGGTACCATTTAGTTACAGAGTATAGAAGCTGAGTAGATCTGAGTGTGAAGGATTATTCCTAAGAAAATTAAGTTGTGTACTTTGGGAAAATATGATAAGCAATTATTTAACAAGTTAAATATGACTAAGAGCACCTGTAAAGAGGCATAGGAAAAAAAAATCACGGTGTAAATTCTTCGTATACTTGAAAAGATTCCAAGCTGGAAATTTCTGCCAATGAATTATAGATTTGGATTAGATAACACAAAGATGTTAAGTTCAGTGACCTGGTCTTTCTCAAGGAAAAGGCCTGTGCCTTACAGAAAGGTGAATAAAAATGCACACTGGGTACCAACCAGCTACCTATCTCTGTTGCTTCAGATGGCTGGCATCTCTCAGATTACCCCTACCTCTAATATGAGAAGTTAAAATCACAGGAACTTGCCGGGTTCTTCCTAAAGAAGATGTAGTCCTTGGGCTATTTGAATGTAAAACACAAACATCAGGTCAAATTGTACAATTTATTTAATTTTTTTTTTTCCCCGGACAAGGTCTACGGTGTAGCTCAGATCGGCATTGAACTTATATGGTAGCCAAGGCTGCCCTCATTGCAATCCTCTTGTCAGCCCCTAAGTACTGGGGCTGTGGAGATGCTGCACCACATCAGTGAAACCACAATGTATGTGGACAGTATGAACGGCAAAATTAAACGGGGACATTTGAAGAGCTCCTTGTGCGCTCGGTTTTCTGTTTACCTTCATGGGAGATGCTGTGGCCTTAAGGAGCATGGGGAGGAGAGGGCAGACATTTGCTGCATTCAAGGGACCTCCCATGCGTGAATAACCAGAAATGGTTACAATAATTTCCATGTTGCGGGGAGCCAATGCAAATCCAATGTGCAAAGGCAAATCCCAATAGAACATCTACTCCAACTCGGAGTGCTTAGGGGATGGTCCAACAGGCAATGAAGGAACACCAGACACACACACATACATACACACACACACACACACACATACACAGAGGAATACTGGGACCAGATGTGTCATGAGCTAGGATGGAGACACACTAATAGCAGCCTGGAAAGTCAGAGAGTTAAAGGAGGCCTCTGTCATCTAGGAAGAAGAAGCTGCTGTGAGTGAGAGTTCCTGCGCACACCGGTCTTGGCTAAAGGTCAATCATTACTCCAGCCAGGACAAGACTTGGGTATTCTGGTGAGCCTGCCTGGGGAAGGCGTGGCCATCCCTATGGGTCTGAGTCACTGGGGTACATGACAGGATCATGCTAATGGCAATAATATGCATTCACTCAGGGCTTTAGCTACTCCTTATAAATATCAAAAATGTCTTATCTTGGTCCAGCATAGTAGCTCATGCTTATATTTATAGGACTTTGAAAAAATGAGTGTTGGCCTCTGGTCTCCACATAGACACAGATGCACAGGCAGCCACATGTGCATGCTCATATGCGGGAGTGAGTTTGTAAACTCAAAAATACAAAAGCTGCTTAACTAGATAATATAGTAAATCAGACATAGTGAGTCTTAAATAAAATCAGGGTGAACCTAACCATAGTTCTAAGTTTTGACCAAGACACAGTGCACAATCACTGTCCAGTTCCAGATTATAATAAAATTAAGAACTTTAGTTTAACTCAAGACACCACAGATAAAAATTACTAGGTGGGAGCCGGGCATGGTGGCACACGCCTTTAATCCCAGCACTTGGGAGGCAGAGGCAGGCGAATCGCTGTGAGTTCGAGGCCAGCCTGGTCTACAAAGTGAGTCCAGGATGGCCAAGGGTACACACAGAAAAAAAAAATTGCTAGGTGGCAAATTAGGAAGTGTTTGTGGCAAATTAGCAAGTGTTTGCAATGCCTAAAGCCCATAAAGATTCAACATTTAGGATCTACAAGTTTTTACACATAGTTTCTTTCATAATTTAAATATAAAAATAGAAACAATGAGGGGCAGCTGTGGTGGTGCATGCTTTTTAATCCTCGAACTTGGGAGCACAGAGGCAGGAGGATTTCTGTGAGTTTGAGACCAGCCTGGTCTGCATTGTGAGTTCCAGGACAGCCAGGGCTACAATAGTAAGACCCTGTCTCAACAAACAAACAAAACAAAAGAAAAAACAAACAAAAAAAGTGTATAATAGAAAATTGACAGAAAAAGAACCACTGTAGAGCAATAAGTACTGAAGAAAAGAAAATAATTTTAGTAATCAGAGGGGTGGGGTGGGGGGGAAGGGAATGACATCATCCTATGTCTCGTAGAAAGAAATTAGGGATAACGGGTTGAGTAGCAGGGAGACTGGGTTCTTTCCACATTCAGCTGTGAGAATATGGAGACTATTGGGGCAGCCGCTCCAGTCATCTATCCCTAACCTCTCGTTCAACCACTTCCTTCTATGCATAGATCTCCAAGGAATCTTTATAGCATTCTTATTTTGGCCACATAATGTATGTGTGTGTGTATACACGTGTGTGTATACCTCTGTGTGTGTTATAGCATTATAGGTGAGCATGGGTCTACTATGAAGCAGATGCCAAGACAGACATACCAAGTTATTACCAGGTATTATTAAAGGAAACACCTGTGACTATAACTTGGGAGGGATAGAGACCTCATTCCACAGAGTCTAAGCCTAAGTCAAAGAGCGATGGAAAGACTGGCGGATGCTCTGTAAGGTGGGTTGATAGAATCTACCAGGAAGACCTTGGATAAAGTTAAGTGTGTGAGGAATCCCACTCTCCTAAGATGGTGCTTATCTCAGTGTCCCTCTTACAGTAGTTTTCATTGTCAGCTTGAGTGAGCCAAGACAGCTGAAAGAGGAAAGGAAAAAAGCCAAGTGGGCATAGAGGTTCTGCTTCACTCGATTCCTCCATCATGTAGAAGTTCCTCTACGTGTGTGTGTGTGTGCGCGCGTGCGCTCGTACGTGCATGCATAAGAGTGTGCGTGCCTGTGTGTGAACGTGTGTATGCGTGTGTGATGCATGTGCGTGTGCGCCTGTGTGAGCATGTGTGTGAGAGAGTGTGTATGTGTGTGTGTGTAGCTCTCACAGAGGACCCAAGCTCAATTCCCAACACAAGGTTCAGCTCACCACTGCCTGTAATTCCACATCTAGGGAGATCCACCACCTCTGGCCTCCATGGGTGCTTGCACTCACATGTGCATTCATGCACATGTGCATGTGAACATGCATGTCCCTCCCACTTAAAATGTAAAAGCCGGGCGTGGTGGCTCACACCTTTAATCTCAGCACTTGGGAGGATGAGGCAGGTGGATCGCTGTGAGTTCAAGGTTAGCCTGGTCTACAAACCAGGACAGCCAAGACTACACAGAAAAACACCATCTCAAAAAACAGGAAAAAAAAAAAACAACAACAACAACAAAAAAAAAAAACACAAAAAACCTAACTAACTAACAAGCTAAACAAATAAATAAATAAATAAAAATAAGGCTGGACATGATGGCGTATACCTTTAATCCCAGCACTTTGGAGGCAGAGGCCGGTGGATCTCTGTGAGTTTGTAAGGGCAAAATTAATGTCATATTCTATATGTAATGTATATTCTGCAATTAATGATGGTCTGTATGAGAACTTGTCCCCTAGGTGACTCTTCTCCCTGCGTCCTGGGAATGACACCTGCTAGCAGTCCCCAGAAACTCCACTGGAGCGATTACATACAATTAGCTCCCAATGTCCTTCTGAGATACAAAGACTCCCCCTCCAGACCCAGCCTCCTCCCAACCTGCCCAAAGATCAACATTCCTGGGACCCACCACCCCCGCTTTCCTATATAAGCTCATTGCTCTTGAAGCTCGGGGTCACTCTTCCATCCTGCTGCATTAGGAAGGATTGTGATCCGAAGCTCTGAGCCCGTGATACAGGACTCTATGTTTGTTGCATCGGTATCCTAACCCTGAGTCCTGGTGGTCTTTTTTGGGGGAGGGTCTCGAGATCTGAGTGATCTCAGTATTACACTGAGTGATCAAGGCCAGCCTGGTCTACAAAGCAAGTCTAGGACAGCCAGGGCTATTACACAGAGAAACCCTTTCTCAAACAAACAAACAAAGAAAAATAAAACAAACACACTGTAAGAGCGTCCCTGCCACACGTTCCTGCCTCTGTGCTATCCCCCTCACAGCCAGCCAAGTGAGCATACACTGCATCCTCTGAATTCATGCGCCCAGATAAATCCTCTCGACTCGTAAGCAGTTGTAACTGTGTGTATCTCAAGCACAATCTGGTGACTTTTAATACAGCTGCAATGCTGTGAAGTCATCACAATGGTCAGCTTCTTCATTCCAGAAGGAAGCACTGCACTCCTTGCCCACCGTTCCCGGGTCCCCATCACCCCCCTCACCTGGGTCCCCCGGACACCATTGACAGATGCAGCTCTGGACCATTCAGATACACTGAATCCTGTAATCCGCCGTCTTTGTGACTGGCTTCTCTGGAGCAGTGTAAGGGTTTCAGGAACCATCTAGGCTGCAGCACGAATAGTTACCTCACTCGTTCTTGGCACTAAACATCCAAGTCTACCGATGTACCATGCTTGTTCTCTTGGGTCTTCGACTGCTTGGCATCCTTGTTGTTTTCATGTCTGGCGAGCATGACTAATGCTGTACAGCGTTGGTACACAAGCTTTTGTGTAGTGGTATACTTTCACTGAGCATATTCCTAGCAGTGAAATGCTGGGTTGTAGGCTAACTCTACAGCAAGCCTTGTGAAGAACTGACAGGCTGTTTTCTAAAGCAATCTACACAGTTTCACGCTCCCACTGGCACAGGCAGGGGCTCCAGTTTTCCACATCCTTGCCAACAGTTGTCATCGTCCATTCTGGTCCCTCTCTGGTTGTTTCTGGAATATTTTTGCATGCTGGAAGGAAGGAAGCACTGCACTGCCTACTGTCCTAGAGCTGTGTCGCCCGCCTCACCTGGGCCCCCGGGGCTCTTGGCTCCAGCTCCTCCTAGGCTCGCAGGCTCTGAAGTGGCCGGTCCTCACTGACATGCTTCCTTTTCACAGGGTTCTTTAGGTTTCCTGTGCAAGGCATCCCGCATGACTCCAACAGAGCTAGCCCTGGACTTTGTCTACCAGGAAGGGAGTGTCCACAGCAAGGTACCCAGCATCCCACTCTCAAAGGGGAAGAGGAGTGTAACCGAGTTACCTTTGACTTTGTCATGGTAACCTGACTGCACTAGAAGATAGCTGAGAAAGTGGTTCTGGTGTCGGAGAAGATGCTTCTGGGGGAGAGTGACATTTGAGTCAGCGAAGTGAGTAAAGATGGTCACACTTATCTTTGGTGCGCGTTGTTGATAGTTTAGCTTCTTTGTTTTGTTTTGTTTTAGTTTTTCCAGACAGACTTTCTCTCTGTGTAGCCCTGGATGTCCTAGATTCGCTCTGTAGACCAGGCTGGCCTTGAACTCGCAGAGATCTGCCTGTCTCTGCCTCCCAAGTGCTAGAATTAAAGGCATGTGCCACCACGGCTGGCTAGTTTAGGTTCTTAACCACGAGAAGGCAGAGGAAGCAAGGACTTGCTTTCTTCTTAAGCTGGGACTTCTAGTTTCTTCTGTCTTCAGACATTGGAGTGCCTGGTCCTCAGCCTGCAGATGTGGAGCAGTTCACACCTCTGGCTTTCTTGGGACTCTACCATTGAGAAGGCAAATCTTGAGACACGTTGGCCTGTTCTGGAGCATAAATCAAATTCTATAGTAAGTCTATTGATCTATCGATGTATCTATCATCTATCTATCCATCCATCCTCTCTCTCTCTCTCTCTGTCTCTCTCTCTCTCTGTCTCTGTCTCTCTCTCTCTCTCTATATATATATATGTACACACACACATATGTGTGTGTGTGTGTGTGTGTGTGTGTGTGTGTGTGTGTGTGTGTGTAGACTTGGCTGTCCAGGACTCACTTTGTAGACCAGGCTGGCCTCAAACTCACAGTGATCTGCCTGCCTCTGCCTCCCAAATATTGGGATTAGATTCTTAACAGGATGAATTTCTTAATTTATTGTGCATACAATGTGGTGTCTGCATGTATACCTGCACACTAGAAAAGGGCATCAGATCACATTACAGATGGTTGTCGGCCACCATATGGTTGCTGAGAATTGAACTCAGGACCTCAGGAAAAGCAGCCAGTGCTCTTAACCTCTGAGCCATCTCTCTCGTTTCTTTAAGTCATTTTATTTCACAGCTGCAAAGTTGGGGAGAAACAGCAGTGGGTGTGGGGTACCATAAATCAAGGTTTTTACTGACAGCAGCCTACATTTGATAATGTTAATTGTTTCTCTTATCAATGGCTTCTCTTTTATGGCTGGCTTATTTAGAAATAGCTGTTGGCAATTGTACCATTTCTGCTTCTTCCAGGATGAAGAGTTCTAGTGCAGGGTGAAACAGATCTCAGTATTGTCATGGCTGAAGAAGCAATGTTGTCAGCACACAAAGAAGAATCGGAAAGCCTTGGGTTGTGTTTCTGTTTAACTCTGCGTTCTGAGTCTGAGATCATGTGATTAGAGGTTTTTGCCTTGATTAATGGACCTGTTCTGGCAGTTCTCAAGTGCATTTGAGTTTTACTTCAAGAAAACAGGCTGGACCCCTATGTGCCCATTTCCTGAGTGAGGGTGAGTAATCTCTTAAAACACACACACACACACACACACACACACACACACACACACACACACACACACACGCTCTTGTGGGCAGGTGTAATGGCATGTGCTTTTAATATCAGCACCTGGGAGGCAGAGGCAGGCAGATCAAGGCCAGCCTAGACTGCATAGTGAAGGAAAAAGGCCAGCTAGAGTTAGATAGTAAGACCTGGTGACAAAACAGACAAACAACACTCTTGGGGCTATCACAGGGAGAAAATAACGCTGTCTTGCAAAAGAGTTGATAATAAAATATTGTGCATGTAATGCGTAATTCAATATGTGCTTATAAAATGAAATATTATACTCATGTTTAGTTATTTGTTTGGATTATATGAAGGAAAAATGATACTACTTAAATGACACGGGTCTTCTGCTATTGCAGAAATATTTCACAATAATACTTTAAAAAGAAGTTAAACGTTTTTGAGACAGGGTTTCTCTGTGTAGCCTTGACTGTCCTCGACTCACTTTGTAGACCAGGCTGGCCTTGAATCCACAGTGATCCATCTGCCTCTGCCTCCCAAGTGTTGGGATTAAAGGCGTGTGCCACCACACCCAGCTGAAAAAGAATTTAAGCTTTTTTTTTTTTTTTTTTTTAAAGAAAGGCCTTACTAAAGCAACAAGAAAGTGGGTGCATGAGTAGTCTCCCCAAAAGCCCAATGCAGGAAGCTCTCCTTCAGTGCTGGGCATTTCTCTAGTTGAATACCACATGAAGGAGCTGGCCTGAATTTACAGGCCATGTGGTACTAAAAGGAAAAAAAAAAAGTAGTGTTTCTTTAAACACCAGAGTTATGCTCAAGATATTTTCACAATGAGAAGCCAACCAGCGAACTAGAAGGTTCCCCTTGTCCACCCAAACCTAACTCTGGAGGAGGGAGGGTGAGGTCACTCATCTCTTTCCTCACACTCATTCTCCAGCTGTTCTAGTGACGAGGTGGTCATGGAGAGGGGTCCCCTCTCTGTTTCTCCCTCACAAGTCCAGTTCCCAGAGCTGTGTGGCTCCAACTCCTTTGTCTGCCTTTCTTCATTTTTTTCTTTTCTCTTCTTTCTTTCTTTCTTTCTTTCTTTCTTTCTTTCTTTCATTCTTTCTTTTTCTCTCTCTCCCATTCCCTCCCTCTCCTTCTGTTTCTATTGCTGAGACAACAGTAGCAGAGTCTAGCCTGGAACTTGCTCTGTGTGGCCCAGGCTGACCTTTAACTTGCAAGCTTGCCTTGGTCTATCGACTGCTGGGATTTTTATAAGCAACCATGCTCAACTTATTTGATACTTTTAGTCTGTGTGTGTGTGTGTTGCACATGTGTGAAGGTCAGAGGACAGACAACCGCCAGTGTCAGCTGTTGCCTTCCCCTCAGTGTGTTGTGATGTAGGATTTGCTTGTGGTTTCCCTGCAGCATACACAAGCCTAGCTGGCCATGGGGCTTTTCGGGTCTCTGTGGGGTTTTCGGGTCTCTGCCTTCCATGGGGCTGTAGGAACGGGATTGCAAGGTCTGGTTTCAAATAGGTGCTGGGGGTCTGACTCAAGCTCTCACACAAGCGTGGTAAATGCAGCATTCACAGAATTATCCCCTTCGTGAAGATTTTTTTTGGTTTTGTGGGGGTTTTTGTTTGTTTGTTTGTTTTTAGGTTTTTTTCGAGACAGGGTCTCTCTGTGTAGATCTGGCTGTCCTGGACTCACTTTGTAGACCAGGCTGGCCTCGAACTCACAGTGATGCCCTTGCCTCAGAGTGCTGGGATTAAAGCCATGAGCCACCATGCCCGGCTCTCGTGACAATTCTTTTTTTTTGTTTGTTTGTTTTTTTTGAGACAGAATTTCTCTGGTTTTTTGCTTGTTTGTTTGCTTTAGTTTTTCAAGACAGTTTTTCTGTGTTATATTGGCTGTCCTGGACTCACTTTGTAGACCAGCCTGGCCTTGAACTCACAGGGATCCACCTGCCTCTGCCTCCCAAGTGCTGGGATTAAAGGTGTGTGCCACCACACCCCGCTAGAAAGATACTTTGTGCGATGAGATACAAACATTTTACTTATAAATATTGCGTTGGCAAGAGTATATGAAGTTAAGAACACTTCCATTTTGACTCTCTTTTCTGAGACTGGTGAGGTAAATAGAAGTTTCCAAGCAAAGGTAAGTACTCTTTTGTTGTGATACTGATTTTGATGCAATTATAAAAGGCTAGAGGGCTGAATAACCATTTTGCAAGTCAGCTAGTCTTTCATTCTTTATCTGTAACAAAACTTGAGTTTATAGATCATTAAAATATGGGTTCTCACCCACCTTTAATTCCAGCACTTGGGAGGCAGAGGCAGGTGGCTCCTGAGTTCGAGGCCAGCCTGGTCTACAGGGCAAGTTCCAGGATAGCCAAGGCTACACAGAGAAACTCTGACTTGAGAAAAAGAAATATGGGTTTTCTTTCTCTCTCTGTCTCTTTTCCTCACTCCTCCTCCCTCTCTCCTTCCCTTCCCCCTCCAGTGCCGCTTCTAATAAACCTGCATTTATATACTAAAAAAGTATATACATATATATGTATATATATGGGTTTTGCCACGCTGTATAGTGTATGCCTTAGTCCCAGCACTTGGGAGGCAGAGGCAGGCAAATCTCTTTGAGTTGTGGGGCCAATCTGGTGAGTTCCAGGACGGCCAGAGCCACACAGAGAAACGATATCTTTTTTTCTTTATTGGTTTTTCAAGACATGGTTTTCCTCAAACTCACAGAGATCTGCCTCCCAAGTGCTGGGATTAAAGGCATGTGACACCACGCCCAGCAAGATAAACAGATTACAAAGAATTTCAGACAGATTGGTTGTTGTGGCGCACACCTTTGATCCCAGAATTTGGGAGGCAGAGGCAGGTGGGTCTCTTAGTTTGAGGTCAGCCTAGTCTACAGACCGAGGTCCAACAACAAGCAAAAAAGGTTTTAGAGATGGGAGTGGTGGCGCATGCTTTTAATCCCAGCATTCAGGAGGCAGAGGCAGGCAGATTGCTATAAATTTGAGGCCAGCCTGGTCTACAAAGAGAGTCCAGGACAGCCTAGGCTACACAGAGAAACCCTGTCTTGAAAAACCTTTTTAAAAAGTAAGGTTTCTAGATGGCAGTGGCTGGGTGGTTGACGGAGAGGCAGAGGTGGAGGCCTCTTCGTAGAAAATAGGCTGGGACCGCCTGCTAGCTGACCTCGCCGTCCTTGGAGACCCGCAGTTGCCTTTTTTTTTTTTTTTTTAATTTGATGAAGAGCTCCGTCAACATGGGATGGAGATCAACACCCTCCACCAGGAGTGGGAAGCTTGTGAACCCCACAGACCATGCACGAAAGGAAGCCTGGAAAAGAGAATTGAAAAAGAACAAAAAACAGAGCATGATGGTACGAACTGCGGTGTTAAAGATGAAAGATCCCAAACAGATTATCCGGGATGGAGAAACGGGATGAAATGGAGTTTAACCCAGCGCAACAGCCACAGTTAAATGAGAAAGCACTAAAAGACAAGTGTAAAAAGCTGCAGGAAACTTTTGAACGAATTCTACGACTTTATGAAGAAGAAAATCCAGATATTCACAAAGACTTGAGAAAGCTAGAAGTAGGGTATGAACAGAAGCGCGCTCACCTGAGCCAGTACTTTGATGCCATCAGGAACGCTCAGCATGTGCGAGTAGAGAGCATCCCTTGCCAGACATGCCGCATGCTCCTCCCAGCATCTTGAGGCAGGACACTCTGCTTCCTGGTGCCCAGCCACGCTCCGTCCTTAGGAAAACCTCGGCATATGGGCCTCAGACGCGAGCAGTTTCTATCCTTCCTCCTCGCCCTGGCATGATGCGCCCACCTCTGGTGCCTCCCCTGGGACCTGCCCCACCTGGCATGCTCCCACCAGCCCCTTTGCCCAACCCAGGGGTGTTGCATGCCCCACCCAGCCACTTTCAGCGACCGAAAGCCGACTATGCAAGTGCATACTATGCAAGTGCTGCTACCATCGAGAAGAAAGCCACAGAAACCATGCGTTTTATTACACCGTTTTTGTAGATATGTGTTGTTATACTTTGTTCTCAATCACTTACACGTCCAGTGCTGTCACTGGTGCCCCTCTGCTCGCTGGTCCCCTTCCTCTCCAATAGTGCCCCCATATGCTTTTTTAATCACCCGTGCTGCCTTCCTCTTCACTACCCAAGACGTTTTTCCTCTGTAATGACTCAGTTCCCATTGTCATAATTCACCCCCCACACCCACCCCCATAGTGAGAAGTTTGGTGTCTTTAAAAACACAGAAATACTATAGGAATGTGTTTTTGTTTCAGCCCTAGGTGTGAGGTTATGGGGTTGCTTCAGATGGTCCACAGCAGTTGACTGTGATTTGCCTCATGCTCTAGCATGGCTGTGATTTTGCCAGAGGCAGATAGTGTCTCCAAGTGTATGCCAAGTGTATGCTGCCCCAAGAAGGGCTGTTGCTGCTGCTGCTGGTGATGGTGGTGGTGGTGGTGTTGATGATGGTGGTGGTGGTGGTGGTGGTAGTGGTGGTGATGGTGGTGATGGTGGTGGAGGTGGTGGTGGTGATGGTGGTAGTGGTGATGGTGGTGATGGTGGTGGTGATGGTGGTGGTGGTGGTGATGATGGTGGTGATGGTGGTGGTGGTGGTGGTGGTAGTGGTGGTGATGATGGTGGTGATGGTGGTGGTTGTGGTGGTGGTGATGATGGTGGTAATGGTGGTGGTGGTGATGATGGTGGCGGTGGTGATGGTGGTAATGGTGGTGATGGTGGTGGTGATGGTGGTGGTGGTGATGGTGGTGGTGATGGTGGTAGTTGCTGGCTGCAGTTCCTGAGGTTGGCTGCTGTTTGTCAAATAGTCCTGTGCAGAGTTGAAAAGATGACATTGAATATCCTGAGGGCAAATATCAAACTTGCTCCAAGGAACTCGGCACCCCTTTTTATTTCCCTCCATCCTTTTTATTTCTCTCCTATCTAGTGTTAGGGCCTTAATAAGGGTGGAAGAGAGGAAAAAAGAACCCACAAAGTAGCAAAGTTTGGCTACAGATATCCCTTTTTAATTTGTTTTTATGTGTGTTTCTGTGCATGCACACATGTGTGCACCATGTATGTGCAGGTACCCATAGAGACCAGAAAAGAATGTTGAGTCCCCAGGAACCAGAGTCATGGTTGGTTCTCGGGCATTCTATGTGGGTGCTGGGAACTGAACTCAGGTCTTTTGCAAGAACAGCAGATACTCTTAGTTGCTGAGCCATCTCTCCAACCCTGATATTTTCTTTTTGTTGCTTGTTTAAATAATTGCAAAGGATATGATTTAATGACCATTAAAACTAAAGTCTACATAACACTTTAAAATGTGTGCAATAGACGCTTAAATAATCACATAGAATTGGTATCACTCTTAAAAAAAATAAACAGTGTGTGCACACATGTGTATATGGGAGGTGTGTAGTCAGACTTTTGGGTACTTTGTGAGTTCATTTTTCTCCCCTACTCCACCCTTCTAACCCCCCCCCCCCCATATTAGGTTGGAGAAAAGAATGTTAGAGGAAAATGGGCAAGTCCTTGGGGAAAGTTTCATCTTTGCTGTCTGGATACCTAATTTATTCTTCTCATCTCTTTGTTTATTCTTTGTGCACAACTATGTAACAAACTGCAACCAACAGCATCCGACCTCTAAACAACTAACAACAACCGATTGTGGTGGCACACGACTGTAATCCCAGCACTTGGGAGGCAGAGTCAGGCAGATCTCTGAGTTTGAGGCCAGCCTGGTCTACAAAGTGAGTGCAGGACAGCCAAGGCTACACAAAGAAACCTTGTCTCACAAAACCAAAAACCAAACCAAACCAATAAAATAAAATAAAAATAAATAAAAAATAAAAAATCCCCCAAACAGCCAACAACAGCAAAAACACCTCTCAGGGCCCTGCTAGAGCACTAGGCAAATCATAGTCACCAGCTATGAAGCATCCCTAGGTCTCTACACCTGAGACTTAAGATGAAAACATAGTCCTATAACATTGCTGCATTTTCAAGAGAACCCCAAATTACAATATTCTCACTATAGATATCCAGTTGAGTTTTGAGAGCGCACAGTTATTAAAAATATTTTGAAGACTGGAGAGATGGCTCAGCTGTTAAGAGCAGTTGCTGCTATTACAGGAGTCCTCAGTTCAGTTCCCAGCACCCACCCTGTGGCTGACAACCATCTGCAACACCAGATCCAGGGGATCTGATGCCCTCGTTTGATCGCTGAGAGTACCAGGCATGTAAGCGATGCACAAAATACATACAAGCAAAACACTCATACACATACAATCAAATGAATAAATCTTGTGTGTGTGTGTGTGTGTGTGTGTGTGTGTGTGTGTTGTAACTTAAAGGTAAAATCAGTTAGTCTGGAAGGTGGAACTGGGGCCACTAACAAGGACATGTTAGCTTAAGGAATCCATCTTATTTTGATGGCCTTGACTCTTGGAGAAGTCCTCATGTCTGTGGACCAGCCTCCAGCCTCCTTTCGCATGGACCGAGAAGACCCTTTTTGATCTGTGTGAGGTCCTCTTTTACTTACCATGTAAACCATTTCCTTTTTGTCGGTAAATCCTTATTAGGCAAAGCTTATCATAATCAGTTCACCTCCTCAGACAGTAGCCACTCTTGCCAGCAAATTGTTCAGGCTAATTCTTGAAACTGTATTAAGCCTAAAATCTCATTTAATTCAATATCATAGTAGATAAGTAGATGCAATTAGGAAAAAAAAAAAAAAAGGAAGTAGCTTGGCTTGGTGGTGGCCTGAATTATCATCATTATGATCTGATTCAAAGCCGTACAGAGCGGTAATTTGGTGTTGGGGATTGTCTTGGGGTTTAACACAGGGCTTTGCATATGCTAGGTAAACCCTCAACCACTGAGATCAACCCCTACCAAATAGGACGAAAGTTTTAGTGACTGTTCAAGGGGGGTTGTTTATTTATTTATTTTTATTTCATGTGCATCGGTGTTTTGCCTGTATATATGTCTGTGTGAGGGTCTTGGATCCTCTGGAACTCGAGTAACAATTGTGAGCTGCCACGGGGCTGCTGGGAGTTGAACCTGTGTCCTCTGGAAGAGCAACCAGTGTTTTTAACCACTGAGCCACCTCTCCAGCCCCTAGATGAAAATTTATATTGGAAGCTCCATGACGTACTTAACTGTATTCTTTGTTTGGTTGGTTGCTTTTTGAGGCTGGGTTTTGCCACACTGCTTGGGCTCTAGACTCCTGGGTTCAAGAGATCTTTCTGTGGGGACCACAGGTGTATACCACCACATACAGTTCATAACCCTAACAAAACAACAGCAAAAACCCAAGCAAACAAAAAGCAAGAAATGTTACCACAATTCTGCTTCTCAGGGACTCTGGGTAAACTGGGATGTATGGAAGCCCTGGCTCCACGTTTTCACTGGTCAAGAGCCAGTCTGCTGAATACTTACTGCTGCTCCGTTTGCCAGTACATACCAGATCTGCGTTTGCTGTATTTGCTGTCTCTCTGGCTTGTGTCTACGCTAGCCTGCCTCACTCCTCTCTGGGTTCTGCTTGACTTTGATAGGCATTTTAAATGGAGGTGTCAAGTTTGGATAGCTCATTAATTATTCCCCCTTGGGTCAGAGAGAGTATACAGACAGCTGGGTGTTGATATTGCATTATTGTAACACCACAGCAGACAGTAAAAAGCTCCAGTTCTCCCTAAAGAAGTCAGGGGAGAACAATATCTCTGGTGCTAGGGCTGGAGAGATGGCTCAGTGGTTAAGAGCACCGCCTGCTCTTCCAGAGGTCCTGAGTTTAATTCCCAGCAACCACATGGTGGCTCACAACCATCTATAATGTGATCTGATGCCCTCTTCTGCAGGTAAAGCACTTATATGAAATAAATAAAATAAACAAATGTTTTAAAAAAATTTATCTCTGGTGCTTTAGAGGTGAACATACTTACAAACCTAGGAACAGGGATCCATTTTAACCCCCCTCAAGTTCAGGCATCTCTGGCAGCAAACCCTTTACCATCACTGGCCAGCCGACAGAAACGCTTTCTAGCATCCTAAACCAGCGTAGTGCAGACATTAGTTTAAGACTGGCTGAAGCTCCGCCCAAACAGCCTGAGGATGGAAAAGCACCACTCACTACTGGAGAGGATTGTAATAAAGTTCCAGATCTGGTAGAGACTTTTGATGTGGCTTCTAAGAACCAGGCGAACTGAATTGAGGTGGCTGACCCTTGTCAGTCGGGTCATGATAGTCCATACTTTTAATCCCAGCACTTGGGAGGCAGAGACAGGTGGATCTCTATGAGTTCATGACCAGCCTAGTCTATAAAGCAAGTCTAGGACAGCCAGGGCTATTATACAGAGACACCCTCTCTCAAAAAACCTAAAAAAAAAAAAAAAAAAAAAAAAGAAAGAAAGAAAGAGAGAGAGAGAGAGAGAGAGAGAGAGAGAGAGAGAGAGAGAGAGAAAAGGTGACACTTGCTATTTTATTTTTATTATTTTGTTATTTATTTAGGTTTTTAAAGACAGGGTTTCTCTTCATGTATCGCTGGTTGTCCTGGACTCACTTTGTAGACCAGGCTGACCTCATACTCACAGAGGTCCGCCTGCCTCCGCCTCTCGAGTGCTGGGATCAAAGTAGGCTTGAGCTGCAATTTTATATCACGACTGCTTTTTACAATTCTTTTTATTTATGGATCTGATAAACTCTAGGTCTCTAATATTTTAAAGCCCAAACCTCCTGGGCACTGCAGGTCTTGTCCATTTTTGTTTATATACAATTGATTCTTTTTGGCAAATGAAGCTGAAGAAGCCTAGGAAATAGGCTTGGAATAGGGTTAATAAAAGTCTTTGCCTAGTTAAAAAACAACAACAACAACAAACACAACCCTGCTAATTTATTTATCATTTTATGAACTTTTACAGACATGGACAAAGCTTCCCCTGTGATGTGGAGTTTGTAAGCTGTCAACATGACAAAAGAGAATCCGCTGGAACCGCTCCCGTTCATGTGGAGCTGTGAGCCCACAGATTTCCCAGAATCGGCTAATAGAATCTAAGGCCACACTTATTATGTAGATTTGCCAAATTTGGTAGGATGAACCATTTTTTTTCATGGTGTAACAAACAGGCAGGCTGTTGGAGTTGCCAAGGGCAGTGTCTAGTGGCTCTGCCCACCTGTCATGGTCGCTGCCCGTCCCTGAAGCTGATGGCTTGCACTCCATTTCAAGCCAGTCTTTTAGTTTGAAATTTCAGTTTGAAAAACTCAACGCCTCATTGAGGACAGTAAGGTACAACATGTGCCAAGCCTGTTGAGTTATTTGACTGAACAAAAGGTCACGTGATAATGTTCACAGTAGAGAAAGTGTAATTTTCCATGTCTTTTGGATGTTTTAAAGTAGTTGAGTGATTTTTTTTTTTTCTGTAAAGTTTCCACAAAGAAATAACTTTTACCAGTGTTCTTGGCTTGCTTTTGAGCATGCCTTGGCAATACTCTTCACGGTAACTCTTCCTTCTTCCCATAGCCTGGTCTCTAGCCTCATCCTCTCCAAGGATAGGAAAGGCCCTAGGCTAAAACCCGAACAGTTCAGTTTGAATTAAAAGCATGAAAAATTTTAGCTTTTTATAATTATTGAAATCCCCCTCCCCCATCTTTTCTGAGTAACAGAGCCCTGGCTGTCCTGGACTCACTTTGTAGACGACACTGGCCTTGAACACACAGACATCCACTTGCCCGTGCCTCCTGAGTGTTAGGATTAAAGGCGTGCACCGCTACACCTGGCAAAATCTAGCCTCTTAAAAGTGCTTAAATTTGCGGGCTGTGGTTGTGCACGCCTTTAATCCCAGCGCTTGGGAAGCAGAGACAGGTGGACTACACAGAGAAACCCTGTCTTGAGAAACAAACAAACAAACAAACCAAACAAAAGTGCTTAAATTTATGACGTTACAGTGCAAACCTCAGTTTTGCTGTTTATATTCCACGGTCCTAGCAGCTGGGAGGAGAGCTCTGGTGTTTGCTGGCACTCTTTCTAGATCCAGGTAAGGCCCTAATGAACTTTTCTGTTTGTGTGTTTATCTCTCATGGGTCCAGGTAGTGAAGACCTCCGTTTTCATACATATTATTTATACCACCCAAGGACACTGTGTGTCTTCGAAGTTTGCCAGGGTGAACCCCTCAAACTGTCTTGCACAATCTAACTCTGCAGGCCACTAGCCAGGTAGTGTGTATTTTTGTATACTTTGCTCTGTGTGAATGTAGACCTACCAAAGGCTAGACTTAACTCCCACAGTGCAAAGAAAGTGGCAATCTAGCCCATGTCGGAGCAGACACATCTGCTAAGTCTACTCTCTCCTCCCCATATCCACTTACCCATGGGACTACATTTACTGTGTAATCTCAAACGTTTGCCCCTTCTCCCGGGGGCGGGGGGAAGGTGTGAGAGGCAGTTTTTGGAATTCAGTTCCCTCCGTCCTCTAATAGGTTTATCAAGTGTTTATCTCTGGGTCATCTTCCAGACTATTTGTGACTAATAACTCCCAGGACAAGTCTATTTTTTTTTTTAAATTAAACGTATAGCTTATGGATGTCTTCTTTGGGCTGTGCAAGCGTGCTCATCATGTCTGCCCTGTCAGTCTGTGGCCTTTTCTTCTGAATCGTCCTTAACTCTCAGAGCCTGTCTGGCAAAGGTCTTACTTCCACACAGTTCACTCCACTCCAGTGAACGTCACACCGATGCGCATTCCGTTCCTGCAGGTGCCTTGGTCGACGGTGGTATGCTTCCTGCAGGCTCTCCCTTTGCCGTCCATCAGCCAACTCGCTCACTTTCCATCGAGTACTGTTCTCACTTCGGGAAGTCCGTCGAGTCCTCCTCCGCGCCGCCCCCCGCCTCCGGCCCCCAGCGCCACCTCTCACCCCCTCCCGCCCCCCCACCCTCACCCCACCCCGGGCTTCGAGTCCTCCACCGCACCGGCCGGCCCCCCGCGCCTGCTCGCCCGCAGTTCGTCTGGAACTTTACTCCAGCCGGGGCAGAGCGCCGTGGGCGCGCGGGGCGGGCGCGTGCAGGAGCGGCGGCCGCAGGAGCGCCGGACGGCGTGGGTGTGCGAGCGGGCCGGGGGGCGTCGCGGGCCCGCCTGCCCTATAAGGGGCCGAGCCGCCTCTGCCTCCGGGCGGGTGCCTGGCGGGCCGCGGCGGCGGCGGCAGCGGCGGCGGCGGCGGCGGAGGCTGCGATTGGCTCAGGCGCCCCATCCGGGGACTGGGCTCGGCGCTGCTCGTTCGCCCTAAAGGTACCAATATGGCGGAGGTGAGCGGAGAAACCGGGCAGCGGCGGCCGTGCGGGAGCGGGAGCCGGGGCGGGACCCCCGGAGCCCCCCCAGCAGCTTGCCGGAGACCCACGGCTCCTCCCGCGGGTCCTCGGAAGGCGGCGTGGCGGCGGTGGGGGGCTCGGGGCGGCGGCGAGGCGCGGCGGGGCTGCCGGGGGGGCGGGAGCGGGCGCGGGAGCGGTCTCCCTCCGGGACTAGGCCGCGGCGGCTCCGACCCCGGCCGGGCCGGGCGGCGGGGGGCCGGGCGGTGGCGGGCGACGGCGGCTAGCCTGGGGCCGGGGAAGGCTCCGGGCTTGGCCCCGGCGGGTGACGCGGGCCGCCGTTCGCTCAGCGCCTTCCTCCCGGGGTCCGGGTGGGTGGAGAGCGGCCGATCCTCCGTCGGCGGCCGGATTGCAGCGCGGAGAGCGGGCTGCGCCACTGCCCCGCCGGAGTGAGCCGGCCCGGCCCGAGGCTCCCGGACAGCCCGCCGCCCCTCCTGAGCCGGGGCTCCGAGGCCAGCGGGACTCCCTGCCCCGAAGCCTAAGAGGCGCGGCGTCCCCGGGCACAGAGGACCGATCCCACACCTCGACGCCCTCCGTCTCCGGCCGGCCGAGCGGCCTCAGAGTCCCTTGACCCCGGGCCGGACGGCGGAGGTTGGGGGGAGCCGGGCTGTCCGGGCTATCTCCCCTGGGACCCGGAGCTGGGGGAGGGGACGGCGGGATGGGAGCACCGGGGCTGGGCAGGGCCGAGCTGGCGGGCCGGGGTCTGACCGCTCACCAGGGGCGGAACCGGCTCCCCCCAGACCCGGTGGCCGGGGCTCCGGCCTCAGTAGATGTGGGGGTGGGGGCCTCCGGCTCTGGGTTGAGGACCAGAGTCTGGGTCGAACTGGCCTCAGCTTGGGACAGGAGGACAAACCCCGGAGTTTGAGGCCACCCGCGCCCCCAAAGGGCAGGCTGGGTCTGAGGGTGAGACCCTCCTTAGAGAAAGGGGTTGCGTTTCAAGGAGTTGCCCCGGCGGAGAGAGGCAGGGTGAGCTGTGCAGGGGACTCCCGAGATGCCCGGGATGAAGGACTTGATGATGCGAACCGACTAGCCTCTGGCTTGGGCTTCTCGGCTTTGTAACTTGCTGAGACTCAAACGGTGGCTCGGAGTTGCCTGTCTCAACTCCAGCCTTTCGTCCGGAGTCTGCGAGTTTGTACACTGGGGACTCGGGGAGGAAGGCGAGGCAGCCAAGAGGGGGCCCGAAAGGGGCCGGGAGCGATTGGAGCGAAGCTATGTCTTGCACTTTTTGGCAGCTGCCTAGGAGCGCTCGGCTCCGCCCCCTCTGCGCCTTGTTGCCTGCGCTGCCTCCTTTCCTTTCCTTGCGAGTCAACCTCACAGTTTTCTTTCTCTCTCTCTCTCCCAGGCTTCTTTTGGAAGTTCGAGCCCAGGTTTGTTCAATTTTCTTACCTCTTCTGGGTAGGTGTGTGTGTGTATGGGGGGGGGGCGGCGGTGTCCCAGAGGGAAGTGGGGGCTCAAAGATCAGTTTCTAAAAAGGGTTCTGCACACAGAAATTCATCCTGGGAGTTTTTCCGTCCTTTGGAGCTTAGAGTCCTACTATGATTACTCTTTTGGAGGAAGAGATAGTTTACTGCTATTCTCTGTGCATGTTGAAAAAAAATACCTCAGAGTCCTTTTTACAAAGCTTCGGACAGATATTTTTTTAAAGTAATGTTTTTTGTTCTTGCATAACTTTCTCCTTTAAGCTAGAAATAATGAATCCTAAATCAACTTTCTGCAAATTTTAGCACTTAGGTGTTTGTTTGTTTTTTCGAGACAGGCTTTCTCTGTGTAGCCCTGGCTGTCCTGGACTCATTTTGTAGACCAGGCTGGCCTCCGAACTCATAGCAATCCACCTGCCTCTGCCTCCTGAGTGCTGGGATTAAAGGCGTGTACCACCACTTAGGCTTTATTATTTATTTATTTATAATAATTTATTTTTATTGTATGTGCATTGACGGTTTGCCTATTTATATGTCTGTGTGAGGGTGTCAGATCTTGGAGTTACAGACAGTTGTGAGCTGCCATGTGGATGCTGGGAATTGAACCCGAGTCCTTTGGAAGAACAGTCAGTGCTCTTATCCGCTGAGCCATCTCTCCAGCCCTTATTTTATTTTTTATTTTTTATTAAAAAAATTGTCCTAAGCTGGGAGTGGTGGCACACCCAGGGAGGCAGAGGCAGGCGGATCTCTGTGACCGTGACTTCAAGCCCAGCCTAATCTACAAATCAAGCCTAGGACAGCCAAGATTACATAGAGATAATGTTCTATGCCTCCAGAGCACTGGGATTAAAGGCATGCAGACCACACTTGGTTTGTTTTGCATTCTTAGTTTTCTATTTAGGTAACTTTCAAAGAACTATTTGACTGTCTTTTAAGGTGGTAAAAGTGATCGACACAAAGTGAAAGAAATTTGTTTTTTGTACAAGAAATGCTTTACAATTTTTTCCTAACTTTAAGTCCGGGTGTGGGGGACATGCCTTTAATCCTAGGCAGGTGGATCTCTGAGTTCAAGGCTAGCCTGGTCTACAAAGCAAGTCCAGGACAGCAGGGGCTGTTACACAGAGGAACCCTGCTCAAAAAACAATTCCCCCTACCCCTAGCTTTTAGGCAAACAGTTCTAAGTTCAGGGAAGAAATGTTTATGTTCATGATTTGAAGCATCAGGTCATCTTGTCTGCATGTAAGAAGTTGCAATGTACGTAAATCCAAAAGCAATCTGGCTTCAGTATCTAGGCACACACTTAGTATTTAATGATTTAGCCAATGTTTAGAGAGGATTTTAGAGCCGGAAGGGACTCAGTTCATCTCCTTAGCTCCATGTATTTCACAAATGAAAAACTCAAGTTAGATCCATAAATTTTGAATGGCTTGCCTCAGGTCTCAAGTCAAGGGCAAAGCCAGGAGTAGACCTACAGAGCCTTCTGTTTGATCCTCACTTTGGCATACCACAGGTGTTTCTCAGGAAAGAAAACCTATAGAAACTCTAAAAGTAAGCTAAGCCATAGCCATCTCAACAAAAATGAGCATGTGCTGTTCTTTAGCTTTAAAAAAACAAATCAAAAACAAAAACCTCCTGGCAACTAAAGTCTCATGGAGATAGTGTTATTTGTGTGCATGCGTGTGTGACAGACAGTGTGCATGCATGTGTGACAGTGTGTATGCGTGTGTGATAGTGTGTATGCGTGTGTGACAGTGTGTATGCATGTGTGACAGACAGTGTGTATGCGTGTGTGACAGACAGTGTGCATGCATGTGTGACAGTGTGTATGCGTGTGTTACAGTGTGTATGCATGTCCAGACAGTGTGTATGCGTGTGTGACAGACAGTGTGTATGCGTTTGTGACAGTGTGTATGCGTGTGTGACAGTGTGTATGCGTGTCCAGACAGTGTGTATGCGTGTGTGACAGTGTGTATGCGTGTCCAGACAGTGTGTATGCGTGTGTGACAGTGTGTATGCGTGTCCAGACAGTGTGTATGCGTGTGTGACAGTGTGTATGCGTGTCCAGACAGACTGTGTATGCGTGTGTGACAGTGTGTATGCGTGTGTGACAGTGTGTATGCATGTGTGACAGACAGTGTGTATGCGTGTGTGACAGTATGTATGCATGTGTGACAGTGTGTATGCATGTGTGACAGTGTGTATGCATGTGTGACAGACTGTGTATGCGTGTGTGACAGTGTGTATGTGTATGCGTGTGTGACAGACTGTGTATGCGCGTGTGACAGACAGTGTGTATGCGTGTGTGACAGTGTGTATGTGTATGCGTGTGTGACAGACTGTGTATGCGTGTGTGACAGACTGTGTATGCGTGTGTGACAGACTGTGTATGCGTGTGTGACAGACAGTGTGTATGCCTGTCCAGACAGACATATTCTCCCACTTTGCGTGTGCCCAGCCCTTGCTCTTGTAAGCAAATGAGTTTAACTGATGAGAAGGTCGACTGACTTTTCTCTTCAGACCGTGCCGCTGAAATCATTTGTCTTTTTCATGGTCCAGGTGGGGGTAGAAGTGTTGGTGCATGCTCTGCTTCGTTCTTTTGCTGGTTTAGATGATTTTCAAGATCACGTAGATATCAAAAGCAACTGGAAGAGCAGCACACATTTTTGTTTTCTTTTGTAATTGCCTTGTGGATGTGTGAAGTGCCTCGGTGTGTCTCTCTCTAGTTGGGTCTTTGTCTTCTGAGGATCATGACTTTGACCCCACTGCTGACATGCTGGTCCATGACTATGACGATGAAAGAACCCTTGAAGAGGAGGAGTTGATGGAGGAGGGCAAAAACTTCAGCTCGGAAATTGAAGACCTAGAAAAGGTAAAGGGTTTTCTTTAGTATTTTAGAGCACAGACTTTGGCAAAGGCTTAGATTTTTCTTTTTGGTCCTCACCTCCTCCCAGACTGGGTTTCCCTGTGTAGCCTTGGCTTTGGACTCACTCTGTAGACCAGCCTTACCTCAAACTCAAAGAGATCCACCTGCCTCTGCTGCGATTACCAATGTGTCTCACCATGCCCGGCACTGGCTTAAAATTTTTATTATAAGTTCTTTTGGAACCTTTCTGAAATAAAAAATATTTTATATGTCTTTTTCTTTTTTAACCTAACTTAATAAAGTATTATAGATGTCTTCATTATTTTGAGAGAACTTAGTGCTGTAATAAAATAGGGGAAAAAATCTTTTCCTTCAAAAGACTTATGCTTGGTAGGATTAAGTTTTACTGCACTTTCAAATGTAAATTGGTAATACTCCATCTTTACCCTCTAGTCATATCCTGAAAACTTGGCTAGGTTGAGTGTAGTTCATAACTTCGTAAACCCAAAGTCAATATAAATTCCAGTGAATTCACTTACACTAGGGCTGTAGTGAAAGGGGTCCATAGGGTCACCACCTTGGAAAGCTGTAGGATTGCACTGTCGGTAAATTAACCCCATCGGGGATTTTCTAATCACGTGGAAACAAGCCTTCAGGAATACTAGGAATATTAGCGGTTGTCCGAGTTTCCATCCCTCCCATACTTCCTGTTTGTTAGAATGCAGACAACGTGCCCCTTGACTGTGGAGATTGCTGGGCACTGTAGTCACCCTTCCCTGTTAGCAAGCAGGGAAGCCGACTCGGAAGCTTGCTCCAGCACACCTGACGTCAGTCACTGCTAAACCAACCCAGTATGATTATAATTAAGTTTATGTATTCATTTTATCTCTAGGATAGACGCTTATGCCTTCTAAGGTAGAGGCAGGAGAACCACGAATAGAGGCCGGCCTGGACTGCCCAATGAGCTCTGGTGCAGCCTGAACTATAAACACACAAACAAGCCAATTCAATAATAAGAAAGACTTACCTGCTAAGTGTGCAATCCCTCTTTCTGTGCTTTCATCTTTATACATCTGGTAATTACATCTTTGGTGTTTGACACCAGTCTCTGAATTTGTACACTGAGAAAACTTATGCTTTCATAGTCTCTAATGTATAACCAGTGTCTTCATTTAGACAGTTTTTCTTCTTGGCAGAATACAATGGTCTTTAAGTTTTTGTGAAGACTCCAGAGCTATGTCTCCATTCAGGAGGCAGAATTTTTCTTGAATTCTGCTGCTTCCCTTGATTGGTGGCTCTTCCTGCAATAAAGTTAACTTTCTATCCTTTGTAGCTATTTAGTGAAATACAAAATGAATAAAAGAAGCAGAGTTATTTTGATTTATTTTTATACAATTTAAGATAATATGTTGATTTTTATTATTGGATCCACAATGTAGGCAATTTTAGGATAGGATGTTAATGTTCATTTTCTGATTTTTGGTCTTTTTTTGGTTTTTCCAGACAGGGTTTCTCTGTGTATCCCTGGCTGCCCTGGACTCCTTTTGTAGACCAGGCTGGTCTCGAACTCACAGCGATCTGCCTGCCCCTGCCTCCCGGGTGCTGGGACTACAGGCGCGGGCCACCACGCCCAGCTCAGATCTTTTTCACTCCCGCTATCAAGTAACTTAAAAAGCTGTATTTTCCTCTCTCACATGTTACAGAAATAGTTCCCCTTAGTTCAGGTTTCCATTCTCCTTGGTCTAGAACACTTTCTAAAATAAAGATCCCATTTTAGGATTTGTAGCTGTACCCCAATGCCTATAAACTCCTGTATCTGAAGTTCTTGGAAGAAAGCACAGACCCCTCTTTCTCCCTGCCCTTTTTGTAGGTGAGCTCATCAGCTCCCATGGCTTTAAATATCATCTAGATGCTAATGAATGCCAGATTTATATCTTTAGCCCAGCCTGATTCTCTGAGCTCCAGGCTCTTGGCCAACCTGACTTTTCTTCTTGGATGCCTTGAAGTTTTCTCAAACTTGTGTCCTCTGTAAAAGTCTTGCGTATAAGTCCTAAAGGGGAAATACACACAAATGCCTTTTCCCCTTTGTCTTTTCTGTCACTGTAAGAGTAACCACCCTCTTGCTCAAGGAGAGGTCTCAGCACTTGTTCCTCCTCCCTGCGCCCCCCACATCTAGTGTGATTCCACAGGATTCCACCTCGGCACATCACATCCCTAGCCAAGGCCAGCACAAGGGTCCTTAAGTGGGTTTCCTGTCTCTCCACAGACCCACAGCTTTCTGCAGGCAACTTTCCAATATTTTAAGAAGAAACGGTGTTCTATTCCTCCTTTTAGAACCATGTTTTGTGCTTCTGTGCGTGTGTTTGCACTCATTTGTGCTGTACACATGTTGCAGTCGGACAATTTGCAGGAGTCAGTTCTCTCGTCATGTGGCTCTCAGGTTGTTCTCAGTCAGGCTTGGCTGAGGTGCCCCAGTGCTGAGCCGCCGTGCTGGCCCTCCTGTGGTTCTCCAGTGCTTTCCTGCTTCTTTGGAACATAGTCCAAGTTCCTTCCCTTGCCCCGAGGCCCTTTTGATCTGTCCTTGCTACTCTTGCCATTCTGAGTCACATTCATCCCACTGAGCCATGGCCACCATCAGCTTTCAGGTGCGTCTTGTTTCCTCTGATGGGGAATGCTTGCCACTGGACGATTACGTCCGATGCTTTGAGACTCAATCAAAGTCCGCTTTGTGCCTTTTCTCTGCTAGTCAATGCAGATGGACCCCAGCCCTGCTCTTTATCTGAGGGTCCTTTGTGTTTTATGTGTACTCAGCAGAGTTGGCAGCTTTATGTTTGTGTATTGTTGGTTCTCCTAATTAAGACTAAGCCTGAGAACCAGCATAGTGCAGTAGCCTCCCACCACACAGCTACTGTTGCTCACGATGGACGCAGCCTGAAATGCAGCCTTTATCTGTCCTCTCGGGGAGTCGAGTCCCTTCTCTGGGTACACAGCGGCTTCAGAGCACCAGTTGGGCGTCACAGCCATTAGGTTGTATGGCAGTTAATTTGTCTGTCTCTCTAAGTAACCCTGAATTCCTTCAGAGAAAGAATTTTCTGTAACTTTCTATATCCCTGTCAGAACTCTCAACAGAGTACTAGAAGTCAGTGAATGACGGTAGATCATCAGGGGCCGAGGGTCAGCAGCAGTACAGAGGGGTGTCACCAGGTAGTCTGAGAGAAATGAGGCTATTGACAGATGGTTGGTAAAGGTTGCAGCCCCATCACCTCCTGCAGTGCAGTGAGATAGGAGGGAATGCTGCTGGGGAGAGACTGAGTTAGGTACTGGTACCATTCAGGAATTCTTTAGGTTGGGCAAATTATCCTGGGGGTAACGTGTCTCAGTTTGGGCTGACCTCAAATTTGTAAGTTAGTGTTAAGTCATATGACATAGTCTGAGCTCTGTCTGTGGTCAGGCCCAGTGCTGTATCTACGTTCTTAGTGAATGAAGGGCAAAGCTCAGGGACCTTGAGCCTACATTTCCCTGTGGGCCCTGTGGTAGCTAGCATTTCTGTGGGCACTGTCCGTGCTTAACTCACTTGGTGGTCACTCATGGGCACTATTTACATGTTCCACCTCAGCACCTCTGTACAGTGTACTGTATGACAGAGGTGTTTGTCTTAAAGGGAACACTAAACCAAGAAGCAGTCGAGAGACAGAAATTTCTTAATTGATTAGGTAAGCATGTAAGTTATTGAGCTTATTGTGAAGTTATTGTGGGTGGTAGTCACAGGCAGTTCTGTGTACTGTGGTAGTCAAAGCAAGCCTGCTTGAGAAGCGCACGGTCCGTGGGGACCAGTTCTGGGCCACACTGAAGCAGGACACAGGAGCCCAGGGTACAGTGCTGCAGCTGAAGCACGCAGCGCATCAAAGCCGTGCTGTCAGTGCACTTGGGACTGGGCTTTAACTGGGAACGAAGAACATAAAAGGATAGTTGTGGTTTGGACATTATATAAATATTGTTGGTGCTGGTTCAACCAAGGTTTCCTTTGGAGTCTTCAGTTAACACGAAGAATCCAAGTGGTGAATAATTATTTAACTGCGCGGAAACAAACTGAAAATGTTGTGAAGTTCTGTCACTTGATGTATTGGAACTATTTGCTTTTGTTTTTTAAAAATTTTTCATTTAATGTGCATTAATTGAAGGTGTCAGATCCCTTGGAACTGGAGTTACAGACAGGTGTGAGCTGCCATGTGGGTGATGGAAATTGAACCCGGGTCCTTTGGAAGAGCAGTTGGTGCTCTTAAGCACTGAGCTATTTCTCCAGCCCCTTATTTGCTTTTGTTAATGCACCAGTTAGGCACTAGGTTTAGTCCTATTTTCCAGCAGCAATACACAAGAAAACATAAATCTTGGCTGTGGTTGATTCTGCCCTGTTGACACTGTGCTATACAAATTGCAGTTGACCCACATTTCTGATTATGGCATTACTGAGTCCATGTCTACCTTGCTCAAATAGGAAGGAAATATGCCTCTGGAAGACTTACTGGCATTCTATGGCTATGAATCTACAATTCCAGCAGTTACAAATTCCAGTGCAAACAGCTCCCCAAGTGAACTTGCAGATGAACTACCAGATATGACTCTAGACAAAGTAAGTACAGGCCTTCGTAAGAAGTGGCTGGGTCACTATCATCTGGCTTTTTAAGTTTCTTTTGCTTTTTTTTTTTTAAAGACAGAGTTTCTCTGTGTAGCCCTGGCTGTCCTGGGCTCGCTTTGTAGACCAGGCTGGCCTTGAACTCACATTGATCCGCCTGCTTCTGTCTCCCGAGTGCTGGGATTAAATGCATGGACCACTATTGCCCGGCATCTTCTACTTCTGAAATATAAACTTTCTTTTTTTTTTTTTTTTTGGTTTTTCGAGACAGGGTTTCTCTGTGTAGCCTTAGCCATCCTGGACTCACTTTGTAGACCAGGCTGGCCTCGAACTCACAGCGATCCGCCTGCCTCTGCCTCCCGAGTGCTGGGATTAAAGGCGTGCGCCACCACGCCCAGCTAACTTTCTATTATTTTGATGCCTGGTTTGAACATCGTTTGGCTTTGATCCTCTTGCTTTTCCCTTGTCCAGTGTTTTTCTGCGTAGATACTCTAGTGGATTTTGCCTTAATTACATTTGATCTGTAAACACATGAAAATATCTGTTAACAAATCTCCCAGAATCATGCAAAGCAAGTTGGCTCAGGCATAGCGTTCTGTTTCTGGGCTCTGGGAGTGACAATGGTCACAGCAGCTAAGGCAGTGGTGACCTTCTTCACACAGGCTGCTGTAGGGAGGTCCACTCCTTGCTGAGGAGAATCACGTAGCGTGGCTCTGCATGGGATACATGAGAGGTTTTCTTTGTCAGGCTTCAGGCAAGAGGAGAAACCCACATCTTGGAAAGTCTTTCTGTGCGTTTTCTTGTCACGCTCTTCAATAATCTTTAGTGCCTACTGTATACCAGTGCACTTAGATGGGCTGGCTTCTTTTAAGAGTGTCACAGTTAGTTCATTGGACTTTTTAAATAAGTGGAAGTGTAGAGCTTGGAGACAGTTCTACATTTTTAAAAAGTTCGCTGGAAAAAAAAAGTAGTTGCTAGCTATTTAGAAGTCATGTTTTGTTTTATTGTTTTGAGACCACTCACTGTATTGCTCAGACTTGCCGTGAACTCCCGCGCCCATGAAGCTCCCTCCTCGGGCCTCTAGCCTGCTGCTGTGGCTGCGCACTACTTACTGTGCTAGATGGTTTTTGTTATAAAGTCACTGATAATTGGTCTTCAACCTTCCAGTGAGTTCTTTGCATGCTTACAAAATAGGCAAGTTAAGTGTACCATTGCATGTTATTATTTGATAAGTCATTAAAGATGTAAAATAGTATATTAAGTATAATTAAAACGAAATGTTATTAGTAGTTACACACTTAGAGTAAGTTATAGAAGTTCACCTTTTCAGAACTAAAGGCACAGGTGCTGCTTCCCTGTTCTTCCAGGAAGAGATAGCAAAAGACCTGCTGTCGGGTGACGACGAGGAGACGCAGTCCTCTGCAGACGACCTGACACCATCCGTGACCTCGCACGAAACTTCTGACTTCTTCCCTCGGCCCTTACGATGTAAGAACAACAGCCCCAGGCTTGAGGCCGCTGTGCTGCGTTCAGCAGTGGGAAACACTCTACGTGTCGTACGGAGCTAGAAGGAAAGGTTATGGTCTGGATAGGATTGCAGCCTTTGCTTTTGGGGTGGAGTGAACCCATATGCTGTTAAAGTCCATACACTCGCCTTGTGTTACAAGGCTGTTCCCAGGCCTTATCTGTTGCTGTGGTAATGCACTGAGTTCAGCCACAAAATGTTATTGATTATATTTGGGGGGCTTGTTAAAAAGTCCCTGCCTACCTGTTGTGAAAACTTACAGGGCTCAACAAGTATTTTTAGTGATTTTTTTTTTTCCTTTTAGTTCTTGGTGTTTAATGCTTATTAGTAATAAGCATTACACTGAAACAAGTGCTTAGCTGCAGCCTCATTTATCTTAAAAGCTGGTTTTAGGTAGTATATGTCCACACACATGCCTGGCGGTGCGTGGGGATAGCTTTGATGGACTCCGCTGTCTGTAGTCTGAGGTTAGCCAGGGTTAGCCCAGTGAGAACAAACCCCCATGCTTTACTTCACTTCTCAGGTGGTGGCAGTGGCTTCTGTTTAGTTCCTTGCACTGGAATCTAATAAGGAGAATATATACTTAGAATATTAGCGTTCTATGTGTTTCTGTCATTGTGACAGGTGCCAGGTAAGAAAATACTGCAGGCTTATTAATAGGTGAATCTTAACTATTCAGCAAGGTTTTATAATATATAAATGACCTTCTCTTGGGTGCTTCAAACCTTCTTCCATTTTCTTTAAGCAAACACAGCATGTGATGGAGATAAGGAGTCAGAGACTGAAGATGCTGAGACGGACAGTGGTAACTCACCGGAAGATCTGAGGAAGGTCAGTTGAGTTACCGGCACAGTCGGCTAGAGCATTCGGACTAATTTAAAAATGCTTGAGAGGCCTGGAGAGAAGGCTGAGAGGCTAGGGGCATGTACTGCTCTTGCAGAGAACTTGTGCTCACAACTGCCTGTAACTCCAGCTTGAGGGGATTTGACTCTCTGCCCTTTGGGTTCATACACAAATACACATAGTTAAGAAAACAACATTAAGCCGGGCGTGGTGGTACACGCCTTTAATCCCAGCAGAGGCAGGCGGATCACTGTGAGTTCGAGGCCAGCCTGGTCTACAAAGCGAGTCCAGGACAGCCAAGGCTACATAGAGAAACCCTGTCTCAAAAAATCAAAAAAAAAAAAAAAAAAAAAAAAAAAAAAAATCAGACAGCCCAACAGTTAAGTGTGGTGCTGTTGCAGAAGACAGGAGTTCAGGTTCCCAGCACCATGTTGGATGGTCCTCATCCACCTATGACTCCCGCTCCAGGGACTCCATCACTTCTTCAGTCCTTGGACCTGTACCATGTATATAGCATCCCCCCATCCTCCAAGACACATACAGGGACACACACTTAAAATAAAATTTAAAGGCCAGGTGTGGTGGTGCACGCCCTTAAACCTAGCACTTGGGAGGCAGAGGCAGGTGGATCACTATGAGTTCGGTGTCTACAGAGCAAGTCCAGGACGGCCAAGTTAACACAGAGAAACCCTATCTCTAAATAAATAAATAATACATACACACATAAATAGATACATAAATAAAAACAAATCTTTAAAAAAAAAAAAAGACTAAAACCTTGAAGTTTGTGATGGTTTTATTGTTGCAGGAGAAGGTTTATTGATTTGTAAGAGCAGGTTAATGATTTGGAATTTTTCTAGTGTTACGTTTTTATGACAATATTGCCTTTATTTCTCAATTTTCCTGTAGGAGATAATGATCGGGTTACAGTATCAGGCAGAAATACCCCCTTATCTTGGCGAGTACAGCGGCGAGGAGAAAGGTAAGTTCAAACTACCCCACCACTCTGTGTGACTTTAAAAGTTTGACTGTATACCAGCCGAGCTGACATAAAGATATGTTGGTCATCAGAGAACATTCCAGACTCCAGATATTTAGCATTGTCTTTGGGGGAAATGTATCAAAATTATTCATGAAAATGGGCCTGGTGGGGGCCTCCTTATGATCTTAGCACTGGGGAGCCCGAAGGGAGGACCACAGTAGCAAGGCCTTGTTTCAAAAAGTCAAAAGGTCATGAGCCATGAAGCCCCACTGCAGTGCATAATGGTCCCCAGCCTGTGTGTGCCGGGCCTGCTGTGAGCTGCTTCTCCTCAGAAGCAGCACGCTGGACTGCCTGGGGCTTCAGGAGATGTGGGCAGAATCTTTTTTTGTTCTGTTTTTGTTTTTCTGTATAGTTTTGACTATCTTGGACTCGCTTTATAACCAGGCTGGCCTTGAACTCACAGCGATCTGCTTGCCTCTGCCTCCCAAGTGCTGGGATTAAAGGCGTGCGCCACCACCTCCTGGCAGCAGAATCTTATCTTAAAAGTTAAAGTCACGTTTATTCACCTGTTGTAATTGTTGCCTTGGACGCTAACTTCCTCCTTCTGTTAACCTAGTCCTAGTAGCTTCTAGCCTCTGTACTAGAATGGTTTCAGCCTCTGAGACTTAGTGCTGGATAAGAGTAAGCTCACCTTTTCTAGTTCTTCCTGAACTCTGCCTGGCTGGTTCAACTCAGCTATTCTGGCTCAAATGCCTTTTCAAGCTGATTGAAGCTGACTTCTCTCTCAGCCTCTGACTAAATTGCTCTGCTTGGCCTCACACTAACCTGGCAATAAGCTCTGATCTTCTGGCTCCTTCTCATCCTCTGGCGCATTCTGTCCTCACCTGTGTCCAGCTTGTTCTCTCTTCAGCCTGTCTCTGTAGAACTATCTTGGTGAAAACTGCCTCTGGATTCCACCAGCCGAGCTGCTATAGACTCAGCTCAGCTCCACCACACTGCCCATCACTAACTCTATCAGAGTGCCTGAACAGCACTGACCAGAATCAGAGGTCTTCATGCCTCTGTCTCCTGAGTGATGGGATTAAACGCGTGTACCACCATGCCTAGGCCTAAGCTTTTCTTTACCCATAACTTGCTCTATACTAGGCTGGCCTTTAACTCAGGGATCTGGCTGCCTCTGTCTCTTGGGATTAAAGACTTTTTGTCTGTATTCCAGCCAGATCACACGGACCTAGCTCTTTGGATATGATCTCTTGCCAGAGCAGCCATGTTCTGAATTACAATCCCTCACCAAAGTAGTGAGAATGTTACAAACATAATCCCGTAGATGGAAACTCTGGGAGGAAAAAGAAACCGGGAGGAATTCTTTGTCCCACTGCTGGAAGCAGAAGGTTGAGTGTCCCTTGCTGCCACCACTCAGCTGGTGCTGCCTCTCACTTGTAGTAGGTTCCAGCTGTGTTTGGCCCTGAGAGTGTAGGGTGTTGGGATTACAAATGCAGCTGTGCCTTCCTCGCTGCTCTGCACTATTTTCATGGGCATTGGGGTCTTGGCACAGATGAATTGACTCTTCTCTGGGCAGCCACCCAGGCCACCTTCTCTTTTCCTCCGTATTACATTGCTCTATTTAAGAGCCAAAGGACTGGCTACCCTGCAGCCATTAGCCATGGCAGCTGTTAGCAGCACTGTTTTCCTACTTTGCTTGTGAACTGATTGAAGAAGCTCGTGTCAGGAAGCAGGGAAAGCCTGCTCAGTGCATGAGTGTCCTTCCCCAACTCACAGACCTGACACGGGCCTCAGCCTTCGGCCAAACATAGCAGAAGCACTGTTTTTTCCAGCCTGCAAACTCAGAAGGAAAGGAGTGCACCTTCTGGAATTAGCCCGAACATCTATTTCAGTTAAAGAAACTGGTTCTAGAAGCCACTCAAAAAAGGCAACTGAGGCTTGACCAGGCATGAGGGCACACCTGTTACTTGGGGCTCAAATATTAGACCAGCCCACAGGCCTCAAATATGTTCTGGGTAATGATCTTGTGTGCCCTCTTACTGTAGCGATGTCTGTCTTGTTGGTGCGTGGACATCTTTATTCTTAACTTCCTTGCTAACTGGGGAAGAGACTGCTTAGCTCACGTAGTTCAAAACATAAGCATTTTGCTCATGCTACCAATAAATTCTTTTTTGTTAATTCTATATAAAGGTATTGTGTGCTTGAAGAGTGGATTGCGCTCCAACACTGGGGTAAACACTTGGGTTATCTGTATTTGCTCCTGTTTAGAGTGATAGAGTACATTAATAAAATGCCCAGGACTAATCCCAGCATTTGAAAGGCAGAGGCGCTGGGCGTGGTGGGGCACGCCTTTAATCCCAGCACTCGGGAGGCAGAGGCAGGCGGATCGCTGTGAGTTCGAGGCCAGCCTGGTCTACAAAGTGAGCCCAGGATGGCCAAGGCCACACAGAGAAACCCTGTCTCGAAAAAAACAAAACAAAACAAAAAACAAAAACAAACAAACAAACAAAAAAAAAAGAAAGGCAGAGGCAGGTGGGTCTCTGTGAGTTCGAGGCCAGCCTGGTCTACAAATTGAGTCCAAGACAGCCAAGGCTACACAGGGAAACCCTGTCTCAAAAAACCAAACAGGCAAACGAGCCTTGTGTTAGTGATATTCTGCGTCAACGCCTTGGTCACTCGAAGACCGTGCAGCTCGCTCTTAGCTTGTCCTTCTTAAGCCTCTGGGGCCTTGACCAGTCTTTCTTCTTTAATTAAAAATCAACTCTTGATTAAAGCAGTCTGTAGAGGAAAAAGTCCTCAGGTATCAGGTTATTATTTGATATTTTAACCTTTATTTTTGTTTTATTTATTTGTAATTTTAATCTCTAGAAGGTTTATAGGGTCATTTATGGAATTAAAAGAAATTCCAAAGAGGTTGTTAGAAAATTTGGCAGGGTTTTTTTTTTTGCTTGTTTTTTTTTTTTTTTTTACAGCTTCATTACAAGATAGCACTGGGCTTTTACATGTGTACTTTACAGGACACAGAGGACCTAGTGGTCAGTAAGTCTACCTTCCAGAATAGCTCTGTGCTCTTGACCGTTGGCCAAGATAGTCAGTCAGGTTAAAACAGTGCTTTCTCATGCCAGCAAAAGGCTGTACGTGCCCAAAAGCCCCACTGCTGCTCAGTTACTTGTGCAGCCAGAAAGCTCCGCCGAGGAGGACGCTCAATCTGAGCCCTTGCTGTGTTCACTGTGTGTCAAGATTGATGGGGTTCCCTTTCTCAGCTTATGACAGTGAAGACCAGTTACTGTGGCGCCCTGGCGTGGTTTTGGAGAGCAAAGTGAAGGAGTACCTTGCTGAGACCTCGCTAAGAACTGGAAATGAAAAAGTCACAGACAGAAGTTCTTCAGGCGCACACACCAGGGATAACGAACAGGTAAGCTTCCTCCTCTGTCACTGCAAATGTGTGACTTAAATAGGCTACATGTGAATTGGGTGTCTTTTCTCTTAGGGGTTTCTGTGTGTTGGCGGTGAAGAGTGAGTGGGAGGCCGAATTCTTTGAGACAGAATCTCAGCAAGAATAATGCTGGCATGTAGCTTAGCGTGCACTGTTTTTATTACTGTAGGACAGTGTGCACCCGCATATGACTAGCATTGCCTCTCTTTCATCAGAAGTTCACACTGATTTGTCAGGTCCTTTTACAACTGCTGTTACTAATTATTTAAATTTTTTGGGTGTTATAGGTATATCATCTTCCCCTTCCCTTTCCTCCAAACCCTCCCATGCACCATCCCTCTTGCCCCCTCCTCCCCTCACCCCTGTGTTTAATTTCAAATTCATAGGCTTTCTTGTCACGTGCTTGTGCGCGCGCGCGCGCGCGTGTGTGTGTGTATATATATATATAATATATATATATATATTATATATATATATTATATATAAAAGTATACTTAGTCGTTTACTTTACTTGTATGGATTACTTGTATGGATTATGTGTTCAGGGCTGACCATTGGGGACTGGATAAGCAATTGGTGTGTTTTTCTCTGGGGAAGATGGGATCTCCAGCTCTCGGAATTCCTTGGTTGCCTGTAGTTCTCTGTAGCATTGGGGCCTCCTGAGCTGTCACCCTTCCCACGTTAGCAAGTCTGTCGTGTGACCCTTATTCAGCTCATGCTTACATACTCCTGTTGTGAGACTTTGGGATGTGGCTTCTGACACAGCAAACTCCCTGGTCCTCTGGCTCCTAGGAGTCTTTCATCCCCCACATCCACAATGGCCCCTGAGCCTTAGGTGCAGTTGTCTTGTAGCTGTGCCAGTTGGAACTGGGCACCACAGCGCTGCCTTTGATTGGTTGTGCTTTTCTGTGATGATGTCTGTCTGATGCAAAGAAAAGCTTCCTTGCTGAGGGGTGAGGACTACATTTACTGTGCGCATAGGACACATATCTATGCTCCCTGACTGCATTTGGAACGCTCATGGGGCACTTGTCTCACGCTGAGGCAGCCGCACCTTTCCTGGGATTTCCTCCAGAGGTGCGCATCAGTGGCCTCTCCCGTGGGATTCTGTCTGCTGCTACGTGTTACGTTAACAGTCTCAGACATTTGACAGCGAGAAGATGACTGACATAACTAATACCTGTGCTGGTTCCAGAGAAAGCAGAGCCTGTTTGAAGCCAAGCGCTTCTCTCTCAGGCCTGCTGCTCTTCCCTCTTATTACAGCTCCAAAGAGGGAGGAGACAGCAAAAGACACACCTAATTTCCCCAACTACCAGAGTTATCTACGCTTGGGGAATTGGACCAGGCGTGGTGTTGAATCCCTGTAACGCAGCGCTTGGGGAGTTGAGGCAAGAGAATTTGTTTAGGGCTAACCTTGTCTAAAACTCAAGGCCAGCTGGGTTCTATCAGACCCTGTTTCAGTAAACCGTATTTTAAAAAAAAAAAAAAAGTAAATAAAAATAACCTTACCAGGTGAGAAGACCCAGAAAAATGTAAAAAGTCAAGATGGTAAGTGACTATCTACTCACTCGGTGAGTAAGCCATCAGGACTAGAGTTTGAGTTCCCTGTACTGAGAGCAGTCCAAGAGGATCCCTGAATCAACCTCTGGCCACACGGTGCACGGAGGGTTGTGTTCTTGCACGTGCATGCATACACCACATGTAATACACAGACATGCACACATGAGTAGTCAGTTTGCAGAATGGTTTGGTAGACTAAATATCTAGGCAAACATGCTCATGTCAAGACTTAATTTATTTGGTTTTTGAAACAGGGTCTCTGCATATCCCTGACTGTCTTAGAACTCACTATGTAAACCAGGCTGGCCGTGAATTCACTGAGATCCACCTGCTGGGATTAAAGCCATGTGCCACCGTGCCTGGCTTGTCCTAAGAGTTGAAAGCATTTAGTAGAGTTTCTCTTATGCGATTCCATCTGTTAGTGTGTTTTCAGATGGGAACGGTTGTTGGCACTCACGGTCTTTTCTTTCCCTCGTGGTGTAGGCATTATATGAACTTCTCAAGTGTGACCACGATGTAAAGGAAGCAGCTGAGAGGTACTGCCGTAATGGAAAGGCGGCTCAAGGTGAGAGGGCAAGGAAAGGGGAAATGAGCAGGGTGTCTGTCTGAGGACCAGGATAAAGGGCAGAGCAGCCCTCTAACATTTTGTAAAGTATTTTCTTGACCTGTTGTCAGGTTCAAATTACCTGGGACTCCACCTCCGTCACCTCTTCTTGTAGAAATAGTTACAGAACAAACAGAGCCCACTAACAACAATAGAGCCAAAGTAATTTAAAATGATTTTTATGTTTTGATTGAAAATGTTGAGCATATTTTGGGCTTGTTTAAATCAGAAAATAAAATGGAAATTTAGGATTAAGGGAGACCTGGCGAGTTGGCTCAACAGGTAAAAGCACTTGCTGCCAAGCCTAAGGACCTGAGTTTAAATCCTGGGGGACACGTGGGAGGAGAGAAATATTTCCTGCAGATCGTCCTCTTATTTCCACACACACGGACACACAAACACAGGTAAGTAAATGAGAAAGAAAAAGATGTAGAGCATATTCCATGGAGCTTGTTGAAGGAAGTATAACTTCAGTGGTCATGTGATAATAAATGTTTTAAAGCTGGGGCTGTAATCCCAGCACTCGGAGGCAGAGGCAGGTGGATCACTGTGAGTTCGAGGCCAGTCTGGTCTACAAAGAACCCCTGTCTCGAAAAGCCAAAAAAAAAGGGGGGGGGTAAATGTTTTAAAGAGCTAATAGTCTGTTTATGAGTGTTAAGGAACATAGTAGCTATGTTAATATTTCATCTTTATATAAATGGATATCATGTACTATAGCTGCCATTAAGTGTATGTGGGATGGAAATGTACTTAGTGATTTATAAATGGCACGGCAAATGCAAAAGCTGAAAATTTGTAAGTTGAGAAATATATTGAAGTATTTCTCTTGTAGAAGATGCTTCTTTGAAAGGATTTTTTTAAACTATCAAACTTTCAGTCTTTAGACACCATTTTTTTCCTGAGTTCAAAGCAGGTTGTTTTCTCTTTCTCCCTCCCTCCCTCCCTCCCTCCCTCCCTTCTTTCTTTCTTTCTTTCTTTCTTTCTTTCCTGGTGTTAATGGCTTTGAAGGCCTTCCTGCCCTAACTAGAGTTTTTTTTTTTTTTAAAAGATTTATTTATTATTTATACAGTATTCTGTCCATACATGTGCCTGCCCACCTGAAGAAGGCACCAGATCTCATTACAGGTGGTTGTGAGCCACCATGTGGTTGCTGGGAATTGAACTCAGGACCTTCGGAAGAGCAAATAGTGCTCCTAACCTCTGAGCCATCTCTCCAACCCCTAGAGTTTTTAATTTAACAAGCAACATAGGGTTTGCCGGGAAATTTAAGGTATTTAAGTATTTGAAGAGCATGGATGAATTCTTACATTTTCCCAGCACTCACATGCTGACTTTAATTAAATATATATAGATTATTCTTTATTTATAGTCTTGAATTAAAGAACTTGCTTTTTATGTTAAACCAAAATAGAACCTTCCTTTTTACTCCAGAAAGAGCACAGTTATTGTTACTTCACTTGAGATGTGTTTGGGGTTGGAGCAGTAGCTTAGCTGGTAAAGAAGAGCCAGCATTTGATTGCCAGAACCCACGTGAGAAGCTGTGGTGCTGCACACCTGTAATTCTAGATCTGCGAGGCAAGCACAGGTTGATCCTTAGGGAGAGATGGTGGACAGGTCCTGAGGAGGCACTCACAATTGACCTCTGGCTTCCACCTGAGTCTTTATGCATATGTATACATGTAAGTGTTCACACTGACATGTGCATACACAAAGTTTTTAAAGTTAGAAAAACACCATTAAACCTTGTCCCACAGTACAGAGAACAAAAAATGTTTTTTGTTTTGTTTTGATTACTGGTTTTGCTGTTTTTCTGGGGTTGGGGGGCGGTGTTGGTTTTTCAAGACAAGGTTTTTCTTGTAGCCCTGGCTGTCCTGGACTCACTTTGTAGACCAGGCTGGCCTCTGCTTCCCAAGGGCTGGGATTAAAGACATGTTTTTGTTTTTTTACGATTTAGTTATGTAGATGTGTGTGTGTGTGTCTGTGTGAGGGTGTGTACAGATCAGTGGAGGTGTCCACAGAGCCCAGGAGAAAGCATAGATCTTTGGAGATAGAGTTACAGGCTGCTTGATACAGATGCTAGGAATGGAGCTCAGGTCCCCTACAACGGCACACTCTTAGCCGCTGAGCCCTCTCTGCAGCCCAGTGTTTGTATTCTAAATGACCAGTGTGTAGATGCCAGGGGTGTTGTCTGAAGTGCCCAGCATTCAGGATGCGTGTGCCAGGCAAGAGCTGAGTGGTGCCTTTCCCAGGGAAGCACAGTAAAGGTCGTCGAGATGCACAGGGAAGAGTTTTGAGGCCAATTAAGTTCTTTTTTCTTTTTTAGAAGGAATGACAGCATGGACAGAAGAAGAATGCCGAAGTTTTGAACATGCACTCATGCTTTATGGGAAAGATTTTCATCTTATACAGAAAAATAAGGTAAACAGAGAAGTTGTTCACTGGTCACAATGGTTATAAGCAATGCTTTATGTTACATTTCTTTTTGTCTGTCTCTCTCTGTCTGTCTCTGTCTCTGTCTGTCTCTCTCTCTCTCTCTGTCTCTGTCTGTCTGTCTGTCTCTCTCTCTCTCTCTCTCTCTCTCTCTCTCTCTCTCTTCTCTCTCTCTCTCTCTCTCTCTCTCTCTCTCGGGACTGGGGAGGGCATTACTGAGTCAGGGTTTCTCTATGTAACAGTCCCAGACTCACTTTGTAGACCAGGCTGGCCTTGAACTCAGAGAGAACCACCTGCCTCTGCCTCTCTGAGTGCTGGGATTAAAGGCGTGCACCACTGTGACTGGCTGCTAATAGCATTTCTACTATTCTAAATGTGATTGGAATGTGATTACAAAGATGCCTCACCTGTTCATGAGATGATAGAACTTAGCTGCCGTATTCAACTTAATACATCAAGAATTTGGTATATTTTTCAGGAAGTTTTCTGTTTTTCTCTTTGACTGTCACTTTCTTCCAAGCTATTCTGATATTTGTGGTCTCTCCTATTTTACAGTTGCTAAAAAGTCAAGGGAGGTGAAGGAGGGAGAGAGACAGACGGGTTCAGAGCAAGGGACTACTAGTATAAACATCTAAGAATCTATCCTAATCAGTGTTCCAGGGCAGGCAGGACAGGGCAGCAGCAGGAAGTCCCATTCATAGCTAGTGTGGCCACAGCCACTTTGGATAACTGCGTGTGTCTGATACGCTAAGCTTTTACTAAAGGAGTTAGCAGTCGCACTCCATGCATTTGTCTAAATGGGTTGAAAACTTCAAGTTCAGGCAGAATCTGCCCACAGATGTTCAGAGCAGATTTAATTAGCTTTCATTGTATTGCCAAAACTTGGAGCCAATATCTCCTCAGAGATAAATCCATACACTAGTGGCAGTCGGAACAACAGGATATCACTTAGCACCAAAACCAGTAAAGCTAGCAAATGGCAGAAGACGTGGGGAACAGCTTATTTATTAGTTTGTTAAGTGAAAGAAGGCAAATCCAAAAGGCTGCATGCATCCTACGAATCCCAGTAGCCGAGGAGTCAAATGAGTGCAGCTGCTAGGCAGGAGGGAGGGGCAAGCAGGCACAGAGAAGACTTACGGAAGGGAGCCTGCTTAGTCTGATACCAGACTCTGGGTGGCAATGATAGACATGTCAGTGGAGGCGTGTCACATTCGGCAGGTATGGGGCACTGATGGCTGCAGCAGTGAGTACAGGGGAAGTCTGCATGAATGCGGAACTACTCTGAAGGACTTGAGACACAAGGTTGCATGTACATGTGCTGTTTGTTCTGGCTCCATTTGTGTGATGACTGTCTTTCCTCTGTTGACGTGCCTCCTCCCTTGGTCAGATCCGGTGGTGTATAGCGGCACTTACATTTCTGGGCTTGCCTTTTCTACCTGAGCACCCCAGTATCATGCCATCTTTTCCCTCCCTCCTGCTCTGAGACAGGGGCTCACTGTGTAGCTGTGGCTGGCCTGGAATTCTCCATGTGGACAGGCTGGCTTCAACCTCTTCCTCCTGAGTGCTAGGATTAAAGACAGCTGTCTGACATGCTGTTCACAGTGTTGGCTGTATAGCTAGAAGCCGTGAGGCTGCGTCATCCCCCATCCTTTGCTTTTTACTGGGACCCTGTGTTAGCTATTCTAGGACTTCTGTGTTCCACACAGAATTTTCACTGCCCATAAAATAACCTGCTGCTTGGGTTACACTAAATCATCAGTCTTCTTATCCATGGACATAGAATCTCTCTCTGTTTACTCAGTTTCTTCATTAAGTGTCTAATAATTTTACTCACAGATCTATTTTAGAAGGTACTGATGGAAGTAGAATTGTTTTCAGTTTTAAACTTTAACTCATTATTTGTACATAGCAGAGTAATAGTTTTTCTGAATTACCTTTTTTATATATTTACAAATGCATATATATTTATTTAAAGCTAATGTCTCACGTAATCTCGGCTGACCTTGTCCACTGTGTAACTCAAGCAGGCCTCACACTGCTCAGTGGTCTCCCTCCCTCACCTTCCCTGTTCTCAGACTCTAGGCACGGAGTCCTGTGCCTGGCTGTAGACTAGATCAGGCTTTACCACTGAACCCTGTGTATTAGTGTTTCACTGTTTTCAGTATTGGTGACTGACCCTGCCTGGCAAGGCCTCACAGTTGTACTCACACCCTTTCCCACTGAGCTGCATTCGCCCCTGGCCCTCTTCATGTTGAGACACAGTCTCCCTGAGGTACCTAGGCTGATCTTGACCTTACTCTGAAGCCCAGGCCCCAGCATACCTGTTTTGTTGCTGTTGATTCTCTGGGGTCTCTATATAGCTGCTGCCATTTCTGAGCCTTGTGGCTCTTTTCCTCCTTTCTGCTATTATGTTGGGAATTTCATGCTTTTTGTATGCCGGTGTGTGTGTGTGTGTGTGTGTGTGTCTGTGTGTCTGTGTGTCTGTGTGTGGTTTCAAGAGCGGGGAGTGCTGGCACATGCCTGTAATCCCAGAGGCAGGTGGATCTCAGAGTTCGAGGCTAGCTTGATCCACAAAGCCAATCCAGGGCAGTCAAGGCTACACAGAGAAATTCTGTCTCTAAAAACAAAGGCAAAAAATTAAACTTTTTTTTGTGCTACAACTAAAAGGAATAAAATATGTATATGGGCTACACAGAGAAACCCTGTCTTGAAAAATCAAACCACCAACCCACCAACCAAACAAACCAACAAAAAAAGAGCTAGTGTTTTCTTAACGGTAAGTTGGAGCTTTTAGTATGAACAGATTAAACATGTTCCAGGAAGTCTGGGTCGTCCTGAAGGTCAGTTCTGCAGTGTCTTATGGAATTTACTCTTAATCTCCTAACACCATAAACACTTATATCCTTCCACTGACCATAGGCACTAGAGATGCATCAGTGAATACGACAGAAAAGCTCTGTCTCCAGGAAGCCTGCGTTCTCTGCTGAGACTTACAGTTGATGTTTATTGAAAGTTATACTGTAGTTCACGGTTTCACAAGTGACTGTAGCTCATGTCTTACTCTGCTGTCAGGACAGAGACTCTGAACTCTCTGTACAGGCACTCATGAGTCAGGGAAGAACATGCTGACTGAATAAAGCCAGGTGCTTACTGTGGCTGCTGTGGATGTCTTCGTAGTTTGGGTATGGAGCCAATTGTTTGACTTTTAAAAGTTGTTAAGCCTGTTGGAGCGGAAAGCCAAATGCAGGGGCCAGAAAGCTGCCTTTGGTCAGGGAGTGGCCTTAGGCTGCCATGCTACAGTTTGCTCTCCTTTGTCAGTGGCTCACGGAGCTGTGAGTGAGCTGCTGAGGCTGTGTTGCTTCTCCCTGCTCACCTGCCCATCATTGGGGGGTCAGTAGGTCCCAGGGAACCCCATTCACAGACCTATCCTTGGAGGTTAGCTAATCCCACCAAGTCAGTTGCAGTAAGAGTTCCATGACAATTGTTTGAGGATTTTACTAAACATATAATTGTGCTGTGCTTTTGAATAGACTTACACCTTTGAAATCTGCTCATTATTACATATAAAGACATGCCACCGATACACATATTTCATAATTACATATAAAGACATGTCGCTGACACACATATTTCATAATTACATATAAAGGCATGCCACTGATATACATATTTCATAATTGTCCTATGGATTCAAGCTTCTTTGTTGGGGGTGTTGCTAAAAATGGAATTGAGAGCCTCAGTTTGTTTGCCTTTCTTAACTAGGTGAGATCGAGAACGGTTGCTGAGTGTGTAGCCTTCTACTACATGTGGAAGAAATCAGAACGCTACGATTACTTTGCTCAACAGACAAAATTTGGGAAGAAACGCTATAACCATCACCCTGGAGTTACGTAAGTAGAGTGGAGTTGACTTGAGTGACTGTCATGTTTAACTGATGCACAGTCGAGGTTATCGATGTGTGTTTTTCAGGGACTATATGGATCGTCTTGTAGATGAAAACAGAGTCTCTGGGTGGTACGGTCAGTTCTTCAGCCTTAACCTCTAACCGGCCCGAGCCCGTTCCTGACCAGCCACTGAACATTCTCAGCTCCTTCACTGCCAGTGACCTGACAGGTGAGGCGAGCCTGCTGTGTACAGCGTGCTGCAAGCCGAGTTCTCTGTGTTACACACACTCACCTAACTACTTTCCATTTCTTTTTAGCTTTGACCAACAGTGTAGCAACTGTCTGCAACCCCACAGAGGTGAATTGTCTGGACGATAGCTTTCCTCCACTGGGAAACACACCCCGTGGACAAGTCAATCATGTGCCTGTCGTAACGGAAGAGTTACTCACCCTGCCCAGCAATGGTGAAAGTGATTGTTTTAATTTATTTGAGACTGGATTTTATCACTCAGAGCTAAACCCTATGTGCAGTGAAGAATCAGAAAGACCAGCAAAGAGATTGAAAATGGGCATTGCTGTCCCTGAATCCTTTATGAATGAGGTTTCTGTGAATAACTTGGGTGTAGACTTTGAAAACCATACACATCACATCACCAGTGCCAAAATGTCTGTCTCCGTGGCTGACTTTGGCAGTTTGCCTGCCAACGAGACAAATGGATTCATCAGTGCCCACAGTCTGCACCAGCACGCTGCCCTTCATTCAGAGTGACGTGAACGAGAAGCCAGAGACAGTGGGTGTGCAGTACCAGTAAACTTGAGGGGAGCTATCAGGTTTGCATAGTCTTTCACTGGAAGTTTGAACCTTTTTCACTATGACATCAGTGATGTCAGTATGTATAGAACTATATCTTGATTTATCAAGAGTATTTTCATTTTTCAATCCATAAATGTGGAAACGAACTATGATCAGCAGAGTGGGGAACTAGGATTGAACTCTGTGGTGCAGCTTTAAGCTCTGCGTCTCTTCCTCATCCCTAATACCTCTTCCCACTTCCTCCTCCTTTTCTGTTCCCTTTGCCCTCATCCTGGTTTTAAAACCTGTAGACAGAGGCCACAGGCTCAAAACCAGCACAGACGTTCTGAACTGATGTGTGGCTCTCTTGGTGTAAATTCCTTTTGCCGTAATGGATGCAGTGGGATAACAGTGTTTACAGGTACCAACCCCAGTCCCTGCTCAATGTAGCATTTTTTTGTTTTGTTTTGTTTTCTTTATTAATAAAAGCAGGGGTAGGTTTCTTTAAACTGCACAAACATGCAAGGATTTTTTTTTAAAAAAACAGGAACTTCTCTCATGTTCTTCAGCTAGAGCACTTCAGTTTACAGAACACAAGGCCGTCTGCTGGGAGCTTCACGAGGAACTGTGTGCAAGCGACGAGGAACGCTTGGATCCTGTTGCAGAGTTCTAGACCAGGGCTACCTTACACAGAATTGGTCATTTTACTGCCACGAGATTTCTGTGTTTTTAAAAAGAAATTTGTGTTTTACTAAAAAATTTGGCATTTTAAGATGTGGTATTCCTAAGGGGTTCTGTCCACCATTGTCAAGATTGTGATAGTAAAAACCATACTGGTCATTCAGTTTATTCTGAGGCAGAGGACTTGCAGAAGTACAGTCTACAAAGCCCAGGAGTTGCCACTCTCACGTTCGGGGCACTGCAGTTCAAAGTGTTAATGCTTAGGGAGACTTCGGGATGGCACGCAGTGCGGAACCTTGAAGTGCATTTAAGCTATTTTGTTTAGCATAAATAGTTGGCAAGAAAAATGTGAGTTTCCATCTGAAATAGATGGTACATTACACTTTTATGTTTTAAAAAGTGACAGACCGTTCACATGCATCTCACACAGGATCTTACTTTTATTCCAGACCTGAATAAGAAGCCATTGTCATAAGCTTTGAGCATTTTTGCTTTATTAGACACCGCTCCTTTAAGTTTTAAGATAAATCAAACCATTCAGTACAGTATTAGGACGTAATAAGCTTTGCTTTTGTAGTACAGTTAAAGCAATTACTTTTTGCACCGTCTTAATTAAATTTTTTGATTTTTTTTTTTTTTTAACTAGTTGTGTTGCTTTTCAAAAAACCATAAGCGTTTGACTGTGTTGCTGTTGTAGTGTGAGTCGCTGCAAGGTTGTGCTGAAGGGTAGATAGGATGTGTAGTGGTCTAGTGATCGGAAGGGAGGGTATTTATTACACAAACTGTGAACTGCAATGACATCCTTAGTTTGGGATGGTGTGTATTGTTTCTCTTTGCAGCATTTTCATGAAGATTGCTTTGAAGTGTTTACGCAGTAGCACGTTAAGTATAAATTTTAGTTTAGCACAGAAGACAAAAGGTAGTTAAATTAATAACTTAAAATCAGTCTCTAACTTATACAGCTAAAATCTAGTATTCCTGTATGCACACAGTAAATAATGGGTAGCCTGGGCTCTATGTTGCTTTCTGATGATTTTTATCCAAGTGGTTAGCTTGTTATGCTGTGTTGTGCTAAACTTTGAACCTCATTTCTTTTGTCCCCTTCAGTATTCTTTCTTTATCGCAGGAGGATACTGGGCACACTCTTCCATTGTTACAATTTTCACTCTGGGTTTACAGAGGCTGGTCTGTATAAGTAATGTTCACAAAGATGGCTGAATGCTAATACCAGTTGCACTTAAAGGAAAATGCCCATTCTCAGTAGCTGATGCAGTAATCTATCCAGTTTATCTATGCATTGCTGGGGTCCTGATATGAGATGGAAACAGTGTTTCTTATCTAGAGCTTTGATTATCAGCAAGTTGAATGGACACTTTAGTTATTTAAATAGATTTTTGACCAAAATCCAGAAAATAATATGAGAGAAAAATAAAATGCAGCTAGTGTAACAGAATTTTTAAATGCTCACCGGATTTTAGCCTCTTAGCGAGTGCTACCTAGCTGGGAACGTTTACTTTTAATTCCTTGTTAAAATGAGGCAATAATTTGCAAGATTTTTGTATATATGTGTAAAGTAAATTCTTCATATCTTTTTAGATCTAATTCAATATTTCTGACTTACTCCTGCCATGTATAATACCATTTTTGTGCATGCTTGATGTGACATTCATAAATTGTACACTATGACTTTATCCATGTAAAATAGCTATTGAATTTTCTTTCAACAGCTGGACTTATTTTTTTGTCTCCATTTACACATCTTAACAGAGAATTTGTTACTGTTTATTAAAAGAATTGCGTTTGAAAGCATAAATACCTGATTTGCAGTCATATGAAGCAAAACAATGCCTTTATTATCACGTTAAGCACAATTCTTATAAGCAAACTGTGATAAATTCTTTGTTTTTTTCATTTGCCGCAATATTTTCACACGAACAAACCAAAAATTCATGGTGAGCAGTTGTAGTGTCGGCGGACCCATCCTTCCTTTGTGTACAGGGAGCTCGAGAGGACGTGGACTCACTGAGAGGTGCGGCTGCTGCTGTGACTATTGCAATACTTTCCTTTTGTTGGCCGTGCTTCGCCTTGCTCATGCTAGGTTTTTCAATGTTTAGTTTTCCTCTTGTCGCGGTCAGCTGCTGACTTTACTTGAAGGATGTAGAATACTGTTTAAAAAATACTAAAGTCTGTACAATTAGATCAAAGAATTGTGCAATCGTTTCCTTTTTAATTTTTACAATTGAAAGTCATAAATATTTGAGATCAGACCTAATAGAGTAGTGCTATTTAATTTAACCAAAGTCTAGTAACTATTTCAACTTTGAATGTAAACTAACAAACCCAACCACCAAGGAGATTGTTTGCCCAGAGTTTCAAAGCACATTGTCTACGAATGGAAACAGATAATTTATAAAATATTGACATTACTATGTTTTTTAAAAAGTTCCTAATTTTTTTCACTAAAAGGAGGGAAACTATTAGTTTTATTGTTAAATATGGTAGATATTAATATTCCTCTTAGGTGACCAGTGATTCCATTGTCCCGGTTTGAAATAAGTACCCTGTGAGTATGAGATAAATTAGTGACAATCAGAACAAGTTTTAGTATCCAATGTTCAAGAGGAAGTTGCTATTGTTGCATTGATTTTAATATCTGTACATAAACACTGATTTTTTGAGCATTATTTTGTATTTGTTGTACTTTAATACCTGGTGTACAGTTCCAGAAATAAAAATCTGGAAATCCGTTTTCCCTGGTTTGTGTGACTACTTAGCAAAAAAACTTAAAACCAACCTTAAGCTATGCCAGATACATCGATATTCCGCTTGAGAGACAAATCGTTTCCTTAAATCCTCTCTACTAGTTTTTGATCTGAGGTGAGGAGTCTCATTTAGTTCAGGAGGCAGCTACTGAGTCTCTGTGCCAAAGAGGCGTAGGCAACTGTCTTGGGAAGGCAGAGAACTGCAAAATGATCAGCTATCAATAGTTAACAGGCTGGCATCTGTAATCAGTTACTTTTTAATTCATAATCGCCATAATCCCACTGCCTCTGGTCGTACCTTTCGCAGGCCTTCATCTTTTCAAGTTGAAGATCTTAGATTAAATCCTAGCACTCTCAATTCCCAACTGAACATGCTGACCAGAGTTACACAAAGCAAGCTAAAAAGGGTGGAAACCGTAACCCCTTGGCTGGGCTAGAAGCACACCCCTCTATTCCCAGACAACACAGTAGTGCCTTCCCAGGAAATGTCTGTGCAGATACAAGCATAGAGGTTCCATGAATACTGTACAGCTGGTCACCCTGTGAGAGCTACAGTGAGCTTCAGGCTTTGGGGGAGGAGGAGCCTGTGGCAGCAGGAAAGTAGTGACTTCTAGAACATTAAGGCTCAAAGGACTTAACATTCCTAGTTGCACTGTAAGATAAATGGGAGCCTTAGAGTCTTAAGTGCTGGAGAGAAAGTGGGACAGAAATTAGGACTGCCAGGTGGGAAAGTGTCACCAGGGGAGCCTCAGTAAGGGGACAAGCTCTTAGGCCATCTGGGGAGAGGAGTCTGCATGAGCGAGCAAGGAGGTCTGAAGTCACAGCTAGGTCGTCTCTGTGAAGGAATTATTTCTCTTAAGGTTTCAAGTAAAACATCACCCTTAGCTGGGTGTGGTGATTCACCTTTAACCCCTGCACTTTGGAGGCAGAGGCAGAGGCAGAGGGATCTCCAAATTTGGAGGCCAGCCTGATCTACAGACCCTGAGTTCCCAGGACAGCGGATACACCCTCTCCATAGAAACACAAGAGAGGGGGGCTGGTGAGATGGCTCAGCAGTTAAGAGCACACTGCTCTTCCAAAGGACCCAGGTATAATTCCCAGCACCCACATGGCAGTTCACAACTGTAATTCCATTTCCATGGATTTGGACACCTTCAGACCAATGCACATAGACTAAAGTTAAATTATTTAAAACAAAATAAACTACACAAGACAGGAACAGGTATTTTTGTCACTAGCCATACCCTTTAAAAGTATTCCCACACCTTGCATTTCTTTTAATTACTCCTCTTGGTGCAGTGCCTAGAGGAAGGAGGGGGCTGGGCTGTCCTATATCTAATTGGGACAATTTGTGGATTATAGACACCAAGAAACCCTATCTTAAAAAACCAAACAAAACCCCTTGGTGATATATTTGATGTCATCCTATTGAAGCTTAGCAGTGAGTTGGGGCAGGAATCGGGTAGATGGATCAAAGAAACTATATATCTGGGACAGGTGGCTTCAGGTCTGCGTGCAGCTGGTCTGCTCTGACAATACCTCACCTCTAAGTGCGGTTTTGTTAACGCTGGGGCTGGCATCTGCGCACAAAGCAGGGAACCCACAGAGAACTGGAGGCAAGGATGCCTCCATCTCCAAAGATGCTCTCCTCCATTGGCTCTGTCTAGGGAGAGGCCCATCATTTCAGAGAAAAAGCCACAACACAGTGTGAGAGTAAAAACAATAGTGAACTATGATGCTTAGTGTATGGTTTTACCAAACTACTGGAACATACTCAAAATACTATTAATATGTAGTGAAATAAAAACGTCAGTAAGTACACGTATTTAGATTATACATAAACTATCTATATAGTCAACATGCAGATTTTATCTTTGAGACAGGGTCTTATGTAGCCCATGTTGGTCTTGAACTCTTGATCCTCTTGCCTCAGTCTTCCCAGTGATGGGATAACAGCCATGCACTACTTGGCTTCATAAAATACCAGGAACTCTCCTTTAATCCCAGCACTCGGGAGGCAGAGGCAGGTAGATCGCTGTGAGTTTGAGGCCAGCCTGGTCTACAAAGTGAATCCAGGACAGCCAGGGCTGCCTAGAGAACCCCTGTCTCGAAAAACCAAAACAAACAACCAACAATAATAAATAAATAAATGAATGAATAAAATACCACGAACTAAGGGTTCCAAACAGTTAAGTAAAGGAGTCAGACCTATGTCCAACTGTAGCCAGGTGCTCAGGCTTTTGCCTGTAGGAGAACCAAGCCAATAAATGGATAACTCACTACTTAGTGGCAGGAAGGGGACACTGGTCTAGTGATTACTTTGTAAGGCTATATTATAACGCTGATAAAATTCTCAAGTCATTTAGAAATTTTTAAGTAATGATCTAAAGCTATCTTTTCTCAACAAGTGAAAGCTGCTTAAGTACCATTACTCAGCTGCCTTTGTACTCAGTCAGGTGGTGAAGAGGAATTAGCCATTGTTGTACCCCCTTCAGAAGTCCCAGCATGCCAACTTAGTGTTTGAATGGTTGTTGACATACTGTCCTATAGCCGGTGGATTGTGAATTTCTGATGTTAACCATGAACTGTCACTCATTCTTAAAGAGCCAAGCCGATCTCTCCCATTGCAAGATCTAGAACAGTCGAAAGCATTAGCTACAAGAGGGTGTTAAAGTAGAACCCGACAATACAACATGAACCCTACAAGTGCAGTTTCTTTTCAAAAAGATTTTGGCTACCAACTAGGCAACTACATTGCCACATAGCAGCCATCTAAATGAATTTTGTCTGAAGTATAAATGGTTAAGCCACAATCATTATGACAAATGTAGTTCTACAGCCTATAGTTGGATTTGAATATGGACATTACCCGAACACAGCTTTTATATTCCTTTGTCATTTCCATCAATGAGTATCCCATCCAAGTATCTAAAAATAAATGATTTCCAACGGACTGGACAAAGATTGGCTCTTATTTCTGACACACTGTATTATTTAACAAGGTTAAGACATAGCCACATATAAAACTGAAATATTCTAATAAGGACAGTTTAAATTATAAACCTAAGAAAGAGGCAGCGTGGTGGTGCGCACCTTTAATTTCAGCACTTGGGAAGCAGAGGCAGGTGGATCGCTGTGAGTTCGAGGCCAGCCTGGTCTACAAAGCAAGTTTAGGACAGCCAAGGCTACACAGAGAAACCCTGTCTCAAAAACCACTCCCAAAAGAATGAGTTTATTATGACACTTTTATATATGTTCTTTCAGCCTTCCTTAAACAGTTAATTTCCAGTCTAGGACGTAATATTTTGGGGGCTGTTTCCCTTTACAGATTTGGCAGATGATGAAGCACAGAGCCAAGTTGCCCATGCAGCAGACAGAATGGAGTTATCTTAATGATTAACATGAACAGTGTAGTTGAGGCTCAGTTTCACAAAGTTGTGTACACATATGTATGCACGCACATATCTCTGCTTACACTGTCATCTGATATCCACTGGAGAGTGTTCCTAAAAGTGCATTTTGTTAATGACAAATGGAGACTTGCATGGGAACAGATGAATTTGACCTTAAGGCTGTTATTTCCTTTACTGGTAAAGAAGGAAAGGAGAACATGAATATTTATTGGAGTCCCGTGACCAAAAAGATGACCATAAAAAAATTGCAGTTATCCCATCAAACAACATGCGTTTCAGCACTCACAATTCATATGGTTAATTATCAAATTACAATTTTTAAAAGTACAGAAACTTGGGTTTCGAATTGAAACCTTTACTCTGATTACAGGACAAAGCATTTTGTTTAAATGTTTCGGTATGTAAGAGATTTTTGGCAGTACTAACTGAGCTGTTACCAGGATGTGTCCAGGCAACTGTTCCTTTGGTACCAGTCCTTCAGCGATGAAGACACCTCTTCCTGCAGAAATCAGTGAGTTGCTCAAGCAACACTGAAACCCAAGGTCTTAAAAAGAAGGACCTTCTGGGTGGCGCAGGCCTTTAATCCCAGCACTGGGGAGGTAGGTGGATCTCTGTGAGTTCGAGGCCAGCCTCAAAAAACCAAACAAACAAGCAAACAAAACAAACACACCCCCCCCCCAAAAAAAAGAGAGAATGTCTTCTGGTTTTAAGATATTTTGTTGTTGAAGCATATTTTCAGGGTGTTTCACCCTTTGGTGCTCACAACTTCTGGTAGGGGTTGGTATTTTGACGACATAACAGGTCTGGAAGCAGAGCCAAGAGGTCTGATTGTTTACTACAGTGGGTTTTTTGTTTTTGTTTTTTAATGGAGCCTTAGAAACCTCCAGTAACGTTCCTAGTGCATCCTCACATGAGATAAATTTGTCTTTGTATTCCTCTGGAATGTATCAAAGAGTCTGAAAAATGGGAACATTTTTATTTACCACCCCTGTCAACCCGCTAAAATGTTCTTGCCGCTTTCTGGTTTTGGGGGCTTAATGGACTAGGCTATTCTCAGGTACATAGAGGGCATTCAACTAAGATGAATAGAAAAAGCAATTATTTGGGAAAGCTCAACGCTACCAACTCCCAACAATGCACACCCAAGTAGCCAGTATTTATGAAAAGGTCAATAAGCTGTTCGATAAGCTCCCCATGTTACTGAGCATTAACATACTTTATTGCGTTATGCAAAGAAACCGAGGCATGGCGATGTTAGGGAGCTTGCCCAAGGTAATAAACGTGTTTACACAGAAGGGTCGGAAGAAACATTCAGTTCTTCCCTCAAAACATTTAGCAGCAACTTGGATACTTTCAAATAAGAATCCTCATAAACACTTTTACTCATAGGTGTATTCTTCTAGAAAGCAAATTGAAGCCAACTTCATATCCCTTGTCATATTCTTTCCTGGTGTGATAACTTCTTTGACTATATCACTTTTACTTCCACAACTCTTTTTTTTTTTTCTCAATGAATTGTTGCTTCTGAACAAAGAGGAAGCAACCCCCTTCACACTATAGAAACGATGCACCCGAATTCTCATCTCCATAGTGAAACTTCGGGAAAGCGCTTCGGTGTCTCGGTTTTTCAGCTTTCAGCTGAGTCTTCTGCTATGGTGGGTTCTGCGAAGACTGACTGCAGATCTGCTGCACCCTCTGAAATGCGGGCAGGGACATGCTGGCGGCGACCCACCCCGAGCAGTTACTTTCTGCTGCTTTCTGTGCTGTTCTTAGCCGATCTGGGCTATTTTCAACACAAAATTTCGTTCTTCGGGCCCCCCCCCCCCACACACACACACTTTGTAAGTTTCTGCTTGCTCCGCTGCGTAGTCCCTGCAAGGGCCGATTAAGAAAGGGAAGAAGAGCCCGCGTAAGACCCTGCCGCGCGGCGCACACTGGGAAAGGGGATCCAGGTTCCGTCCGCCACACTCCTCTTCCCTCCTCCCCCGTAAGGTGGGCATCTGCCTTCGCCTGTAGCCCCTACATCCTCCACTACTCTCAGTCTCCACGTTCCACCTACTTGGTCCTCCTCCAGTTTAAGGTTCCGCCCGCCTCAAACCTGTGGTTGTCCCAGGCTCCACCCACCACAGGCTCCGCCCCCTCGCCCCGCTCGCCCGGCCTCCGCTTTTCTCCGGGATCCACCCACTTCAGGCTCCTTCTCTTAGGCCCGCCCTCCTCAGCTGCCTGCCTGGATCTAGCGTCCTTAGCGGCTCCTGGCAGGCTGCTCTGTGCCGCAGGGACCGGGAAGGTGTAGGAAAGGCGAGTCAAGTCTCCAGCCGGCTCAGGGAGGAGCCCACCCAGGCCTGTGCCCGAGGTGTCCCCCTCCGCCAGCCTCTTGCCGCCCGGACCTACGGAGCTGGAGCAGTCTGCGAAGCCTCCTGAGCGCTGGGATTTAAAGGTGTGTGCCATCATGCCCAGCTTGGTTAAGATTTCTAAAGTTTTTGCATGGGTCCTTATGACAGATATGGGTCTGTAATCTTGTGTTGGGTGTCCTTTTCATCCAGTTTTGATATTCAGAGTAATACTGGCTTCCTGGAAGGTGGGAAGCCGTTTCTCCGCGGGTGCTATTTGGAAGAACTTTTTATAACTCACTCAGGCAGCACCCGTGTGGTAGCAATAGCAATAGGTCAGGTGCCCACACGACAGGTTTGGACAAAGTTTGAGTTCCAGTGAAGACCGTTTCTAAGAATTCCTGGACCATCTTCAAATCAGCACGTGTTTCTTACCGCCTGAATGTGCTGCTGCTGCAGACGGGAGGGTTAACTTTCCTCCTCTTTGCTTGAGAGTGATGGTGAATCCCAACCAGACGCTGAAAGCAAACGGCTCAGATTTAGTGAAAATTCAGGCAGAGGCCTGGGGCCTTGGAGCTGATTTGCTCCTTTCCAAAGAAAGAAAGAGACTGAATGCCTGTCTGTCCGTACCCTGCTATCTCACTCTCACGCCATGAAGGGTGTGAGCAGAAGGGAGCCTTTCCTCCCGGACTCTGCTTTTGGCCATGGTGTAGAGAGATTTATCTGACCTGCTCAATGAAGTTGGTTCCGTTTCAGAATGTGTTCTGTTACTATATATTTAAATCTTAATTATTAATTCTAAGTTACTGTATAATGAAACAGGTTTCATTATCACATTTGCATGCCTGTATGTCTTGAACTTTGTTCATATTCACCCTGTCATCACTATCTTCTATTCCTTTTCCCACTCGGCCTTATTGGTACCCTTCTTCCCTGAAAATGGTCACCTGCTTTTATGCCAAAAATGCATATATGGCTTAATATAGGTTCCACATATTACAGAAAACATAGTCTATATTTCTAACTCCCATATTGTTCCCTGTTGTTTCCTGCTCTCTCTCACAGTCACTTTTATACTTTGACATAACGTATACGTATATGTTTATTGTTTTCATTGAAAATCCCAGATTGTTCTATTTTACCAATAAAGACTCAGGAGCCAGGTGCTGGGGTGAAAACCTGCTAGCTCAGAGAGGCAGAGAAAGCACCCAGCTGAAATTCCTGCCCAGTTCATGTCCCAGTGGAGAAGGCCCAAAAAGGCTCACTTAGCTCACCTGACAGCTCGGAAGAAAAGGCCAAAAACCCCCACAAAGGCTTGCTAGCTCAAAGCCCAAAAAACCAAAGGCCAAGGAGCTGAGGAGCTCAAGAGCTAGAGAGCTGAGAGCCAAGCTAAAACCTCAAGCTAAAGAAGCAGTAAAGCAGTAAAGGGGACCAAAGACCCCTTCTTCGTCTCCAAGCTGTCTTAAAAACCCCTCAACTCAAAGTCCCTCCTACTCTTTAATCCCTGTCAGCTGGTTTCTTGCTCTGCCTCTTGACCTAGGGTTAACTTTATTAAATCTATGTACTGATAGCTCTAGGATTAAAGGTGTGTGTGGAACGCTGGTCAAACCACGCCTTATTCGCCTGTTTACAATAAACAGAAAATTCTTGGATTAAAGGTGTGTTAGGGCTCACTACAAGAAACAGGGATTTACACTTCAGTCTTAGGGATCACAATGGGATCAAAGATACTGTAACAGTTTATCTTAAATACACACAAATACACACACACACACAAATGCATACACATGTTTAGGTTCTGCATGTAATAGAAAATGTGATATTTGTCTTTCTGAGCCTGAACTAATTTGCTTAAAATTATGATTTTCAGTTCCATCCATTTTCCTGCAAATATCATACTTTCATTCTTTATTGCTGAATAAAACATCGTAGTGGTATATACTGTATTTTCTTAACCCGTTTACCTCTTAATGGGAATCTAGAGACATACCATATCATGACCATCATGGATAATGCTATGGCAAGCATGAGTGTGCAAGTGTCTCTGTGCTATGCTTAGGATCCTTCGGGTACATACTCAAGATAGACATAATTGTATCGTGTGTGTGTGTGTGTGTGTGTGTGTGTGTGTGTGTGTGTGAGAGAGAGAGAGAGAGAGAGAGAGAGAGAGAGAGAGAGAGAGAGAGAGAGAGAGAGAGAGAGAGAGAGAGAGATATTCCGTGGTGGGTTCGCCAGTTTACGTTCATATCAGCAATGGGTAATTGTTCATGTTTGTCAAAAACTAGGTGCTATAGCTGTGCAGGTTTAATTCTATGTCCTCTGTTTTGTTTCTCTGCTTTCCCAGTGTGTTTTTTCCTCCTGAAACCTTGCTGGCTTTGTTACTGTGGCTTATAGTATAATTTAGGTTACATGTTTTGATGCCTCTGGCCTTACCCTTTCTGCTTAGTCTTGCTTTGGCTGTTTGAAAACTGCTGAGCTTGTGTTTGAATTTTAGGACTGTTTTCTACTTCTGTGTATCACAGAATTGAAATTCCGATAGAATGTTCTAGACTATCTGATAGAGGGTATAGAATCTATATAACTGCTTTTGCCAATAAGATGCCAGTTTCTGTGCATGGCAGTCTCTTCTATTTCCTTGGCTTTTCTTTCTTTCTTTCTTTTTTCTTTTCTTTCTTTCTTTTTTGTTTGTTTATTTTTGGAGACAGGGTTTCTCTGTGTAATCTTGGCTTTTCCTGGACTCACTTTGTAGACCAGGCTGGCCTAGAACTTACAGCGATCCACCTGCCTCTGAGTTTTAAAATTTTTTATTTTATTGATGGGTATGAGTATTTGTCTGCATGTATGTATGTGCACCATATGCATGCCTGGTGCACGAGGGTCAGAAGAAAGCACTGGGTCTTCTGGAACTGGAGTTACCGATGGTTGTGAGCCATTGTGTAGTGCTGCTGGGGGTTGAACCTTGGTTCTCTTAAAGAACGACAAGTTCCCTTAACCACTGAGCAATCTCTCTAGCCCCGTATTTCTTTAGTTCTTTTTTTTTTTTTTTTAAAGATTTATTTATTATGTATACAGTATGCATCAGATCACATTATAGATGGTTGTGAGCCACCATGTGGTTGCTGGGAATTGAACTCAGGACCCCTGGAAGCGCAGTCAGTGCTCTTAACCACTGAGCCATCTCTCCAGCCCCCATATTTCTTTAGTTCTAAAGGGTTCTTTGTGATGTCTTTAATGTCTTTGATTAGGTTAGTTTTTTTTTTTTTAAGCTACTATGAATAGGATTTTTTTTCCTCCTGTATCTTTCTTCCAGATTCACCAGTGGGATATAAGAAAGCTACTGATTTTTTACGTTAACACTGTATCTTGATACTTTATTAAAACTGTTTATTACTGCTTTTAATCCCAGCACTCAGGGCCGGGGCAGAGGCAGCTGGATCACTGTAAGTTCGAGCCCAGCCTGGTCTACAAAGCGAGTCCAGGACAACCAAAGCTACACAGAGAAACCCTGTCTCGAAACCGCCCCCTAACCCCCCCCCAAACAAACAAACAAGCAAACAAAAACCTGTTTATTATACCCAAGAGTTTTCTGGTAGAGTCTTCAGGATCTTTTAAGAACAGAATCATACCATCTGCAAATAGGGATAATTTGACATCTTCCTTTCCTGTTTGAATCCCCTTAGTCCCTTTTATTTCTCTCTCTTGCTTTGTTCCTGTAGCCAACACATCAAGCAGTCTGTGGAGTCAGAGTGGAGATAGTGAACTCTCCTCTCTTATTTCTAGCTGTAGAGAATATGCTTTCAGTTTTCCCCGGGCTGTCAAACTGGCTATAGGTTTGTTATGTATAACGGCTACTCTACTGAGGTGTGGTCCATTTGTTCCGTGTTTCTCCAGGGCTTTTATGGTGAAGCCATGTTGAATTTGAGTGACAGGCCTTTTCTACAGCCATGGAGATGACCACGTGATTTCTGGCTTTGATTCTATTTTATGTGCTATATTATATGTATTGATTTGTATATGTTGAAGCATCTTCATATTATATAGAAATTAATCTATCTTGGTTGTGATGTGTGATCCTTATAGTGTGTTCTTAAATTTATTTTACAAGTATTTTCTTGAGAATTTTTGCAAAGTGTTTATTAATGATCCTTTAATTATTTTTTGTGCTGAAATACTTAAAATGCTACGTTAAAATGAGAAAAGTGGTCTCTGCTAGTTTTCATGCAAATTAGCAAAGACCACTTCTTCCTTCGGCCACTTTATCTGCCAGGACATAATCACAGTGACTACACGAGCCTAGTAAGACTATAGCATACATGGTGCTCATAGAAGTGGGTAGAGCACAGGTGGTTGTAGCAGTCCTGAGTGTCAGCTGGCAGGTGGCAGCAGTTCTCAGTTGCTCTGAGGGGAAAATGAGGTGGAGAGTTACTGGCCCAGGTGCAGGGGTAGGCTAGAACACAGATGGTTCTTAGAGAGGAACGGGAGAAAAGCAGAGGTGTTTTTTGTTTTGTTTTGTTTTGTTTTTTGCCAATAGTGGGAAATAAAGGTGGGGTGAGTCCATTGCACTAAAGCAGGAGGCATCAGGTAGTCATCAAAGGTTTGGAAGCAGGGCACTAGCTGGGCATGGTCTTCAGAATTCAAGGGACAGCGGTTGGCAGTCTGCAGGAACCGGTAGATGGAAAAGTGTGTGGGTGAGTGGATGACTGGCAGGAAGGCAGCCAGTGTCTGGACTTAGTCTTTGCTGTGCTGCAGATTGTTGAGTGGAGAAGGAACAGGCTTGTCCTTTTAGGCAGTAGGTAAACACTAATTCTAGGTTCTGGTTTTGTAAAAATGGAATTAGTAGACATTTGTGTGTGTGTGTGTGTGTGTGTGTGTGTGTGTGTGTGTGTGTGTGTGCGTGTGCGCACGCGCGTGCGTGCATGTGTGTATTTTTCAGCTTTCTTAGGAAATCATTGGGATTTATGCTGTAGTTTTGAGTAGAGAGTAACAAAATTTAAAATTTCTTAGCAAAGTTAACACAGTAAGAAACCCTTTAAATCAAAGCTTTACTCTGCTGCCCTCTTCTGGACATGGCTTATGATCAAGTGGATTCTTTTTAGTAGGCGCAGGGCAAACTGCAGGCATATGACAATGAGAGGATAAAGATTTTTTTCGTTTTCGTTCTTTTTTTTTTTTTTTTTAAGATTTATTTATTATTTATTAAGTATACAGTGTTTTGCTGGCATGTACGCCTGCATGCCAGAAGAGGGCACCAGATCTCATTATAGATGGCTGTGAGCCATCATGTAGTTGCTGGGAATGGAACTCAGAACCTTTGGTAGAGCAGGCAATGCTTAACCTCTAAGCTGTCTCTCCAGCTCAAAGATTTTTTTTTTTTGAGACAGGCTTTCTCTGTGTAGCCTTGACTGTCCTGGACTTGCTTTGTAGACCAGGCTGTCCTTGAACTCAGAGAGATCTGCCTGCTTCTGCCTCCCGAGTGCTGAGATTAAAGGTGTGTACCACCATGCTCAGTTTTATTATTTTTTTTAATAAAAAATTTTCATATATCTAGGTGTGGTGGCGCATGCCTTTAATCCCAGTACTTGAGAGGCAGAGGCAGGTGGATCTCTGTGAGTTTGAGGCCAGCCTGGTCTACAAAGAGAGTTCCAGGACAGCCAGGGAGGTTACACAGAGAAACCTTGTCTCAAAAAACCCAAAAAAACAAAAACCAAAAACCAACCAACCAACCAACTAAAAAACGCCACCGCCACCAAAAAGCCCCAAAATATTTTTCATACAGTATATTTCAGTCATGTTTTATCCTCCCCCAACAGCCCCCAGATCCTCCCCATCTTTCTACCCACTGAAGTTCATAACATCTGGATCCTGTGTGTGTGCGCACACACGTGTGTACAATTATGGAGTTCAGAGGACAACCTTAAGTGTCAGTGTCTCATTGCTTGCTGCTGCGCTCACCGGGTCAGCTGGCCCATGAGCTCCTGGGGATTTCCCTGTCTGTACCCCCCCCCCCCCAATATCTCTCTGTAAGAGTGCTGGAATTGCAGACATGTGCTCCTGTGTTTAGCTTTGCTGAGCTCTGAGGATCCAAACTCAGATCTCTGTGCTTGTGAAGCAGGTGCTTTACCTGCTGAGCCCCCCTCCCTACTCCAACCCCGCCAGCCATTCTTTAAGAAAAATATAGGAAAATATAATAGTTTTATGTTTTGAGAGAATAATCAAAGACACCATTTCCTTCATTCCTCTAGCCCAGTGGTTTTTTTTTGTTTTTGTTTTTGTTTTTTTGTTTTTCGAGACAGGGTTTCTCTGTGTAGCCTTATCCTGGACTCACTTTGTAGACCAGGCTGGCCTCGAACTCACAGCGATCCGCCTGCCTCTGCCTCCCGAGTGCTGGGATTAAAGGCATGCACTACCACAGCTTGCTTCTCTGTCTTTTTTTTTTTAATTGTTGTCATGTGTATAACTTATTCTTAGATATATAAATATAACCTACTTAGCCCCTGTAATATTACCTGTCTGTGTGTGTTCTCAGAGCTGACCCTTCGGTATTGCTTCACCAACTGTTGTGCACTTCCCTGGGCAACACTGTTTCTCTGAGTCTCAGTATTCTTGGCTAGGACTGAGACCTCATGAGCTCTCTCTCCTTTGCACGCCAGCGCGGCCTGTCATGGGCTCTGCCCTTGTTCAGCTCGTGGCCGGCTGGCCTCGTTGCTAAGGCTTCATGGGCATAGCCTCTCTGATGTTTCCAGGGACAACAGTCTCACAGGAAACTCCCTGCCTCTTACAGTCTTTCTGCCCCGTCTTCTGCAATGCTCCCTGAGCCGCAGGTGTGTTGGACGAGGACTGGTTGGGACTGGGCTCCATAACTCGGTGTTTTGCTTGCTTATTGATTTCTGTAATGGTCTCTAGCCATTGCAAAAGAACTTTTCTTTTCTTTTCTTCTTTTTTTTTTTTCTGTTGTTTGTTTTTGTTTCTTTTTGTTGTGTTATTTATTTATTTATTTTTTTGAGACAGGGTTTCCCTGTGTAGCCCTGGCTATCCTGGACTCACTTTGTGGACCAGGCTGGCCTCAAACTCACAGCAATCCGCCTGCCTCTGCCTTCCAAGTGCTGGGATTAAAGGCGCGTGTCACCACCACCCTGCAGGAAGTTTTGTTGATGAAGGGCATGAACTACTCTTACCTGTGGGCATAAGGATCCATATTTAGAATGAAGTCAGGGTAGGTTCTCCTCGAAGACCCATGGCTTTATTACACCTGTCTTTAGTGTTCTATACTTCCCTTGTTTAGCTTTTGCTGGACCTGGACCAGGCGAGTACCAAGTGTTTGCCAGAGCTCGCTCCCCTTAATAGTCTTCCTTTCTTTTCATGTCAGGAGACTCTGCTGGTCACCTTGGCTTTGCAGTCTGTGGGCCGAGCAAGCTACCACTCACTCCTAAAATTCCCCAGTTACCACCCTGGAATGGCTCATGGTCTAGCCTAGGTGTGTGTGTGTGTGTGTCTGTGTGTGTGTCTCGGGGGTGAGGAAGTGGGTTGTGGGTGGGTGAAACATTCCACAGGGGCCTTCCAAGTGCTCCAATGCTTGACGTATCTACTGGCCTCAGGTTCAGAGCTTTCACAGGGTGCATTTGCCCTTGGCTCCAAGGCCCTGAAGGAATGGCCACTCATCACTGCTCCCTTCGTGGCCCTGGGTTGAGCCTCAAGCCACCTGAGACCATTTGGTTTGTCAGAGTTTGTCAGAGTTTAGCTTTCTTTCTCCATGACTGCTTCCTGTGGTTGTCTTCCACCACTATGGCTGTTTCAAGCTGTCCCCAGGTTCCCTTACTTGTGGCAGCACGAGCCGAGGCCAGAGGTGCTAGTCCTCAGAAACTGATATTGCGTCATTGTCACAGACTTGTGATAACACGATGATGGTTTATAAGTAAGTGGGAGGAGTCTCCTCAGAGCAAAATCCCAGTTGACACAGGTTAAGGGAATGAGGACATTAAAAGAAAACTCATCATCTGGCAACTATCAGGGTGATATCTCAAGCGAGAAAGCTAAGAGCATATAGCTAAACTGATGACAAATGGTATTTACTTGGTCTCAAAGCATCCTTCTATGGAACAGCTAAAATAAAGGGCAAAAGGTGGCTTCCCAGTGCTGCTCGGGTCATCTCAGCAGCAAAGAGGGAAATGCATCCCTTCCACTGTCTTATGCCAAAAGCACAGCACTGCCTGAAGTGCTGCAGGCAACCTGGATATTCCCAGTCCAACGAAGAAGCGCCACACTCAGACCGAGGGTCTTCCATAAGCCAATGGCCTCTGCACTCATGAAAACACGAAGGCCAAGGAAGGAGTGAGGCATGGTTCTAGACTGAGTGAGACTTCAGAGATCAGGACAGCAAGGGCAGCCGAGGCAGGACCAGGGTGAAAGGTGACGTACTGTGCTTTCGGAACCTTTCTATTTGTATGAAATTACCATAGCACAGGTTGACTTTTGTTCAAAAACTTTTATTTACTATAAAGACAAAACACCAAAATAGGTACAAATACTATAAAATTGGTTCAAAGGGGTAAAAATTTTAATTAAAATATCTCGATATATTTAAAATAACAAAGGATACATTTAAGCCAAATTTTAACCCAGAGGTTTTTTTTTTTTGTAGCATTTGCTTACATAGTAAGGTGCTAATAGGAGTTAGCCCTTAAGCCCTGGAAATCTTAGGAATCACAGTCACACAGCACATAGAATTTCATTGTGAGAGTGAACTTTGGTAAAAGAAAAATCTATAGGAACCTGAGGTAGTAGAAATGGAACAAACAGCAGTAGACGTTATTTACAACTTGAGTACCAAATAACATTAAAAACACAAAAATAATTACACAATACAATTTTCAGTCCAGCTTTGATCCAAAGAAAATAAGAATATTATATCACATTTGCATCGAAAACAAAACACCACAATTACCAGCAAGCTGAGGGAACTGCAGACAAACTCAAACACAGTGGGTCTTGACTTCTGGGGACAGTCCGAGTTTGCAGTGTGCTGGGTATGTTGATCTACACAGTTAACACTGATTAGCTGAGGTTCCTCAGTTTACATCTCTGTCAGACACAGGGCAGCCTGACTAGTGATCTTCCAGTACACAAAACGGCAAGAGTGCGTCCTTTAAAGCTTGCACACGAGAGACTTGGAAACGATCTTATTAGAATTGTGAAAATTCTAAGTAGTCAAAAAGTAAAAAGGACAAGAAAAAGTCAAGTACAACACAGTTAGCATTGCCAGACTTCACATTTCTGTATTGTTTTTAACTCTTCAAATACTGCCAATCTTCCAAAACAAAGGAATGTCGAATTTCACTGAGAAACGCACTGACCAAGACTGCCTCTGAAGATTCTCTGCAATATATCCCTGTAAACTTATCTTGGAATTTATTTTGCTTCCGATTTGTGCTGTACATTTCAAATGTACTATGTACATATATAGCTTATTTAGTTTATCCTGAGTCTTTGAGAATAACCAATTCTATTTCACACTGGCTTCTGAAGAGTTAAAACTTAACATCTCAAAGTTACATTTAATAGCTAATCAGTACTTGATTTAAAAGACACAAAGACGAAAGGGCTGCCATTTTCCTTCAGGACGCCATGCATCTGACTTTGACTCAACGCTAAGACAAATTCAACAGTTGTGCAACGTCCAGGAATTAGCTCCCTTTCCTCTCTGAATGTTTTCCTAAATGCAAGGCAAATTTACTGTTTGTTTAAGAACATTACTGACTGGCAGATGAGTGGAAGACTTTATCAGCCAGGTCTAGTATGAAAACACGATGCACGGCAGAAGGAAAACAGCAGTCATGTTACAATCAGTGGGGGTGGATGGTGGATGGTCACAAGAGGAAGATTTAAACGGTGTGAATTTCCTACGGGCTGGCAAAATAATGCGAAACGACTCACCGAACTTTCAGACAAGCTTGCTCTGCCTTGTGAGCTGCACCCGAGACCAGCTGACTCTGAAGTGAGTTCATACTTAACTCACACAGTAAGGACAGAGACTGACTCGATGTAGCCAGTGTTCCATTACATGCCAATGAGGAAGAAAACCGAACTCTTGCAACAGACACAGATTTAACAAGCTACTTTCACACTTATTTCTATGTATTTTTTTTTTTTTCTGGTTTGAAGAGATCACCTTTCCCTGAATATTAAACACAAATGAAGGTGAAATGAAAATACAGAACCATATTTTCCAAAACACGAAATGAACGGGCCAACAGTAAAACGCACAATGGACCACAATCGACCAGGAGTTTTTTTTTTGTTTTTTGTTTTTTTAAAAAAAGGTCAGTTGTGGGTCATAAAGAAGTTATTAACGTTTAAAAATACAAGTATTTACTGCTACTTACAGCAAACCTGACCTAAAAGAGGCAGACACTGATTTTTATTTTCTTTATAGCCAGTGACAAAAAGGAAACCAAATGGAATTGTAGAACCCCCTGCTGTGATCACTAGATGAAATGGAAGAAGTGACACATTAAAATAGATCCTGAGCCCTCAGCTGCTAATATTGCTGAAAAAGTGCTCCAAAAATAAGTTTATGCTTCTGTTATTTAATCATGCAAACTCCATCGCTTTCCTGTTCACCTAGAGCCAGTCCTGTGAAAGGCACGGTTTACAGTTCCTGCGTAAGTTGTGGACTTTTGCATCTTGAGCTTAGGTACAGGTCATGATTTGTCAATCACATACTTAGGTACGGGTTCCCCACTGGCCTCAATTCTAGCTGTCCAGCGGTGTGAGGGCCAGCAGATTATCAACGTGGTTGCCCACAAGTTCTCTTTCTCTTTCCTTGTCGTGTGTACATCCTGTCTCCAGTACAGCTGATCTGAACAACTGACTACCACGTAGTACGGAAGACGGGGTGCTTCAGCAGCTCTCTTGATGGGGGCCTGTCCTGAGGTTGAAGTTCTAAACAGCGCAGCGCCACGTCGCGCAGGCCTGGGGACAGATGGGATGGGATGGACGGAGCAGTGGTTGCACTAGCGATCTGCGGGAGACAAAACCAGAGCACTGAGCTTCCATGACAGCTCTGCCTAGAACACGGACGTGAAGCTTACAGACTCCCAGCTGTACCTACGTGGTGTATGTAGTTGAGTTTTTCTTCAGTGTTGGACAAATCTTAATTCTTAGTATCGAACACTAGAAACCACTAAGTTTAATAGGCTGTCTCTTTTCTTTTGATAAGGTCTCAGCACAGGCTGATGGCTTGGATCTTTCTGCCTCCACCGCCAGGGTACTTCAAGTACACGTGTGTGCCACCATGCCTGGATAGTAGCTGACTATCCTATATACAGCTAAAGGATGAATCTAAATTTAAACCTACCTACTTACTCTTAATCACAAGAAAACTCTCCATTTTCCCTCACCTTAGCAAACCCATGAATGCTTATTAAAAATACAAATTGATAAAAGAGAGGGGGAAAAACACCTCAAAAGTCGGTGGATCACATACCTGTGACCCCACATCTATCAGGAGGCACCGAGTGGGCGCACATACATCTCACATACCATCAGGCAAAACAAAAACAGCATCCCTTCCACCTCCCCAAGTGTCACCACTCACTGCTCTTGTTATCCTTCACAGGGAGGAAGAAGGGCAAACGTGTCTGTTGACACCTGAGCTAGCCCGGGCAAACATGTCTGTTGACACCTGAGCTAGCCCAGGCTTTTAAGTACTCTAGCCACAGTGCAACGCCTGACCCTGAGTTTGACGACACGGAGTAAATTCCCTACAGGGAACGCAGATGAGTCAAAAGCAGTGCGCTTAAGCTGGGCTGTGGTGGAGCACACCTTTAATCCTAGCACTCAGGAGGCAGAGGCAGGTGGATTCTCTGTGTTTAAGGCTAGCCAGAACTATATAAAGACTCTGTCTCAACCCCCCATCCCCCACCCAAACAAAGCAAAACTGGGGGAGCAGACTAGGGAGCTGGCTCAGTGGGTAAGATGCTTGTTGTACAAGCCCGATGACTGGCCTGAGTTTGGATCCCCTGAACCCATGTAAAAAAGCAGACATGAGGATGATGCCTGTAGGCTTAGTAGTCCTGAACTGGGGTGAGAGGCAGGAGAACCCCCTAGGATAGATGTTCGTATTCCTGGGGTATGCAGTGCAGTGACCAATAAAAGAACCCCACCACAAACAGGATGGAGAGGTCCTGTTATTGCTGTGTCATGGTGCGCGCACACCCTCTCATCCAAACACATACACACGTACACCATTTACAAAAATCAGTAAATAAGTGTAGTTTTAAAATGAGCAGATAGATGTCAGCACCATCTATCACTCTGGTCCCAGAGAATCTGACTTCCTCTTGTAGCCTCTGCAGACACTTTTCATGCATGTAGCACACAGACATACATGCACCCAAAATGGGCCAAAACACCCATACACGTAAAACAAAACAAAACAAAAAAACAACCACAAAAAAGTTGGGCAGGGACAACCCATTAAGAATTTGTCTTCTGTCAATTTTAGCACAAAAAAGCAATTGTCACATCATAATCACCTTAAATATCAAGGCAAGATGATTGGAGTGTTTTTCTGCGTTCCACGGTGGTTTTGCACAGGCCATTTCTATAATAGCGCAGCCAACACTCCATACATCACAGCTCCTACCATACTGCTGACCTCTTAGTACCTGAAAAAAGGAGAGTTAATTAGGAAATAGGACCTGCTTAAAAGAGGGAGAGATCTAGTTTTTATGTGCTAAGTTCAGAGCAAACAGCGGTACAGATCACACAGACAGCCCGTGAAACAGTCCCGCAACAACAGAGACAACTTGAAATCTCATGAACAAGCTTAATGTTCATGTGGCACAAAGATAAACAGGATTCCAAAGCAGCCCTCTCCTCTTGAACAGTGAGGCAAGAAACAAGTCGTCACTGCACTGAACGCGAAGAGCTGTGAGCTCAGGACCGGCCACATGCGGAAGCACATACTGTGTTCATGTCGACACACAGGGCCGGCTCCGTGGTTTGCCTCCCTTCAGAAGCGAGAGGTAAACCTTTGCATCTTTCTACCGTGCACACTTTTGTTTTACTACAACAAACTATTACTATTACTACATACTAAGTGTGCTTTATATATTTATTTATTTTTTTAAAGACTTATTTATTTTGTATATAGTGTTCTGCCTGCATGTACATCTGCATGCCAGAAGAGGGCACCAGATCTCATTAAAGATGGCTGTGAGCCACCATGTGGTTGCTGGGAATTGAACTCATGACCTCTGGAAGAGCAGTCAGTGTTCTTAACCTCTGAGCCATCTCTCCAGCCCCATATAAGTGTGTTTTAACTATTACAAACTAACTCCACGATTCGGTGTTAAATGTGTATTAATTGTGTTCAAGCCTTTAAGCAAATCTATGAACACTTGTCTTTTATAATTTTGTTAAGGCAGAAGTGGGAAGGCTGAGAGTCCGGGTCTGAAATGCAGGGTACTATTAAGAACTAACTTATAGGGCCCTGGGCTTCCAACAAGTGCATATTGGACCCTACTGTGAAATAACCTGGCCCAGTGCTGTCACACAGAACTCTGCAATGCTGCCTTCGTCACACTTGAAGCCACGTCTCACCTCGGGCGCCATAAACGCAATTGTCCCCAGTAACTGTCCCTGGAACTCTCCTGCGCCGGTTCCTTTTGATGCCAACCTGGCAGCAGCTCCAAAGTCTGCGATCCTCAGCCGCTGCCCTGTGCTGTCGATGAGCAGATTGGCACCTGTCAACAGAGACAGCAGATGACCTCACATGTTAAAGTCAGGTAAGGACACCTTAGAGCCTCAGGAAGTCCCGCTGATGAACCAAGACAGTGTGGGTACAAGCCACAGCCTCTGAGAAAGCTGCTCCTGTGCTCCTTGGTGCTGAAGGCACACTCGGGCTCTCTAGTGTGGGTCTGACCTAAAGCTTCAGAAGGAAATTCTGAAGGTCAAAGTCATATGGCGTGTGGAGATAAAGGAATAAACATAAAGACCTTTTAAAGTAAGGATTAAGACCCTGAAATGCTGACTTGGCAAAAGCCTATCCAGAAATCAAATTTTGGTGCAATTTACATTTCAAGACAAAGTCTTGTTGACATATACTAGCATAGGCCAATTTATGTTTTTTTCATAATCACAGTTTAATAAAAGTTAATATTACAACAGCACTTCAGTACATTGTCAAGTACGGAAGAGATTCACAGGAGAAAATCCAAGTTGCCTTTAATAAATACAATCTAAACTCCCAAGACCTGACAGGATTTTCTTAAGTTTGTGATACACCATTTATCTAAGAAAACTCCAGGACAGGGATCTATTGGGAATACATTGTAAAGCCAAGATGGAGGGGTAGGACACTTCCTGTCAAGTCACAGCCTTTCTTGTATTGAACACAATGTTCTACCCAACAAGAGGGTGGATTGACTGTGTTGAATCTTTTTTTTTTTTTTTTAAATTTGAGGCAGAGTTTCTCTTATAGTCCTGGCTATCCTGGACTTACTTTGTAGACCTGGCTGGCCTCGAACTCACAGATCTGCCTGCCTCTGCCTCCCAAGTGCTGGGATTACAGGTGTGCCCCACCCCACTGGCCTGAGTGGAATCTTAAGGGTCCTTTTAGTTTTAATAATCACAGGGTTATTCAATCTCAAACATAAACGCTTGTGTTATATACCAATGGTCAAGTTTAAAAATGACGTTTGTTTTCTTGCTGTCACTAGAAAACGATCAGGATTCTTACCTTTGACGTCTCTGTGAATGATCTGGTTTTCATGGAGATACGAAAGGCCACGGAGTAGCTGCTCGGTATAGTTAATGACGACTGACTCCTTGAAAGCTCCGTATTTACTCAAGAGATGAGCCACAGATCCTCCTGAAAGGCAAACAGAATTGTGGACCTGGCCAGAACTACACTTGTTTATCAGTGTAAGAAACTGTAGTTTCTTAAGCTTACAACATGAGCTCACATAAAACTTTAAAACTCATCTCCTGCATCATCTCAAAACTGTCAATTAGGGAAACTTTTTATAGAACCTTCAAGAAACCAACTTCCTACAGGGCCAAGATTTCAGAAAGCATTAAAAGTTATAATTTTAGATTGAACTATTTCTGCAATGTAGATTGTGCTCCTTTTTAAAAAAAAATCAACAGTGTATAAATTTTTAGTTACGTAAACAACACTGATGTGTTACTTAGCAGAAAGTGAAAGAGAAGAGGAGGAGTCAGAAGGCAGCTAGGCATTAAATACCATGTGCTAGTTCTGATGGGACACGTCACAGACACAATGAACCTCACTTATAAACACAAGAGCCAAGCTATCTGTTTAGTATAGTCTCATGGAAAACAACAGGCAGGGGACGTAAGAACTCCTGGGTGTCACTGGAGACAGCGCAGTAGGCAGAGTGCTTGCTGCATGTATGTAGACTGAGTTCAATCTCTGGAACTCACGTTTTTTGAAAAACCCAGGCATGGTGGTGTGTGGCCGTAGCCTCAGTATGGACCGGCCAACTTTTCCTAAGTGATGAGTGTCAGGCTCAGGGAGACCTTGTCTCAACAAACAAGGGCGGAGAGACGGAGGTAGCACACCATCTCAGACCTCAGAAACACCGCATGCGTGTGGGCACACGTCCACAGTAGCAAGCACAGGCAATTGTAAACTAGAAATGCACTCTTGTGTCACACGAGAACATAAATAGTTGGCTAAATAACCTAGCTGTGAATTCAGTCTATATTCAAGAGGACAAGGTTTAATTTTGTGCCTCAGTGTGGTTTTATCTGTGGTAAAAATTTCAAATTATAAAAAAAAATTCAAATTGTATGTTAATTTATCTAGTTCTGTTTGTTTGTTTGAGACAGATTCTCAACTATTACAGCACAGGCTGGGCTTGGACTCACCATCCTTCTGCCTCAGCCTGTTGAGTGCTGACGGCAGGCATGTACCTTGCTCAGTAACTTTATTTTTATATTGTCAGAAACATTTCTTAGGGGCTAGAGAAATGGCTCAGGGGTTAAGAGCAGTGTCTGCTCTTCTGGAGGTCCTGAGTTCAATGCCCAGTAACCACATGGTGGCTCACAACCATCTGTAATGTGATCTGATGCCCTCTGCTGGCATGCAGGTGTATATGCACACAGAGCTCTCATATATACATAAAATAAATAAATACATCTTTAAAAAAAAAGAGAGAAAGATTTCTTAAATCTATACAATTAGTGATGATTCTCCAGAAAAATAGGGAAGATATACAAGCTGGGTTTGAAAAAAAATAGATTCTTATAACCAAGCAACAAAAACCTTTTTTTTTTTTTTTTTTTTTTTGGTTTTCCAAGACAAGGTTTGTGTGTGTAGCCTTGGCTATTCTGGACTCACTTTGTAGACCAGGCTGGCCTCGAACTCACATGACCCATCTGCCTCTGCCTCCTGAGTGCTGGGATTAAAGGCGTGCGCCACCATGCCCGGCCCAAAAAAATCACTCTTAAGCTAGGTTCCTGGGCTGGGGAATAAAAATAGCCCAGTGGTAGAGTACCTGCCCAGCATGTGCAACATTCTGTGTTCAATTCCAAGTATAACCAAATGAGCCAGCAAGATGGAACAATTTTAATGTCTACTAGATTCAGAACACAGACAAAATACTTTTGTGTCTCCCTGTTCATCAGGAGCAGCTTATTTCTAGAGACCTCAAAGCATCTATCTATAAATGAAGTGCCCGGTGACTGTGCTTGGGTAGAGGAAAGTCAGGGCTGTGGAGTCACTCCTGCTGTAAAGCGGACGTACCCGCCATCCACTCAATAAAGAGGTTGTAGTTGCTTTTCTCGCAGGTGGCGCCCAGCATCCTGATGATGTTTGGATGGTTCAGGCAGCCCATCATTCTGATCTCTTCCCTCAGCGCTTCCACCACCTCCTCCTGCTCAGAAGATGTGTTTCTGACGTAAGTCACCTGTGTTAATAAGCATGTCAACAAGATTTTGAGTTGTTGGGTTTTTTGTTTGTTTGTTTGTTTGTTTGTTTTTTTTTTTGATGTTCTGGGTTTTCGAAACAATCTGTCTAAAATGGACAAACCCAAACCATCTCACATATTGGCAGCCAATGAATGGCACTTATCCTCATGGAGGCAGTATGCCTCACAAAAACAACAGGCCAATAGAGAAACACAAGTCGGGGAACTTTCACACAACAAGAATACAGCTTAAGGAGATGCAGAACATCAGAAAGAAAGAAAAAAAAAAAAAAAAAAAGACAAAAGGGGAGAGTATTGTGGCCAAGACTGTAACAGTAAAGAAACAGTCACAATGAGAAAAGCCAATTACAGAGGAACAAGCAATATGACTTTAAACAGAAAGTCATTATTTTTGCATCCTGGTAAGTACGCTCCTCGTAGAAGGCAAAAAGCACAGAGTACGAGAGGTCATCAAAACTGGCACAGGTCAGGGATGACCAACCATCTCTGGCCGACTTCATACTGTGTCTTCAAATGACCAGCTTCATAAAACCCAGAATTCATGTTTGTGCCATTTTTAGCAGCATCTACTTTGAGTCGGGAGCTTTTAAGACCCGTCGAGGGTGATGGCACACTCCTGTAACCCTAACACTCTGGAAGTGGGGGGCAAGAAGGCCCCAACACCGAAGCACCACGACACCGGCATCAACTCCTGTGTCTTCATAGCCGCACATGCGTCGTTTCGCAATTTGAACAGTTTCAGCCTGTGATCCCGATACTAACCTGTTTAACCGCCATTAAAGTTCCAGTCCCCACATCTTGTGCTTGGTAACAAGAAGAAAACGCTCCAAGGCCTATCTGCTGGCCTTTCAGCCATTCGCTGTCCTCTCTGTAAGGTTGTTTTGCTTTGGTATGTCCTGGTAGAGTTTCTGGTGTCTGCATATTACATAAAAACAATGATTTTACTGTTAAGGGCATAAGATCCTGTAAGACTAGTCGGAGAAAAGACTATGGTAATTCCCAAACCGCCCATCATTTGACCTCTGACAAATTCATGGACACTGGTGGTTAGTTCGTTGGCTTGGTTTGGTTTTTCGAGACAGCGTTTCTCTGTGTAGCCTTGGCTGTCCTGGACTCACATTGTAGACCAGGCTGGCCTCGAACTCACAGGGATCCACCTGCCTCTGCCTCCCGAGTGCTGGGATTAAAGGCCTGTGCCACCACCGCCCGGCTCATGGACACTGTTAACCACCAGTATCAAGTGTGTGGGTGACAATTGGTTCGGAACCGGCCGGAAGTATCTCTGAGATAGGCTGAGTATTGCTATGGCAATGACTCACAATTATTACCACATACTTAACTTATACACGGAAAACCCTCACAGTCAGCTCATCCCAAAAGCACCGCTTCTAGAAGATTCTAACATGTCCCAAGGAGACTGTAAGACCTTGAAGACTCTATACTCACATCCTGCTGGATGATGATAATATCTTCTCCGTTCTCGACCTGTAGCTGAGGAACTACGGGGAGGGCATCTTGAGATGCTGACATTGCCATGGCAATTGCTAAAGCTTCTTCTTCTTCCGCTTCCATCTTTTCTTTGCACTTTTGATTATGGCTGACGTCATCTTTGTAGGTGTCATCGTTTTCTGCCCTTTCGGGAGAGAGGACAGCAACTTCGGACTTAAAAGTGACTGTTGTGTCACTTGACGGCATAGAGGCTTCAAGAAGGTCCTCGATGCTGGAATTGAGCTCAGTGTTGACATCCAGTCTGCACTTGTCCTCCACAGGGGTGAACACTGTCTCGTCACTGGGTATGACGGCGTTACCACTGTTGCTGCCACTGCCGAGGCTGTCATCACACTTGGAAGCACTGTTCAGATCAAGCGTCATGCTGTTTCTTGAGGTGTCCCCTAGTTTGCTTGTACTACCCGGGACGGGACGAGATGGCTTTGGCCTGTGTATGTTACTGGAGGGCAGGGGTCTTGACTGAGTGAAGACTGGGGAGAGTTTATCTGAGTCTCTGTTTTCAGAGCAGGTCCTCTGGAACTGTAGAGAAAACTTGCGTTGTGTTTGAGGAGATGCAGAAGGTATTTTGCAGGGAACAAATGCCTGAGGTCTATGCTTAGAAACATCTGTTACAGAGCCAGCTGGGACAGACGGGGCAGACGAGCAAGGGGTCGATGCTGCTGGAAACATTAACTGGGGGTGAGACAAAGGGGAGGAGTTCAAACACTGACTGTGGGGTCTGCCTTTTGTTTGAACCATTGGCTTTGGTTGTTCTGTCGCGGCTGGACTAGGAAGTCCTACAGACATGACAGCCAGTCTGTCAGAAACATCCTCCGAACTGGCGCTCAGTCTCGCAGCACATAATCCTTTTCCAGTCTTCTCTAAATGGACTGTGTGCTCAAGGGAACTGTTCTCTGGAGAGCTGGCAGGGGCCAACGCCTGCAGGAAGCCGTCCTGTTGGCTGTCCGAAGGGTCTTCCACACCCAGCTGGATGACCTCAGCAATTTCAACCTCATCTGCAATGGCTATCAAACGCCGGCGCATCCTGGGGAAGTGAGTGGAGCCAGAAGCCGTCACCATTGTCAAGAGCTTGGAAAACACGGTGGGCACTGCGGTCACCATCCTTGCAGAACTCAGATATATCCTTCGAGAGAGTTTGCCAACCATCGAGTGGGAATTGTCAATGGACTGCAAGGCGAAGGTCAGCAGGGACAGCAGCTTCTTATACCTGAAGGCAAACCAAAACAAAGCACCTCCAATTACTAGACAAGTTCAAAGTACTGAAAAAAATGGGCACTTTTTTAAGAAAAGGTAACTTATAGCCTGCCCTTGTACACAAAACCCACTTTGGCATGAAGCGTTTGTAACTGTTTAGCTGAGCAGCCTTGCCTCTGTGATAATCAAATACTCAGGTGTTGTTAGTGCACCACTTGGGGCGCATGCGAACAAGAAGGAAGAGGAGGGTGCTGATTTCCACCAGGAAACTGACCTGACTTCAACAGGCTCAGCTTGTGAGACGTCGGTACTGACGATATGAGGGTAAAATTCAGCAGGAAACTCCAGCAGTAGTCTGTCTATGAGACAAAGGCGGCCCAGGAGTTCTTGCCAGTTGTTTGACTCGGCTTGATTTCCAAGAATACAACTTAAGACATAGTCAATACCACCAACACCAATGGATCCTACAGGAGTAAAATAAATGGGAAAATAGCGTTGTAAAACTCTAAAACAAACACGATTAAATAATAGGAAGGCCTAGAACAATGTTCTGGATTTTATCAGTCTTAAGGACTTCTCTTAGATTAACTCATATTTTTAACACAGCTGTGTGAATCAATTTATAAAATTACTTCAATACTTTATAACAGTCCTATGATAACTGTTAGGTCAAGGAAAACAATAAAATTGTTTTTTTCTAATTATAATTTATTCAGATTACATCCCGATTGTTATCATCTCACTTGCATCTTCCCGTTTCCCCCTCCCCCACCACATGACCACAGCCTATCAGGTCTCATCCTCTGAGTGCCCACCAGGCCTCCCCACCAAGGGGAAGTGATCAAATTGGGGGCACCAGAGTTCATGTCAGAGGCAGTACCCGCTCTTGCTACAATCGTGGAGAATGAGCTGTCCATTGGCTCAATCAAGAATTGGGGGACAGAAGGACCGAGAGGGTCCAGGAGCTCCACAAGGAGACCATCAAGGCTGGTGCATCTGGACCCATGGGGCCTGCACCAACTGCTGCACCAACCAAGGCCAATGCATGTGGTAAGCCACATTAACTTTAAATTAGAAGTTATTACCAGCTTTGAGTATTTCTCTACCGACTGCCAACTCTCCTGCTTGGCCCTTGCAGAGCTCCAACAGTGTTGATATGGACAGCTGACTCGTGCGGCTACAAAGAAAGGAAAGCCACCTTAATTCCAGATATAGATGACCTGCAGGTGCCATGGATCTTTCTACAGTACTTCTTATGTTTTCGACCATTTAAGCAAGTACCCAGGGCAAACAGTGCAGAGTTCCAGGAAGTGGCCTGCACATACACAAACTCTACAAAACTAACTTATGACTCGGAAAGAGTGGCATGAGTGGGGACGCTCTGAGTAGAGCGGCGGCAGAGGCGAAGACGGAGAAGGTGGGTGCCCAACAGCGTCTTATTATAAGTGAGAGTGTACTGCTGGGTCCACAGCTCTAAGAGTCACGGCCTGCGCTCACCTTTCCTGTCACCGCTCCTCATTTCTGTAAGTTTTGAAGACTACTGTGGGTAGATATGAAACTTACATGCCAGTTAAAACCTCTTATAGTGTAATAGTAACAGTCCGTTAAATGAAAGATGATGGAAACAGGGTTCTTTTCTGATCCATAGGGGGCAGAGGAAAGTATACTGATGAATGACGTAAGTTTACTCCTTACGGTTATATATGCCACTTATATATGCCACTTAGCGTCCTTGTCAGTGGGACTTCAGATTAGGAATGCTGCAATCATCACACCAGACACGGGGGTCCATGCGGTTTGTTAACTCCTCTTTTACCTGCCATTGGGGTCTCTCTCCCTAGTCCTTACAAGCCTTAAGTCCTATGTTTTCACTTCAGAACTCACGTTACCAAAGCACTTTGCAGAGGCTCACTAACACATAAGTGTCATATTCTAAGTGTGAGGCGCGGTGCCTAGTGTTTTATAGTACGGCCCTTACCTATTGGCATCTGCGCACTTGACGAGGATGGTGTCTACAACCGGCCGGAGGAGCCTCTGAAGTTTGATTCTTTCTGCCAGACTGTGGCAAGGAGTATATACCAGCATGGCTCGCAGTGTTTTCTGGGGGGAAAGAAACCCTGAAGGTCAGTTTAACGACCTTCAAACCGCATCAGAGATAATGACCTAGGCTGACGTAATCGGAGGAGACATAAGCAGTAACGGGACTGGGTGACCACGGCAGTGCAAACCAAAGCAGCGGTGAGTGGCTTAAACTGATGTGGCCTCTGGTCTCTACTATCTGCCCTGTGTCCACATGCCCTTGGCTACTCCCTCCTCAGCAAGCGCAGTTACAGCTCTCATCGTGAGCGCTTCTGAGGTCACTGAACTCTGACCTAAACTTGTATTCAAAGCCATTCATGTTTCTTAAAGAAGATTCCCTAGGCCCAACTGTTAGAGTTTTGATTTAGGAAAAAAAGACTGCGAGAGGCAGCTTAGAGGCCGAGGTCTAAACACATCGGCAGGACATCATGCCAGTGTCAATGACACCTGTCACCAAACACGACAGCGCTGGGCTTGGTTCCAAGAATGCACACAGGAGGAACTGGCTGGTCTGTCAGTGGCCCTCTGATTTCTACACTCACACACTATCCCTCTTTCTCCTTTTTCTGTCTTATAATTTAAGAATTTCCCTGAAGGCAGGGAGTCTAAGGTGGGGATGAGTCTGGGCTCTAGCAGTCCCCTGGCAGTGCCTGAGGACACGCTTTCTCAGGACAGAGAGGCAGTGAGGGTTTAATACTGGTAGCTGTGCAGTGGTTAGAAGCCACAGCGCTAAACATCCTATAGTGACACTACCTCTGGTGTCCCCTCCCCTAGTCACAACAGGGCTGAGATTAAGATGAATTCTCCAAACGGAAAAGGTCAAACTAGTTTGCAAACTCAGCTTCTTGTAGCGCCTGTCCAGGAGGACAAGCCGGAATGGGAGGCTGAGGCAAACGGCACTGACAGCACATGACACTGTTGGTGCCCACTGTCAGCTTGGCACATCCTGGAGTCACACAGGGCCTCTGGGCCCACGATGTGGTCTGTAAGCAGGTATGTGGGACGTGAGCCATGCACTAGGGCAGACACGCTTGTACCCCCTGCTTCTTGACAGGATGCAATGCGGCCAGCTCCCAGAGGTCTCCGCCACAGTGACTTCTCTGCCACGATGGACTAATCTGGAACTGCGAGCCAGAACAAGCCCTTCCCTCCTTAAGTTTCTATTGCCGGTGTATTTTATCAGTGACCGGAAAGAAACTGAGACATCATGGGGCCATTTTCTGTAAAAGGCTTCTGAACTTTCTCACAATGTTTACCGAAGCCAAGAACAAATCTGATTAGAAATAAATACTCACTAATGTTTCCTGACGTTAAAACCAACCAACCAAACAAACAAACAAAAAAGGAAATTTTCTAATCCCACTGTTAACTGGTTTTTTGCTTCTCGAGACAGGATTTTACATCTCCTCCAGGCTAGCCTTGTACTCCCTACGTGGGTGAAGACCTTAAGTCCTGGCTCTCTATCTTCCTCCTTTCAAGTGCTGGGTTTATGCCATGGCATCACCATACAAGCCATCAGAAATATTAATTTGGTCATGTGTGATGTATTCATTCAAGAAAACACATGAATATCAAGACATTACTACTAGAGAGCAGAAAAATGCAAAAGAAATTATGAGTGTATTAAAGTCAGTAAAACTATGTGGACAGATAAAATGGAATACTGCAATTCCTTAGGACTATGGAATAAAAAATTTTGGATTTTCTAAAGTGAATTAAGGTAAAGAAGCTTTTTGTTTGTTTGTTTGTTTGTTTTGGGGAGGGCAGGGAGGCTTTTTCGAGAAAGGGTTCCTCTGTGTAGTCTTGGCTGTTCTGGACTTGCTTTGTACCCCAGGCTGGCCTCAAACTCACAGAGATCTGCCTGCCTCTGCCTCCCGAGTGCTGGGATTAAAGGCATGCACCACCATGCCTGGCTGATTTACTGTTTCTTAAAGTTGATACCTATTAAAGACCAAAGAGGGCTGAGAGATGGCTCAGAGGTTAAGAGCAAAGTGTGCTCTTCCAGAGTTCCTGAGTTCAATTCCCAGCAACCACATGGTGGCTCACATCCACCTGTAATGTGAAATGATGCCCTCTTCTGGCATGCAGGTGTACATGCAGGCAGAGCACTGTACACATAATAAATCAATCTTAAAAACAAAAAAACTCCACAAAAGGCCAAAGAAAGAAAACCCATAAAATATGGTTCAGTACTTACTAAAGCAGCAACGTACACTTTGTAGACAGGGTCAGCACAGACTATAGATAAGATGCTGCAGCACGCCTCCACCACGTCCCCTGAGATGCTGGCCTGGGACGACCCACTGGAGGCTCCAGCACTCAAGCTGCCTCCACTGCCGCCTCCAGAATTTCCAGTGCTCTCCCCATTGGCCAGCAGCAGGGCCCCGCTGACATCGTGGGAAAGACGCCTGAGGGCCATCTCTCTTACATTCCAGTTTCTAGAAAATAAGCAGCCAACGAGTTCCATTCCAAACACCTGTGTGGAACAAAAACAGCGTGGTGAAAAACAAACCATCCTACGGCGTGAATTAAGAACAGTTTCTGATGATTAACTAAACACTGGCCACTTCTCAATTATTTATTTATTTCGGTTTTTGAGACAGGACTTCTCTGTGTAACAGCGCTGGGTGTCCTGGAACTCGCTCTGTAGTCTAGGCTGGCCTCGATCTCACGGAGCCTGCCTTTGGCTCCCAAGTGCTAGGAGTAAAGGCGTGCAACACCACTGCCCGGCACTTTTCAATTCTTTAGTACATCTGATAGATAGTTGGGACTGTCAACCTTTTTTTCTAACCAAAAAATTTTTCATGATACATACTTATTCTTGTTGTGGCTGCATGGGTGTACATGTGTATGTGTGGAGGGCAGGGATCAACCTCAGATGTGGTCCCAGTTTTTGTTTTTTTTCTGGGATGAGGTCTTCCGTGAGGCTCAGCAGTTAGGCTGGCCTAGCTGGCCACTGAGCTCCGTGTGCCCACCTTTGCACAGGCGGGCTTGCACGCATGTCAACACACCCAGCTATCTATAGGATACGGGGGCATCACACTCAGCCTCCTGTGCTTAAAAGGCAAAGAGCTGACCAGCAGAGTCATCTGCCTGGCTCCTTGACTGTCAAGTTCATGGGATGTAGAAACTTCTGCGGGTGTCTTTTGAGGACTTTCTGTATTATGTTAATCGAGGCAGTGGACCCACTCTAAATGTGCTCAGCACCACCTCATGGGCTGAGTGAAGAGGAGAAACAAGCTGGGCTCACCCGCTTGGCTTCCTGTCTGGATGCACTGTGACCAGCCAAGCGGGGATCCTGCTGAGGTACTAACGCTGAACAGCTAGCGCCTAGTAAACTTGAGGGTAAACTCCTATAACTGGACTTTTATGCCTAAAAACACTAAAACCTGGCTGGGCGGTGGTGGTGCACACCTCTAGTCCCAGCACTTGGGAGGCAGCAGCAGGTAGATCCTCTGTGAGTTCGAGGCCAGCCGGGCCTACAAAGTGAGTTGTAGGACAGCCAAGGCTACACAGAGGAACCCCGTCTCCAGAAACCAAAACCAGACAAACCAAATAAAACAATGACGACAAAACACTAAAACCCAGAAACGAAAGACTATAAAGAACTCCGTATTTACGCTTTATTAAGATAGTTTATAGAGGGCTGGAGAGTTGGCTCAGAGGTTAAGAACACTATCTACACTTCCAGAGGTCCTGAGTTCAATTCCCAGCAACCACATAGTGGCTCACGACTACCTATGAGATCTAATGCCCTCTTGAGCACTGTATACATAATAAATAAATAAAGCTTTAAAAAAATAGTTTATAGAGAAGGAAACTAGAACACAATTCTTTTAAAAAGCAAGGCAATTTAAGAACACCACCAGCTAAGAGAGTTTAAAATTGGGATACTTTTCTTTTCTTTTTTTGGGGGGGGATACTTTTCTTAAGAGATGAAAGCCAAGGAAATTTATGTGAATTTTGACCTGCACTAAATGTTAAGCAGGTGGGACCGAAGAGAGAGGTGAGATGAAAAGAAGAGAGTGCTTTATTTAAATGAGCAAAGGACAGTTAATGTGTGTGTTTTTACGACCCTCAGCCCCAGGCCCCAAAGCCTCCTCTACAGAAGGAAGACAGTAAATGGTATTGACGCCATGGGTCGATTAGCGAAAAGTAAGCTTAATGTCTGGGTTAATGTATGTGGAAATTTCTAAATATTAGAGATAAAGTAACAGACATTTGGGAAACACAAGTCATGAGGTGTTTACATGTGTTCTGTTACAAAGGAACTCCAAGGACAAGCAACCAGCAAGGGTGCCATAAGCTCCCTGCACAGTTTTAGTTTTAATCCACCTTACATGACACCCTAAGATATAAGCAAAAGACAGCCAAAGATGGCATCAGAGAACGGCAACTGACAGCTCAGAATTAACCCAGCACTCTGAGATCCCAAAGGAGAGGGCCTCTGCAGGATGCCGTTCACGAATCAGACAGAAGAATTAAGGTGAGCCTATAAGTTCCGTGGATTTTTAAGGCTGCAGAACATGGGTCACAGGGAACTATTTACCTGAATCCACGGCTCAGCTAGGTCTTTGTAAGCAGGAGGGATCTGCTGAGTCCCGTAGTGAGTAAGGTTAAAGTTGCTTTCTTGGTTCCTTCGCTGTGATCCAGCCACGGGCTGCGGTGATGCTGGCTGCTGCACAGCTCGCAGGGAGGCGGGGGAATCCACCGGGCTTGACAGCTCGTGGCTAAAATGAAAATAATAACAAAACTTACTGCAAAATATTAAAAGCTGTTTTTTGTTTGTTTGTTTGTTTTGTTTTTGGTGGGGCAAGACTGCACTGTAGCTCAGGCTAGCCTTGAACTCACGATCCTCTTGTCTTGGGCCCCTAAGAGCTAGGACTATAGGTGTGTGCCACTAAGAGAGGGCAGACAACATTGTTTAGATTTTTTTTGTTAAGCACACACAAATCAGTAATTCAGAATTCCTACCTGTAGAAGTCATGGGATCTCCATTTAGATCTACAAAGGGGACATATTAAAGGCTCTCTATTTCTTCTACATTCTTCTGCCCCTGAAAAATATGAAGAAAAGAAAAATCACAAAAATGCAAATGCTTAACATTAAGCATTTCTAAGTCCTGAGTATTCATAATGGTTAATGCAAGAGCCTTGCACAGCTTGACAGGACATAAGTCTTAAAGCTGGCCAACGCAGCAGAGCAAATTATCCCAATGCCTATACCTATGCAATGTTACTTTTACCACTTATGATAACATCGCTGGGCTTGCCTTCCTGCAAAGCATTCTGCCCCACTGGAGTCTCTGGCTAGCCTTTTAGACTCACCCTCTGGAAAGCCCACCTGGGTCTTCCACCCTTCCCGTCCGCGTGTGCAGCTTCTGGGCTGGGAGTCTTTACATCTGTGTTCCTTCCATTTCTACTGGCACCACCCTATACACACTGCAATGTTCGGTCTACACAGCTCTGAAGCCCCAGTGTGTTGACAACTTTTCATGGGGCTTGAGCAGGACTTTCTTCTGCTCTCGCCAGACTCCCCTCAAGCCATACTGAAATCCTAAACAAAGCAGCGAGCCAAGCATAGCTGGGCTGAGCACGGGGCCAGGAGGAGCCACCTACAGATGGACATGCAGTGGTGGTGGAGCTTGTTCCTGCAGCCGTCTTCACACACGGTCAGGCTCTCCTCATCCAGCATGCCCAACAGGCAGATGGGACACATCTGCTCCTCTTCGTCCTTGATGCTGAGAGGGAAGAGAGCAGAACGCTGAGCCCCGGAGTGCAGGAGCCTTCTCTGGGTAGGCACACGCTAGCCAGACATCCTTGTTAGAGAGCACCCTGTGGTACCGCGGGGTAGCTGTATCTCCTACTGACACTCAGGAACTGGATTCACAGATTGCGGGTGTGAGTTAGGTTGTCCCTAATGTCAGTGTTCAGTGCAGATGCTGCAACCCAGGAAAGAAAGAATGCTTGTGTCCCTGAAATGATCCCCCTGCCCCAGAACTGGGAGGATAGTGTGTGTGCCCAGCCATGGACACATCATGGAGGCACAATGTTCCACTGACTTGATAGATTTTATATAGAGAGAGCCTGCTCACCAATGATGCAGATTGTAAGAAGTCATTATAAACATTTTTGCATACACTTATTTTATACTTCAGAAGTCAAGTTGCAGCAATGCAGAACAGGGAGGAACAAACTGCAAAGTGATCAGATCAATACGTGGCCTGATTTTATAAATAGAGTTTTATGGGAAATGGCCATATCCGTTCATTTTCATATCATTAATGGCTTCTTGAGCTTACAAGGGCAGGCCTGAACAGTCATAACACAGACCTAGTGGCCTGTAAACATGTGAGGAAAAACAAGTCACCTATAATAACATATACTATTATTGACCGTTATAATTTTGCCTTAATATTTATATACCCATAATAATTTTATTTAAAAATTGGCACAGAGCAATATAACCCAATTAAGATTTCACTTAAAACATTTTCCATATCAATCAATAGTCTTTAAAGGTGTAATTTAAATGGTTACATGACATATTCATAACATGGCTACTTTTGGGCAGGTATAGGGCCCTACTGTGCATCCCAAGTTGGCCTGGAACTTGCCACTCGGCGCAAAGGGCCTCAAACTCCCCATCATTCTCTCTCAGAGAATGCCTGGGTTATGTGCACATGTCACCATGTCTGGCTACAATGTGGGTACACCTTACTCATTCATTTGTTGCTAGCTATTTAAAATTGTTCCTAAACCTTCACTACATGATGCTGAGAAACGGCCACACACAAAGCATACTGAAGGGGACACATTTCTCATTTCTCGAGCACACTGGTTTTGGCTAGTGCAGGTTCTAGAGCAGGGGATTAAATGTTTCCGAAAGCCAGGGGCCACCTCTCAAGAACAGGCCATTCCAGTACCAAGCTCCTTTAAGTATGTAAGCAAAACCTGGTGCTTTCTTCTTTATATATACACACACACACACACACACACACACACACACACACACACACACTGAGGTAATGGGTTTCACGCTGACATCTGCACACACTGTGCTCTGTCCTCACTCATCCCTCTTCCCTCCCCTACACACAGATGCACACGCACGCACACAGATGCGCACACACACACTATGAGGTAATGGGTTTCATCACTCCGGCATGTCTACCCACTATGCTCTGTCCTCACTCATCCTCTTCCTGCCCCTACAGGTGCGCACGCGCACACACATACACACACACACACACAGATGCACATGTGCACACACACAGATATGCACACACACTATGAGGTAATGGGTTTTACTCCACCATCTGCACATACTATGCTCTGTCCTCACTCATCCTCCTCCCCCTTCCACACAGATACACACACACACACACAAACTATGAGGTAATGGGTTTCACTCTGTTATCTCCAGACACTATTCTCTATCCTCACTCACCCTCCCCCCCCCCCCGCCCCCCACACTCGCACACACACACACACACACACACACACACTATGAGGTAATGAGTTTCGTCACTCCGGCATCTGTGCACACTACGCTCTGCCTCACTCATCCCGCTCCCACCTTTCTCCTTTCCACCCAGTTTTCTTTCTTTCTTTCTTATTAAGCATTTTTCAAAATGTTACTGGGTTGACTGACATGTGTTCCCACCTCTTTAAATTTGTGAATCTTTTGTGACTATTTCCTTTATGCAGTTTATCTGCACACTGACCGTCTAGGGACATCTTTGCCCTTTTGGTTTTTAGAAGTGTTTCATGTACTTTTAATTTGTTTTAATTTTTTTGTTGAATTTTTATTGCATGTATATGAGTGCTGTGTGTGTGTGTGTATGTGTGTGTGTGTGTACGTACACCACATGCGTGCCTGGTGCCTGGCGTCAGACCCCCTGGAATCAGAGCTATCATGGATGGTTGTGAGCTGCCATGTGTAAGCTGGGAACTGAGCCTGGGTCCTCTGGAACAGCAGCCCACTGCTGGGCCACGTCTCCTGACTCTACCCTTTTTCTGTTCTTTTGAAATACCACTTGAAATCTTTATAAAATTAGATCCCCAGATGAATCTCCATTAGGTTTTCCTTAAAAATATCTGAGTACAGGAACAAAAACATACACAGTGCATTACAGCATGACAATTAAGCTTTTGTGCCTACCCCGCTGATACACCAATGATCTGGGAACCTCAAATCCTGTCCCATAGTAAGAAGGTGACTTGCTCACCTTAGGAACTTCTGACTTAAGCTTTGGCTAACCAGCTTTAAACAGTTATTCTCTTTCTCCAACACAAAGCAGAAGGTAAGTTTGGTTTCGGAAAGCTTGATAAGGAAAGACCAACTCCATCACCCTGGGATAGAAATCAGGATCCCCACATCCTGGCCATGCTATTTCTGAAACGAGTCGCAGCACCTGCTCCAGCTCCAGCCATGTCTGAGCAAGCCAGACGGTCTTTAGCTTCACAAATAACACAAAACACTCTAGGATTCTAAAGTCAATCTGCTGACAACAGACTCAGAAACATTCATACATCTGTGTGTACACTCTGGGCCGTCAGCACCGCCTCCTGATGCTTTGCTAATTCTGAGGCGGATACGATACTTAAGAGACTGTGATGGGATGGAGACGATGGGATGAGGATGTGACCTAACACAGCCTGAGCTTCTCAAAGCAGGGTGCCGAGGAACGCGGATGCCTGTCTCCTTTCTGCAGTGACTGGGCCACCGCATTTTTACCTCGAACAGGTATGGTCTCCATGTAACACTAGAGACTTGAAAACACCCACACTTATTATTTTAGGCTGCATTATGTATCCTTCAGAGCTTGTCTTTGTCATGTTTCCAGCACGAGTTTGTAAAACATCATAGACTTTAAGTAGTAACCGTGAGTCAGGGCCACCGCACCTAACGACAACTGACCGGCCTACTTAACGAGAACATGTTTCTCTTCTCCCAGGGGAGGGTCCTCTGCAAACATCTATGAACGAAGAACTAAAGAACTATATTCAGATCCGGGGGCTGGAGAGATGGCTCAGAGGTTAAGAGGAGCAGCTGGTAGAGTTCAATTCCCAGCAACCACATGGTGGCTCACACAACCATCTATAATGGGATCTGGTGCCCTCTGCTGGCTGAAGGTGTTACATGCAGGCGGAACACTATATATAATAAATAAGTAAATCTTAAAAAGAAAGAAAAATCTGGTATTTGAAAATGGCTTTGGGAAACACTTTTGTCTTGTATATAATTTATTTATAAAAGAATAACAGATGTTTCCTTCTACTTTACACTGTCTTAGCTTCACTGTCTGTAGGACAGTGATAAAATCAACCTAGCAAAGGAATAGAATGAAATAACGCTATTAGGGGCGGGGCTAACGGAATGTCTGACATGGCAAATTCTTTATTTATACCCACCACCTGCTTTCTCACAAGAATGGGCATTACGTCAATTCCTAATACGTCACTTCTAATGCCACGGTGTGGAGAACAAAATGTCTCCAAGTGACCCTTAACAGCCTTTACCTTTGGCTTGAAAAATAAAAAGCCGAGTCAATAATTTTATCATTGCATAGCAATTTAGTTAAGTAAGGTCTAAAAATTGTTCCTAAAATTAAGACATAACACGAGATCGAAGCTCAGCTTTGTGGCGAGTACCAACCTGTTTTCTGAACTAGATGTGGACGTGCTAGATGATGACAATGTGTGAGAATTTGACATGCGTGAGACAAACTTCTGGATGGTGTTCCGAGAAGGAGCTTTGATTCTTGAGCTACGCCTACTGTGGTATTTCTGGAACAAACTCTCAACCTAACGTTGGAGAAAGACAGTGTCAATGATATTGGTGCCACAATTATGCACATGAAGAGGTGAATTTATTCATCTTTATTTGCATACGTTTGCATAAAGCTGATTTAAGAACTTCAAACAAACAAAAAATGCAATTTACTAAGGGCAGTGATTTTTTTTTTTTTAATGCAGCAAGCCAGAGTTTACTGCCTGTTACAGTTTAGGAAGAAGAAAACCCAAGCCATTTATCACGCCAAATCCCCAAAGAACCTTTGAAGGTGCCAGATAACTCTTACGTAGCTTTGCATGCCCAACATGGTCACCGTCTACTTAAATTCAGCGCTCTTGGAAAAATTTCAACATGCGCTGTACAAATCTGTTGCCAATTTAGCCCTAGAGTTGCATATTAAAAAAAAAATTACCTCAAAGTTTTTTAAAGTTTTTCTCCATAACATCGGGTCGGAGGGCTCCAGCTGAAACACACGGAGCATAACGAACAACAGGTGGATGCAGAACACTCCGCGGCCGCAGCTGCAGTTCTGGGGAACAGAAAGGACACCCGCGGGTTAACGATGTCTAGCCTGCTCTGGCGTCTCTAAGTTGGTTTTATTATTAAGCTTTCTACTGATATTCCTCATTATTCTCCCATGTAAAGACACAGGTATTTCCACGCCCTGATTCTATTTCAACGAATGTACTCAATAGATTAAATTTATTTTACTCAAGGTATTAAGTTATGGTAAAAACATCATATGAGGCCTGGATGCATCTTTAAGCTCACTTTAATTTACTAAACAGAACTAACTCATCCCAGGCAAGGGCCTTATAAAACGGAGAGCCAGGCGCAAACATGCCTGTAATTTTAGTACTTGCAAAGCTGAGACACGGGAGGATCACTGTGAATTCAGGTCAGGCCGAGGCCACAGAGTGAATCTGGAGCAAGCTAGGTGGCATACTAAGGCCCTGCTGTAAAACAAAAACAAAAACAAAAACAAAACAAAAAACACCAAAGGGAAGACCAAAAGAAACCTATGTCTGGGGCTGAAGTAACACATGGGTAGTCAACAGGAAGCTGTGCATTCAACTTCTAAACACACACACACACACACACACACACACACACACACACACACACACGATGTAATAGTACACAGACTTAAAAATGTACCATATACTAATAAGATATAAGACAGTGCTCAGTATTACCTGTGGCCCAATAAACACGCGGTATTTATTGTCGGGACTGTCTCCTCCAATGAGAAATGAGTTGGGCCCTATCTGCTGCAGGAGGTACAGCCTGGCTCTCATCACTTTGTTCACGCGGCGGGTCGTCTCCTCTGGGCTGTACGGTGAGAAGCCATCTGGTGACGGGGCTCTCCGGGGCGGTGTGATCCTGCCGCTCTGAAACTTTACAACATTGGTTGTTGTTTTGTTGTTTTGTTTTTTTTTTTTTTAATTAGGTAAATGTCTCACTTCTTGATAAGACATTAACATTCAAAAACAGAAAGTCATATGGCGGATTATATTCCCAGAAAAAAAATTTCATGTGGGAAGTGTAACAGAGAGCAAAATGGAGTTATCTGACATATTGATTTTAGAAGGACTCACAGAATGTCAGTCATTCCTAGAAGTCATGATGATTCTTTGCCTGAGAGACAATTAGATGGTCATCTTACAAACTCCTCCATAAACTTGGCTCTTCTAGAGAACCAGGTAAATCAGAATTAAAGGCATAAAACGTGACCACCTTAAGCATGTCCACCAAACGCCACGTCCAGGGGTAAATGTAGACTGGACATGCAGTCTCCGGGCTTGTGGCTCTCTCGGTTGCGTTCACAAATACTGCCACGGAGTCCTCCCCAGCCACACTGCTAAGAGTCCTCCTTCAAAACTCCCTGCTGCAGGTCGACCAAAACCTTCTGAGGTCACAAACTCGCCACACCACTCATTTCTTGTCATCAACGCCCAGTAGGAATTTCAGTTGGTGGAGACGCCTGAATTGAACACTCAAGACAGAATAGACCAAAACCTTGTGGCGGTGTGTACAGTGTGCAGCTGCTGTGACAAACAGTGTGACAGGTTCCCACCACTAGGTATGAACTCAAGAGAAGTCAAAACATACCCACACACAACTGGGTAAACAGAATGCTATATTCAGTCGCACAGAAGAATATTCAACACTTGAAAATGGAGCACTGATGCATGCTGTGACAAGACCAAAGTCAAAGGTGCCTGCCATAAAATACTATCCATAAAAGGCAAATAGATAGACAAAATAGGCCAGTGATTGCCTCCGGCTAATGAAGAAGCTGCTGTTAACAGGGAAACTGCAGATAACAATTGACTCAGGCGAAGAACCATCCCATGCATTGGACAGCTGTCAAAACCTGGAGTTTCAGGAAGCTGACTTAGCAACATCCAGCCAGCTTTTTATAGGCTGAACACAAAGCAACGTGAAGCAATTGTTGGACTGGCTATGGTGAGCCTTTGCCATACTGGGGTGTGTGTGATAGGCACACCTTAGTTACGTAACAAATAGGCTGTCTGTCTGTGATTGGTTAAAGCTCAGATTTCCAAGTACAGAAACAACTTCCAGCTAATGGTGTCTACCTTGGCCTTACTGCGCTTTTAGAGCAGGGTGGTTGGGGAGGCGGCGCAGGCAGACAGGATTCTGTTCATATACGTCAGGGTGCTCCTTCCTTGGTGCCTCGTGAAACCAAGAGGTGAATGGGGGCTTGAGAAGAGCTTATGTGCCAGAAGGTAGACTGAGACCGCCCCGATGGCTTTTGCTTTGCAAATGAAACAGTACACGAGTAGAGAAGCAGCCATGAGTGGAGAAGCAGCCATGAGTGGAGAAGCAGCCTTGCCTTGAGCAGAGGCCGTCAGGAGCAGGGACAAGCTCCTGTCCGCAATGCTCAAGTGTTATGAGTTAGTTACAGTTACAGCGCTAGCAATACAAGTGCACGTTGGATGGATGGATGTGCTTTAGCGACCGTGAGGGAAACCTAACATTTCCTTGCACTCGCGGCCACTCATTCACCAACTCTTCACATGTGTAGTCTTTTTTTTTTTTTTTTTTTTGCTGTCTTATTTCTTTTATGTCTGATTTAATATAAAAAGGTATATTTGGTCTGCTGTGATATGTGTTGAGTAAAAGTAGACATATTAAAAAAAGAATCTGGCTACCAAAGGAAGGAGTATTTTGAGAGCCTTTGCATAAAATTATGCCTGTTTTCTACAACAGTATATGTGCCCATCACACCCAAAGCTCAAAGCTCAAACAGCAGGCCCTACTTTCTTTTAGATCTATTTACTTATTTTATGTGTGTAGGAGTTTACCTACATGCATGTGTACTGTGTATGTGCAATGTCCAGGAAACCAGAAGAGGGCACCAGACTCCCCTGCACTGGGGTTACGTGCAGTTGGGAGCCACCTTGTGGGCATTGGGGAGAGCAGCAAGTGCTCTGAGCTGCTGAGCTGGCTCTCCATTCTTTCAATTAATAATTTTGTTCCATGCAAACAGCATGACTAGCTCATCTTGCAATTCCAACACTTGCACAGGTGTTTTCCTTGAGACGGTGAGCATACTTTAATGTATGGCAGAAGGTGCTTCACGCAAATGTCCCATGTTACCGAGCATCACAGAATAAAGATTTAATAATTGGTGAAATTCAAAAAACGTAATTTCTATCTCTTTGACAAAGGTATTCTTAAATCAGTGTAGCCCTTTCTTTCATAAATAGTATATAGCAACGAAGGACACAAATTCTCTAAGGTAGAGTAATGCGCGGGGCGGGAGATATGAAGATGCCATAACAAAACTGATTATTCACACAAGTGAATACAGGCAAACAGAGGGGAGACCACAGTGCTGATGCCGTAGCCTAGTGTTAAGTGGGGTGAGCGCACCAGCACCTCCACAGTCACTGGTGTACAGAGTAGGCAGGCTGAGACGTACTGGGTTTAGTACAGAGCTAGCTCTGACCTGACAGACCCCACGAAGCCTCTCATGGGTCCGCTTTGAAAACTGCTGCTCTGTGGCACAGTGTGCTGAGTTGAAAAATGACCGATAGGAACCAACTGGGTTCAAATCTTAACTTACAGGCACTGGGGAGACCCGTTTCCGTCTCACTCCTGGGGATTCCGGCTTTGTTGAGCGCCCTGACGGGGAGCTGCCGGGTGACGGGCTGCGCCGGCCTTTGGGGGCTGGTGAAGAGGAGCTCGCTTGGCCCTCTCCTTGAGGCTCAGCTGACAAGTTATTCATTTCAGATCCATCTCCCTTAATAGGGATCGGTTTTACCACCTGAAGAGAAAAGAGTTTAATATTTTGATTACTTGAAAATATACAAGAAGTACACTAGAACATCATAGAGTGGAAAATGAATTTGGGTAATTATACTATATTAATTACTGCAAATATATCCGGTAATAGGTCCCATTTTATTTGGTATTACTTTGTCACTAGTGTTGGGAGACTATTTTTACTTACACAAATGTCATTATTTTGTGTTTATACTGATTAAGGTTACCCCACCTAATTATAGAAAAACTACTAGTTGTTTTTTATTGCATTCTTTAGCTGATTTAATATTCAGAATCAACTAGAAATGCAAAAAGATTGGCATTTCAAGAATTATTCAATAAAGCTGAAGATCTTTTCCTTTGTATTTATTTGGAAAATATGTAGGCCATAAAAAATATAACAATGGGTATTAATTAAAGTAGTCAAATACAGTTCAATGATACTAAAACTATTATAAAAAATGTCATTTTACAATATTTCTAAGGTGCAGCTCAAGAAGCCAGGGAAGGCCAGGGGAGCACGGCGCAGCGGTGCAGAGATCGCTCAGCACACATGGGGCCCTAGGCTCAAATCTCACGACCAAGGGGAAAAAGAATGATTAAGGGGCAGGAAGAAGCCAGGGAAGCTTCGAGCTTAAAGACCAATTTCTTAAACTGGAAACATGCAATTTACACAGCCTGCTGCTGCTGCTAATGCCATGTTCAAATATAGGCCTCTCAGACCAAAGCTGGACACGCTGCGTCCTCAGTGCAGCTGACGTCTACGCCTTTGCACTCCTCCTCCGTACAGCACGACTTCACCTGAGGAAGACTCCCCATCTTCTAAATTTTGATTAAAATTCTACCGTTCATAAACACAATGCAGCCTACATTCCTTAAAGCTGTTGTTTGTTTGTTTTCTGAGACAGGGTGTCTCTGAATAAAACTGAATTAAAAAAAAAAACCACAATTAGACCTCCCAAGTAGGCAGTAAATTTCTTAAGGATAATTTGAAATCTGTAAGCCATCAAATGCAGGGTGGACAAGCTTGCTCAGGGGTTATTATGGTATGCTCCCAATCCCACACATCTCTTCTCTCGTTCCTCCTGCTGACATACACAGGCAAGGTAGTTAAGTGTTTGCTGGAAAGTAGATAGTGAGGGGGGGAAAAGTTCTGTTTAAACAATCTAGCGTAAGTGTGGTTGGTTTTGCTCTACAACCCTGAGGAACCACTCCGGCTCCAGGGGCCTGGCGAGGGCATGCTCCAACTTCCGAAGGCTTTCCCTGCTCACAGGTGCTTTTCTGACCCAGCAGAGACAGGCTCCTCTTCACTACCGCTTTGGTAAAAATGTCCAGGCATAGTTCTAGATTTGTCTGTCTTTTGCAAAGACTAAGAGGGTGAAGGACCCCGCCACATGCTTCACGTGAAGGAAAAGCAATGCAGAGGCAGAGCTAAGCATCATGGTAGGGAAAAAAAAAAAAAAAAAAAAAAAAAAGATGGTGGGAGAGACAATTAGATTTTTTTCCTGTGGCATTTGCACAACAGAAAGCAGCGAGGGGAGGGAGTCCAGAGCCTCACGGCTGTCAAGACACTGGAATAGTTAGCTGCGAGCTGCAAGCTAACTGGACCCAGTCCTCAGACAGTGGTAGCCACCCTGGCCCAGAGCAGCCGCTAGTTACTCATAATTGTCAACCAATGCTGTCAAAACTGTCAACATACATAACTGTATGTAGGTGGCTAATGTGACTGACAACTAAATTTAAACTTTGGTGGGGTGAGGGATGGCTCAGTGGTTAGTGACACTGGCTGTTGCTCTTCCAGTAGACCCTGATCTCGAATCCCAGCACCCACATGGTGGCTCACAGCTCTCTGCGAATTCAGTCCCAGGGGATCCGAGGCATTCCTCTGGTCTCTGTGGGCATCAGGTTATGTACATGACACATGGACAATATGTAGGCAACACACTACTAAGACACGCAAAATAAAATTTCAAATTTGAAATTTTTATCCTCATGTGTGGTCTGTTTAAACTTAAACAGGCCCAATGGGATGAAGAAGGCTAGAACACTCATGGCAGGGTTTAGCCAGGTCCTGGCTGCAGTGCAGTAAATCTTATCATTGCTATCTCTGCTTCAAAAGAGAAACATAAAGGAACCGTGACAGAGAGACTGGCGCAAGGCACCTCTTCCTTTGTATGAATGCAGAAGCATATTTCACAACGGTGTCCTCAGCCGTTTGGGTGGAAAGTCCGGCTCAGGGTGCAGCGTCCTTATCCATCTTAACCTAGTTGTTCTTGTGACAAAAGTTTATCTTTAACCCCTGGGTCTATTTAATCTGACTCCCCCGGCCCCCCCCCCCCCCCCCCCCCCCCCCCCCGCTTTCCTGAAAGATTTCTAGAAATAAGATTCTTAAGACCTTATCAGATGTAAGACATCTCAGGTAAGTTAGAATTTTTATTCAGAAAGCCCAGTGTGAAAAACTACTCAGGGTACGGACACTGGCATTAGAGGGCAGTGTTGCTTTAAGCACTCCATCAAACACATCCCTATGGCGGCAGTTTAAGTAGCTTAATGAGCAGAGCTTTGATTAGGACTTATTTCAGGCAAACAGGAAACCAGGAAGCCAGGAAGCCGAGCTTCTCACTTCCGCCCGGAGCACTCACCACAGGCCCTCTCTTGTTTCTCCTCTCCAGCCACTCGTGCTTCCAGGCAGGCATGCAGGTCGCCTTCAGCTTCTCCCTGATCACCCGCTCCTCTGGCCGATCCTCCATCTTGTGCAGCCCTTTGAGGGTTTCTTTATTCTCCATCTCTCGACTAAAACCGAGGGAGAAAAGAGGACAAAGAGAAGAGTCAGACACAAGGATCATCTCTAAGGACAAGGAGGTTGTGTTACAAGCTGCTTCCAGGTACCCGAAAAGATAGCTATGAGACCCATAAAAAGATCCGAGGGGTGGGGTGTGGTGGCGCTGGCCTTTAATCCCAGCACTCGGGAGGCAGAGGCAGGTAGATCACTGTGAGTTCGAGGCCAGCCTGGTCTACAAAGCAAGTCCAGGACAGCCAAGGCTACACAGAGAGACCCTGTCTCAAAAAAACAAAGATTTGAGGTAAGGCATTAAAACAACGCACATTCTGCATTATCGCGTCTAACGTGGCTACTCCTCAGTTGTATCAATTTTAACAGCACCTTAAAAAAAAAAAAAGTGGGGTGGTGGTGGTGGCACGCGCCTTTAATCCCAGCACTCGGGAGGCAGAGGCAGGTGGATCCCTGTGAGTTCGAGGCCAGCCTGGTCTACAATGCGAGTCCAGAACAGCCAAGGCTAAGACAGAGCAACCCTGTCTCAAAACACCAAAAATAAATAAAATAAAATAAAATAAAACTCAGTTGTGAAAAAAAAAAAAAAAGCTTTACATGGAGGCTGTAGGCTTAGTGATACTATCAGTGCAGGTCCTCTCCTAGCAGTAGTCAGAATGAATCCAAGATGTTAGCTGCTGCTTTAGCCGAGACTGCCCAGCACTCAAATATTGTAATACGCAAGAAACAAGTATCTGGCAAGTGCCTTTCTACCCTTAATCCAGAGTTTCTCATTACTCATGTCAACGTACAGAAAACCTGGCAGGTTTGTTTATCTTCTATAATGACGGCACAGGACAAACTGCACGGGACTTAACTGGAGCAACATCCTGAAATCACTGCCTGAAGGATCAAGTCTGCGCGTTCCTGGAACGCACGTGAACACTATGATGGAGCCCTCGCTGTACTCCATAACTGGAGAGAGGAAATGGCCTGCTACGAACGTCTTAACCTTCACTGCAGAGTCACGAGTGGCCGGAGTTAAGAGAATCTTTGAGTTAGGAGCTTTGGGGAACTAACTGGACAACGACTAATAAATAGGCAGAAAGCCCTGCTCTGCAAGAGCACTGGTCTCCATCCGTGGACGCTGTCTCCACGGATGTGCGTGCTCATGTACACATTGGGTAGACTTCAAAGCCTGCTTCCTAGGGAGGCTAAGTACCTGTCTTCTGGGAGAAGTATCGAATTTTAGAGTTCTAGGCTGACTTCAGTAACTGTTTTTGGAAGGCCGGTCGAGGTAGAGAATAATGATTTTTCTACCCTGACAGGAAAGGGGAACACTCGTAGAAACATCAGAAATGATGACCTTGTCTAGGAGTTTCCCAGCTCAGAAGCAGCAGCTTCAGCAAAACAAAGGAAAAACAGGGTAGACAGGAGCAGGGACAAAACGCTCATCGGCTGCGGTGAAACACCAGCATTCTGGAGCCAGGACGTACACGGCAAGCACGGCGTCAGACACGTCTTTGTGGATAGTATGCACACACACATATACACATACATACAATATATATCTATATTATTTTTTCTCCTGCCAGAAATACTCTTTCCTATCTTCCCAAGTCTTCAGTATAAAATTCCCTACCACAACTCTATAGTCTCCTAGCAGGCTTCATACCCACTGTGATACGATGTAAAATTGAGTAGCTAAATTTCTGCTTTCCTCACAGCAGTGGGAGATCTTACAGGATGGGCTACCTGTTTTTCGCCATTTTCCTATGGGCAGTGCCAAGTGTGCTGGGCCTGATACACTGTACCTTTTAGTGTGTGTGTGTGTGTGTGTGTGTGTGTGTGTGTGAGAGAGAGAGAGAGCGAGAGAGAGCGAGCGCGCGTGCGCACGCATGTGCAAGCTCTCCTTCTGTTGTGCACTGAACTCATCCTGGAGCTCCTAGTTGGCTGGTCCAACAGTTTGCCTTGGTTTGAAGACACTCTATCCTGAGGTGGTGTTGTACATCTCATGTGGCTCGCTCTGTAAATCTGAAAGGAAGACACATGAAAAGTGTCACCGCATAAAGGATGCTATCAAAATAACAAAGAAACAAAGCGGAGAGTGGGACCTCAGGGAGGAAATAGCTAATGAGGGAGAAGCAATAAAAATAGGCACAAGGGTTGTACTGGGTCCCTAGGCAGCTATTAAGACAATTAGTGCTGCCCTAACACTGCCCCAGGGGACAAGCTGCAACTCTCCAGGGGCATAGGCATGTCTTAGCGAGGGAAGCAGTTTTTTTTCCTTTTGGATTCTTTAACCAGGTAAGCCAAGATTTCAATGTTATTTATTAAGAGGGGTTTTCATCATTCCTAAATTAATCTACACGTAAAATCAAAAGTGTCTAGTCTGGAAAAAAACATCTTAACACACTCTATTCCCTGTGGAAAAAATCCCAAAGAGCTCAACTGTGACTTCAGCCCTGCAGGGCAAGGACATTCGTGCAAGGTTCTCAATGGCACTCAGAATCCCGGCTTGGAAATACTGTGTTGACTACTGACGTGGAGAAATCCCGGACAGGCTACATAGCTGCAGAAAGGTTGATGTGTGCTGGAGAGCTGAGTGGCGCAGCAGGCAAGGGCACCAGCCTGACTGTGTGAACCAGTCTTGGGACACAACGCTGTAATCCCAGCACCTGGGACGCGGAAGCAGGAAGACTCCAAACTCCAGGCTAGCCTGGGCTACATCAATCACATCCCCCCCTCTCGTGTGTGTGTTTGTGTCTCTCTGTGTCTGTGTGTCTGTCTGTCTGTCTCTCTCCCCCTCCCTCCCTCTCCCTCCCCCCATCTGTCTCTCTCTCTTTGGCTTTTTTTTTTGGTTTTTAGACAGGGCTTTTCTGTGTAGCCTTGATTGTCCTGGACTTGCTTTGTAGACTAGGCTGGCCTGGAACTCACAGTGATCCACCTGCCTCTGCCTCCCGAGCGCTGGGATTAATGGTGTGCACCACCACGTCTGGCTCAATGCTCTCTTTTTTGATGGCAACCCGTTTACTACCAGAACGAAAGGAGCGCACCAATTCTTCTCATTGCTAGAGTACTTCTATGTAACAAGAGCAACTAAAACTGTCAACTCCAAACGCAACCATTCCGGCTACGGACAGCTTAGGTAAGTAGCATAGGCCAGGACTTTTTCAACAATGCAGACTCTGGACAACTGTACAAAGGAGGCTCTTAATTGTCTCGGTGTCTAGAAGAGGAAATGTGGGAAAGTCCTGGGTTATCTGAGACAAACGCAGCTCACAGCCGTGTGTAAGCCCTCACATTTGCTACCAAGGAGAGCGGAGAGTGAGGGAGGAACTACCTTTCACCTCGACAGATAGCAGCCAGTGTAGGACAGAAACCGAAGGCCAGGAAAGAACGGCAGTGAGTGGTCACTGAGGACCCTTCCCCACACAGGGCACAGCACCAGCTGCTCCAGCTGAGTTAGGCTTGGTTCTTAGGAGCCCAACTCCCACTGTCCCACTGCACAGGAGAGACAAGCAAAGCAAGGGGGGCGGGGCGTGGCTACGTGCACAGTGAAAATGTCCCTACGTTACACCAACCAATCAACCGAGATTCATGAGTGACCACTGGCTTGTCTACAGGTGACAGAAGGAAATGAGTCCTCGCAGGTGCCAGATGTGAACATGTGCAGAGAGAGAAGCGAAACTGAAACAAACCCCCAAAATCTGTATTTCAAAATTGAGATGGGTGTGCCCCACCCTCGCCAGCAGGAAGAGCCACAGGGAAGGGCAGCCCTTCCATTGATGCCGGAGGAAACAGCTCACACTACCAAGGCAAGTTCATAGATTTTATTCTGTTATTCAGTAACACTGGGCCTTGAGAGATAAAACCAAACGATGCCCATTTACCTTACAAGGAAAAATGAGTTAATGTCTCCTACCTTGGATGAACATACAACAGACCTGTGACAACTTCCTCCTTTCTTTTTCTCTAGGTGTAGTGTCACTCTGTAGCTTAGGCTACTCCTGCCTCAGCCTCCAGGAGTGTTTGGATTATAGGTGTGACTGTTAGCTTTTTAATTTTATTTTTTGTCTGTTTGTTTCTCTTGTAGTCCTGGCTGTCCTGGACTCACTTTGTAGACCAAGCTGGCCTCGAACTCACTGTGATCCACCTGCCTCTGCCTCCCGAGTGCTGCTTCCTCCACCATGTGGGTTCCCAGGCTCGAACTCAGGACATGAGGCTTGGGTGAGAGAGGAATTACAGCTGACCCAAGCCCTTGCAGTGGCTCTCCTTTATGTTTTGAGGTAGGGTTTTGCTATACAGGCCATTCTGGCTTCAAACTTTTCATCCTCCCGTCTCAGTGTCCTGAGTGCTGGGGTTAGAGGTGTGTACCACCACAGCTAGCTCCACCATGTTATTTAGGGTTTTGCAATGTAAAGCATAGTATAGAGACACAGAGGTTATGTGTGGCCATAACCACACAATGCACAGCCATACTGCAAATGCCACCACACTGACTGACCCAGGAAGTGGTGCCTGGGTCCTTTCCTGTCTTCTGTGAGCAAACCTTATAGCAACAGAGACCATGACCGTCACTTCTAATTGACAGGCCTAGGGAAGTAATGGGTGGCCCTCAGAGCCTGGAGCTCCTACCAGATTCGTGCCTGTGGGGACATGTAGACAGGTTCAAGGAGAACCAGAGGGTACCACAAGGTCTTCCTACTTCTAAGTTAGTGCTGGGTGAGACAGTTTGGAAAGCCACCATGTACATTTAATAACAGGGATTATAAAATGTCAGAGAGCTATTCCTCAACATGCACCGCTTTTCAGATTCACTGTGTGCGAGTGCCAGTGTGTGTGTGTGTGTGTACCTACATGTGTGCATACAAGTGCCAGCATGTACATAGTTTTTGTTTTGTTTTCGAGTCATAGAGTTTCTCTGTATAGCCTTGGCTGTCCTGGACTCACTTTGTAGACCAGGCTGGCCTTGAACTCACAGAGATCTGCCTGCCTCTACCTCCCATGTGCTGGGATTAAAGGTGTGTGCTACTACGCCTGGCCTATGTACATGTATTTTTGTGTGTGTGCATGCATGTATCAGTGCCAGTAGGTGTGTATGTGTAAGTGCCAGCATGTGTGTGTGTGTTTGTATTTGTATGTGCACGCATGTGTAAGTGCCAGTAAGTGTTTGTGTAAGTACCAGCATGTGTGTGTTTATATTTGTGTGTGCATGAGTGTACCAGTGCCAGCATGTCTGTGTGTACATATAAGGGCCAGCATGTACATGCGTGTGCCTGAGTACATCAGTGCCAGCATGTGTGTGTGTGCATATAAGGGCCAGCATGTACGTGTGTGCCTGAGTACATCAGTGCCAGCATGTGTGTGTGTGTTTGTATGTGTGTGTACATGAGTACATCAGTGCCAGCATGTGTGTGTGTGCGCATGTGTGTATCAGTGCCAGCATGTGTGAGCCCTGGTACATATGTGGAAGCTGGCAATTGACTTTCTAGCAATCAGTTCTTCTGCCTTGTTTTTGAGGCAGGTCTCTGTCACTTTCCTGTATTCCAGCCTTCCCCCTCCCCTCCACACTTGTCAGTCACCTATGACTTAGTCTATGAAGTCAACCACATGCCTTTCTGAAATCTTTTTTTACATTTATCGTGTGTGTGTGTGTGTGTGTGTGTGTGTGTGTGTGTGAGAGAGAGAGAGAGAGAGAGAGAGAGAGCGAGAGAGAGAGAGAGAGAGAGAGTGAGAGATAGAGGAGAGAGAGAGAGAGAGAGAGAGAGAGAGAGAGAGAGAGAGAGAGAGGGAGAGAGAGAGAGAGAAAATTGGAGAATAACCTGTGGGAGTTGGTTCTCTCTGTCCACTGGTGGGTCCAGGGACTCAACTCAGGTTGTCAGGCTCCTAGCAAGCACCTTTACCCACTGAACCATCTTGCTGAACCCAAGTCTCTAGAAGACAAGGTAACGAACCAAAAAGAAAACTGTATTTCAGTTACACAATTCTCCTATGCTGGGTGTCCTTCCACCTTTGAAATGGATGATTAGTACCAGTAATTCAATTTAGGCATCATGTAAACTTTAAGATCAGTTATACAGAATGCTACAAGAGTACACTACTTAGAAATGAAAAGTTTATTAACAAAAAGGTTTCTCTCAAGAATGCGCACTCTGCTCAAGAATGCTTTATGACTAAAAGGTATCATTCTTGATCATAAATATTTGCATGAATATTCAAATATGACTTTGATAAAACTGCCTTGAAGCAAAAGTAAATGTTGCAAAATCAACACGCAGCCACTGAACCCCTAAAGCTACCAACACAGAGGCAGTAGAGCGCCAAGGCTGGGCTTCCAGGTGGGCACAGTGATTACCATCACCAGCTCACAAGCTCCACCCCACAGTGATTACCATCACTAGCTCACAGACTCCACCCCACAGTGGTTACCATCACCAGCTCGCAGGCTCCACCCCACAGTGGTTACCATCACCAGCTCACAGGCTCCACCCCACGGTGGCTACCATCACCAGCTCACAGGCTCCACCCCATGGTGGCTACCATCACCAGCTCACAGGCTCCACCCCATGGTGGCTACCATCACCAGCTCACAGGCTCTCCCTCACCGCCCCACCCACTTCAACAAACAAAGGTGGAAGACAACAGAGCATGTCAGTTTCCCAAGTAATCTTGTTGCTTATTGGGCCAAGAAAGAAGCAATACTGCAAAAGCTGGGTTATGGTGTTTCCTCGGCAACACCGTCCCTGCCCAGGTATCCCAGAAATGGAGCTGAAGACTCCAGCCAAACCCACCAAGCTCAAGTTATTCAAGGGCAGGTGTAAGTCTGCCTAAGCCATGAAGTTCATGGTGACATCACGGAAATGCTGTACCTACACGTGGAAAAAGAATTCTCCTGAACATGTTACTAGGTGACTATAACAACAAATTTAAACGAATGAAAATAAATCACGTGCTCTTTGTCAAGTTATGGGGACAACTATGTTCACTAACAAGTTGAGAAAACATCAAATTGCAACAGAAGTTAAGACTTGCTAAGTAGGAAAAGACAATTCAGACAAGTTGAACAGACATAAGCAATGGGAGTGGGGGGGGAGGCAGACAAGAATACACCTTAGTTAGCTGGGCGTGGTGGTGCACGCCTTTAATTCCAGCACGTGAGAGGCAGAGGCAGGCGGATCACTGTGAGTTCGAGGACAGCCTAGTCTACAAAGTGAGTTCCAGGACAGCCAGAGCGGTTACACAGAGAAACCCTGTCTTCAAAAACCAAACCAAACCAAACCAAACCAAAACGCAAAAAACACACCTTTATTATTGAAACTGAAAAGAAGTTTGCACAAGTGGAAAGAGGTAAGACAAAGCGGGTTACTAACCCCCTACACAACTACGACGTGAAGTGAGGTTCTGGGGAAAGCAGCTGTGGGGAGCAAGAAGTGAGGGCAGATGTGCTGTCAGGGTGAGGGTGCGTGTCTGTGGACAGGGAAGGAAATGAGCCAGACTGAAGTGAAACTGGCCAGCCTCCCGTCTTCAAGTTCAGCGAAGGCCCACTGCTGCTTGCCAGGAGCTAGAAACCACAATTTCAGTTTGTAAGATTTATGCAGATGGTGGGAAATAGTCAGCACTGGGCAGCTTCAGTGGCAGGGAAGCAATGTGGTCCTCACGATGAGTGACAGACGGAACAGAAGGGCTGTAGGGTCAGGGGCCACTCTTGAGACACTCACTACTTAAAAATAAGTTAAGTCCTTTCTCACATAGCAAAGAAATACTCTTTGGAACAGTACTTCTACACACTTTTCTTCAGGAATTCAGAGAAACTGTGCGCAGATAATTTCCCGAGTACGCGGTGTGTTCTAAGAGCCTAATATCAACAGCCTCATGTCCCACTTGCTCCCTTCTAACAAACACTCATAAGAGCTTGCATTCTTTTGATGTCCACTGGTAAAAATCCCAGTGTTTACACTTTTCCCGGCTGTGTCCTTGGTACTTGACGAAGGAGAACCTTTAAAAGCCTTTGTGAGGGGGATGGGATGCTGTGCGCATCCTTTCCCTTAGTAAGCAAGGAAAAGGATGCCCCCCCTTTTTTTTTTACACTATTTGGCTGTCCATTTCCTCTCAAGAACTCCACCCCTTTGTGCTACTTGACACATCTAGGGTTGGGAGAGTCCACCAGACAATGGTGCATAAGCCTAGGGAGCTCTCAGACTTCAGTAGAGCAGATTGGATCTCCAACACTTGTGTGGTAAGGTTCTCAGCAGGGCAGCAAGTGTGCTACCTCCCACCAGGGCTCTGTCCAGGAGCATGGCCCAGCCAGAGCCTGTGACAGAAAGCGGGCGTCTGGCAGAGGTGGTGGCTGCTCTTCTGTGGTTTTTGCTTTACACCAAGAAGATCCCAAGTCGGTGGTGAGGACGTGTGGACTGTTCTCTGGGATCTTCTCCAAATGTGCCTGCAGCTTTCTATGAGATTCAATGAACAGGGCTAGTCTTGAGGAAAGTGACTCATATTTTTATATTTTAGGAAAGGTGGTTAAAAGTTAAATACACAACACTTTGAACAACTATTTTTCTATGGCAATAAAACCCTTTAATGTGGTTTAAATGTTCTGAAATTTCAATACTGAAGTACAGTGCAGAACTCCACTATGGTCTCTGCTAAAAGGACTTCTTTGCACCCTGCGAGATCGCCAGGCATAGCCCTTCCTTCTGGCGGGTGGGAAAGCATGCTCCCTAGGATGCTCAAAATTAGAAGACTGGCTTCCTGAGCTGCTAGCAAACCACTCTAGCGGATGGTGGCACACCTGCACATATAAGACTTCCTTAGGCAGAAGAAGGATAAGAATAAATGCACCAAAGGTGCGTTGGCAGAGTTTAAGAGAATCGAGAAAAAAACAAAAACAAAACCACACCACCTCTGCCATCCCCGAAATACTCAAAAGTGCCATAATGCCGCAGTAGGATCAATCCACTGTTGACTTTACCTATGGAGGATCTAGAAAGATCTACTAAGGTAGTGGTGCCTGAACAACTGCCAACGGCAGGAAGGACAGACAGGGAACCATAGAGGGATGAGAAGTGCTGAGCAGCGTGCAAACCGCACAGAAGCCACGCATGTAGAAGATACACGCTTTATGATTCCAAATACACCTGTGCATGCAGACCAGGAAATGCCAGCTGGGACAGACGGCTGACCCTGTTCACTGCAGGACTGAGATCAGGGCCTCTAATGAGAACCTAGGTGCAGGGCAGGCGAGAAGGCCCGCAGCAGCCCTCTAAACCACGCAGCACGGACATGCTTTTTAGCAGAACATGTCTGATAAGAAAATGCTGCTCCATGGGACAGGCTGCAAAAAAATCTGCTCTGGATTTCACTTTCACACGCCCCTGTCCCAACAGCCAAGAGTCCTAAGAAGCAAAACCCAAAGAAGACCCTGACACCGAATTTCTTACTTGGTAACATAGGGCTTAAGTGGTCACAAAATTCACCGTCTTCAAGGCAAGATCCGGAACAGGGAAGGAAAAGGTGTCCTGGTGTGTGCCAGCAAAGTCTCCAGATCTGAATCCACCAATGAAGGAACATGACTCCATCCATCCCCCGGCAGCTACAGTCTAGTCCGTTTATTCTCCGCCAAAGACTCAGCCCTGGAGTAAGTCCAAAGGAGCTCAGAGCCACCATTTTCTCTAAAAACCTCTCTACTGTTTCAAGAAAGCCCCAGCTTGTGGATTTTTTAAAAGGGGAGTATGGAGTGTTCTCTTTCCATTGGAATGGCCCCTGGGCTTCTGAGAACACGGCGTTGGTGAGCCTTCAACACACGCAGCCGGGCCACTGGCAGTGACTGCCCTGTGGCTGAATCATGTCAGGACACTCAGCATCAGGCCCTGGAAGAGGATCCGAGGCCAACGCAGCCGAGGGAGGTGATGGTGACAGTGAGAGGAGCAGCGAGCTCCAGAAAAAGGCATAAGGCAACAGACCTCCCCCCAGCCACACAGCAGCCCACACTGAGGGGGTGAGGAAGCCTTCTGGGGTGCAGGTATGCGTGCATGCCGTGACTGTTAGAGGCATCAATGGGACAACAGCCACCAAGCCCAGAAAAACTGAGGGGAGTTTGCATCAAAGAGGCGCCACTGAACAAGTGGGGCTCGGTGATGTCATTCAAAGTGCAAAGAAAGCAAAGGGCTTCTTAACCAGCAGAAATCATGTAATATTGATTGCATGTAATATTGATTGCAAAGCATTTTCCCAGGATTTGGTAGACAAGGTCAGACATCAGCTTAGAGGCCAGGGATGTGAGCTCCAGAGCCAGGCTGCTTAGGGTCAAATCTAGAATACTAGCCATGCAACTTAGGCCCAAGTTAGTCAACACTTCTGTTCCTCAACCTCCTCACTGGAAAGGTGGGGTTAACAGCACCTGCCATCTAAGTTCCAGAGCGCGGATCTGTATATACAAAGTTAGGAGGAAGTTAGCTTCCAGATCTCCGCCTGTTAATCTCTTGCATAAAATGGAGATAACGGAGATGCTGTAACTATGGCTACCGCTGCTGCTGTTAATGCTGTCCTTGTGGAGGCCTCCTCAGGGACAGTGCTGCTCCAGGCCCGAGCACGGCTTTGGGTCGGGCTCCGTGTCACGGCTGAGCATGGACTCTTGCAGAAAGATGGAGTAGTGTAGTGGACTCTCAGGTAAGTGAGAACTTAGAGGCCTTCCTGGCCTCAAAGCCTTGTGCTCCTCCTCCTAATCCATGCTGCTTCTTGTTGTTTGTTTGTTTTCCTTATACAGTATTTACTATCTGAAAAACACGAAAGCACCAAACAGAACCGTTGCCTACCGCACCACCCTTTCCCGTCGGGCTCAGAAAGTCAACACTTGACTAGAAACATGAAGACCACTGCGGCGGCTGCTCTGGGGTCTGGCGTCAGGGAGTTGGGCTGTTCAGTGTGGGTACTAGGGCCATATAGCCGCTGTCAAACGCTAGGTGTAACTTTCCCTGGAACACAAGGACACAGCTTCGCAGAGCCGCAGACACCCTGGTAACCAGCGTTTTCAGATGCGTGACTCCTGTATGATCGCTATCTAGTCAGCAACTAGGCGGATAATACCCTCTCTGTGATGACACGGCCCAGGAGGACACTCAACACTGTACTGTTATAAAAGCATAAAAGCAGTTCTAACTTAACTACTGAGCATGGGCATCATTTAAAGGCTCTCTTAGAAACATCCAGAGCTGTTGAGAAAGTTCAAGAAAGTAGCAAGTGCTACTTACTGTTGTGGCCTTTAAAAAAAAAATTACTGCATCATCAATGTTCTCCCTTAAAAGACACATAGTCAGGGTCCAGCATGGTGGCGCACACCTTTAATCCCAGCACTCAGGAGGCAGAGGCAGGCAGATTGCTGTGAGTTCGAGGCCAGCCTGGTCTACAAAGCGAGTCCAGGACAGCCAAGGGTACACAGAGAGACTCTGTCTCGAATCCCCCCCCCCCCCAAAAGACATATAGCCATTTCCCATGTTGAAGTGCAGGGGCTCAGAAAACAGCAAGGGGCTGGAGGGAGACAGTAGCTGCCTACGCCAAGTCACAGCCCCAGCCAGGCGGACGGCCTACACTGAACTCTCTAGGACAGGCCTCTTTGTAGGCACCTGGCCTACTTTGCTGAGAATCGAGTAAACAGTATCAGAAATGCTTAATCTGTGCCAAATCAGAGAGATTATGTTGCACGGGTGTGCGCGCACGCACACATACACACACACAGGACCACCTATGCCCCAGGCTGTCTTCAAACCAGAGCCGACCCAGGGCTCCCCATCTCCCATCTTCACTTTCCGGGCGCTGGGGTTACAGGCCCATGCTGCACAGCTGGCTCTCACTAGGGCTAGTCTGAGAGCATCTCCTCAGGACTCCTTGCTACGGAACCAGTTAGCACTCGTCACCTTAAGCTCAAACAACAACAGAACAAGAGACTAAAGTCTTGTAACACTTGGTGGTGCTTGGGGCAAATGTTGACGATATTTGACTCATACACAGAAACATTTTATATTAAGTTCTAACTCACTGTTTTTAAAGGATTTATTTAAAGATGCTTTAAAGGATTTATTGTGTGTGTGTGTGTGTGTGTGTGTGTGTGTCTATCTGCATGGTGGCCAGAAGAGGGTGTCAGATTCCTTGAGAATTGGAGTTACTCTTCAGCTCCTATAGTCCAGCAAAGCAGGAAAAGCTAAGATTAAACGCCTAGTAATTTAATTAAGCCACGTCACCAACAGAGTATCAACAGCCTAACCACAATGGCTGCAACACTGTGAAGTAGCGCTCGTTGACTCCGGCACTGGCGTGTCTGCCAGTACTGTTTAAAAAACAAACAAACAAACAAAAACCAAACAAAAACGAAGAATGAAAAAGCCCCTGGTGGATCCCACCTAGGAAGGTCTCTGGATCTGCAACCGAACCCTGCAGTGACTTGTAAACAGGGATCAGCTCAGCACAAACAGTAGCCCCGCCCCCTGAGCACGCAGCCTTCCGACAGAGCTCCGCCCAGGCCACTCCTTCTTCACTCTCCCCTATTTACTATCCAGAATAGCTCTCATCTTCTCTCGGGGCGACGTGTCCATTGTGAAACAAGCAAAGAAAACTACCTGAGCCGGTTAGTACTCGCCAAGTGCTGTTTAGGAGAACACTGCGAGGTAGACTAACTAGACTAACTAGAGTCAACTGGCAGGGTGAGAAAAATACACCACAGGAAGGGAAAGGGGCTTAAGACAGATAGCGCTTTACTCGGTAGGGGGCGCTCTTTCCTTAAAAATGTAATTTAGGCAACTAGAGCAAAGGTGCCCGCGCACAAATCACAGGACAGAAGCTCCCTGTGTTCACTCTGACATCCTGTCCCAAATGTGTAGCTAAAATCACGGTCTTCCTAGATAATGCCTTTCTCGCCTCAGTGGAATCCTGAAGCCGTTCGTAAATGTCAGTTTCTTTTCGCTTGAGCAAAAGCCAGAACTTGGTAAGAGCAAATCGCTTTGACTTCTTCGCAACTGCCAGGTGCGCGCCTCAGAATCTCCCGTCTAGTTTTTAAAGACGAGCGGACACCGGTGGGAGGGGGGACGGAAGCCACCATTCCCACTAAACAAAGGGCGACTCTTTCGTAAGCACTCGCATCAACCAGGCCTTTTATCAAGAACATCCATCTCAATTAACTACCACGCAGGCCAGTAATGGACTATATGTAATTAATTACATGCCTTGAAACTTTAAAAATCAAACACGAGAGCCACTGATAGTGGATAAAATGTGCATTTGCCTAGCACTATGAAAGAAACCCCTCAATTTGCCTTGCTCTTCCTGGGTATGTCCACTGGTCTTTTTTTTTTTTTTTTTTTTTTAATATTTATTTTTAAACTTTTTTTTACTCAGAATTACTCATTTTATGTGAGTGTTTTGCCTGCATGTTCCTGTGTGCACCATGAGTGTGCTAAGCACCTGAGGAGGCCTGAAGAGGGTATGAGAGTTACTGGGTCTGCAGTGAGCCAAACCTGGACCTGATGCATCTCTCTAGTGTGTGGCATCTTGTGTCCCGTTAGTGTCCGTTCCTCTACCTCGCCCCACCCCTGTCCCTGTCTTTTAACAGTCTATGGGCTCATATTTCACAGGCACCCCATTACTTGGAGAAACTGTCCCCCGATGCTACCTTCAGCTCTCCTTCAGGCCACAGTCCCTGGAGCACAGGGAAGAGAACCTTCCTCCCCTGTCCCTGGGAACAGACTGTGAATCCTTGAGGGGCAGAGGTGGGCTTCAAGTTCACTGCCCTTGTCTCTGCAGGAAGGCTGGCACAAGGACGGACAGACACAAGCCCTACAGGCAGTGGGCAGCTTTTTCTCCTCGCGCTGTGTCTACCCAAGGGCCAGACTTGTCCTCATCTTTCACTCTACAGGTGATGTTGATGGGTACCCCTGGGGTTTCCACATGCTATGAGCAAAAAAGGGCCCTCTCAGCAGAAGCCTTCAATCCCGGAAAGATCACCAGACGGTAGGAGCGTCCCTGAGGCCTCTGTGGAGACATCTGAGGGGCATGAAGAAGGAGCTCAGACACTAGGCCAGGAAAACACCAAGACACGATTAGTGAGACACCAACGTGCGTCTAGGCCATTTTTCCTCAGCGAGAAGGACTTTCCCATTGCTTGAAACTTGCCCTTGTAATGGAGGCTATTGAGGTGACAAAGCCTTGAGGAAAATGCCAAGAGTTTGTGTCTAGTGGGGGGCGAAGAGCTGCAAGGCCCGAGCTGTGCCTTATCAGGGAGGCAAGCGAGAGCTACGGCAGCCAGGGAGTGGTGTCTAGAGAGAACACGTGCCCAAACTGGGAATCCAGACACGGGGGAAGACGGGGTTGGCAGGACGTTAAGTTGTGCCGCTGGCATATGGTAACTGCATAAGGATGCGTTTCATTAGGACATTTTCATGCCTGCGTGCGACATATTCTCATCGCCGCCCCCCCCCCCCCACCACTATCACCCTCTGGACACCTCATTCCATTGTGCTCCTTCTTGTCAAACAGTTCTCGTCCTACTTTGAAGCCCGTGTGTGTGTGTGCGCGCGCGCGCACATATACATATAAACATCACAGACGAAAGAAAAACGTGCCCTATTTGATTGAGTCCAACTTATTTTAACCCAATGACCAAGTTCTGCCCATTTCCCTGCAAGCAGCCGGCATTGTCTCCACCTCCTTGCTGGCTGATGGACACCTAGGCTGGCTCCATACCTTGCAGAGTACGCAGGTATCTCCGCTGCATTCTGACTTGAGATTCCTTAGGGCCGCAGCCGTACCACACAGGAATTCTACTTGTGCTATTCTAAAGAACCTCCACACTGACTCCCACAGTGGCTAAACCAGTTAACATTCCTACTGGCAAGGCAGGAGGGTGGCCACCGCCCCCATCCGCATCGGCAGTTGTTTTCCAGATGACAGGAATCTCAAAGCAGTTTTTCTGTGTCCTATGTAGCTGAGGCTGGTCTTGAACTCACTATGTAAGTGAGGATGACCTCAGCCTCCTAACCCTCTTCCTCTTACAACCTCCCCAATGCTGGAATCACACCGACTACCATGCCCAGCTCAATGTAGTTTTAATTTGCATTTCTCCAATGGTCAAGGGCGTTGACACTTTCCCATGTTCAACATGTTCATTCGTTGGTCATTTCTACTTCCTTTTGAGAACTGTCTATTCATTGCTCAACTACCAACTAGATTATTTTTTTAAAAAATATTTTTATTTACTTATTATGTATACAGTGATCTGCCTGCATGTACGCCTACATGCCAGAAGAGGGCATTAGATCTCATCGTAGATGGTTGTGCGCCACCATGTGGTTGCTTAACACTTGAACTCAGGACCTCTGGAAGAGCAGTCTGTGCTCTTAACCTCTGAGCCATCTCTCTAGCACCGCAACTGGATTATTTTATGGATTTTAGTTCTTTATGTATTCTGGATATTAATTCTGTCAGATGAGCAGCGGGTAAACATGCCATGTGGCAGCTCTTCTAACTCTTGCAGTCATCCTGAGCCGCTGCAGAGCTATTCAGAAAATCCCTGTCTATGCTTATACCGTCGTAAAGTAATTAAATCCTCTGTTAAGGCCTTTAATTTACTCTGGACTGATTTTATGTGGGGTGAAAGACAGGGATCTAGTTTCATCCTTCTGTGTGTGGAAATAGTTTTCCCAGAATCATTCTGAAAATGCCATCTTTTCTCTTAAATTAAAAAAAAGAAAGACCTGGCATGGTGGCACCTGCCTGTAATCCCAGCACTCAGGAGGCAGAGGCAGGTGGATCGCTGTGAGTTCGAGGCCAACCTGGTCTACAAAGTGAGTCCAGGACGGCCAAGGCTACACAGAGAAACCCTGATCAAAAAACTAAAATAATAATAATTAATAAAGACCTATGGATTCATTTCTCGGTCCCCTCTTCTATCCCACAGACACACATGGCTGTTTTATTATAACAGCGGTATTTTTTTCCCTCCAGTTCTCAAGTTTATTTCAAGACAGGCAAGATGGGCAGTACACAGCAAAAGCTTAAGTAAAAAAGTATGTGGATAAAATCTACAATTCAAACGAGTTCAATCAAGCCACAAGACTCAATCTATTTAACTCATTAGTCCAAGTAGGTAATTATAAGACAGACTGTACCTTGGAGCTGGGGCTGCAGCTCCATGGTGCAACACTGGCTTAGCAAGTGCTACCAAAGAAACCAACGTATTCACACACATTTGCACGAGCCTTTGCTGTGTACCTGCCCATCTTGCACGTTTTGGAATGAACTTGAAAACTGTAGAAACAAAAGCACCGCTGTTATAACAAAATGAAAGTCTAAGGAATAAACCGGGCGGCTGGGCAGGCTTGTGATGCAGCCGAGGCAGGAGGGTGAGTCTGGGACAAGCCAGGGCTAGTTAGCGGGACTCTGTCTCAAAACAAAAACAAACAAACAAAACTTGCTTCTCTTATTAGGTACCCTCTCTTACACTGTTTACCCGAGAAAGCTATTCACAGACAAGAGAGTAAGCCTTAGACAGTAACTCCACATGTCTCAAATTGCTTTCTACACAATCACACTGAAACCTTGACATGCTGTACTCATCTCTCTTATATTATATGCTGCCAGCCTCTGCTTCTACACCAGCCGACTTTGACTGCTAACCACTCCACAGACATGCTGAGCAGGCTGGAACCTGGAGACATACTCTATCTGTGCAAGGCAATTTAAAAGGACAATTAGGATCACAGAACAGCAGCCCGAACTGTTAAAGGATACATCTGCAACACTCTTTAACACGAGTCCAAAAAAAGAAGAAGAAGAACAACAAAACCCAACCAAGCAAAAATAAATAAATAAAAGAGCAAATAAATAAATAAACAAAACTCATGAGACTAGAGCAAGATTCTGGGCTGTGCTCACTCAGAACCATGTTCATTAGGATGTACCATCTCTGAGGGCCGGGATTTGTGTCCAGTTACTGTCCTATTCCTGGAGTTTGGCATAGCCGGTTCTTAATGAACGTGCTGAGGCAGTGCTGTTACAGCCTCAACTATAACAATTAGACAAGACAATTCCTATATGCATACTTCACATCATTACCATGGCAAACCTTTCATCGTAGACCGGCTTCCTACTAGCCCCCAGCCAAGCCCCTCCTCCTAAACTTCCTCCTTTAAGAAGCGTGTTTCAGAAAAACGCGCTCACTACTAACAGACAAAACTCTTTGCTCCAAAAACCTGTGAACATCTGCCCCTTCCTGTCTTGAAGACAGAAACCAACCAATAGCCAGCCCATCTGGCTTCACCTCTCTCCAGCCTTCTTCCTCCCCAGGCTTGCCTAGAGCTAGCCTGTGCTTCCACCTGCCTTCCGCCCGGCACAGCAGCTTCCCCTCCACCACTCTATAAGCTGCTTTGTCTTGGGCAGTCACTGGGACTCTCTGTGGCCTTGGTTTGCTGCTAACCATCTGCTCTTTGGGAAAGTCCTCTTCCCAGCATGTCGTGTGTCCCTCACTTGGAAATGTCCCAGTCCCCCCCAGTCTCCGCTCTCTTCCAGGAAGTACTGGCATTAGACAACAACCAGACATTTCCCTGCTGCCCTTTCAGAGATACCGACAGGAGTCAGGGCCTACCTATCAAGGAACTGCGTTTGTCATTAGGGGCCAGCCATTCATTTCTCCACATATCAGCACTTTCAGTCACATTCTTAGCAAAAGTAACAACAGAGGGAAACACAGCCCTGAAGGTAAGTTACTGAGAGTGCAGTGAGACATGAGATCAACTTTACACAAGTCCTTTTTCTCCAAGGAGCTCTCAGAAACAGCACGCCCAGCAGACTCTTCACCTCCCAGGGGAGCAGACAGCCATGCCTTGATTACTCTCCAAGAGCACGTAAGTGAGACAAGCTCCCAGTAACCAAAAAGCAGCTAGAGGGCTGAGCATCACACCAAGGGGACCTCCCAGACACCAGCTTTGACTTGGGCATGTCTTAGTTTCTGGCACAGGGGCACCCGCATAGCACAATGGCAGTCATGCTCGGAGTTAAGGCAGCAACAGGTAAAATTTAGGGGCTAGAGAACACACTATTAGTACTGAAGGAAACAGGCCAATGCGACATGAGAGACACAGTAAAGACCTCGGGCTGTCTGGGCACCCTCCCTGTAGATAAGCGCCTTTGTTGGGATTGCAGATGACTGAATATTCTCTTGGCCCCACTAAGTTCTTTTAATTATCAAAGATGCCCACTCGACCCCTGGCAGACAGGCATCCCTTAACTCACTTCGCTGGTGCAACAAGGCTCAGGAAGAGGATAGGTGATGACCTGCCCTCTTTTTAGGCAGAACTTTACACTGGATGCTGGTCTTAGGTACTAACTTCAAGGGGGGGGGGGGTTGGAGAGGGAAATTAGTCTGAAATGAGTTTAAAATGACAACAGCTGGAAGGGAAAACTATCTTTTGTCCCGTGGCCTTGCTACCCTAGAGCCAGTTCATTAAGAAGTGACTCTGCACATGCCTGAGGACCCAGGGGCTGCTCCCAGGAGTGTGCACAGGTCACTGGGCTACGGGCAGGGGGAAGGCTCAGGCCTGGAGCCATCACTCTTTCCTTCCCCCAACCTCCTGAATTATTCTCATCTGTGACACAAGGATGATTCCCACGAGAGTCAAACTGTGGGCAAGCTCTAGGAACAAGGCACGCGGGTGTTTTTAATGAACGCAGACCCACGCGCACGCACACCTTTCCTGCTGGCAGAAGCCCCAGGGAGCGTGTAAGAAGGAAATGTAACCGCATTGGGAGGCTAGTCTCTTGCACATCACAGTGAACACATTTAAAGCCAAGTCTGTGTTTAGTTTCACAAGAACTGAGGCGTGGGAGCATTTGTGCTGTACGCACATGCGCAACTTAAGGTGACACCCTCCTGTGTTTTTGTTTTTTTGTTTTGTTTTTTTTTTTTTTTTTTTTTTTCGAGACAGGGTCTCTCTGTGTAGCCTTGGCCATCCTGGACTCACTTTGTAGACCAGGGCTGGCCTCGAACTCACAGCGATCCGCCTGCCTCTGCCTCCCGAGTGCTGGGATTAAAGGCATGCGCCACCACGCCCGGCAACACACCCTCCTGTGTTGCTCCTCACCTTCCTCCTTACTGGAGACTGGGTCTCCCTTTTGCTGTCACTGCGGAAACCAGATCAGGAGGCCCAAGGGCTTCTGGGGAGTGGCCCTCCTCTCTTCTTCTGTCAAGGTCAAAATTCCCTAGAAAGAGGGTTTTTAAGTTCCTCGGCTCTGGGGAGCAATCCCCACATTCCTGCTCCCCATCTCTTGTTCCAGCCTACAACGGAGCTCCTCCGGCATCTGCTTCCACACCCACAGCTGTGCGCACACTCCTGTGTGTGCAAGAGCAGCTCAAATGCCCTTCTGAGTGAGGCTGGCTTACAGGGACAGTTATGGGGGATCTGGACCCTCAGGCCTGGGAGGCCACCAGCCTTCAGCTGCAGAACTGCAGGCCAGGCCTCTGCTAGGCAGGCATCCATACCCACAACCTCACTTCCCAGATTTCAAGAAAGACTCCCAACGCTGCTGCTTTGTTGTTGGGGACAATGAAAGCCACGTGAGCTAGAGTGCTGACGAGGCCCATCCCCCCAGCTCCAGCCCCAGGGAGGAATTCCAGGTGATAGAAGCGTGTGTGTGTGTGTGTGTGTGTGTGTGTGTGTGTGTGTGTGTGTGTGTGTGTGTGTGTGTGTGTGTGTGTGTGTGTGTGTGTGAGAGAGGGGGGGGGAGGGAGGGAGAGAGAGAGAGAGAGAGAGAGAGAGAGAGAGAGAGAGAGAGAGAGAGAGAGAGAGAGAGAGAGAGAGAGCGCGCAAGAGCATGCTGCAGTCTCTGAGCTCAAAGACAACAGCAAGACTCATGAAAGGCCACCTTAGAATGGCAGGTGAGGAGATTTCCAAAACAATTTTAATTATTTAAGGAAAGAAGACTATATAGAATTATTTTTTCTGACTTCTAAGTGTCAGGGAAAGAGCGGATCATCATTTAAAGCATATTCCCAAAAGTCATGCAAATATTGACATCAATGCTTCTTATCAACGCATTAAAGAAAATCAACCGTATATTAGCAATAAAAAAAATTCAACAGCCACCGACAGAAAATTTTCTGTCTTTAGGTTGATTTTGTGAGTGATTTAAACATTTTCTGATCATTAGTCCCTGTGCTCTAAATACACACATAAAGAGCCAGTTTGGGCAGAGAGAGCCCAAAGAGCAAGGGCAGAGACAGGCACTCCTAAACACGCACAGACAAACAAAACCAAAAAAGCCAGTAATAAGGCACAACAAATGCTAAATCACACGGTGCTCGACAAGGTAGGATCTGTTCTAAATAACACCCCGAGGAAACACAGATATTGGGGTGCACGGGCACATCTGCATACCTTAGTGCTGCAGAGAACGTGGCATAAAGACCCCACCACAACACATTACAGAGCAACACCGGAGCAGGTGGCTGGAAGGCCAGCAAACAGATGCTGAGGGTGGTGAGTCGGGGTTCAAGGGGAGACAGACAGGAGAGAGCGACCAACTTGCCAGACTAGCTTCACATTTCAAAGGGTGGCCCTCAGCCCCCTCAGTGGTTCTCAACCTTCCTGATGCTATGACCCTTTAATACAGTTCCTCATGTTGTGTTGACGGCCCCCCCCATCATAAGATTATTATTGTTGCTATTTCATAACTGTAATTTTGCTACTGTTAGGAACTGTAATTCTGATATGCAGATGGTCTTCAGTGACCCCCTGTGAAAGGTTCATTTGACTCCCAAAGGGGTTGCGATCCATAGGTTGAGAACTGACATTTCTAGAGGGTTCCAGGCACCCCAAGCTGGCCTCGAACATCTGATCCCTAGGCCTCCACCTCCTGAGCACTGAGGTTACAGGTTAGTGCGCCCAGTTTCATGTGGAGCTGGGGAGTGAAGCGCGGCCTCATGGTACACTAGGCAAACACTCTGGCAAAGGGGCCTAGATCCTCAGCCCTAGGAAACAGCTTTCTGCTAACTCATATTTGTTAAGATCTGTGTCATCCAGCATTTTGGGGACCCATCAACGTGTCCCCAACGTGGGAACCCAGCATTATACTGAATAACAGAATTCAAGATGTGTTTCTTAGCATGCTGCTGGACTCAAGAGATAAGCTGACTTTAGCTTATATAAGATGCAATGACTTTGTATCTTATCCACAAAACTTGGCTCAGGAAGGAGGCAGAAGAGAAAGCGACAAGCCCTTGAGTATAACCTTTTCTGATGCCAAAACTGTTTCTTGGGCCTTTGCCCCAGAGGGAAGGCTTTGTCCTCCCTGTCCTTGGCACTGCTGTCAAAGCTTTCCTGGCAAACTCTCTTGCGTTAGAGGGATGGCCCACTCTCCACTTTGCAGGCTGCAGGATGGGCCCAGTGTGCACTGTGCAGATGGCAGTCCAGCTGCCTCAGTTCCTAGAGACAGAACCTACAGCCAGCTATCACACTCTGTCCCTAATGTCCCAAATGTACCTCAGGAATCAGGATCTGTAACAGATGCTCTCTGTTCACACCGCTTTGTCTGGAAACCACGTCCTGGGAACATACAGTAAGGCCCCAAACACACATCTCAATATCTGATTGCAGCACCCAGGACCAGGCAATTGCTGTGATGGGGGGACTCAGGACCAGGCAACTGCTGTGATGGGGGACTCAGGACCAGGCAACTGCTGTGATGGGGGGACTCAGGACCAGGCAACTGCTGTGATGGGGGACTCAGGACCAGGCAACTGCTGTGATGGGGGACTCAGGACCAGGCAAACTGCTTGTGTGATGGGATGACTCAGGACCAGGCAACTGCTGTGATGGGGGGGTGGACTCAGGACCAGGCAACTGCTGTGATGGGGGGAGGCTCAGGACTAGGCAACTGCTGTGATGCGGGGACTCAGGACCAGGCAATTGCTGTGATGGGGGGACTCAGGACTAGGCAACTGCTGTGATGGGGGGGGGGACTCAGGACCAGGCAACTGCTGTGATGGGGGGACTCAGGACTAGGCAACTGCTGTGATGGGGGGGGACTCAGGACCAGGCAACTGCTGTGATGGGGGGGGGGGGACTCAGAACCAGGCAACTGCTATGATGGGTGGACTCAGGACCAGGCAACTGCTGTGATGGGGGGGCTCAGGACTAAGCAACTGCTGTGATGCGGGGACTCAGGATCAGGCAACTGCTCTGATGGGGGCGGGGGCGGGCTTTGCGGAAACACGAAAGGTCAAGCGCTCTTCACCACCATGCAACACAAAGAGCAATTACTGCTAAAGACCCAGTGCTCAGCCGCCAGTTATGGGCAGCTTCAGGGTGGTGTGAGAAACAGCCATGGGCAGGCAAGGTCTGTGTGAACTGCATCAGGCTGGGACCATCAAGAGAGTCTATGCAACTCAGTTGGTCTTATTCCAGGTCTAGTTCAATGTCACCGTTTCCTGGAGTTTGAAAACAAAATTATTAGATGCCGAGGGGGGAGGGGGGAAGGAGTAGTAGTTAAAGTCATACTTTCCGGAAACTGCCGCTTTGGTCCAAATTATGTGAAAAGAACCCCAAGATAGTATTATCAACTTTCACCATCTGAAACTCTCCAGGGCTGGAAAGATGGGTCAGTGGCTAAGAGCACTGTCTGCTCTCCCAGAGGTCCTGAGTTCAATCCCCAGCAACCCCATGGTGGCTCACAACCATCTATACTGGAATCTAATGCTCTCTTCTGGCATGAAGATGCACACACAGATAGAGCACTCATACATAAAATAAATAAATAAAATCTTTTAAAAAAAAGTGCCACTGCCTGTGTGTTTATGAAACAGCCCTTTCAATCACAGGAGTTTAGCATCAGTCGGCTCACCAGGTTACCCCTGGTGGGTGGCCCTTGGCAGCAGTGAGGTCTTCAGGAAGTAGGTTCACAGCTCCTGGCAGGCCTGCTTCCTAACTAGCTACTGCCTGCTGAACACACACGCTGTCTTTCTCCTCATCCTTTCTCTGCTTTGCAACAGAACGCTCCCCTGTCAGTTGTAAGCTTGCTTAAAAGCATTTCCTCAGGTCCTTAATGTTATTTCGTACATGATAGTTTCTCTTTTCTGTGGCTTCATTTGCCCCCACTCCCTTGAGGGAGGGTGTGTGTGTGTGTGTGTGTGTGTGTGTGTGTGTGTGTGTGTGTGTGCGTGTGTGTGTGTGCGCGTGTGCGTGTGCGCGCGCGCGCGCATTGTTTTGAGATGGGATCTCTCACTATGGCCCTCAGGCTAGCCATGGTTAGCCTCCCATTATTTCTTTATGATTCTCTTTATGGGTGATATATAGTTTGAAATTTCAAGTTTATGAACTGAAAAAAAAAAAACTTTCAATAAATTTAGCCACAAAAATAACTTCCAAAGTTAAATTTCAGAAAGGAACAAGAACTTAAAGGAAAACTAGGGGTCTGTAAACTTAGAGCCTAAGCATTGCAGTGCCAAGAGCGGTGGCCTGCAATAACGGCTGAGGTGTGCTGGGAAGTGGGTCAGGAGGCTCAGAGGAGGAGCTCCCCCTGAGCTGGGCAGGACAGTCTGAGGCCACAAGTCGCTCCTTCCTAGGTCCGGCTTTGGACTTGCACTTGAACAGCAAAGTGCAGGGTTCCAGGGCCGCAGCCTCAAAAGCTAGACATGTCAGTCATTTTTACCCCACACCACGGAAATCTAAAAGCTAGGCTTTTCCATTTCTTTTTTCTGGAATAATCTTTCAAAATAGCAAGGGGAAATGAACTTCCAACAAGATGATGGTTGTATGCACAAACGGTCTTTGCTAGAACAAGGGCAGATGGAGGGTAATCCGGTCCATGGATGCGAGGAGGAGGAGGAGCAGGAGGAGGAAGAGGAGGAGGAGGAGGAGGAGGAGGAGGAGAGTATCCAAGGCCATGTGTAGTGGCATCGAATGCAGTTAATGAGATGCTTTAAAAGGAGTCATCTACTCCCACTGTGAACGCCATTTTGGAGCTGAGAAAGGTGAAGGTGGGAGGAGGAGTGTTCGTTCCCAGGAGCCCGGTGGCATTAGGTAACTGACAGGCCTGGCTCCCAGCTCCCTCCGCAACTCCCCCTTTGAGCCTGCTGACCCACTTCCTGGTGGACTGTGGTTACCCGGCCAGCTACAAAGGCTTTTTTATTTTGTTCTAAGCACTGAGACCTAAGAATCAGTCAGTGGAACAAAGCCCAGGCAGAGATCCTAGGCTAGCTCTCCAGCTGCCCAGAGCCAGGAACCTTGTCTTTGGTCTCTGAGTCCCACGTGCGCCCTCTCTCACCACTCAGGTGGGGCTGCCTGAGCTATAGGTGACATATTTTTAGCCACCGCTGACTGCTGACTTCTGGGCCTCTGTACTTTCCACCCATGAAATCTCCTGAAAATCCCTTATGAGTATCCCATTCCCCAGAGTTGGGGACTTGGCAGCACCCCACACTTGCCAGCTTCTCCCAGCACCTTCCAGAGCCAGGCTGATGAAAGCAGCACAGCCTCAGATAGGGAAACGCCAAGGGACAGGTGACAACAGCAGAGAGCCTTCCTCCCCGTGGTGTGTCTAGCACCTTGATGTCTAGCTCACAGCAGATACACTCAAGTTAACTGAAGGCATCGTGTCCCTTAGTCAGGGGTGGTGACAGAACTCACACAGGTCATGCATCCTGGCACACTCACTACTGGACTCTTCCATTTCTCTAAACACACCACTGCAGGTTTCTGAAGAGGCGCTGTGGAGGCCTGGCCGCTGACACAAACCTTCCATAGACGTGCTCATGCCCAGCCCAGCTCTCCCGCTCGAAGCATTTGAGCGTATTTGTCTGACCCATGATGGCCTTGGATTAGTCTCAAGGGCAGTCTCGGCTTGGTACCAACATTTTTCCCCTGCCACTGCACGTCTGAAATTTTAACACCAGTCAGTTAGAACATTTGATTTGTTTGACAACAATGTATTCTGCAGATACCTCTCTGCGAATACTGTTGCACTGGAAGCCATGATAAAGAGAAAGGGAAGAAGCTTTAAGACAAATGGATATAGAGAAATGTTAAACCCAAGACCTTGGCAGTATTTGCAGCACAGTGCTGACTTCCACAAATAGAACATTTATTTTTAGTAGAATAGCAATAATTCTTTATTTCAAAGAGAACACACACACAGACATAGACACACAGAGATACATACACAGACACTCACACACTCACACAGACATACACACCACACAGATACACACACACACACACACACACACACACACACACACAACCTCACTGAGGAGACAAAATGAGCATCTTAGAGAGGAGGACTCCACACAGTGGGAAAGACACATCTTGGGCATTAAACAGTGACCATGGGAGGGCGCAGGTGGTGTGTGTGGGGGGGGGGGCATTGGGGTGCCAAGAGGTGAGAGGATGCAGATGCTCTGTACCCCAGAGCATCTAAACTGCATTATGGAGTTTAAGGTTTCATTTTAAGGACAGGAGGTGGATCCCATGTTGACAGCTGTGGGGGAGGAAGGGCAGGCTAGCTCAGGGTGAGCGAGGCTAAGGGCGTGGAAGGTGGGAGTAAGAGCTGAGCGAGTCGGGAGATGGCGGCAGCATTCACCCAGGAAGGTGCCCGAAAGGCCGGCCAGGGAGACTCTCCTGTGAGGATGGAAGGGCTGGGGACAGAGCTCAGTCCTGACAGAGGACTGTCACCAAGGCCAAGGCCTTTCAGCTACTGAAACACCATCACGGCGAGTCAGCAGATAGGCCCTTGTATCTGGGCAATGGCTGGCTAAAACTTGAAATCTGGTGATTTTGGAATGTACTCCCACCCCTACCCCACGGTAAGGCATGCAAATTGAAGTGAGAAACCTTTTTTTACCCACCAAGTTAACAAAAGTGGAAGATGTGATAATATACAATTTTAGTAAGGCTAGAAAAATGGTCACTGCCGTCTACTGTAAAGTGGATGTAACACCATGTTTTAGGGGTAATTTGTTATATTATTACATTTCTAAATATACATTACCTTTGACTCAATAATTTATGCCAGCATATTCAGTTTATGAAACTAAGGGCATATGTATATAAGTATATAATATATATAAATATATATTACATATAAATATATATATTTTCTGCATATATGGAATGTATATATATTCACTAAAGTTTAATAAACAACTCAAAATAATATAAATGTCTAAAGATAGTAAACTAATCAATGAAACATTATATGATACTATAATACAGTCCTTAAAAAATAGCTACATTTTTACTAAAAGTTAGCAAACTCCTGCCAAGGAGAAATGGCAACTTCCACAGTGCTGTGCATAGCAAGATCCCATTTGCTAAAGAAACCGTTAACAAGTAAAAGCTTCTGTTGCTTCCAAAAGGACTGTCTTATTATTTTGTTGATGAAGTTGACTTCTTTGTGAACAGTACCTGGGCCTGGAAAGGTGAGGTGTGCCATTAGATCCCCACTGTAATATAAAGCATATTGTAAAAATGCATTTTCAAAAATCAAAATAAATATAGATCAAGACATAACTGAGCCAGGTGTGGTGGCATATGTCCTGGCACGTGGGAAGCCAAAGCAAAGGGACTGAGCGAGTTCAAGGCAGCCAGGCTACATACAGAGTTCAAAGCCAACCTGAGCTATATGAGAAGTCCCTGTGTTCATGGCCCTCCTCCCTGAAAACAGACAAACCCTTTCCAAGAATAGGAAAAAAGGCCAGGGATCTGGCTCAGGGGGAGAGCCCTGCTTCCACGCAGGAGGCTCTGGGTTCAACTGCCGGGAGCAGAAGGAGACTATCCACACTAATTGGAACGTCTCTTTCCATCTGTCCGTCTGTCCACTTTTCTTTTCACAGCCACTGTGCACGCTAAGCGTACTTGATGGCTGATCCATTTCCCCAACCTGTCACATCTTTTAAAAAATCTGAGGTCCAATAAGAAAAAAAAAAAAAGAAAGAAAGAAAGTAAAAAGAGCACCAATTGAAATCCTGAAAACCAGTAACAGATACAGCCAATTAAAATACTCTCCGTTTGGGGGAAAAGAGTGGAAACTGACATACCACCCTGTCCTGGAACACACGCACAATCACTGTTTTTGCAAGTGACTATCTCATTAAGCCAGAACCTTCAGTAATTTACATCTTTTGGTCAACAGTGGGCGGGGACCTGGAGCTGAATGCCCAACCCTTGGGAATCTAGGGAAAAGGCTGAGATATACCAGTGGCAGTTTCATGCTTATTATTTCAAAGAAACTGTAGGGTTTAACCTGACACCAACAAATAAAAGTTTTCCCTGCACAGAAGATCCACATGGTGGTTCTAATGAGCAGCAGCCACTTTATGTAACGCTTAAAAAAAAAAAAAAACTTCATTTACTTGGTGTCTAGACTGCAGAGCGCAGCTTCCGGACAACAGAGAGAGGCTTACCACCTTAAGCATTAAGATGCTTTCTATAAATATCTGAAGGAAACGTCCTTAATACATGCTACAAGCTCTGCGATGGCCGAAACATGAAGACTCTTAAGTTAAGAAGCCCTGTTGGCTGTTACAAATCAAAGTGATTTTATGTCTTGATTCCATTCGTTTTGCTGGTCAGGAAAAACTGATACCCAACAACTTGATGCCGAATGGCACATACTTAACAAACACACCTACGCAGGTGGAGCTAGCTGTCCCAACACACACACACTAAAGTCTTCTTTTCTCCTGCTTCTCTGCACACCCTTGGGTCAGCCTGCCAATACCTCTGCCAGAAAGGAACGTGCCTGCCTCTTGCAATGCCCACACTGCGCTCCTTTAACTACCATGAGGGAGGAACACCAAATGACCAAGACTGCAAATCCCTAAATAAGTGTCAGTCCTGTACAAATGCCTGGAGACTCTTGTAAAATCAAAGGACTTCACAAATCCACCCTTCCCCAGCCCGCCCTCTTTGGCTGCCGGAGGCCTTCTCTCTTAAGTACTAAACTGTGTTCTAGGTAAGGGATCTGCTGGGTTTGGTTACCACCTGTCTGGCTCCTGTTACACAGGCCCACGGAGCCTGAAATCTCACCCAGTGCTTGCCTAGCACATCTTAACTCTAATGTAAACATGGACTTCTACTCATCCCAGAGCGACTTAACCAAGATTACAAATCTTAGAAGCCAGTTCTCAAGGATCATCCTCCTGAGAACTTGGGCCAACACCCCATAAGGGGCACATTTTCCTGTGCCTGCATCCTCAATTCCCCAGTTAAGTACAGAAGTCTCAGGCATGGAGCAAATGCCTCCCTGAAGGCCAGCAGGTAGTACAGCCGCATGCTCTAGACCACACTGGGCTGACCTACTTCTGGAGGCACCAGGCTGCTTACCCGTCCAGAAACTTCCCAGCCAGCCTATCAAGAGACTGTAAGCTGAGTCTATCCTTTCACTGTCTGAGCTCCTCTCAGCTAGGTCGTAAACTACATCCGACCAGAGGGAAGGCACAGGATCCACTTGTTTGAACATGCCACGGCGCTGTCTCTCATTTTCTGTCTTATCGTACAGCTGCCGGGCTGTTTGGCATGTGCCCACCGTCTCTCTGGGTGCTGGGTTCCTATCAAGCCATGGCCCTGCCCACTCAGGGCATGCAGTCTCCTGGGGCCAGCAGACAGTCAACAAAGGAGTTAAATTTAAAATCTTGACTATGTCAACAGGGACACAGCACCACAAAGCCAGGCTGGGCAAAGTGGGAAAGCCTCCCACAGGAAGGGACAATGGGCTAAGATTTCAACAATGAAGCCACCTTAGGTATCTAGGGAGAGTGAAGGCAGAGGGACTGCGAAAAGCATGGACCCCCAGAAGGAGGCAGTGTTCCAAGTCTGATGAAATGAAGGAAGCCAGTGGAAGGGCTGGGGTGAGCCAGGATGGACCTGAGATACCTCTGTGTGGTGGTGCTAACTCTGCCACACAGGGACAGCTGACGGAATGCTGTAGATTCACTTGGTCTTTATTTCAGTGAAAAACTTCAGAAAGTTTTTGGACTTAGTAGAATTCTTTTTGTTTTTCTGGAGGGAGGAAGCTAAGCTTAGGTTTACATTTAAATGGCCACCCCGGCATATAATGCGGTAAAAACACTCCGGAAGGGCAAGAGTGGGATACAGGATACACAAGGGGCTGGTCTGCAGGTCTATGAGAGAAAGTGGGGCTGAGCGTGGTGGCACACCTGTGAGTTCGAGGCCAGCCTGGTCTACAAAGTGAGTCCAGGGCAGCCAGGGTTACACAGGGAAACCCTGTCTTGGAAACACACACATACACACATACACACACACACACACACACACACACACACACACACACACGAACGGACAGACACACAGACACAGACAGACAGACAATGAATGAGAATATGGATGTCGGGAGAGGGGGCAGGTGCCAAGGAGGATTCCTAGGTCCTATTTCTGCACTTAGTGAGCAGGAGCAGGTTAGCACAGGTTTAGGAAAGGAAGAATTGGTTCTGGTGCAGCCTGCAGTCCAGGGATGCCACGACTAGGAAAGCGAACTCCAGGGTTACTCTGAACGGGCAATGTAAGGAGGCAGAGCAGAGAAGGCTGAGGACCAACCACCCTGAGGACTTAACCTAATGTCCCAAAGGACGAAGACAATCTTCAAGGAAGAACTGCTGACGTCGCAGACAAAGGTGTGTACCCTCTACTCGAGTCAGCAGACACTCTGGATACCAGAGTTCACTTTCTCAATGCCTGACAGCTTGTACATGGCTCCAGTTATTTTACAATTACAATTAAGTTACTGAGCTATGCTAATTAGTATAGCTTTTAAGTCGTATGTCAAGATTTTCAACGACTGCTTACTAAATAACAACAAGCTGCTGCTCAACACCAAGCGATGCACAGAACACAAAACTTCATGCTGGGAACCACAGCGCCTGATCTGATACTTAGTATTCAGGATGCTGCCAGCCCCGTTTTGATAGGTGACTTGATAACATATCAGTCAGCAATGACTTGAGCAGTGCAGAAAGCAAAGCTCCCATCTATAGAGTCTAGTGTCTACCTGCTCCTGTATCGTGCCATGCGGCTCCAGAGGTTTCAAGAGGTCCAACCAACGGCCACAGTAAGAGTTCCCTGCTGACAGCCATGCACTTGAAATGCACACCTGATTAAGGCTGAAACACTCTGCCTAGCATCCTATAACGTCTCAGTCTATAATATCAAAGCATCAAGCCAAACACTCGGACGCTGACAGTACAGAACACCCCCTCTGTACGAAACATACCCGAATGAACTGGGGTGCCCCACAGAGCAGAGACAAGGCTATCATAATCATCCTACGCCCTGGAGCACATCTTGCATCTCCTTGTGTTGTTTTCCTAACTAGCAGGAACTGCTTTTACTAATAATAAGGATTGGGTTTTTTAAACCAGTGTTGGCAGATATTGAATTTCCTGCTCCCATACCCTTATTTTAATTTTCTCTTTGAGCAGGAAAAAAAAAAAAAAATCATGCCTGAACTTGCAGCTTCATCTACATCCCTCTTAATAAGGACAGGCAGAAAGAGCGTGAGACAAATCTGCATCTGTTTACTAAGGCTGCGACCCACACCCAGCATGCCAGTTCTGAGAGAAGAGCAAGAAGGCAGAAGAAAGGAGCAAAATCCAAGCAAGCCACAAGCAGGCGAGGGCAAGCCCACCTTTCCTAGCCACTGACTTAGGAGGCAGTCAGCAATTGGCCACAGTGAGCTAGGAAGGTGTGGCTGTATTCACCTAATAGTTCAGAGCACTGACTCTAGTTGTGTGGGTCACGAAACATGTTCGCTCTACCATCCACCAACTGAAACCGTGGCTCCGTACCAGTGACCTTTTTTAATCCACTGGACCACTGTCTCGCAAAGTTCATCTACACTGAATGAATGAAAAAATCTAAGAGCGAGAACACTATTCCAGCCTCTTTGTCTCTTTTTCACTTACGATTTAATACCGCACAAATTGAGGAGACTTTCAATATTAACAATTTATCCTCTTGGCCCAAGGCATGGAGGGTGGGGGCTGCTGGAGGGTGCAAATAGTACTTTCTTGTAAAATACCTGTGCCCACACAAGGCTGGGCTACAGAGATGTGTCATATCTGTGCAAGCAGGGTAGAGTCCAAGGCAGTCCTCTCATGACTCCAACAGAGGAACTCCCTTTTTAAAGCTCATAAATTAATTTAATAATTAACTAGAAAACAAAAATAGAAACAGGAAAAAACTAATGAGAGGAACTGGGCAATAGAGGGGGTTGAATCTCATCTCCCGTCTGCTAGCTGAGTGATCATGGGGTTTTTATATCTCCAATTAATTCTTACCTCCCCACACAGGAACTATCACGCCGGAGAGGGCTGCAGCGGCAAGAAGACAGAGCTGAGCTATAGAACCTGTCTGCCACAGAGAAGGCAGGAAATGTGAGTATATTAAAGGCATATGCATCTATCTACAAACCCAACAAGTGTGTTTGAAGGCACAGGTTAAAATCCTTGTGTTTAGCGAACTGAAGACTACGAGACTAACTTCCTGCTTCCTGTGAGTCATTCACTTTAATTTTGGTCCTGACTTCTTTCATGATTAGGAATGTTCTCAAGTTATTTCCTAAAGACAGCATTGTTATTCTTGATATTGCTTATTTCAGCAACCAAACCCAAGGCCTTGCTCATGCCAGCGCAGGCATCCTTCTACCTCTGAGCTAGACGGGTTCCTTTTACGGTCTTAAGCAACGCTAACCTTTAACGAAAGATTTTTACAAAGAGGCCAGGACCAAGGCAGACAACCAAGTGTTAAGGAAATGACACACGTGATTCCAACAAAGTACCCTCCCGTGAAAAGTGCACAGACACAGGGCCAGGAGTGTCCTCCATGGACCAAGATTTTCCCATGCCATGTTTTCCACTTCCTTCAACAGAGACTATCCCTGGGCCCACGAAAGCACACAAAGCACCGGATGCAAGGATGCCCCTCTCTTTCCTCAGGATAACCCAATCCCCTGACTACTTGTACCTCATCGCTTCTTCCTTTAGAATTGGCCAACAGGGTCAAGGACAGGACAGGACAGGGCAGGGCAGGGCAGGGTAGCAGGCGCCTTGGCAAACTGCAGCTGGTTTGTTTTTTGCCCTTGTCAAAAGTAATGGGAGACCCCCCCCCTTTCTCTGCACATGTTCAAATCCTCAGGCCCACAGGCCAGGGACCATTTCCAAAGCATGCAACACATCATGCATGAAGTAATACAGAAGTTAAGTCTCAATCAGCGGCGCTCCTTCCCGTTTGTCCTATGTAACAAAATGGAGCCATTATAGTGTATTGGAAATCATATATTAAGGAATGTTGGTTAACCAGTCACTCTTGCCAAGATCAGATATGAAGGGAAAACAAAACCTGGCAACCACTCTAGCTCTGATATTTCTCTTCCAGAATCTTTTTTAATAAGGTTAATCTTTTAAGAATACAGTAATTTCATTACCTGGTTTAAAAAAAAAAAAACCTGGAGAGAATTCCTCAGTACAAAACCTTAGGAATTCAGGCAGGGCTAACCGTCCACTCGAAGTTGGAAAGCACTTATTTTTAGGCTTATTATTAATGTTTTTATACTCTCCTCTAGCAAAGGGTCAGTCAGTTATATTTTTAGCCTAATAGCCTCTAAAAGGAAGCAAAACTGAGGCCTACGAGGGAGCAAATGCAGCTTGTGAAATACCTTTAGTTTTAAACAAGGCCCGCGTTAACAGGCCCAGCCTATCTTGTACTTTCACAGAGCAGCAAATTGATAGTTTGGTTGAAGCTACAAAAATAGGATGGAGTAATTATATCTGCCAGACTCACAATAGCCTGTTCAATGGAGAGTAACACTGTAATTTTTCTTCAAAGACAGTAAATAGGAAGGAAAAGCCCCTATTCTGTAGCCTAAGGAAAGATCCCAAACCCTTGGGCGCCACTTACAGGCACAAACTTTCATCAACTCCATTTATTTCTCTGAAGGAGAGACTGTATGCCCCCCAGACAGACAATATTTGACTTTAATGAAACTTCCCATAAACCATCTCCTATAAATGTCTATTTTGTAAACTTTCAGTTTCTACCCTCAAAGTTTAGAAACTGGATTTAAAAAAAAAAAAAAAAAACCCGCAAAATGATTCAATAGGTCCTTGGGCACACAGAAAGAATCTTTGGCTCTACTACCACTAAAAACCAACCTGCGAAGCAACAGTATTATATTTTCCTCTTCAAATAATGAATGAAGAGCTACTTGGAAAAAGACGAACGCATTGTTCAATTGCGATTTTATATGACTGCTTTATAATTATTTCCTCAAGACTTTAAATGATAAAATCATAAAACATCCTAACGGGAAACACAAAACACATGACAACAGTTCTGTATACCTCTTCTTCATGATATGAGCTTTATACCAGCAGACTTGAAATGAATTTCAAACCAGTGCTACAATGCTGGGGGGAGGGGTTACTATTCTTTCAGAAGGGTAGAGAATCCATTATTTTACTGCAAATGAGGCTTTCACAGTTTTTATTTTTAAAGGCTGCCTGTGCAATTATAAGCCACTCCTGGGGCGGGGGGCAGGCCAAGCTCGTATAATTCAGTTACTCAATTCTACCCACCTTTACCTTGGTTCTCTGATTTCATGTCTAGAGGCCACACTGACATTTTATTTATCACTTTTGCAGTTGTTGTCCCGATGCTACACTCATAAGCCATTATATTAAGTATAATGCTGAATTGTGGCAAACTGTATTATCACGTAGGAAAAAAAAAAAAAGTAGGTCTTACAGAACTAGATAAAATGAATTCCTCAAAGTTGGAGTCAGTGTTTTTCCTTTCGTCGGCAGCTGATCTGTAGTAAAAGCTGCCATCTAAGAATTATTATGGTGAGGTTTTAAGCTAATCTGCACAGAAACAGGAAACCCCAGAGGAAGATACGTGTGCAAGTGCAGCACTGAAAACTCGAGCAGAGCAGCGACGACCTCCCTTCTCACACTGCCAGAGAACAGGGCTCTGGATACTTTTTACTGCTGGGAGTGGGGGTGGGGGAGGGCAAACGACCTCCAAGTAATAAACGGACCGTGATTTTAAACAATCCAGTGCACAAAAAAGGGTCAAATTACTTTAGATAACTAACCGAAACCAAGCATTCCTACTGTCAGATTCGACACACAATAAAACATTCTCCACCCACAGCAAACGTCAAGAAATTCTACCCGGCCACCGGGCGACTATCACGAAAACATATCCAGCAACTTGACACATCCACCCAGATTTTATGCTTTTGCATATTTTAATCAGAACCTTTTTTTTTAAAGTATCATATACTTAAAAGAATTTCCTTTAACACAATAATCTCCAGTAGCTAAAAAAGGGCGAGGCCAAAAGAGCCGTTGGTGTAAACTATCTTACGCACATCCTACTTCTAGTGCACCGGAAGACCCCAGCGAGCGAAGCCTGCAGCCCCGCACCGTCCCTGTCCCCGCCACGCAGCGGGGCTGCGGGGCACAGTCCCCACGGCTTTGAAACTGAATGGCTGACACATCCGGTCCTGGACCCTACGGCATTCCGCCAAATGCGAACTTCAAAGGCAGATTCAAACTCCCAGCACCAAGCGCTCTTGCCTCAAGAGGTGCAGTAGGAATATCCCAGAGACAACGCAGTGCGGGGAGCCCAAAGTCCCCGCAGTCCGGCCGCCCCACCAGCCCGCAGCGTCCGCCTGAGTCGCTTTGACAGGCGTCTTCCCCCAGCCCCCCCGCAGCCCGCGGAATCCCCCGGCCGCCGCCCGGGGCGCGCCGCCTGAGCCCTGCCCGGTACCTGCCCGCGGGCGCGCGTCCCCGTGGGACCGAGTGGCTCTTCCCTGTCACAGCTCGCAGACCCACCGCCGTCAACCTTCGCTCTCCGTGCCCCCCACCCCCATTCGCAGCGCGCCGTGGGGCTCTCAAGACCCGGCCCCGGGAGCCGCGCACCTTCGCGGCTTGCATGCCTGTCACATGTCCGCAAACAATAACAAACTCTCCCGCACGTTCCCATCCCGTCCCCATGCCGTGCCCGGGGGGGGGGCCGCCCGACCTTTAGGGCTCCGAGGGGCGCGGGAGCACCCACGATCGGAACCTCGGGAGCCGCGCGCTGTGCTCGCTTCATTCATTGCCCGCCCGGCCCGGCCCCAGCCGCTCACCCGGAGGGGGCCGCTGCAGCCGGCGACTCGGCCCCCGCCGGGCTCCGGGCGCCGCTGTCCCGCGCGGCCGCCAGCTCCGCGGAGTGGGTGCCGCAGCGACTCGCCGCTCCCGGGGGTGGCGGTCCCGCCGCGGGCTGGAAGCCGCTCGTTCCTGCCGCCGCCGCGTCGGCGGGCTCCGGCGACGGGGAAGTAGATGGGCAGGGCGGCGAGGCGGCGAGGAAGAGCGGCGGCTCCGGCAGCTGGTCCAGCTCCACGCTCCGCACTTTGCGCAGCTGCCGCCGCCGCCAGTCCGCGCGCTCCCGGCCCGCGCTGCCTGACTCCCGCAGCAGCCCCGCGCCCGCCGCGGGCGCGCCGCTTCCCTGGAGAGCTCCGCCGCCTCCGCCCGCCTCGGGGCTCGCCGCCCCGGCGCCCGGGAATCCCGACGACGAGGCGCGATCGCTCGCCGCCGCCGCCGCCGCCGCCATTTTCTCTCGCGGGCTACATTCGCTCGTGCCTGCGGGGGAGGGAGGGGGCGGGGAGAGCGCGGGGGGCGGGCGGAGCGGCGGGCGCGCGCGCTCTGCGCCGAGTGCGCGGGAGCGAGCGAGGCCGAGCCGCCCGGCCCGGGAGCGCGGAGCGGCGGGCGCGCGGCGCAGGTGGGAGGGCAGGGGCTGTGCGGGGGGTGCCGCACGGGGCGCTGTGGGCTGGCACCCCCCGGGGCGGCCAGGTAGTGCGGAGTGGGGCCGCGGCTCGGCCGGAGCTCGCTCACCCTGGAGCGAGCAGTAAGTGGGGCTGGAGTCGGTGGTGCAGGAAGGGGGCGCAAGCCGGAGGACTCTCACAGCCTGTCACTTCACGCGCTTAGTAGCGGGAGCTGGGGTGGGGGGTCCGCCCCCCTGCCCCCGCGCACACCGAACGGGTTCGGCCGGCGCCCGACGCGCAGGTGGCGCCCAGGACTATCGCCTGCGGCCCACGGAAGGCTGGCGTTCACCGGAGGGACGCGAAGTCTTCTCTTAGGAAAGCAGACCTCTTGTCCCGCCCTCGTGCCACAAATAACACTACTTAAGATTTCCTGTACTACCTTGTGCACATCTGAAGCCGCTGGCTTGGGACACCCTTCCCCCTCCCACCGGCTACGCAGAAGAGACCAACCCGGGTCTCGGCCAGAGTTTTCTTGGAGAGGCAGGCTCTGGCCGAAAGTGGGAGAGCACGACTGGGGAAGGAGCCAGCGCCGTGCCAGGAAGCGCTGGATCCTGCCGCCTTCCCCCAGGTCTCTCCCCACCCCCTGCAGATGCTCCCAGCTGCACGTCCGTCTTCCTGGCAGTCAGTCAGGTGACAGGCCGGGTTCCCGGGTTCCCGGGTCCCCCACCCCCGCCGCTCCCAGGTTCTCCTATATGGCGTCCCCTCGCCTTTCCCCTGCCTGAGTCTCTTTCCAGAGAGGGTGCTGGGGATAGAAAAGCAGTTAGGTACATATTAGTGATTTCCAACCCCCGCAGCCCCCTCGACCCATTTTCAACAGGATAGAGAAGCCCTGTCCCCTGTAGCTCACTCGCCTCCACTCCTACTTTTCCTCTAGCTACTTTGTCTCGAATAGCCAATCTCTCCGAACCAGGATCTCCGGATTTATTTTGTGAAACATTAAGACATGAGGCGTGGGGGAGGGGCAAGAAGGGTTTCCTCTCGCAGAGAAGGAGAGCGTTCCTGCATGTAGACAAAAGCCTGCACTATCTAGAAAATAATTCATGTTATTAACGTCTCCAAAATAGATCAAATGAAGACCTCCCCTCAGGTGCATAATGTCAGCCAGAGAGCAAGGTGATAAAAAGGGGATTTTTAAATAACCCTGACTTCGGCTTAAGCTCAGTGTTTTGCACAGTGCCCTAACATCTGGTATACTATAGCTTTCGATGGCTACATTAAAAGGTACACGTTTTGAACGTTTAGATTAGTCGTTCAAGATCCAGGTCTACATTTAGGCTATAATTATATGCTCCTTTAATGGTAGACAAGCATAACATCCAAACCAAAATAGTAGTTATTTCCCAGGTCTTCCTAGATTGCCACACCCACCAAATCCTAAATTGAAAAGGATTAGCTTTCCCAGTTTCTGCTGAGATAAAAAAAATAAAATAAAATAAACTTTAAATTGGCACACTCATAGTGCGGTACCTGTGAGTGAGAAGAGGCAGGGCAGGCTCTTAGCCTTAGTTTCGATCTTTGGGCCAGTTTTGGAAGTTTGGCCTGAACATAGCAAAGTAAAAAAAAAAAAAAAAAAAAAAAAGTGGGATTTCAGCAAAAGGTGACGTTTGCCTCTCTGTACAGTGGTTGAACTGCTTGAAAACGGGAGCATCAGGTGAAGCACCGTTGACTTCTCACAGGTCTCTGGTCTACATACCACATTAAGTCTGTGGAGAACTTTAAATGCTACCTCTCTCCGCCTTTTCTGCTGGTTTGAATCCCATTTCCTGTCCTCTTTTATAGACATATTCTGCTGTCACTGTGCCCCCTACACATAGACACACGGTTTTCTTTCCGAGATAAATAATAAAAGGACTAAGGAAGTGTGCTCTCTGCTATATGCGTTAAAGTCCTCTCTGAAAGCAGTTAACTGGGTAGGTTCCTACCCAACTTAGTGAGTCTTAAGGAGGATTAAGTGGGCCCCTCACTCCCTCATCTCCACCTTGGTCTTTGGGCTGCAGAAACATTTGTCAAATAGCAGGCCTTAATTTGCCTTCATTTGATTCCATTTTTCCCCTCAGCTATGACTTCCATTCTCACTTGGACTTGAACTTAGTGACTTCCGGAACACTGTGGCAGTTTCGGTAACTTTTACCAAAGAGCTTTTCAGGTCACGGCTCCCACAGAGCGCTGCCAGGAATGGCCTAAGTCACAGTTGACTGCTACATCAAGTTCACTTGGAGGATATAAACAGCAGGCGTTTCCTCATTGCGCATAAATATCACGATGTGAAAAAGAAAAGGTGTGTGCACTGGCAGGGTATTTCAGCTCGTATGCCATTCCGCTCGGATTTGCTCAGCGCCTCCGTTGCACACGCAGGGTGCTTTCTTCCTCTCAGGGGCATCGCTGATTGTTTTAACAATAAAATGTTTTAACCTACAAGTAATTGTATTAGTGGTTATTTGTCAGGCTGGCTGACGTACTTTCAGATGCATAGGTCTGTAAACGTGTTTTCATCATAGCTTTGTTTGTGAGATCCGTGGGGAAGGATGAGTGGCTGGAGAGACTGGAGAGCCAGCTCTGGATAAATGGGAGTGCTTGCTGCTTTTTCCAAAACACCTGGTCTTGGTTTCCAGGACCCCGTTCACAACCACTTGTAGCTCCTACTCTAGGAGACCTGATGCTCTCCCTGGCTCTCTTGGGCACCTGCGCACACAGCATACACACGCGCACGCCGTAAATAAAAAGAATTAAAAAAAAAAAAAAGAATGAAGCTATATCTTTTTTCTTTATGCTTCCGCCCCCCCTCCCCCCGCCCCAGACTGTATTACTCAGGTGATTCCATATGTTTTAAGTCATCTATGGGCATGGGTGACATTAAAGTAACAAATTTCCTAACTAGACATGACTAGTCCATCCAGTCGCACACTCTAGCTGTGACTGGTGTGGTGGTGTGCCACGCAACATGCCGAAGAGAGCCACAGCAGAGTAAATACCCGCGGCCTGTGTTAGCGTGGCCTTGTATGTACTTCTGTGCACACTAGGTGAGGTACAGGGCCCATGAGAACCCAGTGACTACACTTGTCAAACCCGGCTACACTTATTAGAACTGCTCTTGGGAAATTTAATAAGGTGTTGTTCAATCGACTATTAGATCAATAAGATGTGAGTAAGAGTGAAAATTGTTCCGATGAAAACTGAAACTAAGTGCTTCACAGAATGAGTGAGGTCAAGACACGGAGAGCGTTCTCTGTCAGTTCGGTTAAGGTTGTGATTGTCCAACAGGTGAGGTAGAGAGTGTTCCTGTTTAGACCAATCTACTTTGCAAGTGTCTATGCTTACTAGCTTTAATGACAATGCAACTTGCAGGCAGGGCGAACTGTGAGAAGGTCACATGGACGTATAAAGAGAGGTCCCGCTCCAACAACAACACCACAAGGCCCCACCACCAAATCCTAACCCCAAACCAGCAAGCTGATCAAAGCAAAGCCCTGTTATTTAAATGACAGTAAAATGACTAAGACACATGTAAGCATATGGCTTCCTTTGTGTAAGGAATAGCTAAAGACATTTCGTGCATTTACCTGCACTGTAATAAAGCCAGAGACTAGCTGGGCGTGGTGGCACAGGCCTTTAATCTCATCGCTCAGGAGGCAGAGGCAGGCTGATCACTGTGAGTTCGAGGCCAACCTGGTCTACAAAGCAAGTCCAGAACAGCCAAGGCTACACAGAGAAACCCTGTCTCAAAAAACCAAAACAAAACCCCCCAAAACCCAAAAATCCATAAACTAAATCTTATGATAGTGAAAACCAGTCAAATCAGGAAGTTTTAAATTTAAGAACAAAGGGGAAATTTATTGATTCCCAGACAGGGTCTCATTGGGTAGCCCAGACTATCCTGAAACTCAATATGCAGACTAGACTGGCCTCTGCCTCCTAAGTGCTGGGACTAAAGGTGTGGGCCACCATATTAGGCTGGAAATTTATTAAATATAATAATCCCTCATAGCAAAAATTCACCCTTTCTAACCTGCCCTGAGTCTTCAAATCGTTTGAATGAGCCATATTGGTTGTTGGTATAAGGTGATTTATTCGTTGGTTTTGTGAGACAGGGTGGGCTCAGATTTGTTTATCCTCCTGTCTTCCCCCTTCTAGGTGGCAAGAAGACAGGCACATGTCATCATGCCTTGTGGGTGCCTTTTTCTTTCTTTCTTTCTTTCTTTCTTGTTTTTCACAATTTGAGGCCAAAATGTATGCAATATTGGTATCCACTAGAAGAATAATGTTTAATAAACCATAATGTAAAACACATTCAAGCAACATAGACAATTTTAGTTTTCTATTAATTACACTTAAGAGTAAGTAAACAGTAAAATTAATTTCAACAATGTATTTTATACCCTAAATATGTAAGTGCAAGTTCTAATAGTACACAAAATCTTGCTAATGACATTTGTTTTCTTCTTAGCTTAAACTTTTTTATTTTATGAGCATTTTATACTTGTTTTTTTCTTTGTTTTTTGTTTTTCCAAGATAGGGTTTCTCTGTGTAGCCTTGGCTATCCTGGACTCACTTTGTAGACCAGGCTAGTCTCGAACTCACAGAGATCCGCCTGCCTCTGCCTCCTGAGTGCTGGGATTAAAGGCTTGCGCTACCATGTCCAGTGAGCATTTTATAGTTATAGAACATCTCAAAGAGCTTAATTCAGACTCCAGCCCTCTAGACCAGCGGTTCTCAACCTGCGGGGTGTGACCCCTTTCAGAAGGGTCACTTATCAGATTATGTACATCGGATACTTGCATTATGACTCATAACAGTAGCAAGACTACAGTTATGGAGTAGCAATGAAATAATTTTATGATGGGGTGGGGAACTGTATTAAAGGGTCACCACATTAGGTAGGCTGAGGACCACTGTAGATGCACATGAAGCTTGGGGCTGCTGTAAGTTTTGGAACCATCATATCTAACGCCAGTGAGTTTTACGGACTTCAGAATGCCGATTAAGGCATGCCGGTGTATGAGAAACATATCCACCTGTTCATGAGCAGAAAACAGGACGCAGCAGATGCGTTAGTAACACGTGCAGTCAGTGTGCCTTTCTCGACTGTCATTGTGATGCTGGTCTCTCTCCTCAGACTCTTTCATCAGTCCATGCAGCATGGAGTATCGAATCTATCCTTCCACACTGGGCACAGGAATACCTCAGAGATCAAAGACCGTGGCTCCTACCCCCATGGAACTCCAAGGTTCCACATCATCTCGGTACCTTCCCCTTCGACCACCAACTGCTCAGTTCTCACTGTGGTTCCAGCCACACATCAGCTCCCTGTTCTTTCATGCTTTCTCCCATGGGAGCCTATTCTCCTGAAAATACCTTCAGAAACTAAATCTACCTCACCCCCAAACCTTCACCCTCCTGACACTGTCAAGGGCAGAGCAGCACTACGAGAGTAGATCCCACACAACATAGAGTTAATATATGAGCCAACAGTAAATGCATTCCTCAGGCTTTTACTGGAACAGAATATTTTTGTAAAGACTGTGCAACTTTAGGTTTTGCTATGACTGACATGACCTAGTACCAGTGCTGAGTGTATTTAGCTGCACACATCTGGGTTTTCCATTGATGGGCTGACAGTGCTCGGATGAGGAGTATAGTCAGACATAATTTTAGAACTTTAAAAATGAAAGGTGTTTAGCTTTTTTGAGGCAGCATTTTGCTATATAGTCCTGGCTAGCCTCTAATTCACTACTGCGTAAGCCGGGATATTCTCAAACCTGTGCAATCTTTTTCCTCCCTCCCTAGTGCTTGGAGGCATAAAGGCATGCGCTACCAAGCCCAGGTGTGTAAAATGATGCTGAAGCTCTTGGCTTTCCCCCCCTTAATTCAAATTACAGTTTATATAATTTATGTTAAGTCCACTAAAACAATTCAATAAAGCACTAGTTTTATTTTTAATTTAAATTTACTTTATTATAGTATTTTTAAAAGGCAAAGGTAAGTTTAAAATATAAAGCCCATGGCTAGTAAACATTTGAATACTAATTATTTAAGTATTAAATAGTTATTAAAACTTCTTGAAGATCGAATACTATTAAATGTTTTATGCAAATGCATATGCAATTCCAGCAATTCAGACACATAGTTATCAATGTGTAGAATAGCCACACACTTCATATATTTTGCTTTACCTTACACAAATATACATTTTTACATATACATATCTCTCAATATTATAAAATGATCTTTAGCATTTTTAAAAAGATTTTTTTCTTGTATTTTATGTATATGGGTTCTTTGCCTGCATGTATAAGCACCATCTGTGTGCAGTGCTTGTGGAAGCCAGAAGAGGGCGGTAGATCTCCTAGAGCTGGAGTTATAGATGGTTATAAGCTGCCTCCTGGGTACCAGGAATTGAACCCAGGTCTTCTGCAAGAGCAGGATGTGCTCTCAACAGTGGGGCCGCCTCTCCAGCCCCATTCCTTAGCATTGGTGCACAGATGTGCATAGTTTTGGGAATTCACAAAATGGGTTACAGAGAGAAACAAGAGTTTGGACCCTCAGGTGAGTAGAGTGCCCCACGTTGCTGTCCCAGACTCCACTAGCTTCCTGTTATTTTAGGGGATGAATTTGGCAAGTTGATAGAGTATTCAACCAGTGTGACCCCACTTGGTTACAAGCTGATATTCTGTAACAGCTGCAGCAGCAGCAGCAGCACATCTTCCAACCTTGGTCCTTTCATGTTCTAGGGGAGTATGTGGAATAACAGTTCCCTGGGGGCTTGTGGGGGCTCCGGGTGTTGGGCTATGCAGAGCCACCACTGTGTGCCAGCACTGAGTGAGAAGAAGGTGTCCTTACATAAACTTGCTTTTCCACATTTGTGATGCACAGCGGGCCACGTGCACTTTCCCTCTGCCCAGGTCTGAGAGAGGCATGGCTGGGCACTGGCTTAAGGGCACGGCCCTGTTCTAGGGTCTTGAGTAGAGAAAATAAGACAGTGCTTGTTGCCAGGGGCAACTCACAAAGTTTTCTTGTGTTAGGATCTCTTGTTCACATGCCCACATTGCCAGGTGCTTTCAGCCCTCAGTGGGGAGGCATTGCCTCTTCACCATCTTCACTCGCCTCCCCACTCCTCACCCCCAAGTTTCTAGGTAGCAGAGACTCAATAAATAGGAGCTCATGTAGGTGGCTACAAAACACCATCTACAAGTTCTTAGGATCTGCCTTTCAGTCACCCCAACCTTAGCCCCCCAGCCTCCCACCGCTGACTAACAGGAAATGTCCTGGTGATATTGCTGCATTTGCAAAATTTGTAAATTCAATTTTGAAAAAAAATAGGATTTATTTATTTATGTATTTATTTATTTTTTATTTTCCCAAGACAGGGTTTCTCTATATAGCCTTGGCTGTCCTGGATTTGTTTTGTAGACCAGGCTGGCCTCGAACTCACAGCAATCTGCCTACCTCTGCCTCCCAAGTATTTTAAGGTTGGCATAAAAAGAAATGGATTTCATCGTTGTGGTTTATTTTCCTTTGTGGTGTTGGAGAGTGAACCCTGGGCCCGCATTTATTTATTGATATGTACTCTAATTATCTCTTCTGTATGTATGATGTATGCATGTGGGGTGCATAGGTGTGTGTGTGTCGGGGGGGAGGGCGGGTAACGTGTGCTAGTGCTTGTTGGGGAGGCCAGAAGAGGGTATGAGACCTCTTCCTTTATTATTTTCATCTTACTTATTGAGGCAGGGCCACGGAACCTGGAGGTTCCTGATCTGGCCTGGCTGGCTGGCCGATGAACTCCAGGAATAGCTACCCCCCACCCCAGCCCACCCCACCCTCACAGCACTTGATTTACAGTCATGCCTGGCTTGTCCTTGAGCACTAGGCACCAAACTCAGGTCCTCACACGTGTGAGACAGGCGTTTTAGTGACTTGAGCAATCCCCCAGCCCTTTAATGGCCTCTTTTGAGGATAATTGGCGCGTTGAGGAGGGATCCACAGGAGGAAAACAGAAAGTTGAGAAAGCTTAAGGAACATGAAGGGTGGAGAACTCAGGCCGTAAAGCTGCACTTCCGGAACCCCTGGGACTGTTGATGGAGGAAGGCCAGAGGTGAACCTATATGTGTGAAATTCATTCTGCAAGAGGATGGGAGAGAGGCCTCTGGAGCCAATGAGGATGATGAGGGCGGGGTGGGGTGGGGTGGGAGGAAGGGAGTGGGAGTGTGTGGGGTGGGGTGGGGCGGGGTGGGGGTGGGGCATCACCAAAGGAAGTTGAACCTTGAAAACTGGCTTGGGGTTCAGGTGGTACTGTGGTTCACAAAGACAAAAGGCTGCGGGCATTTGGAATAGAAGCCTAGCGAAGAAAGATGTCTATATCACGAAACACATTTCAAAGCATAAAGGAAGAAGATTCTAGAAGTTTCTAGAGAGCAGGTGCTAAATATTATTAGACATAATTATAAATGCTTATTGAGAACTTACTGTGTGCCAGAACAGTGTAAGTGCCTCGTGTTATTAACAGCTAATCTACATAATAACCCTATGACGAAGGCACGGTAATCACCTCCATTTTGCAGATGTAGATGAAACACAGAGAGGGTAAGTAACTCAGACAAGCTCATCTGCCTGGCAACTAGAAGATGTAAGATTTGAACTTAGATAGTCTGTTTCCACCTCAAAGCTGCTTTGATGTCTTTCTGGAGTTAGTTGCTATTGTTTTCTTAATAGACACACGCACACTCATGAGCCCCTTCAAAGGCCTTTTCTCGCTGTGCATATAATTCCCTACTGGCTCCTTAAGGGTCTCAAGTAAAAGTTATACCAAGAAGCTCTTTATCAAAAAACCCTCTGAGTGGCGAACAGGATACTACACTTTGTTTTTATTTTTTTTAACCTAAATTCAAAGTTTAACCAAACCTATTTGAGGGAAAAAAAATCTGACCAGACATAAACTTCAAAGATAAAACTTTCAAATTACTATGGATCTTAAAATCTACTGTAAAAAGAATTAGAAAATCATATCTTAGTATAAATGCTCTATGAAAAAGTACGGTAGAGACAGCTGCTCATAAGATTTTCTCTCTATCCACTACCAGGCACTTGTAACTAGGAAGCAACTAATTGCTTTGCTAGGGACTATGTATCTCAAGATGCCTTGCAACTAAGTATACGAGCGGTGGTTTAGAGACACAGCACATCTGGATACAGATGGCTACAATGGTCACAGAACAAAAGGATCCCTAAATGTACAGATGGAGGGCAGGTTCCTAGACAACTGTTTACTCTCAGGAATAAAGCTGAAGTCGTGAGCTATTACTTGAATATCTGGACCTACTTGATATGGCAGTCTTCCTGAAATAATACAATGTAATTTTGTCTATTCACATGCTATGAGATTTATAGCTTCTTAGGGCAATAGGAACGTGGCACAGTGACAAGTGGGCTGTGGTACCTGAGTCTCCATGATTAACAGTGGCTCCTCATACCGATGGGACACATATGGTTCACCCACCATTACCATGGGGAAGGATGGTCACCATGGGAGGCTTGTCTGCTCCCTCTCACCCATACTACCACTCTGACACACACACAGCTGGTTCCATGGTGGTGCCTGCATCTCTCTGGCCTCTGAGCCAGAAGTGGCCCCATACCCTGCCTGCACAGTTTCCAGCTGGTGATAGGAATTGTGATGGTGCCCAGAGGTGGCTGGTACCAATTTATGAGATCCAAGACTAGATAATTCTTCCTAATTCCAAGTCTAGAGCTACCACTTGGGTAGCTTGAACATGCCTTTAATAGGAACATAAACACAGCAGAAATTGGCACCCACTGCAGACCAGAGCTCCCCCACCCTCTCCCAGAGCTAGCTGTTAAATATTGACCAGTGTGTGCTAGTCCCTTCACCCTGTGGGTGAGATAATTCAGGGGGTGTGTTCTGCAATGCTTTACAGATCTCTCTCTCTCTCTCTCTCTCTCTCTCTCTCTCTCTCTCTCTCTCTCTCTCTCTCTCTCCCTCTCTCTCTCTCTCTCTCTCTCTCTCTCTCTCTCTCTCTCTCCCTCTCTCTCCCTCTCTCCCTCTGTCTCTCTCGCCAAGCAGGATTAAGCTCCAATCACCCACAGTGGTGGTCAGTTTGGAAAGCCAGATTTTTCTTGGTTCTCTTCTTTGACTCACTTCTCCAGAGTTTCTGTCACTTTCCAAGTCAACAAGGATCCTATATCACTGTCTACTTTGGGGGGAGCTCAGAGTAGGAGAGGAGACAGCAATCTGTAAAGTCACAGTTATAAAAAAAAAAAAAAAAGTGCAGAAGCAAAGCCCTCTACAAATGCTAGCTCTTCCCCATGACCAGATAGCCAGCTGACACTACAGTATGGTAGCTAATTAGTGGGGACATTAAACCAGTGCACTTAAAACTCAGTTGTTCTAAATATATGAGTTGCCTTCAATGGCTTTTAATTTTCACCATTTTGAATTGTTTCATGATAAATCAGAATGGAAGTCTCTGCCTCATCCAAACAGATGACGTCAACTCTAGAACATACTCCGGCACAATGTCCATATGTCATTTGACTGGAAGATGGGGGCTTCTAAAGGCTTTGAGGTCTTTGGTATGCTTTACTTATTGGTCCGGGCCCTGCATTAACAACACCTGGTTTGCTATTTATCTTAGACGCTGTGCTGACCTCGGATTTTGTCATGTTTATAAAGTGTCATGTGCCAGGATCCCAGTATTGAGGTGACAGAATCCTTAGGAAGTGCTGCCACAAACCCACCAATCAAACTATCAAACTATCAATGTTAGGCTCCTTTTGAATTATGACAGAGGAGCCCCAGGACACCCTGAAACTTCTTTGCAGCCCCTGGAACAGATGTGAGCTGCTTGGTGGGGTTTAGGCCCAGCCTCAGTTCCTCTGTTTCCCTGTCAGTCACAGTGGCAGAAGGGAGGGGGCTGCCTTCAGGTGGCCTGCCTAGTCCTATCTGCAACAGACAGACTCCTGGCAGCTGGACAGCCGCTTAGAGCGAACATTTTCTACCTCTGTTGCCTTCAGGCCTTTTCTTCCTTCCTTGGATGCTGTTTTCATGTGACTTGAAGAAGCTCAGTCTTGGTCATAGCTTTTCATGATCCCCTAAGCAAGGAATGGTACAATAGTGTAACCCACTGAGTCCTCAGTGAAAGCCCAGCACTGCCCTTCCCTGGGAGTCCCTGTTGGATTTGCTGGCAGCATTTCCCACGTCCATTTCCCTGGCCCACTCTGTGTGGCTAGGGAGGCACTGGTAGCACGGAGAAGATTTTAACCCTTTGTATGATTGCTGTGACTCTTAATGTCCTCTTCATTTTTGTCTTGCTTCTGTAATTTGTCAAAAGTAGATTGCCTCCATAAAAATTATTTTCTTGCTACTTCACAACTGTAACTTTGCTACTGTTATGAACTGTAACATAAATATTTATGTTTTCTGATGGTCTTAACTAACCCCTGTGAAAGGGTCATTTGACTCCCAAAGGGGTCACGACCCACCGGTTGAGAACCACTGGTCTGTATGAATGTGTTCATTGTATCAGGTGGATGACATGACACTCATTTGTTTTCCCAAGTGGAGTCCATTCACCCTGTGGACTGGTCTGAGATTTGAGCCGTCTCAGGATCTCTTCTCCCCACGCAGGCAACCGAGCGTTCTCCGCGTTTTCTGAGACAGTCTTCGCTTCTCTGCCCCAGTCTCCCCATTTTCATCACAGTATTATAATATTGCCTGTCTGATGTTAATGTCTGGGGCCTTGCACTCTGCCAGGGGTCATGTGAGGAAGTAGCCTCTGCTGTGCTCACCCAGAATCCTTGGCTGGGCCCTGTCTCAATTGCCTTCTCATGTACAAAGCTGGAGCCCCTGTGTGCTCTGTAATTCTGCCTTAACAAAGAACCTGCCATAAACAGCCTCTTGGAACCTGCTCATGTTGGTCTATAAATCCACTCCTGTGTGTTAGCAACACTTTTCTTTAGTCAGCTTTCTGTCACTATTTTAAAAAACACATGGCAGCTGGTGGGTAGTGGCACATTCCTTTAATCTCAGCATTCAGGAGGAAGAGGCAGACAGATCTCTGAGTTCGAGGCCAGCCTAGTCTACAGAGTGAGTTTCAGGATAGCCAAGGCTAACTCTGAGGAACCCTGTCTCGGAAAAAACAAACAAATCAGAAAACCAACCCAACCCAACCAACCAAATAAAAACATGGCTTTTTTAGCTTGTAAAGAGAAAAAGTTTATTATGAGGACCCGTTACTTTTATGCTTGGGGAAGGGTGCCTGATGGTAGTGGCAGGGAAAGAAAGCACTGCAGAGGAAACTGCTGATCTCATGACCAGGAGGCAAAGGAAGAGGAAGAGGAAGAGGAAGAGGAGGAGGAAGGGGGCAGGATTTCACAGTTCCTGCCAAAGTAGTCCTGCAATGACCTATGGAGGCTCCTCCGAGCTCCACCTGAAGGTCGCACCATCTCCCAGTAGGAGCAGTCTGGAGCCACAGCCTTTGGCTTGTGGGCCTTTTGGTGGACGTTCAACATCCAAGCTCTAACAAGCTACCTTCCCAGACTTGCCTTCTCATGGCCCTGCACAGTGTGGAGAAGCGATTTAAAACCAGGCTTGCAGCCTGCACAACCAGCACTCTGTCTGTTTTTATCATTGTTTTTCTTGCTTACTGTTAACTTATAGGAAAATCCTTGATATTTTTTTTTTTTTAGAATGATTTCTTAAAATACATATTGGCTTGAAAGCTTGAAAACTATCAAGTCTCTCATGCTAGGACAGCTTTCTTGCCACATGCAAAGACTCATGAGAACTTTAGATGTTGCTAGTTTCAGGGTTTCTTAAAAGCCAGTGGAAGGGTATTGAGGGACTTGTGTCCTTCACACCATAAAAAAAATTGACATAGACACCCTAACACCTGAGGAGAGACAAGTTCTTTCGTTGGCTTGAACTAAAATTTTACTTTGTGGGGGAAACTGAAACTGACTTCGCATTTAATCAATTAGAAAAGACATTATATGTAGAATCTTACAAGTGAAAATATGTATCTATGCACGTTTGTGTCTCTATGACCCTCATAACATAATTCTAAAACTGTATGTATATACCTTTACCATTATGAATTATACTGGTCTCTGTATACATGCTTTGTATACACACATGGGAAACATCCTGAAGAATCTGTCATTAAGGAATGCGCTCAGTTCAAGTTTAAACAATTCAACCAGAGTAATCATAGCTAGAATAATTATCTTAAAGGTCCTAGGAGTTTAAAACAACAATACTATGAGGAGAGATCTGGCTCAAGAACAGGTTTGAGGAAGAAGGAAAATCCACAACCATTACAGAGAGCCTTTTGTTCACCAGCATTGATTCCAGACAGTTCCAGAAAGAGTCACCCTGCTGATCATGGCAGTCCCAGAAGGACAAAGCCAGGACATCTACACAGGGAGGAAAAGATGGCTTTCACGTAGGACCGAAATGGAGGGCTTTGCTGTGGAGTCAACTATAAAAAGGACATGCATAAAATGAAATAGGTTAGAAGATACACACACACACACACACACACACACACACACACACACACACACACACGCATCAAACAATCATGAGAAGAGAAAGTTGGAAGACCGACACTTCCTGATACCAAGTCTTACTATAGAGCAACAGCAGTCAAGACTATATGGTCCTGCTATCAAAACAGCAAATGAACCGAGAATCTAGACACCAGCCTTCACATCAGAATCAATTCACTTTTCACAAGGATCCCAAGAAAATTCAATGGAGGAAGACATTCTTATTTTTCTCCACAAATGATTCTGGAGCAACTGGATAGTAACATGCAAAAGAACGAAGCAGATCCCTGGTCACAGCTACAAAAGTTAACCCAAGTGGACCAAAGACATAAGCATAACAGAGAACCAAGCAACCAACCAACCAACAACAACAACGATAACACCACCACCATCAACCACAACAACACCACCAACAACAACAATAACAACACTACCACCACCACCACCAATACCACCACCACCACCAACACCAACACCACTACCACCAACACCAACAACAATAACAAAAAACCAAACCTACCAAACATCAGAAGAAAACACAGTGGGGGGAACACCTTGATATTAGATGTGGCAATGGTTTCTTGAATATGACACCAAAAATACCAGAAATAAAAGAAAAACGAAAAGGTAAGTTGGACTACACTGAAACTTACAAGCCGTGCTTGAAATGACGCCACCTAGAAACAGAAGAAACATTTCTAAGGAACTTGTATGTAGAGCACAAAGGATTTGTATGGTTTAATGTTGAAGACACGAAAGCTCAATTTAAAGATGAGCAAAGGATTAAAATGGACATTTCTCCAAAGACGATGTGCAAATGGCCCATGATCAGGTGAAAAAAAATGACCCACATCACTCACTACCAAGGCAGGCTTCTCACCCTCCCTAACTCTGCGACCCTCTAATACCGTTCCTCATGTTGTGGTGACCTCCTAGCCATAAAGTTATTTTTGTTGCTACTTCATAACTGCAATTTTGCTACTGTTATGAATCACAATACAAAGATCTATGCTTTCCAATGATCTTAGATGACCCCTGTGAAAAGGTCATTCCACCCCCAAAAGGAGTCGAGACCCACTGGTTGAGAGCCACTGCACTACGGCGATGTAATGAAATAGCACTGTATACCCACTATAATGTATACAAATAACAAAAAGCAGCAGAGGAAGGTGTAAAGAAAAATAAATAAAAAGACATTTAATCCAATTTTACTCAGCCATGAAAAGGGAAGAAATTATCTTTTTTTTTTTTTTTCAGAAAAATGGTTGCAGCTGGAGATTATCATTTTAAGTAAATGAAGTCAAACTTACTCTAATACTAAGTTTTCTCTCGTTTATGGATCTTATATTTTATAGAGACAAATGTAATCATAAAACACAGAATAAAAGTAAAACTATTTAGAGAAACAAGGCACTGATAGGACAAGGGAGTTCACACCTCACTTGCAGAAGGCCACATCTCTTGTCCCCTGAGAGGATTAAACTCCACCGCTGAGACACCCTGCTCACTGTAATTGTTTTGCCCTGTGACATTCTGTATTTGAAATTCCTTCGTATTTTCTGGAACAAGGTTTCCTTTCGCCCTTTCCTTCCTTCCTTCCTTCCTTCCTTCCTTCCTTCCTTCCTTCCTTCCTTCCGCCTTCCATTCCTTCCTTCCTTCCTTTTCTCTCCCTCCCATCCTAACTTCTTTCCTTTCCCTTTTTCTTTTTGATACAGGGTCTCACTCTGTAGCCGGGACTGGACTGGTTCAGAACTTGGGGTTACCCTCCTGCCCCAACCTTCTGAGTGCTGAGCTTCCAGGTGTAGCGCATCGCGGCTGGGTTGCATCAGTCGCCATCACACAAGTGTTAGGAGCTGAACCTGGATCCCCAGCATGCTTCTGAACCTGGATCCCCAGTGCGCCTCTGAGTCGCAGGCATGGCAGCACACACCTGTAATCCCAGCCCTGGGGAGACAAAGACAAGAGGCTCCCTGGGGCTTGCTGACCAACCAGCCTAGCCAAACGGTGGCCTCCAGGTTCAGTGAGAGAATTTGTCTCAATAAATAAATAAATAAATAAATAAATAAATAAATAAAATAAAATAAAAAAGTGAAGAGACACCAGATGTCAACTCTGGTCCCCACACAGGTGCACAGACACACCCACATACTTTTTCACCCCTCCCACACACCCCTCCTGTACACACAGATATGCAAAGAACAACAACAACAATAATAAGTTAATAATTATTATTTAATAACTATTATTAAATAATAATAACAATAATTATTATTTTGGTTTTTCCAGACAGGGTTTCTCTGTGTAGCCTTGGCTGTCCTAGACTCGATTTGTGGACCAGGCTGACCTCAAACTCACAGCGATCCACCTGCCTCTGCCTCCTCCTCTGGAGTGCTGGGATTAAAGGCGTGCGCCACCATGCCGGGCTTCAGATATGCAAATTCTTAGAACCACATACATTCCCCTGACAAGTCACTTGCATTCTGAGGGAAAATGATGGGATGGTTCCAGAGACTTATAGAGGAAGCAGTGCTTTTCACATTCTAGCGTATATCAGAGTCAGCTGAGGACGTCACACAGATCTGCTGGCCCTTCCTGAAGCTTTTGATCTGTAGAGCCTGGGTGAGACCTGAGAACAGGTTTCTTTGAGCCGCTCCAGGGGTGCTTCTGTTTATCCGGGACTACATTTTGAGGATGGGTGTAGGGCACAGCAGTTCTCAATCTTTGACAAACCTCCGTCTCCAAAAATGTTTACATTATGATTCGTAACAGTGGCAAAATTACAGTTATGCAGTAGCAACGAAAGTAATGTTATGGTTGGGCTCAGCGCAACATGAGGAAGTGTATGAAAGGGTCGCAGCATCAGGAAGGTTGAGAACCACTGCTACAGAGAAAACAGTAGATTTTTTGGTTCTTTCTTTCTTTCTTTTTCTTTTTTTCAAGACATGGTTTCTCTGTGTAGCCTTGGCTGTCCTGGACTCACTCTGTAGACCAGGCTGGCCTCGAACTCACAGAGATCCACCTGCCTCTGCCTCCCAAGTGCTGGGATTAAAGGCGTGCGCCACCACGTCTGGCAGATTTTTGGTTCTTAAGAGTTAGAATTGCCCCACTTATCCAACAAGCTTTTGTTTGCTTTTAACCTTTTTAACCAGCACGCCAAGTAGTAGGTTTCATTTTGGCATTTCATATAAAATACGCTCATCTTCCATCTTCTTTCCTGGCTTGTGCCCTGCTGGTCCCCTTCCACCCTAAGGAATCACCACTCTGCTTTCACAGCACTCGTGGTATCAATCTAATATGTCAGCACCTTTGGTAACCTCTCCTTTCAGGACATTAAATTTGTGCTTAAATTGTCAGTGAGGAAGCCAGTGAAGCAGTCAGCTTGTCAATGCTAAGGCACGGGTGGGGGAGGGGGAAGGGGGAAGTGGAGAGGGAGTGGGGTGGAGTTCTGGGATCTCTTTATTTGGTTTCAGTAACATTTAACCAGCACTGGATCCTAAAGGCTCTAGAACACCTTAACACCTTAATACTTGAGAATTACATCTCTGGTTCTATGCCTCTTAAAAATAACCATCTCAAGCGATAGTTGGCTGTCTTAATGATGACAACCAATAGGATGTGTGAGCCAGATAGAAGGGCCAAATGTCAGCATCATCAGAAAACTAGTGGAGGTACTTCCCTGCGTTTAGCACAGGGTGATACCCAGCAGGGAAACTGCGTGATCCTCTTAGGTCAAATACTCAAGTAGAAATGGGCTATCACGGGTGATAGGCTAAACAAACTTGGTGATCCCACAGCTGACTTTTCCCTGTAAATTCCTTTGCCGAAGGCAGAAGACCCTGAAGGTGCGGAGTCATCTCTTGCTTCGGACTGTCCTGAGAAGTTGAATTAGGACTTAGGAGATCACTGGAAGCCGCGGAATCTTGGCCCCACTGAGCCAGAATTTGCTTTTTAACCTACCTGGTTCAAGCATGCTAAAGGCCAAGAGTTGCAGGCTTCTGTATTTGAAGACGCAAGTTGGGTGGGTGGATGGATGGATGGGGGGACGGGTGATCCCTTTAGGGGTCACTCACCCACACTCTGAGTGGCAGAGTATCTCTATCTTCTGTGCTCCTTAAGGTGAGTGTCTTTGGGGCTGGAGAGATGGTTTAGCACAGCGGTTCTCCCCCTTCCGAATGCTGCGACCCTTTAACACATTTCCTCCTGTCGTGGTGACCCCATCCATAACATTACTTTCATTGTTACTTCATAACTGTAATTTTGCTACGGTTATGGACTGTAATGTAAATATCTGATATTTCCCATGTTTTTAGGCAACCCCTGTGAAACGGGTTCATAACCACTGGCTTAGTGGTTAAGAGTACTAAATGCTTTCCCGGAGGACCTGGGTTTAGTTCTCAGCACCCACGTGGCAGCTCACGACTGTCTGTAACTCCAGTCCTAGGGGGTCCCAATGCCCTCATCTAACCTTCTTGAACAGTGCATGAGAATAGTACAGAGACATACATGCAGACAAGACACGGGTACACATAGAAGAAAAATAAATGTGAAAAAGAGACGTGAGTATCTTCGAAGCAGCCTAGTTTTGCTGATACTTCAGTAGGGATAAGATTCATTAACACCTTACAGGCCCTACAGTGGCCATCATTGTGGGGAACGGAAAATGAAGGCAGCACAGTCGTAGCTCCCAGAGTGACATAATTCGACAGGGATTGCTACAGAGCAATTGGGATTGTGTCTGATTGAAGCCCCAAAGAGTGACATTCACCAGTCAGCTGACAAATAACTCACAAGCAGGTCAGAACTCAACTTTTACAAAATTGCCTTTATTTGAAAACTAACAAAGCAATCAAAAACCGACAAAATTATTTATATGGAACACATCCTGCTACCCTGAGTAGTTATTTATTAAAACAGTCACATGTTCATTGGTAGGCAAGTGATCAGTGGAAAAGATACATACTTGGTTTGTGTGTGTGTGTGCGTGTGTGTGTGTGTGTGTGTGTGTGTGTGAGTGATTTATCAGAATGCGTGTTTGAATCAATGTGTTCTGGAGTTTGTCTAACTTCAAATATGGGAACAGACTTTTCAAGGTTTGGGCATTCCTATCTCAGTACCAAATCGTGCCATCCAGAGAAGTGGAAACGCCGTGACTCTGCTGGTTTAGGATAAGGGGTAAGTGATCTTGAAGTCTGAGTATCTCGATAAGACATAGCAGACATGGATGTGAAACACCCTGTCCTAACACCGTATTAACCCAGGCTTATATGAAGGAAGCCCACCATTTGTCTGCTCACTCATATTTATTTATTTATTTTTGATTTTCAATTATGATTTTTCCTAACTAGCTGCTCAGGTTACAGTCGCAACGAGATGTTATTTCCTGTTGTCTCCAAAGCCTGAGCACAGACTCCTTTTATGTGTTACTCTTTCCTGAGAGGAGATAAGCACGGGGCTTCCACAAGCTGTGTCTATCTCATCTCTCTTTTTTCATCGTCTTCGGTCTCTAAGCTCAAGGGTCTGGAATCCTTACTTGGAGCTTGATGCTATCCGTGAGCATTTCCCGCGTGTACTGGCTTAATGACAGCCTGATTTCTTAGTAGAAAGAAAAGTCTAAATATTTTTGTTAATAGGAGAGATATCCAGTCCTACTTCAGGTATATTAAAATTTCAATGCATATTTAGTGATTTGGGCTAAGTCCTTCTATGTACCCTGTTTTTGAAGTATTTTTTTCTGGGGTTTGAAGGACAGACTCAGTGGTTAAGGATGTTTACTGATCCTGTAGAGGACCAGAATGCAGAGGCTCTGATATCTTTTGGTATCTCCACCTGTCTCTCTGTCCATCTCTCTCTGTCTCTCTGTCTTTGTGTGTGTGTGTCTCTCTCTCTGTCTCTCTTTCTCTCTCTTTCACACACACACACACACACACACACACACACACACACCTAAAACTTTTTTTTTCACTTTACAGCCATTCAACAATATCTACCAAGAACGCTTGTACATGGGTGCTCAATGCTGCTGTATAAACACACACTCGGTCTCTGCTCCGAGGGCCTTTTCAGACTAGCAGGGGAAAAGCAACAATCATACTTGAAGCAACACATTTGAAGCAGCAATCATAAGATGGAAAGACACTTTTGGAGCCAGTGGACAGGAACCCTTTCATTTACTGGTCAGTATGGGGATAATTTACTAGGCTTTTCAGGCTCAGCTTCGCTGGGTTCTGGCTTTAGGCTTCCTGGACATGAAGCCTTTCCATCCTCCTTTGTAAGGAGTGTGGCTGTGGATAGTTTAAGAGACCATTTGGTCATCATTTTCATCATCTGAGAAACGAACAGAACAATTAAGCCTTTTGTATAAAGCCATCCCCATGATCATACAAGTTAACACGCTGGGAGCCCCAGAGTTAGTAATAGCAGTGTTTGCATGTACTGTGTGAATGTCAGTTATGGTATCACCCTTATCTTCAAGTAAGTCCAGTATGAGCACAGAGGGAGATCTCCACAGATAATCCACTGGGAGTAGGAAGGACACACTAAAAATAGAATTCCTGTGTATTTTTAATTTTTCTTATTCTAGTGCTATGTTTTTGTACTTTAGAATGTATTTGCGATGCTTGTAGTTTTGTTTATATAATTTATTTTTATTTAAGAACTTAACTGTTATTGTTATTATTATTATTATTATTATTATTATTATTATTATTATTATTATTATTATTATTATTATTATTATGTGTGTGTGTGTGTTCAGGTTACACATATGAAGGGCAGAGGACAACTTTGTGAATTTGTTCTCTCCTACTTCTGCATGGGCTCTGGGCATTGAACTCAGGCCTTTGGGCTCTCCCAGCAAGCGTCTTAACCAGCTGCACCATCTTGCCAGCCCTGCTTTCTTAATGGCCGAACATGACTATAATTATTTTTTATTGGCAAGGTATTCAAGGAAACTTAAGGATGACTGTGTTCTAGGCGCACATGACACCCCATCCAGAGAAGGGACGTGATATCCACGGGGACAGAATGGTACTGTGAGGGCCCATGGCTACCAGCATCAGCCCTACCCATCCCCCCAGGCCTTTGTCTGGCCTTGCAAGATCCTGGAGGAGTTGGCTCTCACTTTCTTAGCCTATATTCTCAGCCCACACTCTTAGCTGTGACACGATGTGACACATGAGATCTAATCCATGCCAATTTGAGGTGTCCATATCATTGGCCAACACTTTCTCCAGAGTGACTGTTAACAAATGATCTTTTTTGTTCTTGATGCTGGCTTTTCTTGCAAACAAGAAAGGCCTCTGAGAAGCATATGAAGACATTTAGCATAGAGAGCAATCTGGCTTCTCTGCCTGATTCCTTTTCAGATTTTCCCATATAAAAGAAGCTAACAAAACAACAGCTGCTTAGCCACAAATTGGGAAAACAAGCTCTCATACCGGATGGCTATTGATGGCTCTTACTTAAAGCAATTTACACATTCACGAAGCAGTTCCCTTCACACATTCACACTTGGTACAGCATTTGAAGCCTTGCTGAGAATTTGAAGATTAATTTATGTAAACAAAAAGGAGACTCGGGTTTGCTAGAAATTCCATAAGCTCACTACATATCTAATTGGAGTTCCGTAAAAAATCTGCTCGTTAAAAAGCAGAGAACATAAGCTCGGAGAAGAGGTTATCATCGCTTTCTCACTGGACAGGAAAACAACAGAGGGGCTGGTGGTAATTAGTGGGCTGCTTGGGAGCACACAAATTATTTGCTTTCAGAGTTAGTTTTATGCCCTTAGCTTTAAAAAATACCCATTCCTTCACCAAAGCTCATTTTTTTTTTTAATAAATTGAGCTAGTTTGTTTGTTTCTTTCTTTCTCTTCTTCTTCTCCTCCATCACCACCACCCCCATCATCATCATCATCATTTGAGACAAGGTTTCATGAAGCACAAGCTGGCCACACATTTTCTTTGTACCAGAAGATGACCTTGAACTTCTGATCTTCCTGCCACCACCCTGGTTTGGGTGGTGCTGGGGACTGAATTCAGGGCTTCCTGTGTGCTAATCAAGCACTAGACTAGCTGAGCCACATCCCTAGCCTTCTATGTTATGATATATTTTATTTTATTTTATTTTATTTTATTTTATTTGAGAGAGGTTCTTCCCCACCCCTGCAACATAATATTTTTATTATTTGGGAATTTGTTCTCTGATCACACTCACTTCCCAACCCTCCAGGTTCACCCTCTCCCCCCCTTATGCCCTCCCCCAGAGAAGAAGAAAAAATACACCAAATCCAATTTGTGTTGTCCATATAGTGATTGGAGCATGGTCAAACTCACAGTGGCCAGCCCTTTAAAGAAAACCGGAGTCCTTCCCCAATTCTACCCCCAGCATCCTCCAGAAGCCATTAAAAGTGGCAGAGCTCACATTGGCATCTTTATCACAATTGTTAAGGACTCTCTTCAATAGCTTCCTATGGGGACTATTTCTTTTTCTTTTTCCTTTGGAGGGAGGGTATTGGGGGTTACTATGCAGCTCTGACTGTCCTGCAAATAGCTGCATGGATATGTTTATCTAGCCTTGAGCTCATAGAGATCTGTTTGGCTCTGCCTCCTGAATGCTGTGATTAAAGGAGCAGACCATCACACCTGGCAATATCTCATGATTTTTTTTTTTAAAGGGCCAAAGTCCAGAGAAACTTAGGAAGTCACTGAGCCCTGCTGTGCCTTGGTCTGTACTTTCATTTCTCTATTTTGCCAGCTATAAAACAAATATTTGAATGCTGACTTCATAAGCTTTTTGTATTACTGCGTGAGTTCACAAGCTGATGGCAGGAAATTTTTGTTTAAAATGGAATACCTATCTATCTATCTATCTATCTATCCATCTATCTATCTATCTATTTTCTCTTTGTAGCCTTGGCTGTCCTAGACTCTCTTTGTAGATAAGGCTGGCCTCAAATTCACAGAGATCCACCTACCTCTGCCTCCCAAGGGCTGGGATTAAAGGTGTGCGCCACCACCTGATAAGCTGTGGTCATAATCGTAGGCTCAATTTTCTTATCAATTATATTTTATTATGAACTTATTAAACGAGCCTACCTCCCTAACAACCCAACTAACCCAAACAATCGGAAAAGGATATTAAAGAAACCTTAAGGAGATCAGTTCCAAGGAATGATTCTCCTGACGTAGTCAGCAGGACTTCAGCAGACCAGCAATTCCCCCAAAGTTGCTGCTGGAAACCAGGAACAGCAGCTGGAACCTCAAGCCTCAGCTAGAGTCCAGAGCCTTGAAACTTTTCCTGAAGCAGTTCTTTTTAGGAGCCTCTTGAAGTGTGGGGATGAACAACCAAAACCCAAGTCCCAACCAAAGCCTCCGCTTCTGTACCCGCGCATGCGCGCACGCGCGCGCGCGCGCACACACACACACACACACACACACACACACACATATCCACTCAGTCTATTCAAGGATGTTTTTCACCAAGCTCTCCCATGAAGTAGTTTGACTTCATTTAAGTGGTAAACATTCTGCCCTCTTCTCCATCCTATACTTGGGATCAAAACAGAAACAGGTTTCTCTCCCCTTCACATAATGGTGGAGGAGGAGGTCCCCTTCTGTCAGAAGTCTAGGAGAGGGAAGTAGGGAGAATGATGGAGGGAGGGGCGGAGGGAGGAACGGGAAGATACAAGTTATATAATTAATCTGAATAAATTACAATTAAAAAACAATACTTTTTAAAAAAGTTGTGCACCACCGTGCCCATCGTTGATTTGATCTTTTAATAAAAGCAAGTATTACACAGGCAGGCTAATGCATGAATGAAACACATGTAACATTGCATGCTTAATTGACAGGTTCATTTTTTTTTAAATACTCACATATGTGTGTAATGTGCTCATATCAATCACTGTCTTGACTCTTGAATAGGATTGGGTTGGCATCTCCTGGTCATTTTGTCATTTTTGTATTGTTTTGAAGATTCACATTTTTCCTCTCCTTGAACACAATTAAGAAAATGTGGGCACTTAATTTGATACTTCCAGGTTTCGTGAGTTTTACCCTTTTAATGTGAAGCAATTTCTGTAAGAGTTCCAGAGTTTGCAACGCCAAGGCACCACTTATTTCTACTGAGAGGACATACTTACTAGGCATTTTCTATGTACTGGTTGTGGTGTAGACAATGTGTATCAGTGGTTCTCAAAGTTTAGTCTCAGGACCAGCAGCTTCAGCATCGTCTGGGAACTTTCTAGAAAGGTAACTTCTCAGATTCCATTAGCTGATGGAAAACTCTGGCAAGGGCCCCAGCAGTCTCTGTTTTAACAAACACCAAGACTGTTCTGTTGTCTGAAGTTTGAGAGCCAAGCTCTGGAGGACTCAAGGTTGGGATAGAGTGCATCTGGTTTAGTCTCCATTCCTGTCTTCGTTGTAGCCTTTGGATCGACACCTTCCATCAGTTTGCGTATTCCGTGTAAACGCACCTGACTAGTAATTACGTCGTTGCCCATTCCAAGTGTAGTTTGAGAAACAGCCTGTGTGATAACTTCCCCATCTCTACTGCATAAGCAGGTTCTGATGCTGTCCTGGGAATGGCGCAGCCTCCCACCTGAATGCACTGTTTCCTGGATTCCCAATAAGGCCCAAGCTGTGCGGGGGTGGGGGGGTCGTGGGAGTGGGGTGGGGTGGGTGGGGAACCGATGGCTCACACCTGGGTAGGTGAGTATTTAAAGGCAGAAGGAGGGGCAGTGAGCTTTGAGGAGCGGCGTGATGGCGGCTCGCTTTGGCATGGGTGGCAGCTCTTGGCTTAGATGCTGGCTTTTTGTTCTGGGCTTCTGGTACGTGAACTTCAGCTGGATGCAGCCGTTGGAATGTCCCGCTCACATTCTGCCTTCTCGCTTAAATGAGATCTTCTCTTCCAGACAACATGGGTTTACCCTCATATCTAAAGGTGAGGTACTCCAACTTTCCTTCTTCGACAGGGAGGCGATAATCCACGTCTGGTAGCAGTATGTGTTGTGGGCCAAGTAGGGAAACACAGGCATTTGGATCTATTAGGCATAGCACATTGGAGTTACTAGGTAAGAACACTTACTCAGCTGGTCCTCAGCTCGGTCCCCTGGCTTCAGCTCGTTGGGGGCCCTAAAGTAGGATGGCCTAAGACTTCACGGCAAGTTCCCTAATGTTCTATGTACAAAGATGTTCTAAACTATGGTAGTCCAGCCAACAACTCTACTGTGCTATGAAACTTGACAGGGCAAGTGGCTTGTCCTAGGTCATGTGGCATCTGTGTGGTCAGCAGCCCCGAGGCTGTCATCCTCTGATTTAATTCGAGCTGTGGGGTTGAAAGCCAAGAGGATGAGCATGGGACTGGTTGCCATGGAATCAGGAGCTGGCTCCTTGGGTGTGTGTGCACAGCTGGATCTGCTAAGTCTGGGGAGTGGTAGGGAGTAAGCCTTCTCCGAAGATCTGTGATAGCAACTTCCTAAAACTTCCCTCGGTCCCCACAGGCACCGAGTTCCTACATAGCTACTGGCTTCTGCAGTTCGAAGCGGCTCCCTTCTTGGGTACTTCTGGAATACAGCTCTGGGCTTGGGTTCCAATTCCTCCTCATGCCTCTGAGCTCATTCTTGAGTTCAAGGACCATCAAAGAGAGCCACAGAGGACCCTCCTGGGTACTTTCCCCATTATCTTTTCATCCTACCAGTTGGAAGGAGGCTGGTTATTGGAGATCTATTGTTTGCTAATGTATTGGATGGAGCTGGTGCCTATCCTCCTGGCAGAAGAGAAGCCTGTCTCCACCGATGCCTCGGAAGCCATCCTGTGGCAATGTTCCAGCACCCAGGACAAACGAGATGTAGTGCTGCTGTTGATATCCCAGTCCTACCCACAACCACCTCTGTTCCACCTGCCTTACGTCCAGGAGCCCTTTCTCCCTAATGTGGAGCAGCTGATCTTAAGCCAGCATCACCAGGTGATGGGTTGTGGCCAGGGTCATCTCCCCACAGAGAAGCTCTGTCACCTGCAGGAGCGGAAGGTGAACCTGCACAGGGCTTCGTGGGGCCAGTGTATCGTGGCACCGAAGACGTTCAACTTCCCTTACTGTCAAGGAATCTGCCTGGCCCTGAACAGTGAGCTCCTTCACTCCAATTTTGAATGCTATAAGGTATAAAAGGAAGCTTTGGTTTTGTTTTGGGTTATGTCGGAATAGCACTAAATGTTCAACTCTCTGAGCATGTCTCCTTTTGAGCCAAAGAAGCCGGTGAAGGTGAGGCTAATGAAATTGACACTAGAGTAGTCTGTCATGTCTTTCCTCAATGTGATTTTTGTTGTTGTTTGTTTTTTGTTTTTGTTTTTTGATTTTTCAAGACAGGGTTTCTCTGTGTAGCCTTGGCTGTCCTGGACTCACTTTATAGACCAGGCTGGCCTCGAACTCACAGAGATGCACCTGCCTCTGCCTCCCGAGTGCTGGGACTACAGGCGTGCACACCCCCTCCCCAGTGTGATCTTATTTACTATAGTTTTTGTTCACAATGAACACCTCTAGGTTTGTTTCTGTTCTGTTTTGAGATGGGGGTCTCCCTATGTAGCGCTGGCTGTTCTGGAACTTACTATGTAGACCAGGCTGGCCTTGAACTCACAAAAGATCGACCTACCTCTCCTCTGCTTTAATTAATCAAAGGAGTGAGTTCACCATGCCCAGCCGAATACCTCCAGGTTTTATTAAAAGATGGTTCTGAAGTCCTAATCTGGAGGTGTGTCCCATGTACCCAATCCCCCTTCCTACTCACACCTGTCGTGTTTGCTGTAGCCAGGGTTACAACAGGCTTCACCTTTCTGTCATTTGTTCTGCAGAAGGAGGCACCCACCTGCTCCCGGCTCTTCCAGGCCTGTAGTCCTGTCAAGGTCCGCCTTTTCTCCTTGATGATCCAGGATGACGAATACAGGATGAGCGTGCACCATGTGAACACTTCCCTGATAGAGAAATGTGGCTGCTCCTGAGGTACCCTGGAGCCTCCTGGGCGTCTGCTGGCCACTTAAGGCTTAGGCATCTATCTGTTAAGGGTCTGCTCTCCAGAGCTCTTTGGTGGTCGGTGAGGGGATTTGGTTTCTCTTTCCAAAGCACAGTAAAGATGGAGTTGCAGGAGTCACCCCTCCACAGATCCTTTCTTCTCTTTATGGGCAAAACCCCCTTACTGCTCTTCTCAGACATTGGTGTCACCAAGGAGCTAGGCACAGTGTGTATCCAGCTGTGAGAGCTGTCTGGCATGAACTGTCTAGGGAGGCCAGGTTTTATGGCCATCTTTGAGGACACATAAGGGAAGAGGAACTCGAACAAATGACTTTATCTTCCATGTTGGGCTGAAACTATCCTGTTTAAGTGGGGCTCTCTTTTGCATTTTTCCAGGGTGTTCTGCTATTCTCAGTATAGGTTTGGAGCTGTTATGATCTAGCTTTGGAATGACAGTTCCCTTTAGGCCAGCATTCCTGGCCTTTGGAGTGAGTGAAAATTCTGTCGAAGGGGCTGTTCTGTCACAGGTTAGCTATGAGTGCAGGGCACCAAGGCTCTCACCACCTTTGGATTAGTGTGGGAGGCCTTTTGTCTCATGGGAGTGCTAGGTGTCACTGTTTAAGAAATCTCCTACCTTTAACTTAATGGAAATTAGCTTTTTTATTCTGTTCAATAAAACAAAACAAAACAAAATAAAATATTATACTATCACTTGAGAGCCTTTTTTTTTTTTTGATGCAACTCAGTAATTTTTACTGCAACTGGAAGACAGTACATTGCAGAGACTTTATGGTTGGTCTGGGGAAGTGTTATTTATAATACATGATGAAGTAGTTTGGCTTTAGCAATATAGTTACAGATGAAGAACACAAAACACTGTACGGATCACCCCTAAGCAACACCAAGTCCCTCGGCTGATAGTCCCATTTCCACATAGCTGCTTCAGGTTAATGCAAACACACTGAATATCATTTTTTTTTTCTTTTATGGTTCTCCCCTTCTGTTCATGTTATTGGCAGCTTCATACAGAAATACAGAAAAAAATTGGCTTCTGAAGAAATTATTACTCTTGTAAATTAATTTGACCGTGTAGACCTGTTGGCCAGGAGAGGTCGGGTGACCCTTAGATTCACCCACAAACCTCATTGTCTTCTGCTTTTGTTTTCTGTAAAATTAAAAACAAAACTTGGATTCCCCACCTCCCTTTCCTTGAGTCTGCAGATTCCAGTGTGGACTCTATGCCAAAATTACCTTTAGTTTTGGGGTAGAGGAGAAACACTTTGACCTTCAACGTCATATGTGCTGTCCCCTCAACAGGAAGGCAAGAGGAGACCTCAACATTGCCTTGTGACCCTGACTCGGGGGCCGGTCATAGCCCTGCATCTGTGTGGTGTGGTCGTCGCGGGAGGGCTGGTTTTACAGAAGGCTCTGGGGTGGTGGTCCGAGCTTTGCTTTTCTTGGGCTTTGTTTTGGTAGAAACTGGAGTTTCTAAAGCAGACATGGATGCCCAAAGCTTCTGTCAGTCTTAGGTGGTTTTTCTTTTCTTTCTTTCTTTTCTTTTCTTTTTTCTTTTTTTTTTTTTTTGATAGTGGTTTCTAGATTTTTAAAGGAAGAGGGGAGGAGGGAGGGAGGGAGGTGAAGGGAGAGAGAGGGGGGTAGGAGGAAGGAGGAAGACTATACAAATACCTATCAATAGGTATTTCATATGTATTTGCATTAATGAATGAAGTATGGCTCTTCACAGTGGATGAGAGCCCCACAGACATGACTCACAGGAAGAAGACAGACACAGAAAAGAAGGGATTTGTGAGACGCAGCATTTGCATAGAAGGAAAAATGGCAAGATCAGGACGTGTACTTTCATTACATTCATGGAGGAGAGTAGGCTGATCAGGTTCAGAGTAGCCTGAAGGTTAGCTGGGGCTATAGCTGGGTGAAGAGAGAGATACTATTTGGTGCTCTCTATAGTTTTGCAAGATGGGGAGTGTTGGAGCTGGATGGTGGTGATAATCACCTGACTATGTGATCGTAACTGTGCATTTATAATGGCTGAAGGAGGGCCGGAGAGATCGCTCAGCAGTGAAGGACTCTCGCAGAGGACTCCTGTTTGAGTCCCAGCACCATCAGCTGATGGCTCACGACTGCCTGTAGGGGGGGCCGATGCCTCTGGCCTCCATGGGTACCTACACTCATGGACACAACCCCTGGCCCCCTGCACTCCCCCATCCCCCAGACACACAACTAAAAAATAAAAATAAATCTTCAGAACGAATTTTAAAAGGGGCTGGTTATGATGCTGCACACACTCAGGAAGCAGCAGACCTCAGTGAGTCTAGATCAGCCTGGTCTATGTTGTGAGTTCTGTGTATGTAGTGAGGCCTATCTATGGAGACTTTGTCTCAAACCAATGGTTAAGGTAGTAAATTATGTATATGTTTTATCACACTTGAAATATCTAGCACTTAAGCAAAGCGCTACCAGATAATGGCCGCTGCTGGCTGGAGGTGGAGCTAACGTGTCTGGAAGAGAGAACGGGAATGGGGAACTCTGAAAGTATAGAATATTCTGGATATATATTTTTTTTAATTCACTTTACATCCCAATCGTAGCCACCACCTCCTCTCCTCCTGTTCCCACCCTTCCTCTCTCTAACCCCTACTCCTCAGAAAAGGAAACCTCCCTCAGCCTACCTGGGCACATCAAATCCCACCAGGACTGAGCTCATCCTCTTCCACTGAGGCCAGGCAAGGCAGCCCCACCAGTGGGAAGTGATCAAAAGCAGGCAACAGAGTCCATGTCAGAGACAGCCCCTGCTCCCCTTACTAGGGGACCTAGACGAGGACTAAGCTGCCCATCGACCACATATGTGTAGGGGGCCTAGGTCCAGTCCACGCATGGTCCTTGGTCGGTGTTTCAGCTTCCGTATGACCCCTGAGCCCAAGTTACTTGACTCTGTTGGTCTTCTTGTGGCGTTCTTGTCCCTTCAAATTCCTTCAGTCTTTCTTCCCACTTTTCCACAAGGCTCCTTACACTCTGCCTAATGTTTGACTATATATAGGTCTCAGCATCTGTTTCAATCTACTGCTGGATGGAGGCTCTCAGAGGATGGCTATGCTAGGTTCCCATCTGCAAGCATAGCAGAATGTCATTAATAGTGTCAGGGGTTGGCTGTTTCCCGTGGGGTGGGTCTCAAGTTGGGCCAGGCATTGGTTGGACCTTTCCTCAATCTCTGGTCTAACTTTATCTGTATATCTTGTAGGCTGGGTAACTTTTGAGTCCAAGTTTTTGTAGCTGGTTTGGTGTTCCCCTCCTTCCACTAGGAGTCCTGTCTGGCTAGGAGGCAGTCTCTTCGGTCTCCATGACCCCTGCTACCAGGAGTCATAACTAGAGTCACCCCCATATCCTCACAGAGCCTACCCTATTGTAGGTCTCCAGCTTGTCTCAGCAATGCCCCCCCCCGCCCCGCCCTGTTTCTCTTCTCTCTCCAAGCCTTCTGTCCTTCCGCCCGCACTCACCACATCCGATCGCACCCTCATTTCCCTCCCTACTCCCTCTCCTACCCTGTTCCCTCTCCTCATCCACTTCTGTTGTCTGCTCTATTTCCCCTTCTAAGTGAGAGTCAAGCATCCTCCCTCGGACCCTCCTTCTTACTTAGCCGCTTAAGCAGAGGTCTTTAGATATGTGGAAATTCAAGTTGTGTGTTTTATGTGTACTTCTTCTGCATGTACATAAAAAATTGCCTTGCAAGAAGAAAGCAATGAAGACATTTTTAAGGAACTAACTTGCAGCAGATACATAAGTAAGTGCTGGGCACAAAGCAAGCTGCTTAAAACTCAGCTGATCTTCTGTAGACTCAAGGCGATGATGATTTCCAGAAGAGCAGATGGAGGCTCTTGCCCGGGGCATGAGGCAGCTGGACACTTGCAGCAGATATCCAAGTATGTCCATACACAGCTATGGGAGAACATGCCTTCATCTACTTAGCTGAGGCTTTGTCATCTTGAAACAGAAACACTTAAAATAGTTTAGTTAATTCAGCTAAGAGTTTTATATATTTTAGTCTGATCATATTCACCTCTTTCCTAATCTTCCTCATTCCCCAATTCCATACCCAACTCACTTTGTGTACTCTTTGACACAGAGTCTGCATAGGCCCTGGCTGTGTGGTCATCCACTTACCAGGGGCCACACTCTTAAAAAAAAACTGTCTTTCCCTTCCCAGGAAGCTATCAATGACTAGGCGTTGACCTTAAACTTTGAGTCTCTCAGAAGGAAGGAAAATAACTTTCTTTTCTTTTCTCTTTCTTTTTAAAAAATGATTTTGTTTATTCAGTCTTTTCTGCTTTTTTGTTTTGTTCTTTTTTTTTTTTTTTTTTTTTTTTTTTTTGTCTCTTGAGACAGGGTTTCTCTGTGTAGTCCTGCTGTCCTTGTCTTGGTTCTGTAGCCCAGGCTGGCCTTGAACTCATGGAGATCCACCTGCCTCTGCCTCCTGAGTACTGGGATTGAGGCACAGGCTACTACCACCCAACCACCCAGCTTGGAAAATAATTCTCTAGTTAAAACTCTTTTTTTGTTTGTTTTTTGTTTTTTTTTTTTGAGACAGGGTTTCTCTGGGTAGCCTTGGCTGTCCTGGACTTGCTTTCTAGACCAGGTTGGCCTTGAACTCACAGAGATCCCCCTGCTTCTGCCTCCTGAGTGCTGGGATTAAAGGCGTGGGCCACCATGCCCAGTTTAATAGGCTTACTTTTTAAAAAAAAGTATCTTTTTAAGTGAGTTAAAATAGTTTGGTCTTAAAGGTTTTAATGGGTGGGGAGTGAAACAAAGACCGCATTTGAGAAACTTCAGGATTTCAAATCCTCTTTCACATTGATGCATCAGAAAGAGCTCCATTAAAATGCACTACATGTGTTTTTTAATTAAGATGTCGCCTTCTTGTTTATTTATTTTTCTGGGCAAGGGGGATGACTGTCTTTTTTTTGAAGTATTCTGCATTCTGTCTTTTTGTGTGCGCCCACTTTGTTTCTGTATTTGGCTCCAGAGGTTGTTTGCTTGCTGGGTCTCCTTGGGCTTTGCAACAATTCTTCCACCGCCTTCCGTCTCAGCCACATGCAGTTCTTTCTGGTTGCCTGGAGGCTGAGCAGTGGGGGCGGGATGTGTTGCAGTTTAGGACGGTCATGTGTCCATGGCTGGCGGCTCTGGGCTCTGTTCTCTGTCACACCTGATCGGACTCTTGAGACATTTTGCCCCAGGGACTGGGTCTGGTTAAAATTAACTGTCTAGAACACTAGCAACTATCCATGAGAAAAGTTGTGAAAGAAACAGAAAAAAGGAGGGTCGTTCTCGGGAAGATGAAGGAAAACAGGACAGGAAATGGGCGAGAGCTGAGGCAGAGCCACAGTTCTTATCACAGGCAAATTGGGGCACATCAGGGCCGTATCACGGGAACATGGGTCATGGCCGGCACTTCACAAGCTGCCTGCCGGTAACGGCCACTTATTGTGAAATCATGAATTTATGGATGCTCAGGAGGGAAGAATGCAGTATCTCTTGAGAGACTCCCACGAGAGGCTCATAGTGCTGTTCCCACAATGTTAGCCTGAACCCAAGCATGCTGATGTATTTCTATGTTGGAGTGCGATGTGCACCCTTATTTACTGCAGCCTGCAGACAAGCCGTTGTTTTCCTGCTATGCAGAAACCTTCCCTTCCCTACTGTGCCTCGGGTCAACACTTGTAAACTCCTCTCAGACAGCTGGCTGTGTATTAAAGTCTATTTATATCAGCTATGGACAAGTGATTGTTTGTGGGGGATTGTCACTTCTGCTTTGGAGGACAATGGGGGCATTTCTTCTGTGCCCAGTGGGTTCAGCTGCTGAACTCAGCGAGCACTGCCTTACTAGGCCCTCTGTGTCTGTGGACCGATGTTCTCAATGGTGCTGGTGCTCATTTAAAATTCAGCACTGGCCACAGACACTTCATTACAGAGTCAAGGGGGTCGCACTTTGGAGCAGGGAGCTAACATTTTGTGTGGATCGCATGAGTACAAGAGTGCTCATAGCAAAAAAAAAAAAAAAAAAAAAGAGTGCTCATAGCATTCATACTTACAAATCAATGTAAAAAATACCTATATGAAAACAGATTATTTTTGTCATTATAGATCCAGTTAGAAGTTAGAGTACAACCATATGCTTAAAAACTTCTACTCTAGATTCCTCAGGTATTCTTAGAGTTCAGAAGTTTTTTTTTTCTTCAGTTAGAAAATAGAACAACTTGTGTCAAAACTAAAATGTGCTGGTCACGCATGGGCAGTAAAATAAAAAATGCAAATGGGAAAAATCTGTTTGAGTTGGTCGAGATGTCTTAAATAGTATTTTTCTTTTTCAAGAGAATATTTGTTTGATGGTATGGGAAGTATTCATTTATAATCAGTGGAAAAATACAAGTTTCATGGGATGTAAAAAAAAAATTAACTATGATTACCCATACCTATCTGTTCACAGAAAAAGAATAAATATAGTTAGGGGGAAAATCTGGTTGTTATTGGGCTTTTGGTAGATTTTTTTAGTTAGATCAAAATTTTCTTCTATTGAAAATAGATTTTTTTTCATACAATATATTCTGACTACAGTTTTCTCTCCCCAACTCCTCCCAGTTCCTCCTCACATCCCCTCCCATTCAGCTTTACACAGTCTGTAGTTAGAAAACAAATAGGCATCTAAGGAATAATAGTAAAATAAAATCAGATAGAACAAAAACACACGAATCAGAACAAGACAAATAGGAGAAAAAGGAGTTAGAGAAAAAGCATAAAAAACAGACCACAGAGACAAACATGTTCATACACATGGCTGTCGCGTAAAAACTCAGAATCGAAGCCATACTAATCCAAAGGACCTGTAAGGTTTAAAACAAAACAAAACAAAACAAAACAAAACAAAACAAAACCAACAGCCTTGACACACATTATGAGACAGAGACAGAGAACGTCCTAAGATGTTGAGTTGGTTTCCTGTTGGCCGTTTTCTTAAGGGTGCTTGGTTTCCCCTTGGAGAAAATTAATTTTTCATTTGCAAGTAGTTATCAGTTGGAGCTGGCTTCTGGGTTAGGGAAGAGTGTGGGTGTCCACCTTTCTCAGCTCTAGGACCCCATCTGACGCCGCCCCACGCATGCCCTGTGCGTGCTACCTCCCTTGGTCTCTCTGAATTCCTCTGTGCATCAACGGTAGCCCTCTGTTTAGAAGACTTTTCCCCCTTGCTGTTCTCTATCCTTTCTGGCTCTTACAATCTTCCTGCCTTTTCTTCAGTTGGATTCCCTGAGCCCCGAGGAGAGAGATTTGATGGAGACGTCCTGCTTAGGGCTGAGTATTTCAAAGCAGGTTTTCTTGTTTTTGTTGTATTGCTCTTTATCCTTTTTTCCAGCCTTTTGGAAAACAGAGTGAAATAGCATTTCATTCCAGAACAATATATCTGGGGCTTTAGCATGAGAAAAAGCATGGAGAACAATTAAAATGACTTTTCCCCTGTTCAGATAGCATTTTGGTATATTAAAAAGAGACTTGTTTGCACATGGTTAACAAAACTCACCTGAAAAGCTTTAAGCTCAACTTACAGTGAAAATGACTACAACGTCCTTCCATAGTTATCAGTCTAAGAGGAAATAACTGCACGCCGGAACACAAACAGATGGACTCCATGTCCAGGGAGGAGTCTCCCACAAGTCTAGTTAGATGCTGATTTTGATTTCTGTGTTCATTTCATCTGGCGAGCCTTAGTGTTATCACATCTTCACTGTTGCCTTCACGTCTTCATGGTACAATCAAGACGATTTTGAGTGACTTTTAAGAAATAAGTTTCGTATCTTAAAGTTTCCCAATTCTCAGCTGCTTTTTGTCCCCACTAAACCGCGTCGTTGTAATAAACTCACAAATGGAAATGTCACCTATCTAGATTAAGGTATCTGATGCTTACTTCAAAAACTTTTACAAAGTTAACGATTGCGTTTTTACTTGCTTATTTTGTATGTGCGCTTGTGCGAATGTGTGTGGGAACACATGTGGAGGCAGAGGGTAATTGGTGGGGGTCAGTTCTCTTCCGTCATGTGGGTGTCCCGGGCTAAAAGTTACTTAGGTTGTCATGCTTAGCAACGGGAAGCTTTTCCTGCTGAACCACCTTGCTGGCCTTTGCTGTGATTTTCAAATCAGTAAGTCATCCCTGAATAACTATCTTTTTTTTTTCTTGTGTGTGCTTAACAACTTCTTGAAGTTTTTTTTTCCCCACATCTCCCTGTTTCTGAGGGTATATAGGGAGCAAATTAGAAAAGACATAACCGTGTGTGCTGCCGCATCTTGGGCGTGGGGGCCTCTTGGAGGAGGCTGTGTCCTTGTGGGTCTATTGTATCCACAGGAAGGACATTAATGCTGAGGCCTGAGTGGCAGAGCCAAAGCCCTCTCGAGAGGACTCTGTAGAGCGGCACAGTGGTTCTGCCCTTACCCAGGGAAAAGTCCTGGATTCTTCCAGAACGAGAAACTTGCTCTGCAGATTCTGGGACCGGCTTCTGGTTTCTCAGATCTTCATTTTTAACCCAGGCTCCCATGCAGAGGCAGAGCGGATGCTGGGGGCTCTTTGAAGCTTTCCGTGGGTCTACGTCATGTCGAGGTATCAACAATGGGACGAGAGAACTGTCAATTCATCTCAAAAGCTCCTTTCTGTGGCCTTATCAGGGGAAAGAGAGAAATATTCCACAGTGGCTGATGCCAAGTGGAAATTAGCAACCAAAACCGGACGGTGAGTATCAAAGAGGCCGCTCAAAGTTAGCAGTTTTGTTTCTATTCCGAAGAGATTTGAGTTAAAAAAAATTGTTGTTGTTGTTGTTTTGTTTTGTTTTTTCTCTAGACAAGGTCTCTCTGTGTAGCCTCGGCTGTCCTGGACTCTCTTTGTAGACCAGGCTGGCCTCGAACTCATAGCAATCCTCCTGCCTCTGCCTCCCGAGTATTTTAAGGTTGGCATAAAAAGAACTGGACTTCACCATTGTGCTTTATTTTCCTTTGTGGTGTTGGAGAGTGAACCCAGGGCCTCGCACATGGTAGGGAAGCTGCTTAACCAGTGACCGGAAGTACGTGATACCCACAGCCTCTCCCTGAACCTGGAGCCCATTGTGTCAGCTAGGCTAGCTGTCCAAGTTGCAGGGAGCAGCCTGTTTCTGTGCTCCCCAGCTCTAGAAGTTTTTCCTTCTAGAAATTACAGTGCTTGGCCCTCCTAAGAACTGAGTTCTTGGAGGAAAATTGATGTCAGCCAGGCAGCTCTGGGAAAAGGAGATCAGACACATTTTTATTCTTAGGAGTCATCAGGTAGGGTAGGTTTCTAGGAATGATGGATGGCTGGTGATCTGGAGGGTTGTAATGGTGGAAAGGAGATTTCCCACTTCCTGACATGATTGATTGGACACTGCTTTATCAAAGCCTTCTAGGAAATTTACAAAGGCGAGGAGGATGGGTCATTCAGGAAAGAGATTTAAAGTCATCTATGAGGGGGTAGGAAGCAGGAGAGAGAAGACAGAAGAGCCAACCTAGCATGGGAGTTGGGTGAACAGATCGGAAATGCCTGGGGGAAGGGGGAAAGAAGTCACTGGTTCCTCCAAAGAAATCAACATGGAGGCCAGTGTCACTTCATGCTGCCTCATTAGATCCACACATGCCTAGGACATTAGCACCTTCATGGAGAGGCTTCAGCCATGAAACCAGCTTCTGACCTTGAAAATAACTCATGTGGGGTGTGAGGGAGACACTATTCCATAATCATCTTTAGAATTCCACCAGGAGCCTGGGGTGATGGCGCAGACTTTTAATCCCAGCACTTGGGAGGCAGAGGCAGATGGATATCTGTGAGTTCAAGGCCAGCCTGGTCTATAAAGTGGGTTCCAAGACAGCCAGGGCTGTTACATAGAGAAACCCTGTCTCAGTATATATATAAAGAATTCCACCATGGAAACTCTCACAGGAATTAACTCTGGATCAGGTTGAAGGTAAACAGATACTGTGGCCATGTAGCCTTTGGGAAGGTGATGCCCAGGGCCTAGAACCAAATGTTCAATTCAAATCTTGCTTAAGTGATTTGCCACAGTGTGTCCTTAGGCACATTAATTTCTTTTAATTAATTAATTGATTGATTAATTAATTAATGTACTTACATCCCGATCACAGCTCCTCCTCCCTCATCTTCTCCCAGTCTCTTCCTTTCACCTCACCTCCACCCATCTCCGTTCCCTTTCTCTTCAGAGAAGGAGAGGCCTTGAATGTGTATCAAGCGGTCTTGGCATATCAAGATGCATAGGACTAGGCACGTCTTCTCCTATTGAGGCTAGACACGCATCCCAGTTAGGGGGAAAGGATCCAATGGCAGGCAACAGAGTCAGAGACAGCCCCTGCTCCAGTTGTTAGGGGACCCACATGAGGTCCAGGCTGCATATGTTACATATGTGTAGGGAGGCGGCCTAGGTCTGTCCCATGGATTAGTTTCCCTAATTTCTTTCTCAGCCCATTTATTGTTTGTATTTAGGAGGGCTATTGATTTTTTGAGTTAATTTTGTAACCAGCCACTTTGTTGAAGGTGTTTATCAGCTGTAGGAGTTCTCTGGTACAATTTTTGGGGTCCCTTATGTATACTCTCATATCATCTGCGAATAGTAATACTTTGATTTCTTCATTTCCAATTTGTATCCTTTTGAGCTCTTTTAGTTGTCTTATTGCTCTAGCTAGAATTCCAACTACTATATAGATCTGGAGAGAGTGGGCAGCCTTTTCTTGTCCCTGATTTCAGTGGAATTCCTTTAAGTTTCTCTCCATTTAATTTGATGTTGGCTATTAGCTTGCTGAATAGCGCCTTTATGTGTTTAGTTATGCCCCTTGTATCTCTGGTCTCCCCAAGACTTTTAACATGAGAGGGTGTTGGATTTTGTCAAAGGCTTTTTCAGCATCTAATGAGATGATCATGTGTTTTTTTTTCAGTTTGTTTATATGGTGGATTATAATGATGGATTTTCATATGTTGAACCATCTCTGCATCCCTAGGATAAAGCTTATTTGATCACTGTGGATGGGATATATTTAATGTACTCTTGGATTCAGTTTGCAAGTACTTTTGCATCAAGGTTCATAAGGGAAATTGGTCTGAACTTTTTGTTGTTGTTGTTGTTGAGTCTTTGTGTGGTTTAGGTATCAGGATGATTGTAGTCTCATAGAATGAAGCAAGTTTGCCAATGTTCTATCTGTTTCTATTTTTGTGGACTAGTTTGGGGAATATTGGTATTAGCTTTTCTTTTAAAGTCTGATAGAATTCCTCACTCAAACTATCTGGCCCTGGGCGGCTTTTTTTTTTTTTTTTTTTTTGGTAGATTTTTATTGGGTGCTTCTATTTCCTGAGGGGCTACAGGTCTACTGAAATTATTTACCTGATCTTGAGTTAACTTTGGTAAATGGTATCTATTAAGAAAACCATCCATTTCATTTAGATTTTCCAATTTTGTGGAGTATAGATTTTTGAAGTAAGACCTAATGATTGTTTGGATTTCCTTGGTATATGTTGTTATGCCCCCCCTTTTCATTTCTAATTTTGCTAATTTGGATATTCTGTCTGTGCCTTTTAATTAGTTCAGCTAACGGTTCGTCTATCTTGTTGGCTTTCTCAAAGAATCAGCTCTTGATTTTGTTGATTGTTTGTATTGTTCTCTTTGTTTCTAAGTTATTGATTTAAGCTCCGAGTTTGATTATTGCTGGCCCTCTACTCCTTTTGGGTGTGTTTGCTTCTTTTTGTTCTAGAGCTTTCAGGTGTGCGGTTAAACTGCTAGAATGAGATCTCTTTGTGAGGGTACTTACTGCTGATAGCCTTCAACACTGATTTTGTAGTGTCCCATACGTTTGGGTATGTTGTGCCTTCATTTTCATTGAATTCTAGAAAGTCTTTAATTCTTTTCTTTCTTTCTTGACCAGATGATCATTGAGTAGAGAATTGTTCAGTTTCCAGAGGCTCATAGGCTCTCTGCTGTTCCTATTGTTGTTGAAGTTCAGCATTAGTCCATGGTGATCTAATAAGATACAAGGGGCTGTTTCAAAATTTTTTGCATCTGTTGAGACTTGCTTTGTGATCAAGCATATGGTCAATTTTAGGTTCTGGGAGGTGCTGAGAAAAGGGTATATTCTTTTATGTTTGGGTCAAATATTCTATGTATATATATGTTAGGTCCATTTGATTCATAACACCTGTTAGTTTCATTATTTCTCTGTTTAGTTTCTGTCTTGATGACCTGTCCATTGGTGAGAGGTAGGTGTTGAAGTCTCCCACTATTAATTTATGGGATTTGATGCATGGTTTAAGCTTTAATAATTTTTTTTATGAATATGGGTGCACTTGCATTAGGGGCATAGATATTTAGAATTGAGATATCATCTTGGTTGATTTTTTTCCTTTCATAAATATAAAAATATTTTCCCATCTCTTTTTATTAATTTTGGTTGAAAGTCTATTTTATTATATATTAAAATGGCAACTCTAGCTTGTTTTTTGGGTCTGTTTGCTTGGAAAGCCTTTTTCCAGCTCTTTACTCTGAGGTAATATCTATCTTTGTTGCTGAGGTGTGTTTCTAGTATGTACCAGAATGATGGATCATGTTTTCACATCCATTTTGTTAGCCAGTGTCTTTTTTTAATTGAGGAATTGAGTCCATTGATGTTGAGAGATATTACTGATCAATGATTGCTAATTCTTGTTATTTTGATGTTGGTGGTAGTAGTAGTAGTAGTAGTAGTGTGTGTGTGTGTGTGTGTGTGTGTGTGTGTGTGTGTGTGTTTCTCTTATTTTCATTTTGCTGCAATGGGGTTATTTATTTCCCCATGTTCTCTTGGGTGTAGTTAATCTCCTTGGGTTGGAGTTTTCCTTCTAGCATCTTCTGTGAGGATGGACTTTAGGGTAGATATTATTTAAATTTGGTTTTGTCACAGAATATCTTGTTTTCTCCAACTATTGTGATTGAAAGATTTGCTGAGTATAGTAGTCTGGCCTGACATCTGTGATCGCCTAGAGACTGCAAGATATCTGCCCAGATCCTTTTGGCATTTAGAGTCTTTGTTAAGAAGTTGGGTATAATTCCAAAGATCTGCCTTTATGTGTTACTTGACCTTTTCCCTTGAAGCTTTTAATATTCTTTTGTTCTTGTTGTTGTTCTATACATTTAGTGTCTTGATTATTATTTGCCAGGAGGATTTTCTTTTCTAGTCCAATCTATTTGGTATTCTGTAAGCTTCTTGTATGTTTATGGTTATATCTTTCTTCAGGTTGGGGAAATTTTCTTCTATGATTTTGTTGAAAATATATTCTGGGCTTTGGAGCTGGGAACCTTCTCCTTCTTCTATTCCAATTCTTCTTAGGTTTGCTCTTTTCATAGTGTCCCAGATTTCTTGGATGTTTTGTGTCAGGAACTTTTATATTTAACATTTTCTTTGACCGATGTATCTTCTACACCTGAAGTTCTCTTTTCCGTCTCTTGTATTCTGTTGGTGAGGCTTGCATCTATAGTTCCTATTCTCTTCCCTAGGGTTTTCTTCTCCAGAATTCCCTCAGATTATTTTTTCTTTACTGCTTCTATTTCCATTTTTCAGGCCTTGAACAGTTTTGTTTGTTTCCTTCACCTGTTTGTCAAGGACAATAGAGCACAGGGGACCATAAATTAATTTCAGAGTTTCTTCATTTACTGTTAATTATTATTATTATTTGTAGTACTATAGATCAAGGGAAGGCCTTTCATATGCTAAGTGAATGCTCTATGACGAAGCTGTGACTCACCTCTTCACTTATAAAATAGGGACAGCAGTACTAAGATGATTAATTCTGTAGCTGCTCCACCTTGTGTAGTACTTAATAAAGTAAAATACATAGCAATTACTGGTTCCTTTGTTTTCCTTCCTCCTCCTGTTGCTATGCTTAATTTCTGAAAAAAGTAAAAACTTAAGTATCAATATTTTTTATAGACCAGTCTCTCTGTTAATTCAGTTCATAAAATAATAACAGACTGTGGATCCTTGTTTAATTTTCTTATATGTACAATGCAATGTTCAGTTCCTGTGGACCACTGACTTACTTACTCTTTTTCTAAATTAAAGACTGAATGCTGGTTTGTTTAAGTAGAGTTTGAACTCTATCAAATGCAACAGACTTTTCTATAAAGGAAGACTAACTCCATTACCATCATTTAGATATTAATTGGACATACCAAGCAGTCCCATGTCTCCTCAATTCAATCTTTGCAGTGTTCCTTCAGAGTTATTAAGAGTGGCCTGCTTTAAATAAGGAAATATTAATCTCAGAACTGAAGTCGCTTGGCAAGATCTGAGAGCCAGGAGGGACAGGAAGGAGACTTGCAGTTCAAGTACTCATCGTCTTTTTGTCCCGGGTTATTGTTGTTGTTTTGTTTGTTTTGTGTGTGTGTGTTGTCAACCGGACACAAGCTAGGGTTATTTTGAGACGATAAAACCTCAACTGAGCAAATGCCCCCAACAGATTGGCCTGTAGGCCATTTTCTTGATTCACAATTGGTGTGTGAGGGCCCAGCCCACTGTGGGCAGTGCCACCCTTAGGCCGGTAGTCCTGGAGTATATAAGAAGACAAAGTAAGCCAGGAGGAGCAAACCAGTAAGAAACATTCCTCAACACCCTCTGCACATATCAGTTTATGCCTCAGAGTTCTGGGCTTAGCTTCTCTGGAAGTAGATTGTACCCTGTAAGCCAAATAAACTCTTCTCTTCCCAAGGTGCTTTTGGTCATTGTGTTTATTACAGCAACAGAGACCCCTGCTATGATGATACTGGCCATCACCATTGTTATTTTATATTCTTCTCTCCCCTGGTGGTGGTGGTGGTAGTGATGGTGTTGGTGATGATGGTGGTGGTGGTGGTAGTGGTAGTGATGGTGGTGGTGGTGGTGATGGTGGTGGTGATGATGGTGGTGGTGGTGATGGTGATGGTGGTGATGGTGGTGGTGGTGGTGGTGGTGGTGGTGGTGGTGGTGGTGGTGGTGATGGTATGGTAGTGGTGGGAGATGCTCAGATTCAAGGGACCTTGCAGTGAAATATCCATGAGAGAACAAGGAGTATGAAGCTTTGCCTCTGTCTTACTAGCTCAACTTTTGTAACATGGGGATTCCTGTTTAGTGGTCAACTCTGATACTACAACCTTGGAGTGTGGTGTGTGTGTTTCCAAGTTTGTCCTCTTTGTACCAGCCTGTGTATAGGGGAAGGGATAAAACTCAGTGAGGTAGTCTGAGGAAAATCTCACCAATATATCTTAGGCTGTATCTTCTTATAAAACAGGGGCAACAATCAGAATACAAAAACAAATACAGCAGACCGCACCCTAGGCTACTTTAAAAGGCACATTTACACATGAATATCTCCAGAAGAAGAAACTCCAAAATATCACAATGAAAATTTTAGGAAAAGTTAACTATATCAGACAGACTTGGGCTGATTTTCATTGTATCCATTTCTACTTCTGTGTTTCCTTATTCTTTTATAATGTGCATTCATTGATTTATGATAAAAAATCTGAAATAAATCCTCATTATAGAAAATTTAGGGAAATAAAAGAAATGTAAATAAGCAAGTGATAGTCTTCTCATTTCTACCAGTAGCTAAAGATGTTGGTGGCACTTTCTGCTAAAAATTTATTTCTAGTCATTTATTTTTATTGCTAGTCATTTCTAAATGTGTGCATATTATGTGATAAAGACCGTACATTACTTAAATTCAGTGACTTCTTTTACAAACATTTTTAACCTTATAAAGTAGTATTATATGTTTACTATTATTTAAATGCAACATTATAGATGATATGTATAGTTAACCATTGTTATTTTATTTTTCTTTTTCATAATACTTCTATTGATTATTTGGGAATTTCATATTATGAATCCAAGTCATACTCACTTTCCAATCTTTCCAAGGTCCATGTCCAACCCTTGTGATACCTGGCAATAAAAAAAAGAAAAAAAATTCTCTTTTTAATGATAGCTTTCAATATGTAGCCAACAACTTTGTTCATGAACCATTGACTAGATTTCAGACTATTTCCTAGTGAACAATCATAATTTGGTTATCTGTTGCTACATAATAAATCAGCATAACATTTAATATCTTATTACAGTAAGTCATTGTCCCCTCTGGTGGTTCTATCTAGGGTGAGTGGGTTGAGCATTTGACATGATTTCTTCATGCACATGGGCTCTTTCCTATGGTTCTCAGGGTGAGATGCAGGAAGTAGAAACTGACAGTTCTTTTAAAGATAAGGGTCCAGATCTATCACAGTGTCGCCGACACTTTATTCTACAGCTGACAGCAATGTAATAGGGTGTGTGTTTCCCTCCCAGCCCCCAAATCCTGCAGAGTGCCTTGGATTGGGTACCTGTATCCTCGAGCATCTTAGCATGAGCTATGAGAACATGTGGGTTTGAAGATGTCACCTTCCCAGCCAAGGCATAAGCCACTTGTGCATTTTTATCACTGGCTGTATATTCAATGTTGGTGTCTTCTAAGCAAAAGCCAAACTTAAAGCTAAGCTCCAGGCCAGACCTCCTTGGTTGTTATGTAATCCGTGTGAGCCTAAGACTGTCCCCAGAGTGTCTGCACTGAACAACGTTTGATTTAATTAGAATTTTAAAACATGAAAACAAAACAGTCCTGTCTTCAAGAAATGGTTGGTATCAGAGCTGTGGGGATAGCTCAGAGCTCAAGAGCTTGGCTGTTCTTCCAGAAGACCCGGGTTCAATCCCCATCACCACATGACAGCTCACAACAATCTGCAATTCCACATCCAGGGGACCTGAAATCCCTGTTTGGCCTCTATGAGCACCAGGCAGGAGTGTGGTGCATGGAAATACATGCAGACACCACCACCACCATCACCACCATCTAATACACTTTAAAAAGGAAATGGCAGGTGTGCTCTTATGCAGAAAGGGCTTCATTTGTTCAGTAAATCTTCTTGGGCAGGTGTGGAATTCTAGGTCCTGAGGCAGTTGCTGTGGATACCATGGCAGACAGGCCAGGGCATCCTGTTCCCCTGTGGAACTTCTTATGTGGACAGTATTCAAAGCTAACCTCGTGAATCTGTGCTGTCTGGTATCTCAACACAGAGAGAGGACAAAAAACCATCTTTCTGTAATGCTTCCAGATTATTTATTATAATTCCAGGTCAAATCTCAACAAGGAGTAACTAATCCACTCTTTTCCCTCCCCTATTTGCCAACGCCTATTTCTGACTCCCTCCCTAACTTCCCATTTAAAAATCTAAGGAAGGTACTGCTGATTGGTGGACATAGCAGGCTTCCCCAGAGAAAATGGCGTGGAGCCTACAGAGAGGGACTATGTAAAAAAGGAAACGGCTCACATGGTAACGGAGGGCAAGAAGAGTCTACTTGTAGTTGGCAATCTGGGGGGAGAGTCAGGAGGCCTGGTGATACAGTCGTTGTCCCTTGCCCCCCCCTCCCCGCCCCATCTAAATCAGTGAGCCTGAGAGTTAGGAGAGCTAATGGTGCATGGTGGGGTGGTCTCATGCATGATGTGTTCTGGTGCTGATTTCTGTGCCCCACCACATCTGGTTGCAGTCCAGATGTGGGCATTGTCATTTCTAATGAAGAAGCTCGGCTCTCAAGATTGTGTAAACAACGCTCCCCAGTTATCACTGCTTGGTTAATAAAGCTTAGCCAACGACAGGGCAATGGAGAGAGTAGGCAGGGGGTGGGGGTCGGGGAGATCAGGGAGGGAGCAGAGAGGAAAAAGAAGGAAGAGATGAAAGAAGAGAGAAGGCACCAATGAAGAGTTCTCTATAGAGACAGAGAATTACAGCAGAAGGTCAGGGCAAGGCTGAGATGGCAAGTAAGGGGGCATGTGGCTGGGAGGTAGTGGACTAGCATAATTAGGTTTGAACAGATGGACGTCTGCCTAGTTATAGAGTTTAAAGCTTGTTGAATAAATTTAATAGGTCTCTGTGTCATTATTTGGGAGCTAGATCAGGTAGCAGAAAAGGCCCATGCGTGTTCCAGATTGAGCTGGAAGTCAGGACAAGATGAAAACGTTGGCTCAAAAACAGGTAGAGAAAACAAGACCTCTCTTACTCTATCTTGTTTACCCTATTCAGTTCTTCAGTGGATTGGATGGGGCCTACCCACCTCAAGGAGAGGACTCTGCTTTGCTTTGTCTGTGATTCAAATGCTAGTCTCATCCAGAAATACCTTCACAGGTACAGAATCATGTTTAACCAAATATGTGGGTGCCCAGTACCCAGGTCAAATTGGCACATACCATTGTTGATTACAGTGGAACTTAGGTCAGGTGCCCAAACTAGTTACAAGAGAGGCCAGACATGTAAGTATTTGGCCTTTCAAATGTACACAGTGAGAGATGGGTTCTTTGTCTGAAGACAAGGACTTCCTCAAGTCTCCAAAAATTTAATTTATTAATTAATCTTAAAAGCTCAGACACTGACTAGCTAGAGAGTGGCAACTGTTTTCTGCAGACTACAACCCCAATTACAAATCTGGGACGTTCTTGGCAACACTATGGTTGCTACATTATTGACTTTTTTTTTTTTTTTTTTTTTTCTGAGCTTTCAGAAAGCAAGCTGATCGGGTGAAAGAGCACCGAGAATTCCATTCTTCAGTGTGTATTTAATTATTTCTACACTGGAGCAAATGCCACGGGCTGAATATTTTCATGGGAATTCAGGCCCCACTCTCTTTGGCAGTGAGTCCTAACTATTTTTGGAAGTTGAAAAAATATGCGGAGAATCTGGTTTACTGTTGGTCATGTACAGTAATGTTATTTTGGTGTATCTGGGACAATGACACAGCCGATGCTTGTTTTTAATTGCCTTTCTGGGGACGTAAGGGTGGACTAAGCGGTCAGGAATAAGGCAGAAGGAACACAGTTGGCTCAGGTCCTGTCCCATTGCTCTGTATTCGGTCATAGGAGCGCCACCTCCCCCAGAGCCCCCCAGCCTGCTTTCTGAGTTTATTCCCATCTCACTATAGTTTGTTCTCCAGGAGCTGCTGGGAAATGTCCAACCTAAGAGTCAGGAAACTAGTATGGATTGTAGCTGTGTCACCTAATCACTGTGGTGTTGGACAAGTGGTTTGGGTATTTAGAGTCTGTTTCTTCTTTTTTATTTTTTCTTTTGGGAAGGTAAGGGTCTTGTGAATCTCAGTAGTTTTATTGAAGAAACAAAATAATGAAGTGACCCCCCCCCCATCAGGATACTTTGGGCTGTAAAACAGAATACCAAAATAAAACGGCTTTAAAAATAAGAAATGCGCCTCACATAAATAAAAAATCCTGGACTTTGAGTTATTTCAGGGGCCATATCAACGGTTCAAGGATGAATAACATGGGCTCTTTTGTTTCACGGTGCTGTCATCTGTAGCACACTAGTGATGTCTCTCCTTGGGCCAGATGACTACTATGAGTGATTTTATGAGAAAACATCTGGAAAAGGCTGGCTTCTAGGTCCCATGCCACTATCTCAAAGGAAGGCAAACAAACAAACAAATAAAAAAACCTGAAAAAAAAAAAAGAAAAACAAAAAACCAAAACAACAACAACAACAGCAGCAGCAATAAAACAAAACAAAAACCAAAACCATGATTATGATTAGAAACCTTTCTATCAGGGAAGTAGGAATACAGAACTGAAGAGCTTCCAGCTTCCAGTCTCCTATGAGTCTATATGGTTCCTGAAATCTGTATCCGTGAAGGCAAGTGTTGGGGGATGGTCTGGTGTATTTTGATGCTAGTTACTACTTGCTGTCTCTGTGCCCCACTTTTTGATTAATAAAAAGCCTTCCCACCTGGGCAGGACAGAGGAGATAGAGGTGTGGCTAAGATTACCTGGGGTGGGGTGGAGAGAGAGAGAGAGAGAGAGAGAGAGAGAGAGAGAGAGAGAGAGAGAGAGAGAGGAATTCTGGGAAGAGGAAGAGAGACTGCCACAGAAAAGAAGGAGAAAGGCAGGAGGGGGAGAGGAAGGCCGCCATGGGTTAGACGGAGGAGAAGCACATACTGGTGTGTATAGGAATTTGGCCCAGATGAAGAACAGTATCAGGTATTTCGGATTATGGATGGGAAGTTGCTTGATAGAAATTGGTAGACGTAGATGGCATAGGATTGGGGCAGGTATGACATACCCACTATGGGAGGTAGTTTAGGGGATTGATATCTGCCCTGCCCCAGGTTAACTCAGGCTATTTTAAATTATAACAAGTGTCAGTGTCTTAATTGATTGCTAGCTGCACATACTGATAATATTAATAGTACTGGTGATATAAAAACACTAGGCAAGGGCCGGGGTTAGGCCCTGGTACACTGGTGTTGGGGCTTACATGACTCTGGAAAGATAAGCAACAGTAGCCTTCTCCCAGGAAAGGCAATATTTACAGGGATGTAAATGGCACTTGATAAATTCTCCTTCATGGGTATTGTGCTTTGAATGGAAATGGCCCCCATAGACGACTATGAGGTGTGGCCTTGCTGGAGGAAATGTGTCACTGAGGGCGGGCTTTGAGGTCTCAGAAGCTCAAGCCAAGTCCAGTGGCTCACTGTCTCTTCCTGTTGGCCTGTCAATCCAGATGTAGAACTTTCCAGCACCGTGTCCGTATGCTTCCCACGATGACAGTAATAGACTAAACCTCTGAATGTAGCCAGCCCCAATTAAATGCTTTTATTTATAAGAGTTACCATGGTCAATAGAAACTCTGAGACAACGCGGGAGAATTCAAAGAGCCTGAGTGGGTGCGGCGATTGCATTCGTAGCAACACAGACGACTGCATCATGTTAAGGCCTTTTCCTTTCTGATTTCTATCTCTTTCTGTATCTTCATCATGTGACAGTGTGGGAAAGATCCCACGTACCTTGGTCACAAGTTGGATTCTTAGAAAGTAGACACCGAGACAGGGGTGAGGGTGTGAGTGCAGATCTTCCAAGGGAACTTGCCATCAACCCTCTGTGGAGACTTTCTTGTCACTGCTTCATGTGGCTGAAAAGTGTTAGCGCATTTGGAAGTTTTGAATTTGGGATGCTAAACCAGTAAAGACCATACAAATATTCCAAACTTTAAAAAATGTCTAGAAACTTGAAAAATACTGAGACATTCCTGGTCAGGCATCTTTTGGACAAGGGATTCCACTCACTCTAACTTACAACCATTGGTTATAACAGTGGCTTCAACGTAACAAGGCTCGGCCATGACATATAGCATATGTATATATGTATAGATATATGGCTGCTGGTGCCTTAATATGTATACTTACATACATACATACATACATACATACATACATACATACGATAGATAAGAGCAGGCCCTATGTAATTGTATATCCTCTTTGGTGGCTTATATAATGTCATGAACTTTTGAGGCCCTAAATAAACATTTCTCAAGGTAACCTTTAGTAGAAGTTTTATTTCCTTGGTAGAAACAGCCTATGCAAATTTTAGATGTAACAAGGACCATATACTCATTTTAGATCATGTTTTTTTATTTCCTATCAATAATAAATGTTTTGGGATTATTTGACAGAGCAGTGTTGGACTTTTACCAATCTCACGGAATAATTAGATTGCTTTTTTAGCAAATCTAAGGGATCCCCCTGTCTCCACCTCCTCTGTGCTGGCATTTCATGTGTACTCATCTTAGGTCTTGTTTGTAGAGCAAGCACTTCACTGACTGGGCCATCTCCTCAGCCTCAAGACCTCCCCTTTGCAGCTCTGTTATCGTCTGGACTTGCTGGCTCCGAAGCAGTTGTAGGTGAAGCTGCTGATGCCTTAATGCAGATCAGCCCTGATGGTATGAGCTGCCACTGTCCTCACTGCCCACAACTGATACATTTTAAAAATATTCTGAGCCGGGCGTGGTGGTGCACGCCTGTAATCCCAGCACTTGGGAGGCAGAGTCAGGCAGATCGCTGTGAGTGTGTGGCCAGCCTGGTCTACAAAGTGAGTCCAGGACAGCCAAGGCTATACAAAGAAACCCTGCCTTATTCCCCTAATGTCCTAGTAGGGTAAATAAAGTCTGGACACACTGGCAAGTTATTCATAATGGATGACATGCATGCTATATTATGACACATAGTTATCTTTTGGACTGTTTCTCTCTATTGATGCATAGTCCAACATTCCCAGCTGTAATGAACATAGAGCGCAGATCCAGCATTGCCAGCAAGCCCTGAATGTGTGTCTGTGATGAGAGGCCCCAGATTGTCTCAGATTCTTCATTATTGCTAATAAACACAAGCCTTCCACACAGCCCCCAAAAGTGATCAAGGAGTTCCAATTATTTTTATTTAAAAAAAAATATTTGTGTTCTCTTCTTAATAGCCATCCTATAACTCTGACCCATAATGCTTGCTTTAGCTTTGCCATTTTCTCCCTGGATTTGTGAGGGTAAAACCTGTAATTAAGAGAAATATGCTTAAGATTTGTAGAGTTAACCACTGTGATTAGCAACACAATTGTTTTCCAGTGGGGTTTTGAAAGTGTTTTCTTTGTGATTGTTCATTTTAAAAGGACCATTGCTCATTTTCTGTGACTTTATAAGGTCGTTCATCTCAATATATCATTAGCGCCTTCAGGGCCTGATAAAAATGCTGCCCAAACCCAGGGGAATAAGGCAGCAGTTTGGTAAGGAGATTGTCACAGAGTCACATTTTACTGAGAATTGTCTTTTTGAAGTAAAATTATTCTCTTAGTTACTTTTATATGGCTGTGATAAAATATCATGACCAAGGCAACCTATGAAAGAAAGCAGTTAATTAGGTTTACATTTTCAGAGGCTGGAGGGTCTATTGTGGCAGGGCAACATGGTAGCAAAAAGTTGGCACGTTTGCTGCAGTGGCTGGGAGCTCATGGCTTGATCTAGGAGGCAGGAAGGGGTGGGGAGAGAGAGAGAGAGAGAGAGAGAGAGAGAGAGAGAGAGAGAGAGAGAGAGAGAGAGAGAGAGAGAGAATATTGTCCAACAAGGCCACACCTCCTAGTCCTTTCCAAGCAGCTCAGACATGAATCTGTAGGTCATCATCATTCAAACCAGCACATTGTGTTGTCAGCGTAAATTGGGATTTTAGGCTGCAAATGGGCTGAGATTGGCTGGATTTTCTGCCTGGGTACTCCGCTCTGTCAGCATCTCAGCTCTTCTCTCCTTTGCCCAGCATGGGCACAGTCTCTCTCTGTGTCCCACTATATGTGTAGGAATGATCCCTGAGTCAGGGAGAAGGCGGCTTCTCTGGGCTACTGATGCCTTCATTGTGAAGCCTTTTGCTCGGTGGTGCAATACCAGACCCAGGAAGGAAAGATGCTTTCTTTTCATTGAGGAAAGTAAGTAGGTTAGAAGGAAATTCAACTCCTTTTAGACATGATAACATGCTGATATTTGTCAATAGCCCTTTTCACATTAGGTCTTCATTAGAACTATCCGTGGTTCGGAAAGAAACCGTAGAAGCCGATGAGATGGCTCAGGGGGTCAAGTGCTTGCTATGAAATTTTGATGACTGGGGTTGGATCCTTGCAAGCTGAAGGAGAGAACTGATTCCTGGAAGTCATCTGCTGAGCTCTGCTTATGCTCACCACCATCACATGAATGCACACACATGTGCATACATGTGCACATGCACACACACATGCACATGCATGCACACACATGCACGCATGCAATAATGAGTTAAAAAAAAAGGAATTCGGTAGTGGAGAGTTTTGTTGTCTTTAAAACCTCAGTTATGTTATGTAAACATGCTTTTGTTTTAATCTCAGGTATGGAATATGGGGCTGCTTCAGATTGTCTGCAGTAGCAGACTATTTGCCTTGTGTGGCCTCTGAAAGGGGCTCCTTGTCAGCTGCAGAAAGTTTAATTCTAAGGATTCTGGAGAGGGAATAGATGCCAGAGCCAGGAGAGAGTCGGGGGGTTTCAAGGGAGAAGAGGGCTGCTGGTGCTCCTCTCCTGCTGCTCCTGGTCGCTGTGGTTGCGATTTGATGTTAAGAAGTTGGAGCTACCCTGGACCTGCCCCAAGGAACCCCAGGATCCTAACCAGCAAGAAGCAGCTAAGGAGAGCTCCGCCCCCTCTCCCCTCTAACCTTCATTCCCTCCTACCTGGGCTTGGGATGTTGGAAGGGATGGGGGTGGAGAAGGGAGGAAGAGATGTAAGCAACCTAAAATAAAACAGATTTTAAAAATAAAGACGCCAACAGATTTCAGCAAACTCCTAAATTCTATTTACCCTGCTGTACATTCTAAGTGGCCACTATAAAACAAACTGAAGCATGAGAGAGAGAGAGAGAGAGAGAGAGAGAGAGAGAGAGAGAGGGAGAGAGAGAGCGCTCTTGTGGTTAGACGGGGCAGCTCCTCTGCTGCACATGAAGACAATTAGTTAGCAATTAGTTAGCAGGCTCGTATGTGCTTAATACATGCTCTGAGGGAGAGTGAGCCAAAGAGTAGCATGGAAGAAGATGTTTGCTATGAAATTGTCTCCCTGTTCATCATCCTTCTGTGGGGCAGTTTAGAGGGGCCTAGTTCAATGTCATTTAGCATTTGCAATCATCAATAGAAAGCCCTGTTGCTCACGCCTATAATCCTAGCATTTAAGAGCCCAAGCAAGGAGAGTTGTCTCAAGTTGTCGGCCAGCCTGGGCTACTTAGTGAGTTCTAGGCCAGCCTGAGCTGTGTAGTGTGGCCTTGTCTTAGAGTGAGAACTACAGCGAAGGAAAAAAAAATTGTATCATGGTTCATAACAGGGCTCTGTGGCTTCAGATGCATTTAATTTCCTGAGGATTGCTTAGAATTAGAAAGAAGTTGAAAGTGGTAATGGCTACCTTTCAAGAGCTGTGGAACAATTCACAAGAAATGTCTACAAAGGGCTTGGCACACCATCAGGGTGGCATAACGTCTAGCTGTTTAGTCTTGTTACTAGTAAAGCTAGTATTCCACTTGGAAAGTCCAGGTATAGGTTCATTGACCTAGAGCCTGAGTCAGGCTCTTTGTTTAGGCTAAAGACCATTTGACCTGTGAAATCTCAGGCATAGGAAAGGTGATGAGGGTTCAAACAGCCTCGTGTGGCTCAGAACTTCATTGGAGGCAACAAGGAAGCTCAGTAGTAGGATGATTATGGAAGTCGAGATGTGCTTCTTTTTGACTACTCCTGATCCCCAGAGGAAACCTGCCCTTTGAGTCTTGAGAGACAGCTGGGGTGGGGCCAGAGGCCCAGATGCTAACTGAGGATGAAGAGGGCTTGTCTCTGGGTACTAGTCAGCTGGGTTACATTTAGGCTAACTCTGGACATCAGAGCATCTGAAAAGTTTATTAGATTGGCACCTGGGACCTACAAGACAGAACAGATTCTAAATAATCCTGGCAAGAAGTCTTCTCCTAAGGGTGTTTTCAATTTAGGAATTAATCAGTCATTTTATAGCAGGTGAAATCATTAGGTCCCAGCCTGGGATTATCCTACAATTAAAAAAAAATTGCCAGATAAGCTGTTCAAGGTCTATATAATTAAGTAAAGTGACTTGTCATCAATAGAAATTTGTGCCATAACAATTCTGTTTCAAAAATCATTTGTGGGAAAAGGAATTAATATGGCCCAATCTATGCATTTATTTTAGATTTTGGCAGTAGATCCAAAGTTCCCAGGCAGAATTATTTAAGTAAGATGAAGTTTTCAATATGATTAGGATTTAGTTCCAATTTGGCTTTATGCTTGTCTATCAAACAAATGATCAGATGTTAATTAGCATTTTATACGCAAGAGTCCTTATGGCTTATTTCAGCCTCTTATTATGTAGTGGTATGTAACTGACTTAGGGCTTCTATTGCTGTGTTAAAACACATGACCAAAAGCAACTTGGGGAGGAAAGGGTTTATTTCATTGTACAATTCTCAAGTCATACTCCATCACTGAGGGAAGCCAGGGCAGGAACCGAAGAAAAAAACCACACAGGAAGGTTGCGATCATGGCTTGCTCAGATTGGTTTCTTTCTTTCTTTTGATATTTATTTGTTTATTTGTATGTATCTGAGTGCTCTAATCTTCATGTACACCCACAGGCCAAAAGGGGGCTTCAGATTACATTACACATGGTTGTGAGCCACCATGTGGTTGCTGGGAATTGAACTCAGGACCTCAGGAAGAGCAGATAGTGCTCTTAACCACTGAGCCATCTCTCCAGCCCCCCAAATTGCTTTCTTATTCTCTCCAGGACCTCTTAAAAATGCCCACACTGGGCTAGGCCTATTACAACAATCATCAGTCAAAAAAATGGCCCACAGGCCAATCGGTTGGGGATGTTTTCTCAGCTGAGGTTCCCTCGTATGTCAAGTTGACAAAACAGTAACTAGGGAAATGATTAAGAATATTTTGTGAGTTTGGGGTATCCTAGGCTACAATTTGAGTTTCAGGCCCACCTAACTATGTTACAAGTCTTTAATCTCAAAAAAAAACAACCAAAACCCAAACCAAGCCAAAAGAAAGAGCAAAATTTCCGGTGCAAGCTTATCTATGTAGACTCCTCTCATTTTTTGGATCCTTGCTACCCACAACTTGGACTTAACATCAGTATCCCCTGGGAATTAGAAACGGAGAGTTGCAGGCCCCCTCAGATCAACTAGATCGACATTTGAACACGGTCTCTAGGTCATTTGTTTGTGCAATGAATTCGAGCTCAGGCAGCTTTGCTTTAGGCCACAGGAAGCTGATCATGGGGGTAAGAGGGCTCACCAGACAAGCGGAGCTACAGATTCTTCAGGATGAGTCTATGGAACACGGATAAGATTTCTAACAGTTGACAAACAAGGTGAGACATTTCAAATGCACAGGGAAATGTGGAAACTCAGAAACAGAGCACTGTCTATTGTTTGGGTTTAGATAGGTTTATTTATAATATTTTGTCATATTTTACTTAACCCCTCTTGATTAAAGATATATATAGGGAATATATATGTATATATATATATATATCTCACAAAAATGTGCTTTTAATACCCTGGGTGTGTACAATTCAGTTGAGTTAAAAAGTGTTCACACTTGAAGAAGTGTTCACACTTATCCATCTGCAGAACCTTTATTCAGCATCTCTAAGAGAAACTCTGGCCCATTAAGCAGTAGCAGTGGTCCTTTCCCCTGGCTCTGTGACCACCATTATTCCACTTTGTGAATCTTTCTATTCTAGGTAGCTCCTCTAAGCAAAACTGGCAATATGCGTTCTTTTGAGTGTGGTTTTTTTTTTTTTTTTTTTTTAACTTACTGTAATGCTTTCAAAGCTCACTCATGTGGCATGCTCCAGAAAATTTCCTCTCTTTTAAAGGCAGAACCACATCCCACGACTTGTTTATAGCATATCTTGTTTACCTACCTATCTGTTGCTTGGTTAACACTTGGGTGGTTTCCACCATGGCTTTGTGACTAATGTTGCTATGAATACTGATGTACTAATATCTGTCTGAGTTCCTGCTATAAGTTTATTTGTTTTAATGTCCCTAGAAGTGGAACGCACCGATCATAACAGTTCTGCGCTTTACTTTTACCACCTGGCTACTTTTCACAGTGGCTGTGACATTCTTCATTCCTATCAGAATGGATGCACGGGCTTGAATTTCTCCACAGGATCATCAACACGTGCTTTCTTTTCACCCTGTCCCATCCTCACGGCTGAGAAGCGGCACCTCACTAATTTGCATTCTCTGGTGACCATGATACTGAACACCCTTTTACTTGTTATTTATTAATCTTCTTTGTGCGAATGTCTATTCAAATCCTTTGGCCAGTTTTTGTTTTAATTGATTGATATTGATTGACTGATTGATTGATACAGGGTCTCACTATGTAGTTCTAGATGTCCTGGCTGGCCTTGAACTCACAGAAATCCACCTGTCTCTGCCTTCTGAGTGCTAGGATTTAAGGCATGTGGGTCACCAGGCCTAGATCTTAGGATATTTTAAAAATAATGGCTTTTATCTTTCTCCTTGAAGTCTGGATGTCAACCCTTTTCAGGATGGATCTATAATCTTAGAATGCCCTCCAGCACTATGGGTGGTGTTTCTACTCTTCTGACTATATTCTTTAATGCATGAAAATTTTATATTTTAACGAATCCCAATTTATCCATGTTTTATTGCCTGCACGTTTGCTGCCATAATCAATAAAGCAAAGTCACGATGTTTTCCTCTCACATTTTCTTCTAAGAGTCTGATGTTTAACTCCGGCATCCACTGTGGCTTTATTTGTAAGTATGGTATCGATGATGACCTAACCTTGTTCTCTATCGTGCTGATCTCCGGTTTCCTCACTGCCGTTTGCCATTTGCTGCAGACTGTTTTCTAGTTCAGTCTTGATTCTCCTTCTAAAAACCACTTGACCGTGCTGAGAGGGCTCACTGGAGACCCTTACTTTATCCTGTTAGGTAGTCTGTCTACTTTCATACAAATACTGTACTGTTTTAAATACCATGAAAGCTAAAGTCATCTACACAGTTTTAAAGAGTATTGATAGATAATTTTAAAGAATATTTAAGGCTATTCCAACATCTATCCTTCCTCACAGGGTACCTATGAAATTGGTATGCAAAACTGCCAAGAATATTTTCATACAGTCATTATATTTTTATGTATCCATTAGTTTTTTACTCAAATATTAACTTATAAACAGCCTTTTTCAGTTTATGTTTTTTATTCTGCAATGTATTTTTACAAATGTTCTGAAATGTGTGTATGTAATCAATTACTTTTGTTTGCCATGTCATAATTCTCTCTCTATCCACACTGATTTACAGTTTCAGAGTTATTTCTCCAACAAAAGGCAGCTAAGTTGTTTCTAACATGTCTTAGTCAATGTTCTGTTGTGGTGAAGAGACACTGTGACCACAGCAACTCTTATAAAAGAAAGTATTTGACTATGGCTGCCTTACATTCAGAGGGTTAATACCCGTGGGAAACATGGAGGCACACTGGCAGACATGGTAGCTGAAAGTTGTACATACGGATTTGCAGGCAGCAGGAAGAGAGAGGTGCTAGGGCTAGTTTGACCGTTTGAAATCTCAAAGCCCACCCCCAGTGACTCACTTCCTCCAACAAGGCCATACCTCCTAATAGCACCACTCTCAAATGACCAAGCATTCAAATATATGAGCCTGTGGGGGACTGTTTGTCTTTAAACCACCACAGGTGTCTTAACATTTCTAAAAATTACAGTTGTTAAGTGTTCATGTATACATACATGTGCACACGGGTCAGAGGACAATTCCCGAGAGTCAGTTCTTTCCTTACATTGTGTGTGTCCTGGGGAGGGAGCTCAGGTTGTTGGACTTGGTGGCAAGCACCTTTAAGCACTGAGCCATCTCATGAGGATGTTTGCAAGACTTACTTCCAACTTCATTGTGCCAGCTAGCTCTTCACTACTGTAACAAGAATCTAAGACAATACATTTATAAAGAAGAAAGTTTCGCTTTGGCTCACGGTTTTGGAGGCGTCAGTCTGATGTCAGTTGATCCTGTTGCTTTTGGGCAGGTGATAAGGCAGAACACCATATCATGACAGAATGTGTGTGGATAAGCAAAGCCTTTCATCTTGTGGTGGAGACTTGGAAAAGAGAGATAGGAAGGGGCCCGATTCTTACTCTCCCCTGTAAGAGCGTACCTAGTGACCTAAGGCTTCTTACCAGTTCCTGCCTTTTCCAGGTTCCACCACCTCCCAACAGCAGCAAGCTCCGAGCAAACTTTTATAATGCACAGGCTTTAGGGATACATCCCAGATCCAAACTAGAACACCCATCAAATGCTAGCACAACCACCACACTTAACGGTACCGAAACCAGCTCATACGAAACTAAAATCCCCAGGAAACCTGTCCTGTTTGAAGTCTGATCTTAATTAATGCTGCTTTTGACTTTACAATTCCATCAATATACTAGCAGATCTTTTAAGTTGGTTGTGACTCTCCTAGGTCGGTGGCAACAGAGGATTAGTTATTCTGGGCTCACATTTTCCCGATGGTAAACGTTCAGATGCTGAGTCATAAGGTTGTCGGCTTAAGTCCCTGCTCACCCTGTCACCCATCAGGCTTAATGCTTGTCACCCTGGGAGGTGAGGGGCCTGTCCGTGATGCACAAGGCTGTTGAGAGACGTCTCAGAGGAACCAGGAAGCTGCTGTGTGGGCAGGCTTGCTGATTTGAGCAGAAGGCTAGGGCCAGAGAGTCCTAGTTCCGTCAGTTGCTGTTGTGTGGTCGCGGACGAGACTCTCAGCTTGCCCACGTTTTTCATTTCCTCGTCTACTAAGAGGCAGTGACAAGATGATGCTTTGTTCAAAGGGCTGCTCTGAGCTCTTAGCGAGATGGTGTCTATGAAGTTGCCGAGTAACTGTAGGATCTGTCATGTAAACATTAGTAGCTCCCTCATAGGTATGAAATGAAGGCCCAAGCAGGAGTTTGGTTCGGAGTGTGAAAAGAAGCTGCAACCACAGGCAAAACCAGCAGAGAGAAGTTAGCTCAGAACAGAATAAAGCAAAAACAAACAAACGAAAAACTAATATATTCTTCCGTCTCCAAACCCAAACTTCAGATAGTGCACTTAGCGGGGTTTTCTAGGCCACTAGAGAACTTTCTGTGGAAAGCACAACAGAAACTTCTTGTAACTGAAAGCTCTTCATTTTTGGTTTCGGCTAGGGGAGGTTTTGACCTCAAAAGTCTAGTATTTGCAAGCCAAGGTTTTATGTATGTATTTACATACTATTTATTTCACATCAAGTTTCCTTAAGTGGAAAAAAAAACCAACCAAACAAGAAACTACCATATTTATTACCCCCTGCTTCACAGATGACAGGAAGAGTCCCTGGAAAAATGTGGATAGGAAATCTGTTACTATAACACTCTCCACATAAGATTGAAAGATCCAGAAAGTCTGCCTGAGCAGGACATTAATAGGTAGTGAGAAGCCCCAGGGAGCCCCAGTCTCAAGTACCTTGTTGAAGTAAAATAGAAAAAAAGAAAAAAAAAGAAAGAAAGAAAGAGAAAAAGAAAAAGAGAAAGGGGCTGGTGGATCTCTGTGAGTTTGAGGTCAGCCTGGTCTATAGAGCTAGTTTCCAGGCTACAGAAAGAAATCCTCTCTTAAAAAACCAAGAGGAAGAAGAAGGAGAAGGAGAAGAGGAGGAGGAAGAGGAAGAGGAAGCAGAAGCAGAAGAGGAAGCGGAAGCAACAACAGTGAGCAGTGAATGAAAAAGACTATAACTGATGATAATGTTAACAGGTTCAGAAAACATAGAGCCTAAAACGCACGGAAGCATGGGAGAGCCTGTGTGGGCAGGCACAATGACAGTTCCTGAAAGCGTGTGTGTCACCAGATTGATGTACCTGGTATGGTTTGGAAGACAAGTCATTTAAAAATTTGACTGATTGTGTTTGTTTAGTAGGTTTTTAAATTTTTTTATTTTTAAGAGAAATTTTAGGCTCATAACAAAATTAAGCAGCCAATACAGAGCCCATGTAGCCCCTGCCCCCCTCCATCTGGTTGCTCATAAGAGCGATACATTGGTGTGTCTGTGTGTGTGTGTGTGTTTCATGGTGTTGCACATGAACGAGGGCCTTGTACATGGCACACCAGCATTCTTTCACTGAGCTGCAGCCTCAGTGCTCATACATTGTGTTTTAATTGTACATGTGCGAGGTCCTGTTTTAGTCATTCTCCGTTTCATATTCTCCAAGACATTGCTTTTTGCCACCTTCACTTTTCCTAGTCATAATATAACTCATGGACCTAATCTGAGCACTTTGATAATAATTTATTCTACAAATTGACAAAATAAAATTTATAAGTAAATAAAATTAAAAAAAAAAATCGGACTGAGTGATGCGGGATTATTATGTTCCCTACTTTGTCGAACTGAAGTTTAACTAGTTGTTTCAACAGAACAGTTTTTGAATTTTGAGATAAATATAGATAAAAATTCTATACGGAGCTGGAGGGATGACTCAGGGCTTAAGAGCACTTGCTGCTCTTGCAGAGGACGAGAGTCTGATTCTCAGCACCCAAACTGAGCGTCCCACAACTGCTCGCAACCAGCTCCAGGGGAGCCCAAACCCTCTTCTGCCCTTGGAGAGGACCTACATACATGCATATGTTGGACAACAACACAGACACATACACTAAAAAAAAGTCTCCAATGTCGTTGTATGAGGCTCAGACGATGCTGTGTCTTGGGTGAGAGTGAAGCCCAGAAGGTAGCTGGAGCTGTTAGCATATTAGCGTAGATGGGGATCCTGTCAAGCAAACACAAAAGTATGTTGTTTCTGGAAGCTGTGCGCTGGCTGTGACTAAAAACAAAACTCTCTTACAAGCAACGCTACTCGCACCAGATGAAAAAACAGGACGTGCTTTCACCTTGGTGCTTTGAAGAAATCCATTTTGCTAATTTTTCTTCATTAAACCCCAGCCAACCTCCAGCAAAATTCTGACTTCAGCTGGATTTCCGATATGTGACTGAAGGATCACACACACACACACACACACACACACACACACACACACACACACACACACACACACACACACACCCCTTCCAGTATGTCTTTAGATCCCCATTTGGGCCTTTCAATCTCTTGTGCACATTTTTGTCCAAGGCCCCCATGAAAGGATGAAAGGCGTGGTACAGGCTGTGCCTTGTGTTAGAGTCTAGAGTAGTATCTCACTGGGGTCCCTCTTGGGGTTGTGTGGGTGCTCAAAGGAAGAGGTGCCCTTTTCCAGTTTGTCTGCTCAACCTCCCCACACCCTACACATGTCTTCTTTTTCCTTGCTTACTATCTCTTTGAGCTCCCACCCACTGTTTTCTGTTTTCTTTCTTTCTTTCTTTCTTTCTTTCTTTCTTTCTTTCTTTCTTTCTTTCTTTCTTTCTTCCGTTTTTTGTTTGTTTGTTTGTTTGTTTTTTGTTTTGTTTTTCGAGACAGGGTCTCTTTGGGTAGCCTTGGCTGTCCTGGACTTGCCTTGTAGACCAGGCTGTCCTCGAACTCACATCAATCCGCCTGCTTCTGCCTCCGGAGTGCTGGGATTAAAGGCCTGCGCAGCCACCACCACCCAGCCCCACCCACTGTTTTCTAAGCATGGGTAACCCTCTGTCTCTTAATCCAAGCTATTTCCCTCACTTGGTCTTTCTTCGCTTGTATAGCCAATCGATCGGTAAAAGCGCCCCGCCCCGCCGCAAGGCTTCTTCTAACTCCAATACCTTTTATAAGATGTATTCAAGTATATGTTTGTCTAGGGTCATTTAAAGCCCAGAAGACAGCGCAGACTTCATCAGCTTGGCGCTTTTTAATTTTGATTTCCACAAGCACGGGGCAACCAAAAGATGGGAACTAGGTTGGATTGCAATGTAAAATTAAAAGCCAAACAGGAAACGAGCAATTTCTCAGCCAGCTGTTTCCTGCTGAGGGTTCTCTGTGCAGCGCAGTCTCTGAAGCCTTCCGCTGTTGGGCTTTGAACAGATTGAAATGACCCACCAGGAAAAGTGACAGCGTGACAACAACCCCCAGGGCTGTGTGCAAGCAGCGTTCAGAGCTGGCCCTGAGCTGCTGTGGAAGGACGGGCTGTTCAGGCTGGCACGTCAGAGCTGGGAGGGGGGCGGGGGGGCGGGCTCTGAAAGCTATCTTTTCTAACAGGATGAATGTGAAAAACTATTGGGGGGGGGAGGGGGGAAAGGCGGCACAAAACTGCCACTTGAGCATAGCTTCCTGTCCGTGTGGCTCTTCTCTTTGCTGACAGTTATTCTTAGACCCTTTAGCTTCAAAGGTTTCCTCTTTTCTATTTTTGGTAGCAGAATATGGATTCGGATCTGTCTAACTCCTCTCCACTGTTAATTGTGCCCCAAGGAGAGTGGGCCTGCTGTTTTCTGTAGCGACTGTGGCGCTTTCTTTTTGGCACCTCCAAATTATTTTTAATATTAAGGGCACAGATTTATGGGCAGTGGTCAGTGGGTTTTTCCAAACTCATTTGTAGTGTCTTAATTTGCAAATTCCTTTCTCTGGCAGGGGCATCTCAGAGACTGGCTCAGCACTGGGGGCTGACTTGTGTCTTGAGAGAGAGAATTCTGGTTGATAAAATAGATGGCCATGCAATGGTGGGGAAGTAAGCAAGCACAGTTTGCACCACAGGGGCATGAAATCGGTGAAACCCCGTCACCTTTTTGCAGTGTAATAACGGGTGCCTGTCTAATCCGAGATCAGCTTGTTGGAAAGTATAGCGAAAGCCACAAGGCATAGGGACCAGAGTGCGGAAGAAGACAGTGGGCTGTGCAAAGGAACACACCTTGTCTCAAGTGTCAGGGAGGGCTTGGTGAAAGGTCAAAGTTCTTCCAGCCCTCTAAATCTCCTTCTGGGGTCACTCCCATTTTTTTCCTGACCTCGTGACCACCTGACTTTGCTGATTCAATTAACAATAAGCTTGCACATGCTATTTTTAATCCAGACATCTCAACATTCTAAAAAGCAAAAAAAAAAAAAAAAAAAAGATTAAGTCTCCCATTTTGCCCTGAAAATATAGGGCTGCCTTCTTGAAGGCAGAATAGGGGCCCAAGAAGTCCTCAGCTCAGCCCAGCTGCCTCTGCCACGTGCCCCCTGGCTTCTCCCCCTCCCCCCCCCCCCCCCCCCGCTTTAAAAGGGTGACAATCTTCTTCTTGAGCAGGATTATTGTGGGAATGTGACAATGGAAGCACCAAGGGGTCTCCCTATCTTCCCAAGGTTACTCAGCAAATCTGTCTGCCCAAGTATTGAATTGATCATTGTAGTCTGCCAAAGTATCGAATCGACCATCGTAACCCCTGCCCCCCCACAAAGGCAACCTCCTTTCCATTCCATGGAAGCTCTCTCTGCTGTCAACCATATTTCAGTATGCAGAGAGCAAAACATCGGATGAGAACACAAAAGGAGTGAAACTGAGAATGCGGGTGCTGGGATTTGAACACGGGTCCTCTGGAGGAGCAGTCAGTGCCCTTGACCACTGAGCCATTTCTCCAGCCTCTGAGAACTACTTCTAGGCACTTTACAAATGGATAACTGGCAAGGGGAGGGATCCCTCAAGCTAGGTAGTATGATACATTTCTAGGGAAAGAGTCCTTAAATGTATTTTCCGTAATAGTTTTAAGTAGCTGACAGCATTTCAGGTTTGCTGTTGACAGTGAGCTTAAAAGCTAGAAGTTGAAAGAAGACTCGATCCTTAGAGTCGAATTTGCTTTCTTGTTTCTTTTCTTTCTTTTTCTCTCTTTTTTTTTTCAAGCGGAGCAAAACACTCACTTTTAATATAATATCTGGCTTTTCCTGTGTGGAAAAAAATGACCCCTCAAAATTCCCATGCAGACATTCTGCCTTCCAGGTTGGGAAAAGGTTAAAAAGGAACTGGGGGGAAAAGTCTATGGTGGCTCTCTCTGAGATGCCCTCCAACACTTGGCAGGGTGAGGTGGTCCTAGCAGGTGCTGGATTTGCTATAAATGGACAATTTATAAACAGAGCTGACAACTGGGAAAACAGAGCAGTGGAGGATGCTGGCATTCCAAGGGCTAGTGGCTGGTTTCCTATCGGACGGTCTACAGCAAGGAATTATTGATAGCTGGGACTCTCAGTGAAAGCCAGTTGGCTGACGCCTAAAAGGGCTGCGCCTCGATTGTACGCGTACGATCTGCTGCGAGATATTTTAAATAGGTCAGTGCAAATCAGCCACTTCAGGTTGTTACTCCCTTAATTAGCAGTTTAACCGCAAAGCCTTTTCCTCCCTCCTCAGCCTTGCTTGGATTTAACCCGCTTCCTTCTTCAGAAGCACAGAGGAACAGGGAAGGGGGAGGTCGCCTGTCCTAACAGAGAAGGAAGCCGGAGGAGGGTGGGACAGGAGAGGACTCGGGGAGCCTTCTTGTACACGATGCCAACATGCAATCTGGCTAAGGCAGAGTCACGCTCGCAACCCGGGGTGGTGGTTTTGGCCCTGTATCCAGGGGAAAGGGAAGAGATAGGAGGTGTTCTGTGCACTGAGCCCTGGGGCAGAAGCAGACGTGTTTAGCTGAGGTATCTGATTTCTCTTCTGCTCTTTGTCCAGAGCTACCAGCTACCAAGTCATATGCCCAGAGAATAGTCCCAGTAAGACTGTGCTTTCAAGATGTTCCTCTGGGAGCGTCCCACCACGGCTCCTACTCCTATTATTATTCTTTTTTTAAAAATATACTTTTATTTTATTACACATGTATAAAACAAACTATGTTTAGCAGGGAGAACCATGTGACAATCATGAGAATAATGAGTTCTATACATGTTACATTCATAGTGACTTGGCCATCTGCATTTGTCTCGTTTGAAGTAAGTGTTTTTCCTGTCTTGTTGGGTCTAAATTTCCGAATGAGATTCAATATTTATCCTATCTCAACTCTAATAGCTTAACTTCTTTATCTTGATCTAAAATGATCTTGTCCCCTAACCAACTGAGCTTGGTTGTAAAACTATTGTTATTCTTGTGGCTGTCACTACTGCTGCTGCCACTCGAGCCTGTTTCCCTCCAGTAGGGTTGTTTCATGGGCCTGTGTAGAGAATACTGGGCAGCTAGCTCTGTACCCATCTGCAGCGTTGCGTGAGTGCAGACCGAGCACAGCAGCTATACCTGTTTGCTCTGCATAAATGGTTTTTCCAGGAGACATTCATTTGGCCGGGACTCGACTTTTCTCCCAACCACACCCTTCTTGTTTTTCTCTTTAGAGGAACGGACTGAAGACCTGACTGGGCAAGGAACGCAGACTTCCTTATTGAGGAGTGAGGACTGCAGGAGCCTGAGGGCTTGGGTTATGGAAAGAAGCGTACACCCCAGCCCAAAGGTTGGGCTATATGGGGGGGGGGGAGTGTGGTGCATTTGAACACAAAGCATAGGGCTTTGAGGGGATCCAGAGTGGGACCGTGAGGTGCCACACGACAGCAAAACACTTTCAGATTGGAGAGGCACTAAAGTGATAAAGGACATTTGCTCTTGGCTAGGAGGCTGTGAGCGTGAACTCCCAAGAATCTGCTTTGCCCCTGGGAATCTCAGGTTCAGAAACCGATGAACACTCGAGAAATCTAACCAAGTATCTATGATTTGCAAAGAGCTCTACTAGGCAAAGAGAGAAAGGGAGGATATGGATGCCAAGCAGGAGTTTATGACGTGGTTAGAGATATACCATATTCTTCTGAGAGCATGGTTAAGCCACAGAGAATAAGAGAATATTCTAGATGTGCCCAAGAAAGTCGGGCTGGCAGTGGTTTCAAATGACTAGAGAGAAACACATGAGTGAAATGGGACTTTACAGGGTAAAAGTGTTTTGAGTACAGGGACTGGAAATGTGTGAGAGAGACTGTGACGTGAGGGAGCGTCTGTGCTGGGAGCCCTGGTGAGGACATGGTCCCTGCACTTTGGAGGTAAGGCAGAAGAGTTGCACACATCTGATGGTCCGGCAGGGTGTGCGGTTCATCTTGCTGGACACTTCTGGCCAGGAAAGAGGGATGAAGATGGCAGTGGTCAGAAGATTGAGAGGCACAGGGTAGCAGTCACTGTAGGAGGTATCTGGAATCTTACCTTGATGTGACCTTGGCTGGTCTAGAGAGGTTCTTTACTAGTGGTGTGGTCCTTAGCACTCTGCACTGGTGGAACCCTCCATCTTTAGCATCCCTCTTCTTCTTTTACAGCCTGGTTTGCCATCTCTCTTGAAGCAGGGCTGCACACACTTCTGCTTGTGGACTTTCCCCACAAACAGAGCCAAAGTGAAACAAAAAGATTTATTTTTCCAAAGTTTACTGCTTGACTCTGATCCTTCCTCCCCCCACTGTTGGATTCCCACTAGCATCGTCCTGATTTATTTGAAGCCTTGGTGGACATCGGGGCAATCACTTGTTCTCACAGCTTACCCAAAGGGTCATCTCTGAGCCCTTGGGACATCTGGTCAACCTGACAGACTGCGGAGGCAGAGCCACAGATTGGGGTGGGTAGGATGTATGCCGGGTAGAGAGCACTTGTATACCAAGAGCCCTTGGTGGAACTCTCTTTCCTGTCATAGAATCTCATTCTCTCACTTCAGCATACGGCCTGTGGACAAGCCATTTGGGCATGAACTGGGAGGTAGTTGAAACTATGAGGACTTTTGTCTGTGTGTTTCACAGTATCATAAGAGAGTTATATGCAGTTGGAGTTTGCGAAGACGCTCTCTCAGTCCAGCTGTGTGGAAGGGGTCACCTGTGGTGCTTTCAAAACATTCCCAGACAGACTGCTTTTCCAGGCAGAGAAAGCCCCGGTCTCAAAGGAGAGGACCATGCAACTGTTGTTTTAAAAGAAAACTTTCAGAATGATTCTAGGTTCAGCCCGAACTGAAAACTGCTGACTTATGCTCTGGGTGGCCTCTGTGTTTCCAAGGCGTTGACTTTCCCTCCCACTGAAAGACAAGCGACACCCCACAGCTGGGGTGAGGTGCTGCTTATTCCCTATGCACTCAAAAGCTGGTCAGGAAGTGCCTAGCGAAGGGCAGGTGTGTTCAGCTGTTGCTGTAGGATTCTCCCCAAAGTGTCAAGATGGTAGGGGTTTTGTTTGTTTGTTTTTTTCAAATTTCTCCTGGTTGTGTGTTCTTTTTTGGCTTTGGAGGGAGCCTTCTTGCAAGAGGCATTCTGGAGAATTCTGAGCATTGATTATTTATTTATTTATTTATTTATTTATTTATTTATTTATTTATTTATTTATTATTGCATAGATGCCTATTTTGTGAAACACCAAAGAGTTTCAGACAGGTTTCCATTACCCCTCAGCCTGGGGGTAGATGGAGATGTCAAGTTTAGTCTTACACAGTTATTTTGATACATTTTCTTTCCTCCCGAGGCTTGTCTGTTGCATAGTGATGAATCTTGAGCCGGTTTCTGATTTTCCTCAGCTCTGTGAGCTTTGCGACAACATCAGGACCCACGGATTCAGTGCCTGAGCCAGTCCTGCTAAAGGCGCAGAGATGTTAGCGCCTCTGTTCCTTCTTCTCACCTTATCCCTGGCTCTCTGTGCACTTCCGGATGCACAGGTGCCTTCCCATGGCTGTCTACCTTGTCTGTCTCCTTTCCCCTTATTCTCTTAGAAATGGATTTCAGTCACAACCTGCTTCTCTGGACTCATGAAGCCTCTCTGGAGACATCTTGCATAGGCCAGCGTCTTCACGCAGAACCTCCAGGAAATAGTGTGCTGAGGTTTGTCTGTTCTGGGTGCTGTGAGCATTGAACTGAGATCAACATAAATGTCTCCACACCTTGTGCCTTTGGACAGCTGGCTGCTCCATTAGAGGAGTACACAGTCACCTTGGCGCCTCCCTCACTTGCCTTTGGCTGGCCATCAAAGTCTCAGGATAACTCACTGCTCCTTCTCCCAGTGAAGATTCTGCAGCATCAGCTTCTGCTCATAGGTAACCACTGGGCCAGCATGGATACCACCTCTTACCATATCAGCAGCACCACCACATACACCACCACCACCCACCCACCACCACGCCGCCACCACAACCACCACCACCACCACACACCACGACCACCATCACCATTCACCATACCATCATCTACCTCACCCACCACCATCATCACCACCACTACCACCACCATCACCACCATCACCACCACTACCACCACCACCATCACCACCACCACCATCACCACCACCACCACCATCATCACCACCACTACCACCACCACCACCATCACCATCACCACCACCACCACCACCATCACCACCACCATCATCATCATCAATTATTTTGACAAGAGGCCAACAGACTTGGAGATGAACCAGAGTAAGGTGGTGAGACGATCTCTCCTATACGTTTTGGTTTAGGATACCTTTCTTTATTCTTCAAATACCTGGGTAGCAAGATGATCACAAAATAAAACTGAACAAATGAGTTGACATCCAGCAGTGACATTAGAGCCTAAATGAGCATGTGCATATGTGCCTGCGCGCACGGACACACACACACACACACAGATATGACTGGGGTATTTGTGAAATGAGCACTTATCCTGTAAATAAACACCTTTGCTCTCATTCATAACATCTTCCCCTTGTGCCCCCCACCCCCAGGTCTATGACTACCAGTCATGAAGGCTCCCTCAGGGATAACAGAACGCTACTTTCGAGAAGCACATGAGGCAGATCAGAGGAGTTTAGATGTTGCTGTCTGTAAAAGAATGTATAATTTGTACCTTGCTGTGCCCAACTTGCTTTTGGGTGCTTGAAGTTGGTATGCCCTTCTGTCCAGACAAGCATCTTCTTGGGCTATTAATTACGTAATTAAAGGTCTGAACCTTCTCATTTAAAATGATAATAAAATGTTTAAAGCTATGCTGCTTATAAACTTATTTTTTTGTCTTTCCATTTACTGTCGTTCATTGTCTTTTATTATGGGCTGGCCGGCTGGCCAAGCCACGCTAATTACTGCCTTATTGTTTTTGGAAGGCAAGGTGACACCAAGACTATTGATGGGTCTATGAATTGGATCTGCTTTCCTCTTGCCCCCTTTCTCGTTAGGCATATGGTTCTGCTTTGGCCAAATCTGAGGGCATAGGCAGAGAGATGCTGGCTGCCAACATAGTTGAGAACACTGACACAGAGAAAATAGCAATGAGGGGCCAGAGACCCTGTGGCCAGGGAGATCATTACTGTGGGAAAAGGGCAGAACTCAAACTGAGGACTTTCAACTTGTGTCAGTGGTGAGGGTGTTTAGCACCTAAGACCCACTGTGGACCTTAGCATCTGCTCAGTGTTCCTCCAGTACCCTTACCTAGAGTTGAATGAAGCTTGGAAGTAACAATTCACTTTGTGTATAGAAAAGGAACTAAGTGTCAGATAGTCAGAGTAGGGGGCAGATTATGTTTTCTACATATTGGTAAGTTTAATTCATGCTCAGAGTGCAATAAAATCCAACAAAACCTTTCTGTCCTGCACCCCTGATATTTTAAGCTTTATAAGATAACTTACCGTCACCATAGAGGAGCTACAAATGCTCATCACATAGTGGCACTCAGTAAGTTACAGAATGGATGATTACTGTTCTTTTAATAAAACTTTATTAGTCCCCAAAGCTATGTCAGATGCATTTGCTTTGCTTTTAAATATATAAAAAAAAAAAAAAACCTGTATTTTCTATTATAAACACAATATAATAAACATATGAGAGTAAAAAGAAAGCCAATTGTTCCTGCTAACATTTTTGTGTGCTTTCTTAGAGAATGACCTATCTTTTATTGTTGTTACTTGGTTTTATCAGGGTAGGAATGGAATCTTAGCTATAACGTACACACTTATTCTACAATGTCGACTTCGTCATTAGTTTGGCGTTGGAGACTTTTGCCATGCTTTGGAGTGCCCATCATTAGCAATGATTCTTGGAAGGCAGAACAATTAGGCCTGAACAGAATAGCCATGGCTGGTAAAATTGCTGAGCTGTACAAAGACGGATAAGTAGCCTCGGATATCCTGTGTGGTGGATTTAGGGCTTCATCTGAGGACAAAGTATTTTGATGTGAAATCAGGTGAATCCTTAGAAACGAATGGCCTAAGCCTGGGAGCCTGCATTATTTGCGTGCTCTGCCCCCACTCATATGTTGAGATCCCCCAAAGTGGTGGTCAGTGCTGCCTTAGGCCTTAAGGGCTGAGGCCCATAAGTGGTGTTTACTGTTTCGTAAAAGTAACCTAAGGAAAATGGTTACTTGTTCCATGTGAGGACACCCGAAGAAGACATTATCTATGGCCCAAGACATGGATGCTCATTTCAGATGCCTTGAAAAAAAATCACCTGGGTCATAGATGTCTCAAATGTCCGGAATCACGAGAAGTAAATTTCTAGTTTATTGGTCTTTTATGATGGAAGCCGTAGCACACGAAGGCACTAACTGACTTCAGCCGGAAGCAACATGGGTGAAAGTGTGTGCTAAAGGGTTACAGTCTTGAGTGCAAATACTGAATCCGCAAACTACTAGCTCTATAGCCTGAAGTAGCTTTTGTTATTTTTTTTTTTCTGCAAATATTTATTGAGTGTTAATTCCATGCCAGGTATTTTGTGTGCTGGGAAAATGGCAGCAAACAATGCCAGCTCTGTTCTCCCGTGAATCTGACATGTGAAAAAGGGTCAGATAAAAAAGTAAATAAAAGCGTGGAGGAGTTAGGCAGAGCAGGAGGGAGTGTTGGCGGGACCGAGTATGATCAAAATACATCGTGTGCATGCATGAAACCCTCAAAGAATTAATAAAAATGTCACCTATTTAAAAAATATAAATCTACGTTATAGCAGAAAGAAATGAGTAGCTGACAAGAGGAAGGGGGACACTGCCATTTTGTAGAGGGGACTCCTCAGGGAGAGTGTGACATTTAAGTAGAGAGCCAGAGACAGTTCTCAAGCTTTCCCGTTTTCCCAACCCCAGTGTGTTTGCTGCCCCTTCTCTCTGTGTGTCTCTGTTTGTCGTTGACTCTGTCTCTCTTCGTCTCTATGTGTTTGTCTGTCTGTCTCTCTCCTGTTTCTGTCTCTCTATGTCTCTGTCTATCTGTCTCTCTGTGTGTATCTTTCTGTGACTGTCTCTGTCCTGTCATTGTTTCTATGTCTCGGTCTGTCTTTCTCCTTCTGTCTCTGTCACAGTGTGTGTCTCTGTCTGTTCTCTCTCTCTCTCTCTCTCTCTCTCTCTCTCTCTCTCTCTCTCTCTCTGTCTCTCTCTGTCTTCTCTGTCTCTCTCTGTATCTCTGTTTGTTCTCTCTGTGTCTCTCTCTCTGCGTCTCTCTTTCTGTCTCACTCTCTCTGTCTCTGTCTCTCTCTTCAGTACTAGAGGTCGAATGTAGGGCCTTACACATGCTAGGAAAGTGCTCTACTTTGAGCTGTAGTCATAACCCCACCCCATGCTTTTTTAAAGTTATTGTTACTATTATTATTATTGCAGCCCTGGAAATTGAACTTTAGGCCTTTTACATGTGAAGCAATTGGTTTAGCAATGAGCTGCATGCTCAGATCCTCTTTCCTATTTTAAATTCTGAGACAGACTCTCACGATGGGGCTGGTCTTGAACTCACAGCGTAGCTCAGAAAGGTCTTGAACATATGATCCTCCTGTCTCAGCCTCTAGAGTAGCTGGCATTAGAGGCACACACAGGCTACCAGGCCTGGCTCAGTTTTCTCACTGAACAGGATAGTGTTAGCAACTCCCTCAAAAGTTAGGTGGATCCACATGAGAAAATGGCGCAACTCAAACAGCTGAAGCGAAATGCTCCCTTAATAGTCTAGTCATTATCTTGATCCTTCCGTCTGACAGACAGGAGCAGGCCTTACATCCGGTGAGAAAGCAGTTGATGACCCCAAGAACCTTCACGCCACTATTGTCTTACTAGGAACATTCTGCTGCCTACTTTTATGCCGCCGCCGACGTGACACAAGCTAGAGTTATCAGAGAAGCGGGAGTCTCAATTGAGAAAAGGCTCCCAATGAAGTTTGGCTGTATCAAGCCTGTAGGGCATTTTCTTAATTAGTGATTGACGTGGGGAGGGACCAGGCCATTGTGAGTGGGGCCATCCCTGGGCTGGTAGTCCTGGGTCCTATAAAACAAAACAAAACAAAAACAAAACAAGCTGAGCAAGCCCTAGGAGCAAGCCAGTAAGCAGCACCCCTCATGGCCTCTGCATCTGCTCCTGCCTGCAGGATGCTGCACTGTTTGAGTTCCTGTCCTGACTTCCTTAGGTGATGGATTGTGACGTGGAAGTGTAAGGTAAATAAACCCTTTCCTCCCCATGTTGCTTTTGGCCATGGTGTTTCATCACAGCAGTGAGGACCCTAACTAGGACATAGGCTGGTCCTGTAGCACACGTGTGGAGTCCAGGATGTGTGGGGGTAAGGCTATTCCTCGTTTTCTGTCCTGGAGGCCTGCATAATACCTTCTTACTATGAAAGTTGGCTTTTCCAGTCAGTTTAAGATGGATTTGTCAATGGCCTGCGACCTAAGTGAGTGATATTTCCAGCAACAGGATCGTAACCATGTAATGGTGGTGGACAGCCAAGAGCAATAGTGGTAGCCTGGGTTAATTTGGAGGCCTGTGAGGGCATCCCTGAGCAGTAACTCATAGGAAGACATCTCGTGCCTGGAGCTGAGATTTTAATTTAATAATCTAGAAGACATGGCTTATCAAGTGAAAAATGTCTTCTGCAGACATCAATGTCCACCACTTAAACTCCTTAAAAACAACAACAACAACAACAACAGCAATGACGAACTAGCTTACACAGTTGTGGATTTCCCTAAGGCTTTCCTACATATTCTTAACTTTTAGTTAAGCCTACTCCCATCATCTCCTCCCTCCGACTCCCCTGCCCCCATCCCCTCTTAACCCTTTACTCCCCAGTATTTTCCCCTTCTCTTGTTAATGCATTCCCCCAACCCCCAGGAGCACTTTCTGGTTTTCTGACCTCTAAAGACACTCCAAGTTAAGCATACAAACCTAAAAATTCAAGGCCAAGACCTATGTAAGAAAGAGAATATGTAGTATTTATTTCTTTATTTTTCTGGGCCTGGGTTACCTCACTTGGAACTCTACTCTTTAGGTGCATCCATTTCACTGTTCATTCCATTATTTTGTTTTTCTTTACAGCTAAGTAGTATTTCCTTGTGTATATGCAATACCGTTTTCTTATCCTTACATGGGTTGGGGGACATTGAAGTTGATTCCAGTTCCTAGCTGTTGTGGATAGAGTGACAATGACCATGGATGTTCAAGTGTCTCTATAGTAGGATGTAAAGTCCTTTGGGTACGTACCCTTGGGCAGTATAGCTGGGCCATACTATAGTCTATTTTTAGCTTTTAGAGACTCTAGACCAGTGGCTTTCAACCTTTGGGGTGTGTGTGTATGGGTGAGGACAAAGAGCCCTCTCACAGGGGTTGCATTTCAAATATCCTGCATAGTAGATTCTTACACTACAGTTCATAGCAGTAGCAAACTTACCAGTTTATGAAGTAGCAAAAAATAACAATTTTATGATTGGGGTTCACCACAACGTGAGGAACCATATAAAAGGGTCCTCAGCATTAAGAAGGTTGAGGACCACTGTTCTGGACTGACTTCCATAGTGGCTGTTAGTGTGTCCACTAACAGTGCAGTTCCTCTTTCTCCTCTTTCTCACTTGTTGTCATCTGATTTCTCGATGATGCCAACTCTGACTGGGGTGAAGTGGGATTTCAAGGTGATGTTAATTTGCATTGATGACTAATGATGGCAAACACTGTAAAAATGTTACTAGACATTTATATCCTCTTTTGAGAACTCTCTCTTCAGGGCTGCATTTTGATTGGTTTTCTTGGTATTTCGTTTCTTGAGTCCCTTGTATTTCCAGATACTAATCCTCTGATGGATCTATCCCAGCAAATATTTTCTCCCACTCTGTAGGGTGCCCCTTCAGTCAGTCGACAATTTTTTTTTTTCTGTGCAAGAGGCTTTTAATTTCACAAGGCTTTAGTTGTCAATTATTAGCCTTATTTCTTGAACAACTGGGGCCCTATCAGAGTTTTAGGTATTATGTTGCAAAGCCCTTGATCCATTTGGACTCGAGTTTTGTGTAGGGTGAGAGATATGGATCTAGTTCCATTCCTCTGTGTGTAGATTTACAGGTTTTCCAGCACCATTCGCTGATAGTGCTGTCCTTTCTACAATGTGTGTGTTTTTTGGCATCTTTATCAAAACCAAGTGGCTGTAGTCGCATGCACTTATACCTGGGTCCTCTATTCTATTCCATTGGTCTATTTAAGAGTTTTTATGCCAGCATTGCTGTTTTATTTATTTGTTTGTTTATTTATTTATTTACTTTTTGGTTTTTCATGACAGGGTTTCTCTGTGTAGCCTTGGCTGTCCTAGACTTACTTTGTAAACCAGGCTGGCTTCGAACTCACGGCGATCCACCTGCCTCTGCCTGCCACATGCTGGGATTAAAGGCGTGCGCCGCCGCCACCACCACCTGGCCTGCATTGCTGTTTATTATTGCTACGACTCTTTAGTATAACTTGAAGTCAGCATTATTCTTTTTACTCAGGATTACTTTGGTTATTAAAGGGTCTGTTGCTCTTACTACGAACTTTAAAATTTTTAAATTTCTATGAAGAATGTCACTGGGATTTTGATTGAGATTTCATTGAATCTGTAGATTGCTTCTGGTAAGACGATCATTTTCACAGTATTAATCCTGTCAAGTTATGGACATAGGAAAGTCTTCCCAGTTTTTAGTGTCTTCCTCAGTTTCTTCAGCGTTTTAACATTTTCATATAGAGATATTTCATATCAGTAGTTAGGTTTATTCCAAGGCATTCCATTTTTTAAAAATTAATTGTTTCTATAGACTGTGTATGAATGTTTTACTTGCATGTGTGCCTAGTACCTCAGGAAGAGAGAAGAGGGTTTTGTGTCCCCTGGTTTCAGGTGATTGTGACCCTGTGGGTGCTGGGAATTGAACCTTGGTCATCTGCTAGAGCAATAAGTTCCTTAAACTGCTGAGCAATCTCCTCCTTCCTCCAAGGTGTCCCCTGAAGCTATTGCAAATGACTACTTTACTGATTTTTTTTTCACAGTATTCTTGTCACTGATATATAGGAAGGCCACTGATTATTGTACGATAACTTTGAATCCTGCCACTTTTCTGAGCATGTCTGTCACTTATAAGAGTTTTAGGTGGACTCTTTAGGGTTTCATGTATAAATTATCTGCAAGTGGATATACTTTGATTTATTTTCCATTTGTTCCTTTTTCTATTTATTTTTTTCTCTTGTTCTATTGCTTTTGATTTCCAGTAAAAAAAATTGCATAAGAGTATACACATACTTTTTTTTTGTTCTTGATAGGAGAAATGCCTTGAATTTTCCCACTTTTTAATATAAGGTTTGTCATATATAGCCTTTATTATATTGAGTCATGTTCCTTCTATTCTGAATGCTTTCAAAAATTGTTTAGCAATTTTATTATATTTCTTTTCTTACATATACATTTATATTATTATACATAAATAAAATAAACTACATATAGCAAGAAAAAATACAAAACAATTAGGAATTATATAAATGTTACATTCATAGTGTTTTGACTATTTGTATTTGGCAACCTTGAAGAAAACGTATTTTCTATCTTGGTGAGAATAAAATTCTGAATGTAAATCAATGTCTTTCATATCTCATCTCTATCAATTTAAAACATCTATCTAGACCTAAAAAACATCTTAACCAAGAAACAACTTAGCTTAATGGTAAAACTAAACTATCTGGTCTTCAACCCCATTATACTTGAGAAGGAATAAAACTTAATTGCCTGAGTGGTCAGGAAGTGCAGGTTAGCAGCTTCTCAAATGAGAAGATGACAGAGACAGTTTGTTGCCTGAACAGTCACCCAAAACTCTCTGTAATGGTGGAGCATCATCTTCAGCCTTCACATACAGGGGTGTTGGATCTTGTCAAAAGCCTTTCTGCATCTATTGAGATGCTAATGTAGCTTTTGTCCTTCAGACCATTTATGTAATTTATAGCATATATTAATTTACATATATGAAACCATCCTGCATCTCTGGAAAAAGACCAACTGGCTCGATTGCAGTGAATGACTATATTGATATGTTTGTTTGTTTTTTAAGTTTGGTTGGCAAACAAATTGTTGATACTTTTCATATCTGTGTTCATCAGAAAGATTGGCCTGTAATTTATTTTCTCTGTTGCATCTTTGTCTGGCTTTGCTATCTGGGTAATACCAGCTTCATAAAGAGAGTTTGGCAGGGGGTTTTTCCTTTAGCATTTTACAGAATAGTTTGAGAAGCATTGCAGTATTAGTTCTTCCTTGAAGAATGGCATGGAGCAAACTCCAGTTTTTGCTAGTGAGTTTCGAAGTGGGAGGGAAGTAGAAGGGGCGAGGATAAGAATGCAGCATTAGAGCTGGTTTGTAAAATAAAGAGAAAAACGTTGGATGCAGGGCAAAGTATCTGAAAAGGAAAAGTTTGGGATGCTGTTAAGGGCCCACAGATGTTTAATGTTTCAATAGATTGATGCTACAACTAAGAGGTAAAAAGAGGAGGGGATGAAGATAAGAAAAACAAGAAAAGATGCAGGAGCAGGAGGGGAGAGCGTCAGATGTAGCTGAAGAGCACAGCAAGAATGCCCTATATAACAAAATACCAGAGAGACGTGAGCAATGGTCCCGAAACCTAACTGAGCAGTCTACAAACAAGAGCAAAACGGACAGGAGACATAGGAGTCAAATAATAGGAAATAAGAAATAAAAGGAGTACATATGGAGCGAATTGCCGGCACAGCCCTGCTGAGAGGAAAGATGAAGTTCTCAGGTTTTGGCTCTAAGAGGCTCCACGTGGTGCTGGGGCAGGGAGGGGACTGTTGGTCTCCAAAGCCTCAGTGTTCGTGTGGTTCTGGTTTTGGGGATGAAGGATGGCTGTAAGTCTTTTCTTGCTGGTTTCCTCAGACCCCTACAGTCTGTGGTGGGTGGTCTCTTCGGGGCCTGCAGGTCCTATGTACATGAGTGTCAGGAGCAGCACATCCCTTGCCCTGAAGTGAATCCTGCACCTCCTTCCCTGCCCTCCATTCGTACTTGACCATGCTTGCCCAAAGTGCCAACCCACTTGACATCAGGTAGAGATCTCAATGCATTTGAGAACAACTAGGCCACGCTGAGAGGATGAGAACTCAGGGTCTATTTCCTTATGCAATGCAACATTCCATTTTGACCTTTAAACCAACTTTCTATCTAACAAGGGAAAGTAAATAAGACACTTCTGTTCGGATTCATAAGGATGTTTCTGTGGGTACAGGGCACTCCCTGGCTTGGAGGGGTAATATTAAAACTCATTAAACTTTGAGTAGACGAAACGCACAATGGTGCTATTATAAAGGAGCTCAAGAGACAGCTTGAGTGCTCCACCCACTTGGCATTTCTAAAGCTAATGCATCTTAAAAAACAAAGTCCCCACATTTCCATGGGCCTGCTAGGTTCTGGAACCCTTGTGTTTCTTATGCAACATCCGAAAAATGACTTGTCCTCTTTGTAAATGGAAGCAGGTGTTTAAATCTATCTCTAAATGTTCATTTACTAGGAAATTGTGTGTGTGTGTGTGTGTGTGTGTGTGTGTGTGTGTGTGTGAAGTGATAGAAAAATTGGTATAAAAGCGAGCATTTGGAGAACTCCTTCACAACTTTGGAACATACTTCCTATGATGCCTGCTCTACAACCTTTGTGCCAGCTGTTCCCCTTTGGAACATGAACCCAAACCTCACTGGCCTGACACAGATGCCCATGGGTGTTGGACATCCCTCTTGGCATTTTGATATACGTGGTTCCTTGTGTTTTGTAGATGGTTTGATTCCAAATGAGAAGTGGGTTCTCCAGGAGGCTTGTCAGGCAGGCAAGGCTCTTACATGCCTCGAGGCCTCTTGATGATCTGAAGGGATGTCAGCTTCTAGCACGCTTGTGAGGCTCAGGCTATGTTACCTTCAAGTTGTACAACATTTAAAAAATATTTACTTATGGATCTGTGAATAGACTGTTATTGCCAGAAGAATATGTCATCCCTGTTTGAAACACATCTTCCATTTCACAAGTATGCATTAGACTGTGTGGCATTCCTTTTTCTGTCCCTGGCCTGTGTGCATCTGTGGTACCCTAAAGCACTTGGATCGAAGATGGCTGAACCCAGTGGTCAACGTTACGTTCAGGCTCATCCACAGCTGCCAACCAATTGTCCTCTGACGATTCTAGGCCTCTCATTTCCTTATCGCCTTTCCTGCCCTCTTCACCCTGAGCTTTATAGGACACCTCAGGGCCTTAAGATACTGTTTTGGTTTTGTTTCAGTAGCTGTGATGAAATATCCTGACGAAAAGCAACTTAGGAGAGAGAAACTGTTTATTCCGCTTATAATTCCAGGTTACAGCCCACCACTGAGGGGGAGTTAAGGCAGGAACTCAAGTCGCTGGTCTGGTCACATCATGTCCACAGTAAAGAACAGAGAGACATAAATGTATCCAGGCCTACTTGCCTGCTTACATTCAGCTGGCTTTTATCCCCCTCTCTTGTACTCTGCCTGGGCAATGGAGTCACTCACAGTGGACTGGGTCTTCCTAAGTCAATTAAAAACCAAGAAAATCGCCTACAGGCAAATCTCATCTAGGTATTTCCTTTTAAAGACTTTCCCCAGGTGATTCTAGGCAGTGTCAAGTTGACAATTAACCAGCAGAGAGGATAAGAGCGATTTGGATGTAAAGGTCTTTCTGTTGATATTTGTAATAATTCCTACCAAAGGAAACCTGTGTTTGGCTTACCTTTTTCACATTTTAACAAAAACTTGGATAATCTAGCAGAAAGCCAAGATAAATGTATGCCAGGGACATATAAACACCCAGGATGTCACTGCACAGTGTGTCACACACCAGGTGCGGTAGCACACACCTGGAATCCCAGCACCCTGGGAGGCAGAGGCAGGCAGATCTCTGTGAGACCAGCCTGGTCTACAAAGTGAGTCCAGGACAGCCAAGGCTACACGGGAAAACCCTGTCTCGAAAAACAAGATAAATAAATGAATACAGAGAGAAAAGCTCTTGTGAATTCAGCAAATCCTCTCTGTTGAAATGCACGCATAGGTAACTAAATGTTAGTTTTTTAGTTATACAAATAATATGCCTGCATGTTCATTGCATAAATTAGACATAACATGTCATATTATAGCTTCCTTCTCGTCTTTTGAACTGAACCTCAATTCCAGGTTTTTTCCTGGAGGAAATCACTCTAAATATCATGGTATAATTCCCTCTATACTTTTTCTCCGCCTTCCTAGTCATATGTGTGTGTGTCTACCTATATGTTATTTGGTACTGCTTTTTATATCACACACACACACACACACACACACACACACACACACACACACTTTATTTGTTTTAACATGAACTGTACCCTACTGTGTGCCTTGGGCCACTAGGTTTTGCACTTTGTTTTGAAAGTCATTTTTTGCCATATATAGTTAACTCCTTTGTAATACACCATAGTTTCATAGGTGCCTTAGCCATTTTTCTATTACATTTTCTTCCACGTATATAAAGGCTCGAAAATGTTTGTTGTTTTTGCTTTCAGCAAATGATAAACTTTTTAAAATTCTCATGAGAAAAAAGAAAGAAAAAGAAAAGAAAATGAAGGAGAGAAAGAAAGAATATTTTAAAAGAAAGGAAATAAAAGAAAAAAGTTAGCTGGGTGCAGTGGTGCACACCTGTAATCCCAGTGCTAGGGGAGGCAGAGGCAGGTGGAGCTCTGTGAGTTTGAGGCCAGCCTGGTCTACAAAGCAAGTCCAGGTCAGCTAAGACAACACCAAGAAACCTTGTTTTGAAAAACAAAAAACAAAGCAAACAAACAAACAACCTACCTCCCAAACAAAAACAAACAGAAAGAAAGAAATGAAGGAAGAAAGAAAGAAAGAGATTGGCTGATATTATAATGTGCCCCTAGTCCAACCAGGTAGCTGAGACAGGCAGGAGGATGTTTAAACACACCAGTACACCAGTTCAAGACCAGCCTAAGCATCATAGTAAGACCCCACATCAGAAACAACAAAGCCAGGCATGAAATGCATTCCCTGGGCAGGCGAACCTCTGTCAGTTTAAGGCCAGCCTGGTCTACTAATTGAGAGCCAGATCAATTGGGGATACATAGTGAGCCCCTGTTTCAAAAAACGAGAAGACAGCTCTGTTGCTAGTCTAGGGAAGCTCTCAGAAGATGGGGTGTTATGCTGGGTTCTGGTGAACAAAATACCTTCTGTGATACAGTTGAGCTCACAAGTGTGCCGAGGAAGAGTATAGAACCCAAATCTACCTCAGTGGAGTGTTGGAGAATCCTAGGCTGAGATTGGCGTAGAAAGCGATAAAATTCCCGAGACCTCTGTTATAGGAAAGCACAAAATCGCTTTTGAAGTACATTCTATAATTCATGCAAGTATGATGCAAGAATGTGTGTGCATATGCACACGCACACTCATACCATATGCTTCATAAAATGCCAGAAAAATTAAAACCACATATACATATATATACATACCTATATGTATGCATGAACACTAAGGAATGTAATAAAACAACAGAAAGATTTACATGCTGTAAAGCAAGTCTGTTTAAATGAGCAGATAAGCGAAAGCTGTAACAATGAAGCAAAATGCTAAAAAAAAAGAGAGAAAAAATAATATACAAAATTTTAGAAAACAGCATTACAGCTGTTGAAAAGTATTTTTCCTATAAACAAATGCACATGATGAAAACTAAGATCTCATAGCGATTAAGTAGCAAGAACAAAGCAATAGCACACATTGGGCCATACTACTAGCCCGTCAGTGGATTAGCTAGTCATGAGTTTCTATTTATCTAACTGTAATAGTACAACCTTAAATCAATGATAACCTAGGATGTGTAAATAATAACCCCCAAACACAGAAATATAAGTCAGTCCAGTGTCTCTAGCAGTCTCTGCCCTGATGTCTTCCAGTGTTCTTTGACTTTTATGACTCTGTTACAGGAAAGGAGTCTGCCAGTGGGAAGGGTGGAACCGTGGGGGGTATGAGACACTTTGGAAGGCAGAAGGGAACTGCCTGTATAGGGTGAGTGAACTCTGAGCCTCAGAAACTTCTGGTGCTCTGACAGAAAACCTTGCTTTGCTCCTGGACTTTGGCATCACTATGGCTGGGGTGTGGGTGGTGCTTCCCTTTGGCTATGGGGTTGTCCAGTGTACTGTGACAGCTCAGAGCTTCTGACTGACGACAGTGCTGATGAAGCCACTGCTTATAGCCCATGCCAAGGGGACAATAAGAATCAAGAAACCTGAGGGAGGATGGCTTTATGAGTAGACCAAGTCCCAGGGACCTCTCTACGATGCTGTGCTTCTGCCATCTTTGCTGGTGTAGGAGCCACACCCTTGTCCTGACCCATTGCTGAGATCTGGAATTTTCTTTAAGATTGCCAAGGGTCTTCTTGCTTTTAAAAACTAAGACGATGGCAGATGGGCAGGCTTGGTTCTCCTTGTCAGACCTTGTGCTGCCTGAGTTTCCAGACAGCTGCCTACCACCGAGAACCTATGTCTTGGGGTGGGGGGTGGGGATGTTTTCTGAGAGCTCCAAACAAGCAGTGTCAAAACTGACACTAGGAACAGCACCTGCTTTAGACTTTAGACGGATCTAAATGACCAGAGCTTCTGATAGTAACAAATGGCATCTGTTGGAATAAAAGACTTCTGATGGCTTTGAGCACACGGCGCCATCTTAGCCCACGATCCAGCCTAGCTGGTGGGTTATAACACCTGACTGTATGCGAATCGAGCAATCTGTTCACAGAGGGTTGCCTCTAGCTGATTGTAGATACAAATGGTTGTTTGGGGAAGCATGGGTGCCTTAGGTTTCTTCAGCAGCTCAGATCGCCCATAAAGCTTCCCCGATTATCTTCACTTTAGTCTTTTTTATCTAATTGGCTGCACTTAGAGTGTCTGAACTTAAGAAAAAATTGAGAAGTGTATTAAGTGGGTCGAATCAAATACAAATGGCTCAATGCTGCATTAAAATGCCGTATATTATTCTACTTAAAGTGCTAGACTTAGACTGTCACAGTTAGAGAAGGAATGGTAATTATATAGTCATTTTATAAACGTGGGTTCAAAGAGTATTTAAGATTTTTATTATAGAGAGGAGAAGACAGAGTGGATGACTGTTTTAGGGTGATCCTAATTTTGCAAAATAACTATAAACAGATAGATAAATATACAAACAAAAAATTTTGTCCACATATAAACAGATAGATAAATATACAAACAAAAAATTTGAAGATTTTAATAAAGAAAGATCAGATTAATAGTGTTCACCCAAATTTTAGAATAGAGTATGATTTCAATTTCCTTTATACTTTTGAGGGGGTCACTGCTTATATACCTTATGAAGATTTTTTTAAATAAGAGAAATATCATAGAGAAAGACCAATTAAATTATAACCCAACCTTACAATCATATGCCATCATGAAGAAGCCACTTCTTTCAAGTTAGAAAGTGCCTGGGCTCCTGGCTATTTGGGAAGGAGATGCAGGGAAGGCTTGAATAGGCTCAGACCCTGCTCAGCAGTCTCCAAAGCATGGGCATTTCCCCTCTAAAAATGTGTCCCTGGTGTGCTCTTCCATGGGAGGAGACTATGTCTCCCACTCTCAGCACCCCTTGGTTGCCTAGTTATCCAGTATTAAGCAGGCAGCCTCGACAACATGTACATACAAGTGATGTTATACTGACCGAGAAGGTTATAGCAAATACCCAGGAATGTATTTATGCGTGCACACAGAGACATATGTAACAAAGATTAAAGAAACAAGAGAGCATGTATTTGAAAGAGAACAAGGGAGGGGGTGAAGGGGAGGGCTTGGAAGGAGGGAAGAGAAGAGGAAAAGGCTGTATCATAATCTCAAAACACTGAATTATAAAAATGAGTCTCCATAGAGCTGCCCACTTTTTTGTTTGTGTTTTTGTTTTTTTCTTGAAAGACAGAAGGGAAGAGTTTATTTCTCTGGAGCAGAGGAGAGCGCAGAGGCAAGGGGCTGAGTCAAGGCAGGGCCATGTCCTCTAGCTTGGGATCCAGGGTCTTGAGGTCATGGAGGAAGCGGGTGTGAGGAGCCTGTAAGTACCTCCCACTCGCCTTCAGTGGCCCTGGTCACCTCATAGGCAGCGGTCATTTCAGACATGGCCACACCACCCACAATGTACACGGGTTTAGAGCCTGAGCCTCTACACCAGCTTTGTTTTATGCCAGTGGCCAAAGCGCACACTGACAGCGGCAAGACACAGGGGCAGGGGCAAACACGAAGGGCCACAGCTTTTGGTCAGCCAGTCCTCTGCCACATCCTCCATCACATCCTTGATGACTGCGGACCAGTGAGATAGCTGGTAGGTGGGCTCCAAGCACTCCCTCCATGCCAGCCGGCTAGAGGTCCCTGAACCCACAGAGTTGGAGACAGTGGCGCCCCTCCCCCACCCCCAGCTGCTCCAGGTTCCAGATGAGATTGCTGTAGGCCTGCACATTGGCATGCTGGATCAACTCGGCCAGGTTTTCCTCCCTCACACCATTCCGCAGAAGGATGTAGAGCAACAGAAGCCGGATCTTGTCATCGGGTGGCACTGAGGCATCCAGTAGCACCGGGAGAGAGCAGTCTGCTTTGAGTCTTGAGAGAAAGCAATTTACTCCTGGCGAAGTCGCCTGGTTGATGTGGCATTTGCTGCATTGTGCGGAGCGCGTGTCTTCTAGGGCCGCTGACTGGACGGACTGCCTTCTGGGCTGCATCTGAGGAGCACCGTGATCTGTTCCATGAGGTGCTCCTATCAGCGGTGCCCCTGTTTGCACCCCCAATTTCCTCTGATGCACCAAAGGGCCACTTTGGAAGCTCCGCCTGAGCCGACCTCTTTTGTGTACCTGCCCTTCTGTGGTCAGAACTCAGAGACCCGGGGGTGCATGCTGGGAGCTGCTTGCTGAGCTACGCCTCCATCGCCCCCCTCCAGCCTAAGCAGTCTCCCAGATTTGACAGTCATTTCACGTGGGCTTATGGTTAGGTCGCCTCTTGTGCATTCAAAGCCTCAGATTCATCCTGTGACAGGGACATTGGGCACACGATGACACTGCACGGAGGTTACCCCCCAAAGGCTGGTCCCCAAAAAGAAATGTGCAGGTTGTCTCCTGCCTAGGCATGCTGGCCACACCCAGCGAGGTCGGCCTCTTATGTAAAAGAGGTTGAGCTGGCAAACAACAGAGATCGAAACAAGGACACCCTCCTGTTTAGAGGGTGGTGTTAAGCTCTTTGGGTGTCTTCTGAGCCAAGATATAAAAGGAAAAAAAAAAAAAAGTGGTATAGTTGTTCTGGTAAAATAGTTTCTCCATGAGTGAGAACCTCCATCACACAGTCTGTGCCCAAGGCACAGAAGCAACTCATCTTTGTCCCAGATAAAAAACAACAACCCGTTCGAGTGCTTCACTCAACAGAATAGACACTCCGCAAGCCTCGGGTCTTTCCGCATAGTTAAAGCACTAGGCTGTGAGCCCACCTTGTCCTTCAGCATTGCTAGAATGGTTTTCCTTATGGCAGCCGAGCTGTTGTTTGAAGAGTAGAGAGCCGTCTCAGAGGATGCTCTCTTGGTGCGGTGGGGGGTGGGGGGAGAGTGGGAGGAGTGTGGGGGAACATATGTTCTTGGACCCCACTGTTTCTGGATTTACGAATGTCTACATAGATGAAGGAGCACACGAACAACTACCTGGGGGGAAACCGGCCTTAATTAAGAGATGAATTTGTCTGGAGTTATTTCTGTCTATGGCCAGGACCTTGGTGAGTTGGGTCTTTGTTGCAACAATCTTCCTTTGCATGCAGTAAGTCAAGAGGTTCTTTATTCTCTCTGTCTCTCTTCCCCTCCCTTCCCCTCTCTTCCTCCCTCATCTTTTCTCTCCCTCCCCCTTTTTCTCTCCTTCCTTTCTCTCTTCCCCCTTCCCCTTCCTCTTTTCTTCTTCTGTCTTTCATCTGGAGACTTGGCAATGACCCAGCATAGACAGGGCAGAGCACAGGGAAGGTGAGAGCCGGCCTATCTCCCTTCATCCCGTTTCTGCTGGGCAGCAGGGATTTGCGCAATGGAGCCTATGTCCCTTCACTCATGGGGCTCTTGTCTGGCAGTTGAAAGGCAAACATTCAAAGAGCCTCACTCCCCTCTAAAGCTGCTCCCCTCAGCCTCTACTCCAGGTACGAGGACTGTTTGGGAAAGTTCCTCAACCCTGAGAGGTGGAGACATGAACAGACTCTCCCAGGTTTTAGAAAGCTGCCATTCGGTTTATTATTAACAGCCCCCCCCCCATTTCCTGTCACACTGATTACTTAAACTGAAATCTGAGGTTCCTTTGCCTCTCCTCTCCCTTCCTGTTCCATCGATAGACTTCTGCATTGTCTTCTGATCTGTCCCCACAAAGGCTGGGGGTGCAATTCTTACTTCCTTATAGAAAAGATGGAGGTGACAAGCATGGCTCGGCAAGCATAAGGTGGTGGCTGCTTTTCTACAAAATACCTGGCCAGAGCAACTTACGGGAGGTGGGAGGGGCTTATTCTGGCTCACAGTTTGAGAGCACAGTCCGCAGGGGAAGGGCTGTGAAGCAGCTGCTCACGCCATGTCTGTAGTCGAGAAGCAGAGGAGAGAGAGACACGAGCTGGTATTTAGCCAGCTTTCTCCCTTTCGTTCTGTGTGGGATTTAAGGCCCTGGAATGGTGCTCTCCGTGTTAAAGTTCACTTCCCACCTCAGTTTTAATTCCTCCCACAGACACCAGCTACTTATCTCCTAGGTGAGTCCAGATCCCACCAACTTGACAGCCAGGATCAACCACCTCTGATAGGATGTGGAAAGGTGATGAGTGAGGAGACATTGCTTTTCAGCACAAAGTGTGCATTCCATCACGGCTGTAGAAGGCATAGAAAGAGACTGGGGAGACGGATTATAGGATTGTAAGTGGCAATGGACCTCTAAAACAAAGCCCAGGTTAGTGGGTTTAGAAATCAAAGTGTGGGCTTCACGGTAATCCTGTAGCCCACTGGAGCTTCAGCTCACTTAATTGCTTCAATAGCCCCAATTTGTTCAATACTTACACACACACACACACACACACACACACACACATATATATACACACATATACACATATATTCACACATACACACACATATATACACACATATACACACACATATATATTCACACATACACACACATATACACACATATATATACACACATATACACACATACACACACACACACACACACCAACAAATCTATGGTTAGGACCATGGCTTAGTGCTGTGGCCCAGTAGTCAAGTGTTTTGCCTGGTTTTCACAAGGACCTGAATTTGATTCCCAGCACTACAAAACAAAATCAAAAACTAAAAAGAAACCACAACCAGACAAAAACCAACCAACCAGACAAAAAAACGCCCCCAAACTTAAAAAGTCTACCTGTATACATTTTGTAACTGTTAAGAACACAGGTTGTCTATTAGCCACAATTGTGTACATCATAAAATTATGGTCAAGAATTGTGACCAGTGGTCTTATGCAAGGTGTTGTAAAAACACAATTTTCAGTAATAGCTGATGACACCCTTGGAATTTTCTAGAGTCATGAACAGTCCAAAGTTTCTTATTGCATTAGCAGTCAAACTTTGGATTGAGATTGCCAGTTAATTTTTATTTTTTATTTTATTTTTGAAGCACTAAGCTTGGCCCAGAGGGGGGCTAATAGTTGTGTTTTCCTTTATGCCTATTCGTATGAAACAGCTATAGATCGTTGTGCTAACTGCAGAATCGAGGGATGCCATAGAAGACGAGCTTGTAAAAAGCACAGGAAACGAGGTGAGGAAGCAAGGGCTTTGTTTTGCTTTTACATAAAAGGAACATTACAGACCATTCTCTAGAGCATCAGGAATTTATTTCAGAGAGAGCAGGATGTGGGCTGAGAATTGGGGAGACTTCCATATCTTCACTTCCATGGACGTAGTTTATAATATACACCATGATGTTTACGTCACATATTTTTAAATGATGCAGTGGAATTGTTGTAGTTGCTTGTGGTAGTGTGTGCACATGTGTCTGTGTGCACTCATCTGCGAGTGCATGTGTGAGTGAGTGAGTGCGCATGCGTGTGCGTGTGCGTGTGTGTGTGTGTGTGTGTGTGTGTGTGTGTGTGTGTGTGTGTGTGTCTGTGTTGGTATATGAATAAAGATAAAGGGTGAAAATTACTACATTGTTTTCCTTATTTATTTTCCTTAGGCCTTCGGGCCATCTGAGAAGCCCCAGTCTCAGAGACCACCATCCCTGCTTCCTCTTAGCTCTTGGGTTGTTCATATGGTTCTGTTGATGAACACACATCTGCTTCCTCCTGGGGGCCAGAGCCAAGGAGCTGTGGGCTTAAGCAGCATCACTTAGACAGACCTGTTTAAGAACCTCAGTGTGTGCATCTGAACGACAGCAACAGGAAACAAGGATGTGAAAATGGCTCCACACACCTTCCGCTCTGAGCTTTGCTTGTTGTGGGTGCCGGAAACAAGCAAGGAAAGATCCTTTAGGCTGCATCTTTCTGTAGACAGCCTTAACCTTTTTTTTTTCCTTTTCTGGTTTTTCAAGAAGAGTTTCTCTGTGTAGCCTTGGCTGTCCTGGACTCGCTTTGTAGACCAGGCTGGCCTTGAACTCACAGTGATCTTCCTGCCTCTGCCTCCCGAGTGCTGGGATTAAAGGCGTGTGTCACCATGCCCAGCTGAGCCGAGAGTTTTATACAAACCATTTAATCTAGTCTTTATCTGCATCCTATACGTCATATAATTGTTCTGTGAGAGCTAGTATAGTTTTGTGAGAGCGGCTGGCTCGCAGTGGGCTCTGAGGAACAAGTGGGAGTGATAATAAAAGCTGCCTCTGGGTTCAGGCTGGATTCTAAACGTGGGGCTTCACATTGCTAATGTTTTGTTAAATCCCTCATTATCTACTAAAAGCAGAGAAGTGATCTAGAGTATAGGGCTATGAGATACTGCACAGGGAAGGAAGGGCAGACACATCTGGAAGAAGGGGAACATGGAAGTAGGGCTCACAGACCAGAGTTCTCTTACCTAGCATGGATTGACAGGAATGATCCAACAATATCCCAAGAAACAGAACTTCAAAGGTGAACACTGCAATTTGATTTTTTTGTTGTTGTTGTTTTATTTTTAGTGCCTACAGTTTTTAAAAATAAAATTTCAAATTTCATATATGTGTACTGTATTTACATCAGCCCCCCACCCCATCCTCCCTCCACCCTCTCCTGTAGAACACACAATGCTTGTGCATGACGCTACTTGTGTGCACAGTGGCTCTCCTCTTGCCTTCCTTGACAATGAACACTTAGTTTTGATTAGATGACGCCAAGCTCACTCAGTTCCAGTAAATGCTTATGATTGTCTGAACCTGTTATACACATCCATCCAGTGACTTCTGTAGAGGCGGCCATGGGACTAGTCTCCCGACCTGGAAAAATACAACGGCATTTCACACAGACTACGGCATAACATGTGATGGCCCCATGCAGCTAGATGCTCATGAACCTTAAATTCATCAGCAACATGCTTTGGTCATCTCACTGTGGGATGGCTTACCTCAGGTCATGTTTGCTGAATGCAGTTAAGCTACAATGCCTGGACTGTGGTTCATGTTTGACAATAGAAGATGGAAGAGAAACAGAGGCAAACACAGAAGAACTTTTAGAGGTGGGTAGGAAGTCCTGAGGACCCTGGAAGAGAACATTAGAGTGGTTGTTCTTATGAGCACATAATATGTATTCCTAGCTTCCTGAGTTGGTAAGAGACCTTATTAATGTAATTAACACTTGCATTTCCATGTTGCTGAGACTGGTAGGCTCCATTATTACCCATTCAACATTTGTGTCTATAGATGCCATTTGACTATAGAGATAGTTCCAGGAGATATTTTTCTTGTTATTGAAGTGGGATTAAAATACAGTAGCTTACTGTATTCTACTCAGAATTCTCAACTTTTGTAATGACATGGGGTTGGAAAACAGATGCATGAAATACAAGCATTTTGAAGCAGAACAATTTTTTCATGTGTTTAGTTTTAAGTGGAAAATTTAGAGCAAGATGGGTGCCCTTGACCCCGGGGATAATGGCGTGGAAGCATATTTGTAGCCATCAAAGAGAAGGGAGGGGAGATGCTTTGGTGGCTAGCACACTTTTGGGTATAGAAGGTGGGGACAGCTGTGTTTCTCCAGGGGGACTTCCTGGTAAAGTAATAGTTCATGACGTGGAGGATAGAATGGGGTGTTGGCGCCTCATCTTTAGAACCTTTCTTGCCCTGACCTCACTGCCTGTGCTAGGTTTTCCAGAAGCAGACCCAGAGATGACTTTTGTAAATCCTGAGAGGCAACCCAGGAAATGCTTGGAGGGGACGTGAGGGTGGAAGGTGGTGGCGTGGGTGATGGGTGGGTGGGGGAAGGCATTTTAGTATGGAATATGTTAACATACAAATAACAGTGTGCAGTCAGAGCTTTAAGCCCTCCAGGGAACACCGAGAGGCAACGCGAACCCATTTCCCAGAGGGTGTTAATTCTCCAGCACTTTCTGTCAAACATACTGCAGAAGTGTTGGCTCTGGTGTTGGGGACGAGGTGCTGAGCAACAGCTGTAGGCACGGATGGAGGTATGGGGAGGAGATCTAAGGAGAACAGTGCCTGGTGATGTGCCCCCCATGCCTTCCCTGGCAGATGCAAATGCCAGGGTGCGCCTACAGAGCACCTAGCATGATTAAACAGTAAGCGCAAAGCTCTAGTACAGTACTCTCCATAAAACAAACATTTAGTAATACTTACTTATGTATTTATGTTTTTGTTAAAGTAAAATTAATTCGCAGTTGGCAGCAACACCAAACCAAATGTGATGCCTTTTACTCACAGCAGAGGAACATAAGTAGCAGAGGCTGCGGGTCGCGGTCCTTTCGACGGGTCTTTCCATGGCCCTGTTTGGAAGGCACAGTGGCTCATGGTCTTCGCGGTGTCCTCCGACTCTGATGTGTTCTGGTCAAACAGATGGAATGTGCCACAGACACGTTTGGTGCTCAGAGCTGTTCGTGTCTGCTTATCTGACTGGGGCTGCAGGTGTAGAAGGTCCAGTTCTACAGCCAGAAGCAACGTTGAGCTGCTTTTTTTTTTTTTTTAAAGCAAGGCAGACTGGGTATGCAGGGGTGCATAGTATGAACAGTGAAGATCTAGTTCTGAGAGCTGTTGGGGCTGAGTAGAGATGGTGGGAAAAAAACGTGTAATAATTACAATAAGCACACTAACGCAGAAACATTGGGTATTCTGAGTGGAAGTGGGGAGATGCTTGAGAAAGATGTTTAAGGTGGATTTTGAAAGAGGACTATAGGCAAAGCAGGTTCAGACAAAGCAGAGTTTGTATTCTGAGAGTGCTGCAGGAATAAATAGTGGGGAGGCTAAGCAGTGTGACTGACGCTGGTCAGGGGTGCATGGGAAACTTCTATAGGTGAAGGGCAGTGGTCGCTGGCTTTGAGGGAAGGCCTGGTGTGTCATGCTAGTGCATGTGGGCTCTCCTCAGCAGACAGTGGAGCCTCCCAAGCCTTTGGTCGGGAAGGAGACATGAGGAGACCTGGAATGTGTGTGTGCGCATGGGAAGGGTAGACATAGGGAGAAAGGATGAGAGGAAGGCAGGCAAGTTCGCAGTCCACTCCAGCCATGAAGGAGAGACATAATAGTGACTGAGTGGGAACACTGGAGCAAGTGGCTTAATGATTAATGTGTGTGTGTGTGTGTGTGTGTGTGTGTGTGTGTGTGTGTGTGTGTGTGTGTGTATGTATTGTGTGTGTTTGTATGTGAGTGTGTATATGTGTGTGCATGCCAAAATACAAAATGTCTCTTCCTAACTGCTACCTTGTTTGAGGCAAGGTCTCTTGTTCCTGCTGGGTAGGCCAGGGTAACAGAGCAAGATTCTGGGGATTCTATCTCTACCTCTTGTGTTGCCATAGGAGACTTAGGATTACAAGCCTGCGCTACTATGTCTCTTTTACAAAGTACATTTATTTATTTATTTTTCTGTGTGTGTGCATGCATGACCCAGTATGTGAATGAGAGTCAGAGGACAGTCTGCAGGAGTGGATTTCTCTGCTTTCTGCCAAGTGAATCCTATGGATAAAACTCAGGCCACACATTGCAGCAAGTACCTTTACCAGCGTAACCATCTCACCATCTCCAGTGACCAGTTTTATTTGGGTTCTGTGGATCCAAACCTAGGTTTGCTCATGCTGTGGTACTTTACCCATGGAACCATCCCCCAGCTTCAAAATCAATATTATCAGAGGGCAGAATAAAGAGATGAAAGAGAAGGGAAGGCGGGGTAGCTTTTCTCTCGGAAAAGACAGAGGCCAAGCATTTGAAGATAACTACCGGGTCAATTGCCTCCTCTCATGGCTTAAGGATGTTGTCTCCTTGGAGACCTGAAGTGGGTACGAGGCCAGTTCTGGACCTCTTTGATATCTACTGCCAGCTTATATCTGGATTTATGTGTACCGATGATGGCATCTCTGTTATAGGTGTTTGGAGAGATTTTGATCCCATGGTTGCTTTTATTTCTTGCTAGAAAGAAGCTTTTCCCTAGCTGGCACATCAAAAGAAGCCTTGGAAAAATATGCCTGGCATGGAACCTGACACAAGGTGGAAGATACACAGAATGAAAGATGCATGAACATGTGCTTGCTTAGAACATGCATTGAATGGAAGATGCAAGAAACAGATCACGCACATCACAGAACACGCATGGAACAGAACACGCGCAGAACACAACATACATTGAGTGGAATGTACATCGGGATGGAATGCGCTTTCGCACGGCCTAGACCATGCACTGGAACAAGAGAGGAATACCATGGGCTCCCTTGTGCCAGCTATTTGCAAAAGCTGACAAATGATTTGAAGAAATATGTCCTAAAGTTCATCCTCTTGCTGAGCTTGGGTCAAGTATCAGGTGCAATATAAAGACATAGTCTGTTGTGGAGGAGCCGGGCACTGGCAAGTCACAGACTCCTGCAACTATACGAAGAACGAAAGACAAGGCACGTAGCTTGTTTTTGGCATGCAGTCTACAGAACCAGAAGAATCCATCTGTAACCGTTCATGGCTAGAAGGGTGCAGACGCCAGCTCTTGTGGTCCTCTATGCACGGCATTCCAGAGGAGCCACACTGTATTTTACCCTTAGCGAATAATGAATTATTATACAGCAAAGGAAAGCTTGTTCCAAAGAACCACCCATTTGTGCTCAGCGACAATAACTTTGTTCTTGGATCGTAACCACCCCCAGTTTTCTTGGACTGTGCTTTTCCCCTCCAGATGCGCACAACATCTTACAAAGTCACACTTAAATGCTATTCTGTAATACACGCGTGCTTATATTTGCAGGAGGGAGGATTTTACTCACATCATATATCTTAATAACTGTGCCTTGGATACAGAATGTAATGCTGTAGGGGGATTTCTGGGCCCCTAAATGCCTCCCCAAGTTCTTTTTTCCAGTCTTCATAACACCTGAGAGTCCCTTTAGCATTTTCAAAACTGGGGTCCTGGACTGGGGCACAATAGCTGAGCGGATAGGTGTTCCCTTGTAAATCTGGATAAGTGAGTTCAGTTCCTAGGATCCGCATGGAGTATCTCTGGGGTGCTGGTGCGCCCTTGTAATCTCAGTGCTGGGGAGGCTCACAGGCAGGCGGAGCCCTGGGGTTTGCTGGTTGCCAGCCCATCCTATTTGGTAAGTTCCAGGCTGACGCAGGACCATAGCTCAAAACAAGACAAGGTGCCTGGGAAATGATGCTGAAGTTGCCGACTTATGCACGTACATGTACATGTGTGTGTGCGCGCACACACACATATGCTTGCACACACATACACACTACCTGATGAAGATTGAACATGCACAAATATACAGTGGAACAAAAGCCCCCACTGTGTGCGCTTCTAAGGCAGCATGAAATCATGAAGAAATTTTGTATCTAGAGTGGATTGCCTGAACCCCTTGGTGGTCCTCTCTGCCCCTGAGCCCTTACCTCCTCTACTTAATTATTATTATTAGTGTTTCCCTTCCTTGTACTGTTACAGATTCCTTGGAAGGCATGAAGCGCAGTCTTGGAAAGGCAGTGGGTGGGGCTCGGGAGCATCTTGCCTTTCCTGTGTGACCATCCTTAGGTATCACGAGCAAAGGGTGTTGGATGCACCATCTTGTATCTTTCTCTAGAATGGAAAGTCACTGCTCTGTGACTGTGATAAAAATGCCCTCATAAGGAGCAGCACAGAATGGGCAAGGGTGTATTTGTCTTATAATTCTAGCTTACAGTCCACTACTGAGGGAAGTTCAGGCAGGAACTCAGGCAGCTGGTCATAGCACATCCCCAGACAAGAGCAGAGAGGAACCTGTACATCCATGCTGCCTGCTTGCCCGCATTTCAGCCCGTCTCCTCCACGTTTTCCACGCCTCCTGTCAACTAAGCTAGCTCCACTGCCCCCAGTTCCCATCGCTCATTGTCTCTTCCCCACAATTCCATCCTCTCCACACCATGTGAGGAAGCCATTGACAGGGCTTGCTCAGAGCCACACCTGTATAGTCCTTCTGCTAACAGATGCTCAGTTTGAAGGGTAACTTTTTATCATGATGTGATTTTTTTCTCAATGGGCACTTATTAGCTAGGATATCATTCTATGCAAAGCCCTAGGGTAATGAGCTAGATCATTCCCAGGCCTGGGGCTGTTCTCGGCAGATGGCTAGCTTAGAAAGCAAGAAGCCCTGAGTTTTATCCCCAGGAATTACAGGCTCTCCTGGGACATTTCCTGTAATTCCAACACCCAAGGAGGTGGAGGCAGGGAGGACCAGAAGGCCAAAATCAGTAGAGGCTAGCCCGTGAAACGTGAGACATTATCTACAAACAAACAGTCAACAAACAAAATCCCCCAAGCCTGCTCTTCATGCGTGAAGGAGTTGATTTAATGAAGCCAGGAAAACACATCTCTCAGGGACCAGCAGTTTCCAGGGTGTCCCCTGGCTGGATTAAGATACTGTCCCTCTTCCCCAGCTTCCTTTGCCCCACCAACTTAGATAAAGGGGAATCACAGAACATTTTAACCCCTTGAATTGATTCACCCAATAGCTATACAGCCGGTGCCTATTATCCCTGACCCCTACAAATTGTCTGTTCTTTCTTTCTTTCTTTCTTTCTTTCTTTCTTTCTTCTTCTTCTTCTTCTTCTTCTTCTTCTTCTTCTTCTTCTTCTTCTTCTTCTTCTTCTCCTATTTTTCGAGACAGGGTTTCTCTGTGTAGCCTTGACTGTCCTGGACTTGCTTTGTAGACCAGGCTGGCCTCGAACTCACAGCAATCCGCCTGCCTGAGCCTCCTGAGTGCTTTTCCCATCAGCTGAACTGGAAGTGTGCTGTGGGGTTTTCCTTAGAGAAAAGAAGGAACCTGTTTCACACAGATGTGATGCCCCACCTTTCTGAAGGGCCCCTGGCTGCTTCCAACAGCACCCAGTTTTGCCCAATAGACCCCCCGCTGCAATGCAATGCAATGCCAGGCTCCAGGTAATGCCCCCAGTTTTCAGCCCAGTATTAGCGTGCTGCAGCTCCTTGCTCTAAAGGTGACTATCTCTCTGTTGTTGTAATTACAAAAGCTAACTGCAAAACCTGAAACCTTGCTGGGAAACTGCCTTCGGGAACAAAGGACAAACAGACCCTATCTCTTTCCAAGCTTTTATTTTTTTGTAAAGGGGTTTTTTGTCTGTTTCTGAGTCTCTAGGAATGGAGAAAGTGCAGATCCAGGTTAGCTGATGGCTTGGAGCATGCCCATGGGGAAAACTGTCGCTGGAGATTCGCATACAAGTGCCTTACTTTTTAGCTTAGGAAAGCTAGGTAAAAATGATGGTGGTGTTCCAACCAAGGCTGGTGTGAGGCTGAAAAAGAGAAAGAGCGCGAGAGCGCCACAGGAGTCCCTCGAAGGAGGTGTCACTCTGAGATGCTCGCTGGTGCCGCCCCCTCACTCGGAGCGTTGAATACTATAATCACCACGCAGAGAGTGTGGGGAGATGTTTATTTTTATCCCAACCGCCAGCATCGTCACAGCCACAGCGTGTGAGATCTAATTTTACACAGAGCATCTGCTCGGCGTGTGGCCCTGCTGCCAGCCCAGCTGCTTTCAAAGCTGAGCCATGCCGAAATTTCATGTTTTACCTCAACAGAATATGTGATAGGAAAAACGGAGGAGGGAAACGGTACACTCCCAGAAGCCGGCTTAGCAAATACAAAACTTGTGGTCCGCTGTACACACGGGGTGTGGAGAAGCCTGCTTGCGAGCTGGGAGCACAGCTACTGGAGGCACCAAGTCTTGCTCCTCTTTCTAACTAACAGAAGCTGATTTCTGGGATGCCCATGCATTCAGCTCAAAGCTCACATTTCTCTTGAGCTGGGTCCGGCCCTGTGACCAGGCTCTGGCTGATTAGAGTGGTCTGTGAGACTTCCAGGAAAGCTGCTTAGATCAGAGGTGGGTGGGGGTAGGATGGTGCACCCAGAGTCGAGGAGTGTTGTCCTTGGTGCTCAGTTTCTCAGCGCTTGGCTAGTCAGCACTCTGTGTAGTCTTGCTGGGCTCAGAGGCAATTTGCAGATGAACCGTATGTTGAGCTTGTGAACCCAGACAGAGAAAGGGACCTCAGGCCTTGCCTGACCTGCCTACTTTAAGATTTTTTTCTCCCCTCCCTTTGTCCTCCTCTTCTCTCCCTCCCACCATTCCTTTCTTCCTTCTTTCCTTTCTCAGGAGAGAAAACTATGCATATAAGTCACTATTTTTAGGTTCTGCATCAGAGCAGCCAAGTGCAATTTTCTAACTGTTGTATCTGTCCGAGGTTTAACATTAAGAGAGACTCAATTCTAGGTCTTAGTAGACACGGAGTGCATGGAGCAGTGCCTGGCATGGAGTAAGTGTGCATAAAGGCTGACTATTAATATCCCACAGGGGAATTAATACTTTTGCCAGTCTCCTCTGAGTTTATACTCTGAGAGAGAAATGAACACTTTCATGTGGCTTCATGCTGGGTTTAAAAAACGTCTATAAATGTAACCCAAGCCTTCATGTCCTATTTGATCTATGACATTTGAATATGTATTCACTTATGTTTTCACTTATTGTTTCAGGGGACATTTATTCAGTGTCCGTTATGTGCAAGGCACAGCTTAGGATGTTGGTGGGGGGTCCTAAGAGAGAGGACCCTGACGTTGAACTGATGGAATTGGAGAGGATATGTAACAGCAATAGCAGCGTTATCCAAGCACTTACTAAATGGATGCAGTATTTCCACTTAGTGTTGATAACAGTTCAGTGAAATAGGTGGTTCTGTGGTTTCCCTCGTTATCCTAGCACAGTAGAGCTGTACTAGGAATGCAGTAACTGCTGTAAAATTAAGAGTAAGTGGCGTCACTGTAGTTTCCCTAAGGTGTGTTTCACACCTCTTGACTTCAAGACAGCAAGCAGAGACATCTCACCATTTCTGAGTAGAGGGCAACTTTTAAGAGTGTGGTCCTCACGTCCCCTAGATGAGGAGACCTGGTAGCACTCAGAGGGAGGATAGCAGGCTACCAAGAAGAGACTTGATACCCTATGAGCATATACAGGGGGAAGAGGTTCCCCTCAGTCACAGTCATAGGGGAGGGGAGGGGAAAGGGTGAAAGTGGGAGAGAGGGAGGAATGGGAGGCTACAAGGGATGGGATAACAATTTAGATATAATATGAATAAATTAATAAAATATATTAAAAATAAAATAAAATCTGATGACATGTTCTATTGGACAAACAAACAAACAAAAGAGTGTGGTCCTCAGACCTGCAGCCGACAGTCACCTGGGGGAAAACCGGAAATGCATCCCTCCTTGAGGATGGGGTCCAGTAGTCTGAATTTTAATATGCTCTCTAGATGATTTTTACATCCATCATAGCTTAAGAACCAGTATGGCAGCTGATAAATAACTGAAATTTAACTTAGAATGGGGGATAAGCAGGCACAAACAGCTGTAGAACTCGTGACAGATAAAATACATGTGCACAAAGTTTGAGTTAATTTTTCATTCTTCAAAAAAGCCAGGAAACCAGATTTATTGTCTGTCTTCACTAGTTACTTATTTGAATATTTGCCAAAAATATCATTACATTAAAAAATGACCTTTATTAGGTGTGTTTTCTTCAATCTCAAGAGTTTGAGTGTGGGTGATCATTGTTGAGGACTCACAAGCAACTGCGAAGTGAGCAAGCCGGACATTGCCCAAATGACACAAATAAAAGCAAATAAGAAGTAGACCTTTTCCAACTTGAAAACTGTTTTGTAGTAATGCACATTCCTTTTATTTCGCATATTTCTGAAGTGTGCAGGTCGGTGTGCCTGGGTTATTGGTATGCAAGGTGTGGAGCCAGCCATCCCAGCATTCCCAGGCTGAGTCGCCATAGCAGCACACAGCTCTCCTCTCCTCTAAACCTGACCTCTTGTCCTTTCAGGTCTTTGCTCAGGCTGCCAGGAAGTCAGACTTTGAGAGGAAATCTTTCAACTTCAAATATAGGGACACAATTAAGCTAAGGAAAAAAAATAAACAGGCAACATAAAACCTGCCTGGCAGGTGGGGTCCAGCCACAGAGGATGGAAAGGCCACTGAGATGAATTTAGGAATAAATTTATTTTCTGTGCCCAGGTAGGCAGCGTTCTGGTGCTCTGAGCTGTACCTAAGAATGCTTGGGAAAGGCAAGTCCTGAGGTCCCAGAGGTGCTCCTATGCTCTGAGGACCCAGAGGTGCTCCTATGCTCTGAGGACCCAGAGGTGCTCCTATGCTCTGAGGACCCAGAGGTGCTCCTATGCTCTGAGGACCCAGAGGTGCTCCTATGCTCTGAGGACCCAGAGGTGCTCCTATGCTCTGAGGGCCCAGAGGTGCTCCTATGCTCTGAGGACCCAGAGGTGCTCCTATGCTCTGAGGACCCAGAGGTGCTCCTATGCTCTGAGGACCCAGGAGGCTCCCGATGCTCAAGAGCCAGAAAACAGATGAGAAATTTCTAACTCGATCTCACTTTTAACACACGTCTCTGCATGTAGCTGGAGACTTTTGCTACCAGTTTCCTTTGTGTGGTGGTGGTGGTGGTGGGGTGTGTGTGTGTGTGTGTGTGGTTTGTATTACGAATCAAAGTTAATCGTGATATTAAATGTACAAATTGGCATTGAAGGATCCCTACTGTGGCCTTGCCTGAAAATTCTCATCTCTCTTTTAATTATGTTAAATCCAGTCATATGTGGTTCTTGTTTTTCTTTTTTTTCCTTCAGAAAGCAATATATTTTAATTTTCCTCTTCTCTGATTTCTTCTTCTTCTTCTTCTTCTTTTTTTTTTTTTTTTGTCTAAAATAACAAGGCAAGCACAGTAAGAATGACTTTCAGATCCCCATGCCCCAACCCACCGACAGCAAAGGGATTACTTTCACAGAAGGCCCAGTGAATGAAAACGGAAGGCCACAGGAGGTTGTCTCACTGACCCAGGACCCGGTGTGGTGGTACCTACAGGGTGACCTCACTTAATGTCCATTACCTCTCAGAGGTCCTATTTAATATTAGTATATGACTAGGTTATGATTAGGTTCCAACATGAATTCCAGGGAAAGTACTCAGACTTCAAATCTGAGTCCTAGGAAGAGGACTCAGGGTGGGGAGGAAGCTGTCAGCCCTCAGAAGGCTATTTTCCCTTCTCAGACATGTATGTAGCACAAGCTGGTTGTAAACTTATAATGCACTCCTGCCTGAGTGTGCCAAGGGCTGGCATCACAGATGTGCGTTACCATGCCTGTCCTCTCGTCAGATAACTGCCTTGAGAACTGGACTGAGGCGTCTGCAGCTCTGACCCTGTCCTACAAATCTCAGTGATTTATACAAAGTCTCCCCTCCTCTCCAGGCCTCCACTCTCCTTTCTGAAAATGAGCATGGAAGACCAGATTTTGCTTTACTAATTTGGAGCTACGCTTTTTTTTTTTTAACATAGACAAGACCTGGACATACCTCACTGGCATTTCCGCTACCCTCCCACCCCTCCCCCACTGGAGATAATGAAATGCTAAGGAGTTTATTTTGCAGAATACCGCTGAAGCAGACTAGTAAGCAGTTTATAAAGGACAGGGGTGTACCTGGAGGCTAGGGTGTTGGCGCAAAGGGTATCAGTGAGACCTGCTCAGATGGCACCTTCTAGAAGGCTCTATCTCCATGCCTTAATAGTTTCGCGAATATCCACCTCCTTGTACTTTCACTTTAGAGAGGGATGGGGAGTAGAATTTCAGTGTGTGAATTTTGGAAAGACGTTTGTACCACAGCAGACCCTTCCAGTGTCTTTGTCTGAGGCAAAGCTGATAGGCATCTCACCTGAGAAGAGTAAGGTCCTAGGGTTATGGTGACACCTCTTTCCTTGGAGGATGTGCTCACACACCTAGGCTGTGGAGCGTTAGTTATCCTTTGATGGGGGATGAATAGCGGGGTGTAGAGTGACAGAGGACCAGAGTAAATATGCACCTCACTGGAAATGTAGTGTTTTTTTTGTTTTTTGTTTTTTTTAATAGAAGCGTGCTGTTTCATGGTCACGTCCTTGCCATAAGCAGCTCTCATTGTGCCTGTCTTATAATTTCCAATTTGTTCCCACCCAGCTTTCTACAGAACTATGTGCCCCATAAGGATAAGGTTTCAAGACTTCTTCCAGCCTGGTGTTTTTGTCTATCAGATACAGATTTTTGTTGTTGTTTTTTGAGACAGGATTTCTCTGTGTTAGTGTTGGCTGTCCTGGACTCACTTTGTAGACCAGGCTGGCCTCAAACTCAAGAGCGATCCGCCTGCCTCCCGAGTGCTGGGATTAAAGGCGTGTGCCACCACACCTGGCCAGATACAGATTTTAAGAGTTTGATGGTTATGGGTCTCCTTGAGTTAATTCTGGAAAGGGATGCTGGTTTCTGTCTGTCATGGGGATTGAGTGATTCCCTTGACAAACACATTCCTCGGTCATTTAAAAAAAATAGTTGATTTGAATGAAAATCAGATAATGAGTAGAAACATGGAAATGTCAGAAAAGAAGTTGAAGCAAATGTAGGTGGATTTTTCCCCCCCAGTGAGGGAAAAAAAAATGACACAAGTCAACCCAGTGGGAAACTAAAAGAGGAGTTTTAGATCTGAAAATAGGATACCGCTTGTCCACAGGCAGGAGGTAGAGGGAGCTAACTGGGAATTTCTTGAGCTTTTGAAGACTCAGAGCTCACCCCCAGCATCACACCTCCTCCAGCAAGGCCACACCTCCTAATCCTTCCCAAACAGTCTCACCCACTGGGGACCAAGAATTCAATATGGACTTCACTCTCGTGCAAGCCACATACCTGCTTTGTGTGCAGCCATGTAAAAATTTAAAACAAAACAAAACAAAACAAAAAAAGCTGACTTAGTTTTCTCTTAGTTTTGATTTTTAACCCCTGATAACTTTTCCTCCCTATTTCTCAAACACGCAGGCAGTCCCGGGACTGGCGGGTGTGGGGTGTGGGTGGTGGTGTGTGTCACCCCAGGGCCATGTCTCATATGCTTATTTCTACTTGTTTTCTGAAAAGTCAAGGTCAGTTCAGATTTATGAGGGCACTGTCATAGATGATAAGCAGACAAAGGCAAAAAAAAAAAAAAAAAAGTTAAATAAACTTTGAAGCTCTTCTGTGCTAGAAAATCTGCTTCTTGTGAATGCTTTAAGAACTCTTTTTTGGGGAAGGGTGGGGTTATCTTACAGAACAGGGCATTGCTCCAGATTCCAGGCTGACATGGAACTCACTATGTAGACCAGGCTGGCCTTGAACTTGTAACCCATCCTGCTGCCTCTGCCTCCCAAGTGCTAGGATGGTAGGCATGTGACACCATACCCCTGCTGCCCAGCTTTTAAACATCCTCTCTAAGGAGTTTGAGTGATGGAGAAATCATTGCAGGTCATTTCAGCAGTTTGGCTCTCCTCATCCTCCTCTCAGGAACTAGACTTCTGGGCTTGGCCTAGAATAAATCCAACTTGGGTTTCAAAACTTTGCCCAGTCGGCTTTCAGCTCTGTGGACTTTGAAGACTGAGATGTGAAATGTAGCACACCACAGGCAACATTTACCAACAATTGTTTTGGCGTGTTAGGCAAGAAATCCTTCATGGCCAGTATTCCCAGAGCTTTCCTTTTCCTTGTCTGAGGGGCCGGAACTGCACAGCCTCTGCAGCCCTCTTATCTGCCTAGGTATTCTTTGATGTGTGCACTGCAAAGAGAGCAGGAACAGGGTTTGTTTTAGGCACTGTCACACCCTACATGGAAATAGTTTAAGTTGTGTATTAGACATGAGAAGTTAAAAACATCTAAAAATAACACCCCAGAACATGTTGTTTATCATTTCTTTTGAATAAAATGTGAATTCTAGCTTAGGTTAAAAACAAAACAAAACAACTTGGAAAAAATGGTCTTGCTGAGGAAACCCCCTCCTCTGGCATTTTTGAGATTTTTCTTGTTCTCTCCAATCTCTTCATGACCTTTCTGTTATCATTTAAAATCATAAATAATATATTGGAATCAACTGAATCTATTAAAGTATGCTTCTGGTAACAGTTACACTTCTTGTCATCTTAGAACTTGCTAGTTGGCATCAGCTATTTCAGTATTGTAGGGTTTTTTGGGGGGGGGGCCAGAGGTTTGGAGTCACCTGTAGGAAGAAATTAATTTCCACTTGTGCTGTAACCATAAGAGAAAGCAAAATGTGCCCCTAAAGGAGCCGTTGTACATCTAATCACGTCCCTTGGAATAGACAACATTAGCAAGGGAACCTGAACTTTTAGATAATTCCTTTAGTTAATTGTTAATAACTTTAGTTACTTGCTGATTTCTCTATGTAGATATATCTAATGGGCCAGTCTTCAAGAGAGAAGCTAGCTGTAGGCGCTTTTAGAAGAGACTGGCCCTCTTGGCTCATATGTGTGAAGGTTTGTTCCACAGTTGGCAGAGCTGGTTTAGGGAGGGCTGGAGAGATGGCTCCCTGGTTAAGAGCACTGGTGGTTCTTTCAAAGGACCCATGTTCAATTCCCAGCACCCACATAGCAGCTCACAAATGTAACTCCAATTCCAGGGGATCTGACACCCTCACACACACATATAAGCAAGAAGAACACCAATATATATAAAAAGAAGAAGAAGAAGAAGAAGAAGAAGAAGAAGAAGAAGGAGGAGGAGGAGGAGGAGGAGGAGGAGGAGGAGAAGGAGGAGAAGGAGGAGAAGGAGGAGGAGGAGGAGGAGAAGGAAGAAGAAGAAGAAGAAGAAGAAGAAGAAGAAGAAGAAGAAGAAGAAGAAGAAGAAGAACTGAACTGTTTGGGAAGAATTAGAAAGTGTGGCCTCATTGGAGGAGGTGTGACACTGGGGGCTGCCTTTGAGGTTCTAGGTGCCCATGCCATTTTCAGTTAGTTCTTTTCCTTTTCTGACTCTAGTTGTTGTCTTAATGTGTAAGCTCTTAGCTACTGTTCCAATGCCATGCTTGCCCACCTGCTGCCTTGCTCCCAGCCATAAGGTTCATGAACTCACCCTTTGAAACTGTAGGCAAGCTCCCAAATTAAATGCTTTCTTTTATAAGTTGCTTTGGGCCATGGCGAAAAGTAACTAAGACCGAGCTCAATCATACTGGAAATATTTTAATTAATAAGTATATGGGAATGAAGAACTTGAGTTGAAAATTTTCCTATCATTTCTGTAAATGAATTTCAAATCCCAATTCAAACCACACAGGACGCATACAGTCTAGTTTCTAGAATCTAGAGTCTTGAGGAAGACTTTCATAGTCCAGCTTTGAAATTAGGACATGAACCCCCACCCCCCTTTTTTTTAAATCAAGTGGGTACATTAGAGGACCTGTCAAACCATTTGTTCTTTGATTGGAGCCAAACTAAAGTTCCAGTTCTTGCAGTTCTTAAGGAGGGGAATAGAAGGGCCAGACCAGGTGGGTAGAAGAGAGCGTTCCTGAGTCGTGAAGTTAGCTGCATTAATATGGCAAGCTAAAAATAGATTTTTCAGTGCAGTTCTTGAGTTAATGCTCTCCACCAAAATGTGTCATTATTTCTATTGGAAAGGAACTTTTGCTCCCATCCATTTTTGGTTTGTGTCCATGGGCGGTGTCCCTGGGACCTAATTTCTCAGTTGTAAAATGGCTACATAATGATAGCCTACCATGTGGTTTTCTGGTGCCTGAGTGAGGAAAAAAAATGTAAGTTATCTGCTAATAGAGTTCACTATTTGACTGTCCTTGGTATAAAGTCAGTGGCGGGAAACAGCACTCCTTAGCATGCCGTGCACCTCTCCAGTGTCCTGGGCACCTTGTCTCTCCCCATTTCTCATTCCAAGACACTTCCCTGTGTGTGCTGCTCAGCCCCATCTCTCTCTCCCTGATCTGGTGTCCAACTCATAATGAATAAACCTCCCACATTGGGATTTTTTATCTGCTTGACTTTATTCCCCACCCCCCACAGCTGAATATGAAGTGCTGAATATGAAAATTCAGGTATGTGGGTTACTTCTAAAAACGCTGGTATACAACTATTTTTTAAAGAAAGAAAACAAACAAACAAATAACATTCCATTTTAGTTTTTGATCATGTTTACTTAAAAAACAAACAAACAAACACAACAAAGCTATTCTGGGCCAGAGAAAGGCTCAGTGGCTAAGAGCACTAGCTGCTCTTTCAGAGGACCCTGGTTTGATGTCCGGTACCCACACAGCAGCTCGCAGCCACCTACAACTCCTATCCCAGGGGATCTGATTCTATCTTCCAGTCTCTTTAGGCACTGCATACATGTACTGCGGAGACATGCGTGCAGACAAAACACCCCCACGCGTAAAATAAATAAGAATGAAAACAAACAAGCCTTTGAAAATATGCACCCTGTAAATACTCAGGATGAAGACACTCACAGAACAGTGTGGAATGTGGGGAACATACAGAGAGACGCAGCTTCCTGCCCCGCTCTGATGAACCTCCTCTCCCTGGGTGTATTTATTCCCCAAGACCTCAGTTTCTTTATCTGTAAGATGAATCAGCTGAAAAGAATATTCTTGAGGTCCCTTCTAGCTTGCAAAATATCCTGTGACTTAGTATCTCCACTCCCAGGATTGGTTAACCAGACGTGCAGCTGACCACAGGTCAATATTTAGATTGTCCCCTTGGCTCCCTTATACAAAGAGTGAGCATAGCCTCGCCATGGCATGGGTGAGGATGTTTCTGCTGGTGAGCAGTTCCCATCTCCTCTTGTCTTCTCTAGTCCTTGGGCCTGTTGGTCTTCAGCTTCTCCACGCTTAGATGGCTCCACCTTGTGTGCCCTTGATTAGCCTCTCCTTGGGTTTGTGAATATTCAAGCTTCGGTCCTGGAGAAGAAAAGATCAGTGTGTGCTGGCAGCCTATTATAGATCTCTCTAGGAGCTGTCTCAGTAGGGGAGCTGATGCCATTGACAGGTTTGGTTGGCCTCCCAAGGGGTTGGGGGGCACCCAGGGAAGTTCAGGAGCAGGCATATATAGAGAAATGTTCTTATTTGTCCACTGTTAGGTTTGGTTTTTAGAGTGGGGAGAAGGCACTCCATCCCCCCTTAATGACAGTGGTCTGATGAGCTGGGACAGAAGACGCTGTGTCAAACTGTTAATAGGAAGTCTCACTCTCTGTTGAGCACTTAAGGCACCACTAATGGGAATTTTCCAGGGAAAAGAGTGGGTGTTATTAACATGAAAATATGTATGAGGATCTCTGAATGAAGGCTTTATGTGATAGAGTTGGAAGAGTATAGGACTCCAGCTGTTGGGGGGATGGTAAGGGAAGAGGAGGGGAGGGGAGGGGAGGGGAGGGGAGAGGAGAGTAAAAAAAAAAAAATGGGACCAGGAGGGGTAGGGGGAGAGAAAGAGTAGGAAGAAGGCCTTCGAGGACTAGCCAGCCCATATTCAAGGCAGTTTGAGAGTCTTCTATCAAAGGGGCATGACAGATGAAGAGATACTCAACCCTTATCCTGACCATGGACAACACTGAGGACATCCTGCATGCTTCTCAAAGGATCCCTAAGCCCAGAGCCTGATTGTTGCTAATGGCATCAACCTGGACAACAAACTACACTTCCATGCGCCATTTCCCTTTTTCAGCCATATGTCCCTTTCTACCATTCATGCTTCTGGGGTTTAACATCAATGTGAACCTGAGATCTCTGTCTTGCTTTTGGGAAAGCAAACTAAGCCATCTTAGTTTTATGGCCTGATGGATGGATAGATCTGCTAAGACCCTCCTTTTATACAGCACACATATTTTCAACAATATGTATGCTGTATAAAATATTACTGAAAATCGTTATGGATGCAGGGAAGCATAAAACCAACCTGAGATGCATAGAACTGCCTGCTGAAACAGTGATTGAGACCGGAAGAAGGCAGTGAGAGGATGTGACAGGGCACCAAATGTGTCCCCTTTATAGAGTTGACTAGGAAATCATCCTTTACCCTTTAGATTTCTTACCTTCATGACTTTAATAGCAGAGGCAATGTGGTGTCCTGCTTAAGTCTGTTGGCCTGTATCAGATGAGTCAGATCTGAATTCTGATTATATTACACCTCCCAACCATAACTCTTAGCAAAATACTTACCTTAGTCCATACAGGGGGCTCTAACACAATGCCTTAGACTACACAATGTATGACAAATGGATATGTATTATCTTCATCTCTGGATGGTAGAATGTCACAGATGGCTGTACTAACAGATTTGGTATCTGAGGGAGGGCTGGTTCCTTCAATTTAAAAAGGACCAGAGTGTGCCCTTGAAGGATTTTGTTTGTTTGTTTTGCTTTTTTTGGTGGGCTTTTGTTCTTTTTTGTTTTTGTTTTTCAAGACAGGGTTTCTCTGTGTAGCTGTGGCTGTTCTGGACACGCCTTGTAGAGCGAGGTAGCTTTGAACTCACCAGCTGCCTCTGCCTCCCTGAGTGTGCTGGGATTAGAGGTGTGTGCCACAGCACCTGGCCCTGGAGTTTCTTTCTTCTTTCTTTTTTCTTTCCTTTCCCTTCCTCACTTCTTCCCTCCCCAGCTCATATCCTTGTTCCCCATGTTTCTATTATGTAGCCCTGTCCAGCCTTAAACTCACTGCATAGTTCCAAGCTATCTCAAACTCATGATGGAATTCCTACCTCAGCCCCAGTGCTGGCATTATAATCATGGGCCACTGGGCCTGGCTTCTTCTGGTTTATTATCTGCTGGAATCAAGCCCCTTCTTGAGGGCTCTGCTCTTGGCACTTAATCGCCCCTTTGAAGGCCTCACCGTCCCATCTATCACTTTGAGTGTTGGGTTCAACCGTTTGCATCTTGAGGAGATATTATTGTTTGGGCAACCACAACATTTAGCCACTACGCCTCGGTTTTGCCATCCATGAAGCACTGCTGAAAGCTTCTTGAAGACTCTGGATGGACTGTACTGATCAGAGCCCTCAGCACTGTGGCCATATTACTAAGCCAGCAGAGTTGGCTTCCCCAGAGTAATATTGGAATGAGTCCCCAAATCCTTGTTGTCTGCACTGTTTGGTCAAAGTCGCAAATGAGCCCAGGCTAATCCATCAGTGTTAGAAGGCATTAGTGTCTTTCACTGGTGACATGGAAGAAACATTTCCCCTGACTCATGCATGATGCTGGTAAATTGTAGAAGATGGACAAATGACGTTTAATATATTTTTATTCTTATCTTTCTTGAGGGCCTGTTGTGGGTGACATTCCTTTTAGAGAGTGTGTCCTTTTGTGTCCTGAAGAACTGCCCCCAAAGTATGGCTTCAGGCCCCCCTAGTCTCACTTCTTGAGTCATCCTTGCTATGCATGGATATCTGTAGTTTGAGGAGATGCTATTGGCCATTCCTATTGACTTCTGTTATGTTTATTGTACAATAACCATCTTCCTACATCAGGAGCTGGCAGAGTAGAAAATATACAGGGCTGTTTTACAGCTTGTCTTGGTTATAGTGAGCTGATGAGGAACTGGACTCCTCCGGGGAGGGGACAAGTTAGGGCCCCACGAAGCCCAGACAGATACTGTGAAGTGTTTGCTTAGTGAGATGCTCCGGAGGTTGGCTTATGTCCCTTCCCTCTTAGTAAAGCATTTCAGATGTAGACTAGAGACAGCCGAGTGTATCCATTGTCAGCTTTGATCAATGGCTATATACATTTGGGGTATGACGCTGATGAGAATACATAATCGCAAGGTCTATATGTTGTTGGTTATCAAGCCTGACATTCTAATTTTAGCCCCAGTCTTTCCACTGTGACTAAGACAACTAGTTTAGTGTTGTGGTTCTCGATAAAAAAGGTTATTTTTAGTCGTCTACTATCACTCTTGTAAGACAAGGGTGATAAAGGCTGATGCTATGGGATGCTCCATGAACTGAGTTCCACCTACTGCCTGCGTCTGCTATGCAGATTTTGCCCTTGCCCATCGGGAAGGGTGATTGTGACCTTTGTTACCTCCATGTGATGCTAAACTTTAATGGGGACTTGACCCAGATTCTGGTTTTAAAAGTAATCATTTTCCATTAAGTGGATGCTCTCTGGCCTGAAGGTATTTTTAGTGTCTGTCTACTGTTTGCCTGAAGCCAAACGGGAAAGGAGAATATGCTGAAATTACAGACTCAGCCACCATGGCTGCCATGATGGGGTTCATTTCTGGGTAAGGAAATTATGGAGGGAGGGCAGTATGGAGCATAGTAGGTCTGAGCACCTACTATGAGCTCTGTAATAGGAGGTGGGTAAGGGAGTACAACCAAGTTTCTGTCATGCATGACTGCGATGGATGGCTGGTCTTATGTCAACTTGTCACATAGACTAGAGTTATCTGAAAGGGGGGAAACTTTAATTGAGAAAACACCTCTATACTATCTGTCTGTAGGGCATTTTCTTAATTAGTGATTGATGGGGGAGGGCCCTGCCCACTGTGGGTGGTACCATCCCTGGGCTGGTGGTCCTGGATTCTATAAGAAAGTAGGCTAAAAGGGGTTCCATAGTGTCCTGGTCATCGCGTCTGCTTTATATGCAGAAGGTCCTCGGTTCAAGAAAGCAGGCTAAGCAAGTCAGTAACCAGCACCCCTCCATGGACTCCACATCAGCTCCTGCCTCTAGGATCCTGCCTTGTTTGAGGTCCAGGCCTGACTTCCTTCAATGATGGCCTCCAATGTGGAAATGGAAGCCAAGCAAACCTTTTCCTCCTCAACTTGCTTTTGGTCATGGTGTTTCATCACAGCAATAGACACCCTAACTTAGACAATAGCCTTAGAGCCTGGCTACTGAAGCACTGTGTGCATGTTGGGAGCAGATAGATCTCTACGAATTGCTCTGTGAATAGGGTCTGAATGAGTGATGCACACATAAGGCCTAGGAAATCAAAGGCAGGAGACTCAGGGCTTAAGCAGCCCTATAAAGGATGAGTAGATTGCAGCAAGAAGACCAGAAAGCAAATTTCCTAGGGACTCTTTTAAAGACTTAATATCATCTGGAAACTTAACCAAATGGATTCATCCAATTGGGGGTGCCCAGGAGAAAGCAAGTCTAATTTTCATGCACAGGTCTTTTTTTCCAAGAGGAAAATAGTCCCCCACACAGCTGAGGATTTGGGCTTCTTCAGAGGTTCTTGTTTACACCGTCCTACAGATAAGGCGGGAGATCGGAACTGTTGCTGTGCACCTAACAGAAGGACCCTCCCTTCCCCGAGTCTGGTCCTTCTAAAGATGATGCTACTTCTTTGTTACTCACAGATAGACAACCATAGGTAGGTGGTATGACTGAGAGTGATAGCGAGTTTCTCTGCCCATGAGTCTAACATGGAATTATCTCTATTTGGGGCTCTTAGACACAATACACATTTCAGTGGTCTCCAGTTGGGCTCATCTCTCCTGAACGTCTCCTTTGCTGGGTGATGGGGGCTACCTTGGTTTTCTTTTTCTTTTCCTTTTTTTTTTTTTTTTTCTTCTCTAATTTTATTTTCAGGAGACCTATCTCAGAGTTCCCACTTGCTTCACTTTTCTACCTTTACCCCATAAAAACTGAACTTTCTCATCCTGGAATGATAATTACCTGTGGGTTTTTTTTGCATGTGGTATGCATGCATGTGTGTATGAGTGTTCACATATAGTATGTGGGCACACATTCCTTTCTCGGGTCCCTGGTCTCATTAGCACTGGGAAGTTGGCTAGGTTTCTAGGACCAGACTTGATTTCCCTCTTGCTGAGTGGTCTTAGGTCTAATTAGACACGTGAGTAGCACTTCTTGCACCTTATGCATGTCCTGCCATGCTGGGCATTGTCATGACTCATAGCTGGGTACGGCTATCTAATGGCTTCCTTCCCTTGCCAGCTTGTGCAATATTTTCTAGAACCATGGAGGCTATACTGCAGGAAAAGGGCCTCAGCTCACTTAAATTCTATATCCCAACTATAAGGTGTCTTCCTCAGTAGGGGCCTACGCCCAATCCCCAAGAGGCAACAATGGCTACAGCAATGATCTATGCTGTTTTAGGAGTTAGTTGGACTACCCTGACCAATCATTTGAAAGGAGTTTTTCTCTGCCTGCTAGTATCGGGAATTTGTCAGCCTAAATGGTTTAACTTCCTTTAAGATATCTCACACACACACACACACACACACACACACACACACACACACGTATTGTGCATATTAGGTAAGTAGAAAATGATAGTTCCTTGAGGTTTTATCAAGTAATCTTGGTGTTATTGGTCCCTTGACCTTATCCTTTCATATTGCCTCCCTCCCTCTCTCCCTCCCTCCACCGCCCCTCCTTCCTTCCCTCCCTTCCTCTCTCCCTCCCTTCTTCCCTCCCTCCCTCTCCAGCTTCTCTGACTGGCAGGATATGAGCTGGGCTTGGTAGCCCCCACAGTGGCCAGTATACAGATCACTGTTTCAAGTCTAGACTTTCCTCCTTGAACTTTCTTGCTGAGTGACCACCTACACCAAGCAACGAGCACATGCCATCTCCTCCAGATTTTTGCTACTATTCTTCCATTCATTTCTCTAGGTTTTATCTTCTCAGTTGTGGGGCGTTTTTTTGTTTTTTGTTTGTTTGTTTGTTTTTTACTCAGTTCCTTTTAGGTTTTGAAATCCAAGAATGCTACTGACTTGGAGAAATCCGGTAAAGCACTCCTGGGTCAAATGTGAAAACTGCATCCTTGTTCTCATCCCTGTGTGATCTTTCCAAAAGATGATGTGGGAATTGTTTGCTTAGTTACCTTTGCAGTGCTGAGGATGAAATTTAGGACCTCCTGAGCATGCGAAATTTCTAAACATAATTTTATTTTCTGAACAGTGTCTGGTTCTGTGTTTCTCAGCAACTGACTTTAAACAAAAAAAGAAAAGAAAAGGTTTTAGAAATTTGATTATTATAATGCTGTAGGTTAGGCAGCCTGAGGGAGAGAGATCACAAAGAGACTTCTCGAGGGGCGGCAGGGTCTGTCTGTAATTGACCTTCATGCTTTGTTCACTTCATGGGAAGGTTGATTTGGAAATGTTTGCAGAGCTTAGTTACTATTACAGAGTGGGATAGGTTTTAGGGTGCGAGTGAAGCTGAAGATCCTGTCTACATGGTGTTGGCCAGTCAGGTGGAGGAGCGCCATCAGGAAAGGCATGAATAGGATGAGCATTCACATAAAGATGTGGGTGTTGCCTGTCTGACGGTTAGCTTGGGTGAGGACCCCGAGTGCAGAAAAGAGTTAAAGGAGGCTGGGGGAGGGGTGGGTCTTCCTGGAGGAGAAAGGGACAAGGTTGAGTGAGCCAGTTTGTACACAGCATGGAAAAGCCCAACAGGACAATGGCAGGCCGTGGAGCTTCCAGAATTTAGAGTCTCTAAGAGAGGTCACTGTGGAAGAAAGACGGCCTCTTCGCCATCTCTTCCAAAGTAGAAGACTCCTTTACCTTGAGTAGAGGAACGGCAAAACTCAGACGGTCAAGGCGCAGTGTTTGGGCACCAGCAGACTGAACTGTTGGGGCCATGGCACTATCAGCAGACCTCCCATTTGGCATGGCTTTTCCATGCTCCAGCATCTGAGTAAAAGAAAGCCACTCTCCTGAGCTGCAGATGCCATCTGGGCACAGGACAGATGGGCAGCCCTCCTAAGCTCCCTGCCTTCCAGGGCCTTGTAATTAACACGGGGAAGTTGGGTTGAAGCAGCGCTTTTGTTCAAACTTTTGATTTTTGGGGGAGCGGTTGGTTTTTGGCTTTGTTGTTGTTTAGTTTTGGAACTGTGAAATAGACGATCAAATATTTACATGGGAAAATGTAAAAGATGAGAACCAAAGATGGCTAAGACCCTCGAAGATTCCCCCAATTTCCTAAGCTTAAATCAAAACCATAACTTCTTTATCCACCCCCACTGCAATAGCTTTGGACTTTGTGGTAACCGTTTCCTTCACTTTCTTATGGGTTTCTATTATTTACGTTGGCATTTATCAATAACGCACATTATTGTTGCTCGCTCTGCTCTCGCTGTAGCACCTTGTGTGCTTTCTCATATCTTACTGACCTTTTTTTTTTTTTTTTTCACTTAACATTTGTGTTCTGCAAGACACATGCAAGCTCTGGCACACTGAAGCTCTGGATTTGAGCATCCCCTTGCTGTGTGGTTTTCTGTTGTGTGATGGCGCAATGTGTTGATCCATTGTGCCTTCGGTAGGCATTTAGGTCACTTCTGATTTGGAGCCATTACGGGCCAGTATTGTCAGCAAACATTCATATCCATACATGCTGGGGCACATGTGTGCGGATTACTAGAGGATTAAAAGCTAGGAACAGAACCACTTAGGCTCACTCTTTACTGTTTTCCAAGTGGAGTGCCTATTTTCTTCCATAAACGATACTCCACATGGGAAGCCAGGAGCGATGGCAGCTGAGCTGCTGTGTTTGGGAGCAAAGTGGAGCATTTGAATCTCCTTTATGCCACATGCACTGTAGTGCTTTGCTTTCATCCATATGTGTCTTGTTTTCTGACAGGCTACATGCTTTTATGCTGTGTGTTAAAACAATGGATTTCAGTGGGTTTCCCATGCCAGTGAGTAACAGAGATCTTGACCTTCTGGCTCTCAAGCGGGATCTCTTCTGAGGTTGATTTTAACAGAGCAACTCAAGCTAATGCTTTAAGCCAGATAGTTTCTTAAGGATATTTCCATTACATAATGGGCTAGAGGATTATTTAAAAAAAAAAAATGGACAAGCTATTCCCTCGTAGGCCTATCTGTCCTTTTTATGATTCTAAATTGGCTTGACTTGGGTATTGGTTGAAAGTAGGGAAATTATATAAGAGGATAGCTGAGAGAAATCAGATTAAAATACCTGGCTGGCTTGTGCTGGGGAGAGGATGGATTAAAATACGGAGTGCTGCCGTAAGGTGACTATTCACCTACTGCGTGACATACTCGGATCCTGACCATCTCGGGGCTGCAAGACCACAGCAAAGAGGTTCAGAAGGCACGCACGCTGTCAGGAGTTCTCTCTGCCAAAGCGGCAAAACGTCAAAATGGAGACTTTTCCACAGTGTTGCCCTTTGCCAGAAGCAAATGAGTGCTGGAACAGCCTGAGCAGCCGGCAGGCCAATGCATGTAATGCATATCATTAAAGATGCTTCGCACAAAGAAACGGTTGTTATTATGCTTCGTCCAAGTTGGACTTAGTAGCTAATTAAGTATAAGCGCCTTCTTTTTTCCCCCCATAGCCATATGCAGTTTTCGAATTCTTACACCACTAACTGTTCTAAAGAAGAAGTTAGATGCAGAATGCATTGAGTTTGGTAGGGAGTTTAAAGGTCTGCATTTTCCCACCAAAGCTATTTAGTATCAGCTGCAGAGAGTGTGTGTGTGTGTGTGGGTGTGTGTGTGGGTGTGGAAGGGCTGTGACCGCCCTTATTTATACAACCATTGCCATGATTTCAGAGTCCTGGCAGCCATCGCCCAAAGTGAAGAAGTAGACTTTATTACAGAGATTATATGCCAGAATGTGGGCATTAAGACAGAAATGCTTTTTTCCCCCTACTGATAATTAAATGTCAAAAGCAAAAATGGCTTTTCCCTACCAGGAGCCCATCATTGTGTTTTTAATGTACAAATGGCCTCATTGAAGACAAAGTTGTATCCACAGTGGGGAAGTTCAGATTCCATGTAGATTTAGGGCTTTATTTTCAGGATGGTAAGTAGGGCAGCTGGAGAGTAAGGGCATGTCAAAACCAGTTAGGTTGATTTCCATCCCCCAATCCCCAGAGTGTAAAGTCAGATGTGTTTTTACGTGGGAAGGTATAGGACGTTGGATCTGCAGACTGTGGCCACCATTGAGGACACTGCTGTTTCTGATTTCTTGTAGCGCAAAGGATTGAACCCTGAGCCTTGTACCTGCTAGGGAAACCCAGCATTGCTAAGCCACACCCCCAGGCCACACTGGATCATTTTATTAATTTTCTCTGATATGTTTTGGCACATATGTAAATGCTGAGAGGAAAAAATATGGCTGGAAATGTATCTTTAAATATGGTGGTTTTCTGACTTATTTTAAAAAATGTAAAAGCTTAAATAAGGGCTAGATAAATGCCAGAAGATACTATTTAAAAACAGCTATAGGTTGAAAATACATAAGCTTGTGGCTATTAAATTATATTCACCAAGCATTAACTGTGGATTATCAACACATCTCCAAGATGGCAAATATGATCCATGTGTTAAAAGACTGCATCAGGCCACGTTTGTTTCATTCTGCAAATGAGTTTGCACCAAGCACCAAAACAACTCATGAGTTTCTTTGATCAGTCTTGAAGAACTAAAAAGTATAAGTTCTTTTTAATCTTTAAGGTGGACACTTAATTCATTCTCTGAGGTACCGATTATCTTGAGTGGATAAACAGAATATTTGTAGGAAGTCAGTAGCCAAGGACACAGCAGATTTGGGAATCTCAGTCAGTCTCCGTCAAGTCAGGATCCAGAGATCAAACCCTTGAGGTTTTGGCCAGTTGTTAAGCCATACGGACTGTCCTGTCGTGGTCAGTCCTGATGCAGATGCCTGAGGACGGCTTCCAGTTTGAGTTTCAGCCTGGATCTTCTTTTTCGGCCACACAGAAGGACCTGGGTTCAGAATGTGTGGGAGTAAGTTGCTGGTGGATTCTCAAGTGGGGAACACTTGCAGGCAGTCCTGATCTGGGACTCGCCACTCTGATTAGCAACAAGGCTCAGGTGACTGTCGCCCCTGCCGCCGCCGCCGCCGGCTTCGTTGCTGGAGGGAGGTCCAGCCTGGTCTGCAGATGATGACACTGATTCCCTGTTTCCTTCCGTGTTTCCTCCGTTCTCTGCAGTGGGCTTGTCTTCAACAATGAGCTATTCATGGGTACCAAGTGAGCTATGCAGGGCAGAGGAATAGGGCTGCAGACCCTGCGGGCAGTTGGCCACGTGCCAGGCCAGATATTCTTGGGAATGTGGAATTATTTGAATCAAAGGGAAATAAATCTTTTGCGAATGTTAGTACAAATGGCTGTGGGAAGGGATTGGTACTGAAAGAGTAGCTGAAAATTCTTGGTGCCCACTGAGTTATGTTTTTGGCAGGGAATGCTGGGCTGCTATGGGAATAGCGAAGACACAATAACAGTCATATTTTAGTGGTTGTTCTTCTTACAGTGTTGTCCTGTGCCCTTTGCAACTGCCCTGGGATGATAAAGCTTGCTCTTTGAATCATCTGGCTACTCTCACCTTGTGTTTTGTGTCTTCCTTGATTGCCCTTGAACTTGAAAGCATACCTCTGGGTCTGCTCATGAGCCATCTCCAGCATATTTTCTTTGCACCAGCACATCCGAAGTTTCTATTGCTGACTGGATGGTTCCTACATCAGGAGTAACATTAGAAAGGGGCGTGTCTTAGGGGACCTGAAAGTCCATATACTGTTCTGATGTAACGGAGAGGAATACTGTACATGTGAAAGGCCAGTGGTCCAGGGCCCCTTCTCCTTTGCCACACTTAAGATACGACACTGTGGGGGAAGCCACTAAACTTGATTTGTGCATTTGTAAAATAGAGATAATTATATAACCACTGTGATGGTGTGAGCTCCTCAGTCCATGTACATCAAATTCTAGCAAGGTGATCACTAGTATCTGTCTCACAAGAAGTTAGAATGAGATCTATCGTGTGACCCAGCTGTAATATCCCCAGGTCTTTACTCAAAGGACACTAAGTCAACATAGCAGAGATCCTCACACGTCACCATTTGCCACAGCACTATCCACAGCAGCTAAGCTCACAGAGGAACAGATGCAGAGCATGTGGTCTACTTCTCACCCAGTGGGACATCATATTGGGTACTGGAAACCTAGCTAAGTACTCAGAGCTAGTGAAGTCATGGGTCTTGGAGAAGAACCTACAACCATTACTTTACTAAACCGGCACCGTTCCTAACTGCATTCTAGAAGGGAAAACAAAACAAAAAAACAAAACAAAACAAAAAAACCAAAGGAAAGAAAGTGTGTTCTATATACACAATAGAATTTGTTGTAGCTGTAAAAACGAATGAAGTTGTGTTGCGTGCAGAAGACGGGTGGAACGAAAGATAATCAGGTTAAGCAAATTGAGCCAGACTCAGAAAGACAAATAGCATGTTTTCTCTCATTTGTGTGTCCTAGACTTTATATAGCTACATTGCATCATGTATGTGTGACATGAAAGTAGAGGCGAGACTACCCAGAGAAGCAAAAGGGACTGATGCGAGGGGGAGGGAGAAGAAGGGAGAGAGGAGGGGACATTAGGGACTGTGCTCAATGTACAATACATACTTGTATGAAAATGTCCTCCTATAACACAATACACAATACACAATAAATATATATAATATACAATAAATACAATACACAATAAATATATACAGTGCCATACACAATAAATATATACAATGAAAATCAAATGACAAGACAACAAAAATACCTATTATCCTAGGCAGGATGAACCATAGGAGAAAAGCAAATTTAGCCTCCTGTGTGTCCTTTTTCCATTACAGTTCAGCCTGCCTTAGGAATCAGTGCTGTGCATGGCCGCTTGGGAGCTCTGGCCCCTCTGGGATCTTCATCTAACCTTTGCTTCCTTATCTCAGTGACCTCTGAGCACTGAAGTGTCCCAGGACCCTGTTTTTTTTTTCCTTTCGTCCACTCTCACTAGGTGATGTCATCTGGCCTACATCACTCTGGCTACTATTTGCACGCTGGTGATCCCAACGTTCATGTCTGGGCTGGACCTACACCTCCTTTGTGTGTTCAGCTGCCATCTTGAGACACACCGGCGATAGGAGGTGTCGGCTAATTATGCCAATCGGTTTTACTAAATGGATATCTAAGAGGCACGTTTGGGACTGAACGAATGATTCACAAGTCCCTGAAACCAAAGCCGTCCCCCCACCCTGCCCCCCAGTAGCTTTTCTCACTCTATCAAATGGGAACTCAACCCAAGATGCACTAGTGGAAAGCTTTGATGTCATCCTTGATTCTCTTCCTCATACTCCACACCCAACCCACCAAACGGTCCTACTCGCAGCAATCTAATAGCTTCTTGGTAACCCTGCTGATGCTGTCGCAGTCCAAGCCATCATCATCATCACCATCACTATATGATGACAATGATGTGCTACAACGGCTTCTCGGCACAGTGGTCCAAGTCAGTGGTTCTCAACCTGTGGGTCACGACCCCAGAGGTCACCACAGCATGAGGAACTGTACGGAAGGGTTGCAGCTTATGGAGAGGTTGAGAACCGCTGATCCAAGTGGAGAGCGGGCAGGCTCTCTTTTTATTTCAGACCTTCCAATACCAAGAAACTGAATGACTGTTCCTTGTGTTGTCCCAAGACTCCGCCGTGTCTGCTTCAGGCTTTTGCCGCTGCTCAACCTTTGTTTGGAAACAGCTACCTCCTGGTCTGCACAGAGCTTTCCCCCTCACTTCTTGCCACTTGGTAATCAGTAACACCATCTCCTGCATAGTACATAGCCACCACCCTTCTGTGCCTACTGGATCAATACTGGAAGGAACCGGAGCTCGGTGGCTACTCTCTCCTTTCCCCATGCTTGTCATCTTTGTGGCATTTAGTAACGTCTGGTATGTGTCTTTCCATGTACCAGACTTAAGAAGGTAAGAACTTTCCTCTCTGCTGTAGCTCCAGCACCTAGAAAGTTCTAGGCACATGTTAGCATTTACTTATTTGCTCAGCTATTAAATAAATGAAATAAATGGACCTGAAAATTTGTTCCTAAGAGCAGGAGATTGAAATAGCCCTTGTAAGCCTGGATAGAAATGTTTGTTTGTTTTTGTTTTTACTGAAATCTTCCAGTATCCTAATTTAGTATTTGTCTAAATTGATTCACACAGTTGAACATGGAAGGATGCTGGGGTTGCTAACTAAATTACCCTTTAAGGTTGGTGAGCCTTGGGTGGATAGAACATACAGAGAGATATTTAAAACTGCCTGGATATAACGTGGCTGGCTGAGTGCACACTCCACTGAGCTCTGGCGGGAGCTGCTGCATTTCCAAGAAGAGTGCCAATCTCTCTCTTTAAGAGATAAGTACCTTTAGCCTGCACATAAGAACATGGAACAAATACCAATTGCTCAAGTCAACGATGATCAATCCCAGCAGGAACTAGAGCCATCATCTCTCACTGGTGAAGGGATACACGTCGAGTTACCACCATTCAGAAATAGTCATTCCATTTCTTTCACATCAATTCCAGTGTCCATGAAGTGAGAGGCTTAGGGTATATATTTATGAGGCCAACTCTCTCTCTCTCTCTCTCACACACACACACACACACACACACACACACACACACACACACCCACCCACCCACACACACACACACACACACACACATACACACACACATACACACACACACATACACACACACACACATACACACACACCCACACACACCCACACACACATACACACACATACACACACACACACACACACACATACACACACACACATACACACACACCCACACACACATACACACACACATACACACACACACATACACACACACATACACACACACACACATACACACACACCCACACACACCCACACACACATACACACACACATACACACACACATACACACACACATACACACACACGTATACACACACACCCACACACACCCACACACACATACACACACACACATACACACATACACACACACACACATACACGCACACATACACACACACACACATACACACACACACACACACACACACACACACACCTGCCCAAGGGACACTAACAAAGGTTCATCTTCAGGGTCTCAGATTAAACTTCTGTCAAGGGCCTGGAGCGATGGGTTACTGGTTAAGAGCATGCATTGCAGGGTTCATTTCCCCGCACCCACATCAGATGCCTATCACTTCAGTTTCAGGGTATTTGATATCCTGCCCTCCATGGGCATCTGATGGCACATGATGTGCATAAGCCCATGTAGGGACACACACACACATACGTATAGAAAATGAATACATCTTATAAAACCTTCTGTTAAATTAGCCAGTCTCCTTCTCTACAAAATAGAAAGGATGCTTTTGTCTAAGAGAGAGTCTAGAATCTGTGTTTGTGCGTAGTTTATGTGTGTGTGTTTTTATTTATTTGTTTGTTTGTTTATTTATTTTTGTGTGTCTGTTTGTTTTGTTTTCTTCTTACTTTCATTGCACTTTTTGGATTTTGCCCCTCCCCTACACATAGCCATGGTGAAATTAATCCTCTTTCTTCTCCCCTCCCCCTTTCCTTCTGCTATTTTATTTCATTTCCTGATTGTTTATTTGAAGCTGCGGTCACACATACATACAGAAGATGAGGCCACACCACATGTTTGTAGATCTGCCATGTAAAGTCTTGTCTTAGTGACCGCCAGCAATGCCTCACAAGGGCGTTGGGGGAGCAGGGCTCACTCTTGAGAGCTAAGCTTTACAATTAGGAGGACAGGAAATGGTCTGGTGAGAAACTGATGATGTGAAAACGGTGAACTCCATCTTGATCCTCTGTTCTGGTCAGTCCACTTGGGAAATGGCAGCATTTTTAAGCCGAATGTCTCCTCTCGTTGCTGTGATGTTTGTTACAGTTTCTAGGTAAAGATTCGGTTGGGCTGGTGGCCATTTGGCTAACTGACTACTCAAAAGGGCTGCCTACGCCTGTCTCTTAGCTGGGCGCCTTGGGTTGTAGAAGTGCAGAAACGGAGAAAGCAATGCATTACTCCCTCTTCTTGGTGCTATGATTTGAGATATCCCGATAGTGAATGCGACTTTCATGTTAATAGTTAACAAATGTTCATGGGCTGAAGTGGAAGCAGGCTTCTGGAAAGATGCTTATCAAAGATCTATTAAATCTACAGTCCTTTCATGTGTGTGTGTGTGTATGTGCAAGCGCACGCACATGTGTGAATATGTTTGTGAGTGCAAATGTCTGTGCAGGGCAGAGGTAAACCTTGGTGTCTGTTGTTCTTGAGATATAAACTCTACTGCAACCTGGGCCTTGCCAAGTAGGACAGACTGGGTGGGCAGTGGACCCCAAGACTCTGCCTGTCTCACCTTTCCCAGCATCTGGACCACAAGTGCACACCACCACTCACGGACTCTGGAGATCATACTTAGGTTGTCATGCTTGCATTACAAGCGCTTTTCTCCTCAAAGTTGTACCCTTTAAAGTGGGCACAAAATCCCCTCTGAATCAAAACAAAGAAACAAACAAACAAACAAATAAAAACACAAGTCAAAACAAAACAGGTGGGTTTTTTTTTTCTGAAAAGAATGGCTGAAATTAGGGTGGGTGGGGGGCACCAAAACAGCATAGCTAATTAACTATGGCTCAAATGTGATTTTTTTTTGCTCAATGCAACATGACTTTACATTTACGAAACAGATTGTAAATTTGGCTTGACAGATGTGTGAACTGGCACCCTGTGCAAAGTTCCTCCATGGTTCTTCCTCATGCTCAATGCCGGCACCTGATACCGATTATACACACACACATATGCTATATATAATATATAAACACATTCATATGCACACACACACACACACACACACACACACACACACACACACACACACACACACACACACATGAATGAAGAATCTGAAGCTCAGAAAGCTCCTGGAGCTGGCTCAAGGTCACAAGGGGGAAAGGTAGGATTTCGACCCGAGTATCCCACGCACTTGCAATCTTCTTGACCGAACTCATCATGTGACAATCATATGGCAGGATGAGCAGTGCTGACAAATGTTAGCTGCATGTGTGCAGACCCAGTGTGAATTTTTTCCCCCAAAGCATAGTGTTTACTCTAGAAGCATATGTACATTTTCGTGCTTAAAGGTTTTAGAGAGAAGCAAGCAAATTGGGAAAGAAAAAAGAATGTGTTTGAGATCTTAAGAGGGAAATGGTCACAAAAACCCAATATTTTAGTAATTTATATGTGTATATATGGCTAATTGGGCAGTGAGGGTAGGAAAAGATATGTTTGTAATCTGTCCTTGGTAGTTGATATAGTAACACTTAGTAGAGTGATTATAAAAATATACACTCTGATTACACTTAGAATTAGATGCCTTAACTGGGTTGTGTTAATTCAAATCACTTCAAAAATGTTGGTACTCAGAGAGCAGGGGCACACACTGTGTGGTGACCCGATTCCATACAGACCAGTGCTGGAAGCCAAGGAACGAGAGGCTTGGGGTGAGATCTCCATGCACAGACCTTGTCCTAAGCCTTGAAGGCTGGGCAGCGCTAGAGGACTTAGTCATCACAGGACCCACTGACCCATTTCACAGGACGAAGGCCAGGTGCCAAGAAAGAGCAGTGGGCTACAGAGAAGGGTAGAATGGACAGATGAGGAACTTACAGTGTATGTATTTTCTCCCAGCATTCATTGCATTGATCAACGCACCTGAAGATCAGCAGCCTATACCTTTTGGTAAAGGTAGTGTGACACAAACATCCCTAGGTACAATGTATACTGGCAACTCACAACGTTCTTTCTTAATTCTTCCCAAATAATTCCTGGTCCTACCACACTCCCAGAGGCAATCCTAGAGGAGTGTGTGTGTGTGTATGTGTTGGTGTGTATGTTTGTGCCTTACTATTGGTTAGTTTTGCCAGTTTAGCAATTTTGTATTATAGTCATAAAACATGTGTTCTCGGGTATTAAAGATTCCTTCACGTGCCATAACATTTTCGAGATGTCTGTTTTCAAAAAGTTGAAATAATATCCATCAGTCTTTGGAGAGTCTTGTGTTAGCAAGCTCTTTTGTAAGAGTCAGGAATGCCAGGCAGTGGTGATGCACCCTTTTAATCCCAGCACTCAAGAGGCAGAGACAGAGGTGGGTGGATCTCTGCGAGTTTGAGGCCTAGCCTCGTCTACAGAGTGAGTTCCAGGACAGCCAGGACTACACAGAAGAACCTTGTCTCCAAAACCCCAAAATAAAAAAACAAAACAAACAAACAAACAAACAAACAAAAAAAAACCCCCGAGGTGAGGAGGATAACGGGGAGAGGAAAAAAGGGACCCTAAGGACAGTTACTTTGGCCTCTTAATTTTCTGATGCAGAATCTGAGGACTAGACCTTGTCAAGGTCACGCTGAAAGGTCGAGGTAAAACTGGAACCTGAGTCTCCTGACCCACTCCTGAAGCCGCGAGCCAGGCGGGGCTGAGTGAGTTGGTTGTTTTGAGCCGATGCCATGTGAGAGTAGAGAGTTTCGACAGAGCTTTGCTTAGAGGATATGAAACTACACTAACCTCATGTGACAAGAGATCCTCGGAGGCCTTGGTGTGGGGCCAGGAGAGGAAGTCTGCAAGGCTTTTGGTTACCAACTCCACCTCTGAACCGACTGGCCTGGGGTGACTTACCGTGAACCCTCCTCATTTGCAATAAAACGAGACATGGGGCAGGGAAAGCTTTTCTATGCTGGCATCCGTAAGGCAGGGCACTGCTAAAAAAGCGGGGTGGCGGGGGTGGGGGGTGGGGTGGGGCAGGGGGAGGGTGAGGGGGGCGCAGAGGATATAAAAAGCACCTTCAGCCGGATGCCCCTTCCCCCCCAACAGAGGACCTGGAGCTGAAAACAAAACCTTCGGGAAGGAGGGATGCTGCATTTACAGACATAGCCTTTGTGTCGTGTATGCATGCTCCAATTCAGCCCCAGATGACAATGACCTGGTCGTTCCTGCCTGCCAGCTGTTGCCTGGCCTCTGTGAAAGTCCCCAATCTCTGAGCCAATGCCTCGTGGGCAGGTATCCATATCATGAGGCCAACTGGCACTGGTTGGCACCTTTGTTGGCGAAATGAGCACCGGCGACTTGGGACAGGGATGGCTGGCTGATCCACTCTCCCTACCAGCTGGCAGGTGGGGGAGCCTGTAGGCAGGTACCCTAGGGAGGAGAGAGGGTTCCTGTTACCATGGTAACTCTTCAGAAAGGAGGTTTCCTCCCCAAGGTCAGTTTGGTCTCTTTACTGCCTTGGGAAGAAATGGCTCTGCAGCAGCCAGGCTGTGCATATCAACGCATGCCTCGTCTGCTCGGAATCATTACTCGTAATTGGGTCTATTATTAGTGTCTGGAGAATCTGAGGGCTGGTGGATCTGTCGTGGGGGAACGTCAGTCTAGTGAAGACCAGGCCACCAGAGACGTCCCAGAAGAATCTTTCCGGTGTGTACTAAGAAGACAAAGAATTCCAAAGACTTTTTTTTTTTTTTTTTTAAGGCAGACTGGCAGGTTGGACGAGTTCTCTGGGCTATTCCGGGATATGGAGATTAACGCGGAGGCAGTCAGTCACCCTAGATGTCCTTTGGCCAAACTGTCCTGGGTACAGAGGTGAAGGGACCCTTGTCAGGCTCGCTGGGCCTGGCAAGTTTTCCACAGTGAATTTATTGTAAAGGATCAAGAATTTCTCGTCAGTGCTGTCTGCTCTGTAGATGTTCCACGTGGCGTCTTTGATCAGAAAGTCTAATTTCTTCATCTTACCATTTCCGCATCTCACTTCTGAAGACAGCTGTTCTCACCCAGGCCACTTTCCTACTCAGCCTCTCCCGTGTGAGTTGGTATAAAGACCCTCCATTTCAGACCTTGAGATGTTTGCGTTAGTGTATGGGCTTCTGAGCCCCAGGGATGACAGGGAGGGCGAGAGGGCGGGGACTGTTCTGAGCCCCAGGGATGGTGGGGAGGGCGAGAGGGCGGGCACTGTGCTGAGCCCCAGGGATGGTGGGGAGGGCGAGAGGGCGGGGACTGTGCTCTGTTCTGCCTACCTATTATCCTGTCAGAATTACTTCGACTGGCTAGCAGGTACCTGAGAAGGGGAAATATGATTTATTCTAGATAAGCCCTTCACACCTTGCCTGCAAGTGTAGCCACGGACACAGCAATTGATTATCTAGTGTATTAAGTGAAAAGATCAGAGTGGGTCATCTCACTGCTCTTTGCCAGCTGGTTTTAGAGACTGAATTTTTATGGATATAAAAAGAAAAGCTCTCATTATATTCTTGTTATATTTACCGATTAACAGATGAAACTTGCAAGCGGTTGCCCTGTGCCTTCGTGCTTAGTAAATATTTAGAATTTCGCCTGTTAAGCCAGGACACTGGGGATGCAGAGGTAGACAAGGCATCATTTTCTACCCCGGAGGACCTCTCATCAAGGAAAAGGTTCTTACAACAGTGGAGAATTTGAAGGCCAAGTTTCACTTGCCTTGTGAGAATTTCTTCTGGGTGGTAGAGGACAGAGGGGACGAAGCAAGTGTAACTCTCTTTCTCATATAGTCCCAGGGACAAGTCAAAGGTCACATCCCCTGGAGTTCTCCCTGGGGGAACCCATGAGGTTTTTGGAGGCACTTACAGAGTCTAGGTGAGAGCTTACAAAGCAGAGGCATATGTGACAGTAGAACAGGCACTCAGAATGGATGATGGCTTCCCCATGGCTGCATAATGGGGCCTCCTCCCTAGTCCTTCCTAACCACAGGGCTACATGTAATTAGGACAGAATTACATATAACTGGCTAGAAAGAGTAGAAGAAAACTCTCGGGAGGGTCTCATGACGGCGCCTATGAGAGAAAATCAGCAATCAGCAAGCACGGTGTGACCATCGTGTGCAAGTGGGGTCACGAAGATAGTGGCAGCTGGGTCAGGGAGGACAGTTCTATAACAACCTGAGAAAATAGTTTGTTATTTGAGTTGCAAGAGCACTTTAATAACACATCTAATATAGAACCGTGAGTCCTTTCTTCTAACCCTTTCTCAAGTAGGAGGGCCAGTATCCAGAAGATTTGAATGAGACATATTTTTCCGAGTATTACTTAAACAAAAGGAATGTAAAAAAAAAAACGATAAAAATAAATAGTATCATAATATAATATCTCTTAAAAAAAGAATGAGGGAAATCCATGATGAACAAATACGAAAATTTTAAATAAGGAGAGCATTAGACCCTTGCCTCATTTTCCTCACCCTGATTTCAATAAAACTTTATTTATAAAAATTTGTCAATTAAAAAATTTTTTTGAAAGCATTAACTAACAGTTTGGGCAATGAAAGACATAACAGAATTTTGGTTTTTAGAGGGATTGGCATTAAAGGAAGCTGCCAAGAGAATAAGGTGGGGCCTTCTAGAAGGTGAGGTGGCTATCAGATAGATCTTCCTTCGTGATGATAGATAATACAAGATACCTGTAACAGTGTTTTTCCCCATTCCCCCCTCCTCCTTCGCTTCCCCCCTCCCCCACCATCCTTCAGTCATTGGTCCACTTCATAGCATGACTTCATGAAGGCTGAAGAGAAGGTGAAGAGGAGGCGCTCTGAATGGAAGGAGAGTGGGCTGGTGAGAAGGCATGGAAAATTCGGAGGCAGGCAGGACGCACAGGGAGAGGCCCTGGAGAAGCCTCACCCCTACACCATTGAGGAGGCGGGGTTGCAGGAGTGACTTTCTGCTGTCCTTCGTGGAAGCCTTGACCTCTATGTGTTTGCAGGGTTAAAGGGAAAGAGAGGCCCTTGGGCAGCAGATACTGGGTGGTGCCTGCCAGTCAAGGTACTTTAGATACGTTAGTCTGTGGTTTCAGCTCCGCTTACTGCCTCTCCCCTACTGTCTTGCCACAAAGGTAGACCTGAGCGGACCACATCAAAGGGCCCCTTGCCCCTCTGGCTTCCAGATGGATTGACAACACCCCCCCCCCCCATCCTCAACCACCCAGATCCGAAGTTCTAAGTCATCCTCAGCTACAAAGCAAGTTCAAGGTCATCCTGGGCCACCTGAGACTGTACCTCAAAAAGACGCGAGCAGAACAAAGAACTGAATGTCACCACGTCATAAAGATGAACCGTGACTTAAAAAAACATATTCTAGCAATTTTGTACACTCATGCCATTAATTTATTTATGTCTTCCTCAAATTTTAAGTCACTGCTAAAAGGCCTGACTAGAGGCAAAACAGTGTTTCAGGATTTTTGAGTTCTTGTAGGTATTATTATTATTATTATTATTATTTACCATCCTTCTTTTTCCCCTCCCTCTTTCCCCCTTCTTCTTTTCCCCCTCCCCCCTCCTCCTTCCTCTTCTTAAAGATTGAGTTTTCTCTTGGTGGAAGAAGAAAAGGAACTAATATCAGGGGTCCATTTGGAGCTGAGACTCTCCACCCGGGGCAGGAAGAGTCCTTATGTACAGACGTTAGCAACAGTGACGCCTGAGGTTTTGCGTTCCATCACAAGTCCTCTCCTAAGCCCCCAGGGGAGGTGCCCCATGGAATATGGCCTTCTTCTCACGGTGCCCTATAGACTGTGCAGACAAGAATAGAGCACATATGAAGGAGAGAAAGCTGAGAACATGGCCAACAGGGACAAAACTGATAAAAAGCACCAGAAGAGGTTTGGGGGAGGAGTGTGGAGCCACCGGCAGCCTCACAGGAAAAGCATCCAATGGTGGAGCCTCTGAAATACGGACACAGTCACAAGACTTCCTACAGCTCAAATAATTATCCTTAGATGTCAAAGGAACAGGTGAGCCTAAAGGCGGGACAACTCAGGGAACTATAGGAAGAAACACAGGAGATGAATGGAGAGAGTTATTATGTGGGGAGTGATGGATATTGAAATTGAATTAGGTAGGTGATACGTTACCAGAGCAGCTCCTGGAAATGAGTGATAACACTGCGTCCGAATCAGGACAGTGATTTGGAAAGAGCAAGAGAAGGTAACTCTCTCTGGAAGGCTTCTCATGTTTTCGTTGGTGGTGGGCTGTTTTTTATTATTGTTGTTTTTGGGTTTTTGTTTGTTTGTTTGTTTGTTTGTTTGAGTCAGGGTCTCATTTCCTTGGGTAGAGCAATTGTCCTGCTTCAGCCACCAATTCCTGGGACAACAGGCTGTGTCACCCTGCCCATTTTAGGAAGCACTTATTTTATCAGGCTGAAATGTGGCAAGGTGCACTGATCCGGTGCCTTATTTGTAATGGGACCTTATAGGAAACGAATTAACACTGTGTTGGACTTGAACTCCTAAAGTAATATAATTCCCTGGGTTTCCCCTTGCACCATTTATCCCATAATTATAATACTTTAAAAAAAAATCTAAACTTAGCATGCATAACTTCTATTACCCGCCCCCAGTGTGTGTGTGTGTGTGTGTGTGTGTGTGTGTGTTATGTTGGTGTGTGAGTATTCAAGCATGTGAGCATGACATTAAGTGACATTTCCCCCTCCATTAAACTCCAAATAAGCAACTTATTTATTTTCATGTTATTGTTCAGTCCATTTTTCAGTCCACACTCAGCCTCTGTTAGTCAGGACGCTGAGGAATGGCTGAGGCCAAACATCTGACGGAGATGAGCCTGCACTTTCACATGACTTTGCCAAATGGGGTTTCTGTATTTAAACTGGATGCTTCCCACCCAGAGAGCTGCCTTGACTTCACATTTGCTGAATAAAAAAAGGCTCACAAGTTTTATGGCCGAGGGAACCCAGTCTCATATGATGAGCACACGGGAGAAAGAAGATGCATATCGGATTCCTGCTAGCTTAGGCACACAACTTGGAGCATGGCTTTCTTTTCCCTGCAAGAAGGAAGCTTCCTATCTCTGTAGAGAATTCTGGGGAAGCTTAGCATTAAAGTTATGGTGTGGATTTGATGGTCACGCTGATTGGAAAGGCGTTGGAATAGCAATTCATCATAGAAAAGGGTATGTGGAATTTGGTAAGAAGGTTGCTTTGATGGTGATGATGGTGATGATGGTGATGGTAATGATGAGTTTTTTGAAAGTCAGAAGATGATTATCTAGTGCATTAGAGAAGTTGAAAAGTTGTGGCCTCTGTGCCCATAGAGTCTTATGCTGCACAGCATGGGAAACAGCACCGAGTCCTCTTCCCACGCAAAAGTCATATTGCAAAATGTCAAAGTGTCAAACAACAGCTTATGACCAGCCATACAATGTTTCCTATGTACTGCATTCCTGGGTAGGGAAGCAGGATGGAGCTCTGCATTGTTGGGTAGTTACCTTCTATTACACGGCTGGAGGTTTGACCATGACAGTGCAGTGCGGCTGGTTTCCTTCCCAGTTTTGCCTCTATTCTTGCAAACAATTTAAATAAAATCCAGAAGACATGGCTACGTATTTGTGGGTTACAGGCATTTGGGCGAATCAACTAGTCCTATCAATGTTCCTCAAAGAGCCCCCATATAGGTAAGATTGACAGGCTGGCAAGAGACTACAGTCACAAGAGAAATAAATGTTAGGCTTTAGGTTTTAAAAATATCAGCTGACTGACTGGCTTACCAGAAGTTCATGTGAAAAAAACCTCACGAGTTTTATCACTAAGGGAGTGCAGTGTCACATGATGAGAGCGAGGTCTTAGGGTGCACTGGAGCAAGGAGAATCCTTCTACCAAGGACAGCCAGGGTGTGTGTACTTTAACCCGATCTTGCCTTGGCTGAGTTCCATATGTTTTAAAGAGTCCAAGATAAACAAATCTGTTTGGAAATAGCCAGGTGACAAAGACATGTAACAATATCATCTATGAAACCAGAGTCGGGGGTTGGGGGGGGCACAGAGATAAATGGTTTGGCACTAAAAATGTTCAGGAGGAGGAGGAGGAGAAGGAGGCGGCGGCGTGTCTGTGTGTGTAGATGTTTGTGTGTGTGTGTGTGTGTGTGTGTGTGTGCATGAGGTCAGAGGTTATGTCTAGATTCTTCCTCCATCGCTTCCCACCCCTCCTCCTTACTTCTAGAGACAAGATCCCTCTATGGAACCAGAACTCATTGATTTAGTTAGGCTGGCTGCCCTGTGCTTGTCTCCTCCTCCCTTGCGCTGGGATTGGAGGCCTGTGCTGCTACTCTCAGACTGTGTGTAGGTTCCGGGGAGGGCAGGGCCACATGCGGTCACAGGAAGCACTCTACTAACTGAGCCGTCCTCCATCTCCCCAGTTCTACTCCTGTAGACGATGCTGTCTCTCATAGATTTCATCTGTAACAAGGTCTTAAGGAGACACCGAGCCAGGGGATTAACTTGCATCTTTTGAAGGAAAACACAAAGATATCTCTGTATCCCATGGAAGCCAAAAGTCCAGATGGTTTGCGCTCACCTGTGTCTGCTCTGGAAACTATGCTGGTCTGTTTCCTGTGGGTGACCAGAATTTTCCCCAAAGGGCACAGGAGCAAGGGTACATCCGTGTCTGTTAGTCCTCTTTGTAGGTGGGCACGTGGACCCTTTCTGAGTCCATTTTATTTCAACAGAAGTAAACAACAAAGATAGAATACTTGGCTATGGTTATGGAATACTTGGCTACGGTTGCATAGCTGTGATCTTAACTTTGAGAAAGATTCGTCCTCCTTTCTCTTGTCTCACTAGTGAGGAGGGTGGGACAGGCAGGGTGTCTGAGCTGGAAGAAGACAGGAAACCAAATGCTTCTGGGATGAAGAGTGGCTGCTTCAGGAGATGGAGGAAAGGTCCGGAAGGAAGAAACAAACTGAGGAGCATTCCCCCCTCCCTGTCATCTAGCAGGCCCCAGGAGACCCCCTTTCAGAAGCCGGCAACCCTCCCAATAGTCTCTTTGCAAGGATATGTGGGGCCCTGAGGAGTTCCTGAGGAATCCTGCAGCTGTTGTGGCCCCGGAGGAGATAGGCAGTGAGTCTCCCAGTCCTTGTTAATCCCACAAATGGCCCATTGAGGGGGAGTGGGAGAAGGGAGAAGCATCCAGGATTGGCCCTGCGGTCCCTCAATGGGGGTACTGTTCAGGCTTGGGTGGAGGCCAGCCCTGGGCCCATGTTGGTTGTTAAGGCTTCATTCTTCCCCAGGAGGTGGCTGGAAAGGCAGTGAGCAGCTGAGGTCCCAGGGAAGGGACTGCTCTTGTTCCTCACAGGCCCCGCTGACAAACGAGCTAGAGGAAGTGCTTCCTCCTTAATTAGTTCTATTGTCCATTACATTTACATCCCAGGCATCTTTCCATTTCCTTCTCTCTTCACTCACTACCCAAGACCTCTAAGCCATGGGTTTTTTTTTTTTTTTTTCCCTTTCTCTCTCTCCACTCTTTCATCAGATCAGAAGCAACGCCATTTTTCTTTTTGTCTTTTGTACCAGGTCCCTTAAGGAGTGAACAGGGATAGCTGGGGTGTTGCTGTTGAGATGCCTATGGCACCAGAGTCCACTGTGCAAACATCGTGTTGTCCTTACTGCTCACCATCCATGCACCTCTTTCTGGTGGCATCACTTTGATTTTCCTTCATCTGCACCACACCCACACAATGGGCTTGGATGGCATAGACCTGCCTGGCTGGGTGTAAGAGCAGACACAGCATCTGTAAACAGAAGGTGACGATTACGTCTCTTGGATTTGCCTAGTGGGTAGAGGGTTGGGACCACACTGGGCTGAGTCACTGGAATCTGGAAAGATTTTGCTGGATGTCTTAAGAAAGAAACTGTGTCTACCGAGGCTGCCAAGTGGGTACAGTCTAACTGGGGAGCTGTGCTAATCACTTCTGCTATCCCTGGAGAAAAGCCATTGTGAGAACATAGGCCACCAAGCTGGCTGGTTTTCTGTTAATTTTCTGTTCACTTGACAGCTTCCTTCCTCATTTTAGAAGAGGGAACATCAATCGAGAAAGTGTTCTTACCAGATTGGCCTGTGGGCAAGCCTGAAGTACATTTTCTCAATTAGTGACTGAGGTGGAAGGGCCAGGCTCTCCATGGGAGGAGCCGAGCCCATCCATGGTCCTGGGTGCTATAAGAAAGCAGGCTGAGTAAGGCCTGAGGAGCAAGCCATGCCTATACTAAATTTCTTTTGGTTTAAATGGCCAGAGTAGGTTCTGTTGCCTATATGAACTCCAATGGCTACAGGATTTATCCATTCATTCTGAGGTAAGGTCTCCCTACATAACCCAGGCTGTATTTAAACTCCTGATAGAGCTAATTACATCAGCTTCCACAGTGCTGGGATCATAAACCCAGACCACCAAACCTAGCTGTAATTATCGCTGTCAATTTTTCTGATAGCTTACGGTCTTAAAATGTTTGCTTTTCAGGGAGACATCTACTTTCCCAAGACTAGAGAATTCTTGGAAGTAGCTCATCTTTCATATGTAAACCAACTAACAGAACTGCCCTATTGGTACCCCACCCCCACCCCCCAGCACAACTCCTTTAACAGGAGATACCTGTATTCACCTGGCCCTTAGTGGTCCCGTGGCATGTGGCATGCCCCTTTATGTGACATGTCTTCACGGGGAGTGCATTAAACTTGTTCTTTCTATGTTGTTGGCTTTTCTGTGTCATTACTCAAAAACTGTGTAAGTTAAACTCTTCTGTTTCAAGAGTGGAGGAGGAGAAATTCTCCACTATGGAGTAAGTGTTAAGGCCTTAGTCTGTCTAGTTCGCCATCTTGTCTTTTGTACCAAGCACAGTGTTGGAGAGCAGTAGAGCTCAGTAAATGGCTTTTGAGTGAGTACACAGTCTTAAAAGTGAAGGCAAAAGGTCTTGGCATGATGTTTTTGAGTTTTGCCAAACCCCAGCATTGTGTTTGGAGCCCTCCTCTGCCTGCCAGACCTCAAGAATTGCCCTGTCCTCATGCCATGGCCACATCAAATGTATTTCTAAATCTTCTGGGAAGCCATACACTCAGCCGGCAGATCTCTGATCCTGCTTCAGAACAAGCAGGGCACGATCTGAGTTCAATCAGGAGAACTCTCATGGAGAGAGTTTGTCTACAGTAGTGGCAGTTTCCAGTCCTCCTGGGCTCCTGTACTGGGTGAAAGGTTTGGAGGACAAATATGTCCATTATTCATGGCCTACAAGGACATTGATGTAACCAAGAGGGTCTTGACCTGGTAGTCCCAAGTGGATAAGTGTTATTCAAAGGACACAAAGCTTATGAGTCCCTTCACATGGAAACCAGCCGAGCCGAGGCCATGTTTCAGTTCCGAGGCCAACAGTAATTTATTACTGGTTTTAGAATTTTTATTATGAGAAGCTCATGGAATTGTGTAAAGAAAGTAAAACCTTACTTTACTACAACCTGTAGTTCGAACATCAGATCAGCTGTCAATCAAATTAATGGAGTACAACCCAAATGTAAGAAAGAGCAAGCAAAGGTGTAGGAGCTTTGCAAAACGTCAGGCTGTCCTTATGGCGAGTTCAGGGCCAAAGATCGAAGGAGGACCCAGGCCAAAGCTCCATGATTTCTGATGTCTTGAAAGAAGGACTTGTCCTTGCCGTAGAGGAATGCCAAAGAGGAAAACTACCTTCGGTTCTTCAGAGGTTATCTAGTGGATATGAGTCCTCATTTCCTATTTAACTGCAGACAAGTTTGGTCACTGGGGAGAAGCGGTATGAGAGCCACAGCTGCCACATCTGCTATGCTGAGTCCTTACTGCTCTGCAGTCTAGCCTAACCCCCCATTATACTGAGCCACTGGATTAAGCACCTTAATCTTTCTAAGCTCCAGTTTCCTCATCCATAAAGTCTTTAGGGACTTGGGAAGGCTAATAAGAAACTTCTTGTATATTGTTTAGTCCCAACCTTGTAGCCCTTCAGAAAGTATTAGTCACACTTACAGTTATAATTAAGATATGGAAGTTCATCGCTTCAAAGGATTGTGGACAGATGAATTACTGAGCCATCCCAGACTAGAGATGACAAATCTTGACTATCTGTCTTTGGCTTGTTAAGTAACTTCAGTCACCTGTGTATGTCCGGGAGAGGGGAGACATTGGACTTGTTGTGACAATGGGTCATATGATAAGATATTGGATGGCCAGAGTTTCCAGGACTCATGAAGATGAAAAAGCCAGTTTGTGGCTACATAGGTCTTTAGGGTCCACAATGGAGGGCAGGGTATCAGGCTTTGAGAATACCAACAAACTAGAGGATATTATAGAGTGGTCTTATGGGGATGGAGAGAGATAGATTTAGTGTATTTGGGAAGAGAGCAACTGGTTCAAACTTGTAGCAGTTTGAGGGTTATTGTAAGACAATAGCTAAGACTGTTATGTTCATCTATCTTGCAGGTTGGGATAGAAGTGGCAGAGCCTTCTAGAAATAAATGGTGGCATGGGCTGCCACCCAGGGCTTTTAGAACTGTTTGGTCTGGCTGGGCTGGTTTCCAGGAACATTTTCCAGAGAACAAAGTCCCCAAGAAAGAGTAGACATTAGGCGAGGTCCAGAGCTGGGCCCAGAACAGACCTTCAGCAAGCATTAGTCACATTTATTGTGATGATTATAAGGCCAGCATTTCAAAAGCTTGTGGGCACGTGAATTGCTGAGCTACACTGACAGGATATCAGAAATCTTGAAATGCTTCCTGGGCTTTGCCCCGGCTTGTTGTATAACTTCAGTTATTCATATAAGTCTTGGAATGGGGAGAGATGGGGCAAGTTTTGGGGGGCTGAGTAGGGATAAAACATGCAGGGAAGGAGAGAACATAGCTGGTGTTGACAACTGGAAGTAGTTTTCTTTTCTTTTTTTTTTTTTTTATTAATTTATTCTTGTTACATCTCAATGTTTATCCCATCCCTTGTATCCTCCCATTCCTCCCCCCCCCACATTTTCCCATTATTCCCCTCCCCTATGACTGTTCCTGGGGGGGATTACCTCCCCCTGTATATTCTCATAGGGTATCAAGTCTCTTCTTGGCTACCTGCTGTCCTTCCTCTGAGTGCCACCAGGTCTCCCCCTCCAGGGGACATGGTCAAATGTGAGGCACCAGAGTACGTGAGAAAGTCATATCACACTCTCCACTCAACTGTGGAGAATATTCTGACCATTGGCTAGATCTAGGAAGGGGTTTAAAGTTTACCTCCTGTATTGTCCTTGGTTGGTGCCTTAGTTTGAGCGGGACCCCTGGGCCCAAATCTGCCTGTCATAATGTTCTACTTGTAGATTTCTAGGACCCTCTGTATCCTTTTATTTTGCTATTCTCCCACGCGTCTCTCATTTAGAGTCCCAGTAGGATGCCTTTCCCTCTGTCCCAGTTTCTTGGTAAGTGAAGGCTTTCGTGGGACATGCCCCTTGGGCTAGTATGCAGATATAAGTGAGTATATACCATTTGATTCTTTCTGCTTCTGGGTTAACTCACTCATTATGATCATTTCTAGCTCAATCCATTTATCCACAAATTTCGGGAATTCTTTATTTTTAATAGCTGAGTAGTATTCCGTAGTGTATATGTACCACAGTTTCTTTATCCACTCTTCTATTGAGGGACACTTAGGCTGTTTCCATGTTCTGGCTATTATGAATGGAAGTAGTTTTCTTTAGTGTAGCACAACTGTGAAGGGAGATCGATGAGAAGGGACCAGAGGACACTTTTTATATCTTTTGTCTCGAGATAGGACCATATTCTGGGAGCTGTGGGAAGCCATGGAAGGATGTTAAGCAAGGGAGTAACACGGCCAGAGAGTTGTGTGGAACGGTCACTCTCCTTGCCTCAAGGGCCAACAAAGAGGAAGCAGAGAGCCAGCATTTCCTGATAACCGGCTATGATCTGGAGACTTTGTGTGAATGGTAGCCATATTGCTGGCTACCCATTGCATGGGTCATTGTCTCTCTCTTATAAATAGGCAAAATGAAGACCAGAGGTTAAAGACTTTTTCAACATTGCCTACTTATTAAGCAATGGAGTAAGACTAAAGGCCTATTGGGTCTGATCCCAAGGTTTAGATTTATTTTAGCTCAATGAAAACAAAACCAAACACAGCTTTTAAAAAATATACAAAATCAAGGGCTGGAGAGATGGCTCAGTGGTTAAGAGCGCTGCCTGCTCTTCCAAAGGTTCTGAGTTCATTTCCCAGCAACCACATGATGGCTCACAACCATCTATAATGTGATCTGATGCCCTCTTCTGGCCTGCAGGTGTACATCCAGGCAGAGCACTATATACATGATAAGTAAATCTTAAAATAAATAAATAAATAAAAAATATACAAAATCAAATCTTCAGAACAATTAATGGTTACTTATGCACTGTCTTTATCACATGGAGGCCTGTCAAACTATGGACTTTCTTATCAGGTGACCCCCTGTTTCAAGTCCTCTGTCCCAAAGCCATTAGGCCATGGGGAATCTAACACTCTTTCCCAGAATCTGAGATTGGTATTTTGCTTGATGTTTTGTCTTTTTGAGCAGCTGGACAGGTGGGTGTTTGGACTCGTTGCTTCCTGCTATGTGGGTGGAGGAGCTGAGAGAGTGACTACAGGGACAGAAGGTGCAGCAGCTAGGTAGGTGGATAGGAGAGACAGAAAGCATGTCTTACCCAGGGCTCTCTAGTTCTCTTTATTATATATCTGACAGTTTCCCTCCAGTGTAAAGTAGCTGGTTTCTGTTGCTTTGGAGGAGGACAGAGGAAGTGAATTCATCAGCGTTCGAGATGGACTGAGAAAGATAGGCAGAAGGGAAACATAGACAGAAAATGATGGGGAGTGGGAACTGGGGGGGTCACTTATGTCTTCTCAACACCCCAGTGTCACCAACCTTACTTAATGCTACACGGGCCTGGGCTTCTGGTAGACATGCTGAAGCAGTAGCACGGGACCCCGTTGAAATGTCACAGCAGAGTGCAGGAGACAAGGAACAAAGGCCATAAAACCTTGGGCAGGTGATGACCTATCCAAAGTCTCAGAAGTGGGGTTCAGGCCAAAGTTAATCAATTCAAAGGAATGGGAAGGTCTGAGTACACATCTGATTTATGGTTGAATTCAGAGGCCTTGATCTTCGAAGGTTGAAGGCTAAAATTCCAGGTAGAAACTGGCCAAGCCCTTGAGAGGCCAGTCTAGGGTGAAAAGTGTTCTGGTTGCACACAGTCGGCAAGACACGCGGGGAGAGCACTGCCTTCCCTCCTAAGGATGCCAAGTTGCTGTCTAGATCTGGACCATTTCTGACTTAGCATACAACCAGTTCATCAAGCAGGACCTGTTACCAGATGAAACATCCTTTCAGATGAAGATGAAGATGGTTGCTATACCCTTTCCACTTCCACACGTGCACAGCACGTTATCAATGTCCTCCATCAGAGTGCTACAGCTGGTGCAGTAGGTGGCCTTACATTGGCACACCACCAGCAACAAGACACCATGGGATCACACTGGGGGTCACTGTTGTAGTGGAGTTGTTTGTGTTTGAACAATTTCACACAGTGTAATTTTTGGAGACTAAAAAAAAATCCTCCATCCTTAAGTAGTGTTTTAAAAGTCAGTATAATAGTATGTATGTATGTATGTATGTATGTATGTATGTATGTATATAAATCAAATGTGTGCTCTGACCTTTCCACTCCCATGAATTCGTTAACATTGGCCTGAATCCCACTTCTGAGACTTGAGATAGGTCTATCCCCTGCCCGAAGTCTTCTGGTCTTCTTCTTCATTCCCTCATGTGTAAACTCCTTTTGTATTTTAATTGCAAAAGTTGTCATGGCCATCTCTGTATGGACACATTTTTGTGTAGTTTTTCACATGTGGAGATATTTCTAGTGGTGGACTTTTTGGATCAATTTATAAGAGTATCTTGTATTCACCTGATGTAATTGTCATCTCAGAGGCTTATTGCCTCCTCTGCTAACCTAGTCCTAGTTCTGGAAGCTTCTATCCTCCATACAATATAACCTAGACTAGAATGTTTTCAGCCTCTGAGACTTACTGCTGAGTAAGCTCACCCTTTCTAGTTCTTTATGAAATCTTTCCCCCCACCCAAAACAGGCTTTCTCTGTGTAGTCTTGGCTGTCCTAGACTCACTTTGTAGACCAGGCTGGCCTCCAACTCACAGAGATCCACCTGCCTCTGCCCTCCCTGAGTGCTGGGATTACAGGCGTGCACCATTGCACCCAGCTTCTTTCTAAACTCTTGCTGGCTGGTTCAACTCGGCTGTTCTGCCTCAAACTGTCTCCAAGCTGACTGATTCAAACTGGCTTCTCTCAGCTTCTGACTGAATTGCTCTGCTTGGCTTCACACTAACTTTGGCAATCTGTTCTAATCTTGTGTCTCCTTCTCATTCTCTGGTTTGTTCTGTCTTCACCTGATTCTAGCTTGTTCTCTCTCTGCAGCCTGTCTCTGTAAAACCGGCCCAGTAAAACTGCCTCCTCTCTCTCTCTCTCTGTGCTGTTCTCTTAAGTCACCTCTCTTTCCTCCCTGTTCTAGTGAGCCCTGGATGTATCCAATTATGTCAAATCTTTTTCTGATTGGTCACTTTGTCTGCTTCTCAATTAGACATCACTTTCAAACATGGGTACGTCTTTCTACAAACTAACTCTGTCTTCACTCTTTGGGATTAAAGGTGTGCACTAAGGGCATGTCTGTATCCCAGCCAGATCACACCGACCTGGACGATCTCTGGATGTGATCTGAGCAGCCATGTTGTTGGATTAAAATTCCTCTAGATGAATGTACGGACTTTTCTAACTTTCCCAGGCACTGCCAAACGTACTTGTACAAGTCGTACCTACTGAGACTGTCACCAGAAGTAAACAGTGGCCTCTTTACCATTACCCTCAGCAGTGTGGTATCTGAATGTGGAGGGACAGCACAGGCAAGTGGATTTAGTGAAGGGAAAACTGCAAGTCTAGGATGGCCACTGACATGGTGTCCATGATATGCGACGAGTGGACCCTCTAGCCCTTCTCCCCCCATCTCTACTTTTCTTTGCAGTTTAACTTGAATCACATTTGATAGAAGACAGCATTCCTTTGAGCTAGAGCCACACTGAGGCAGTTGGATGGCAGCTGATGAGTACTGGAAAAAGACTGAATGACAATGCCTCTCCCTTGCCACACAGTTTTGCTAGATGGCCACTCCCTTTGAAGATGTTTGACATCTCAGAATGGGATACACGGAGGCCTATTGAAGCAGGTTTACAATGTAATTTGGTCCTAGCAATTCTGGGAGCTACAAAGTTCCATGTTCTACCACACACGAACCAGGGAACCAGGACAGCTGGTGGTGCAGTGCCTGAGGAAGGACAGAAGGAAGGGCGTTTTCTGTGGGTAGAAGACAGCAGGTACGACAGCTCAAACAGAGGAAGTGAATTCTCCTCTTCCTTTTTGCTCTAGCTAGCCACCAAAGGCCGTATATGTCTACATCGCACATGTGATAATGCTAGCCTGCAGCGGTAAGAGCGTCTTGTCTACCCAGCCCTTCGATTGAAACACGTGTCTTCTCTAGACAGTGCGGGAAATAACTTTCCTTTCGCCAGTGCGCTGGTCATCCCTTAACCCAGTCAGGCTGACACAAGTCAGATGAAGCTGAAACAATGCGAGTGTCCTGGTGAAGAATGTCCATTCCTAACTTGTTCGCATGATGAATGTAGGGTGTACAAGTTAAGGGAGAGTGGATGAGGGAAAGCCTGCCTTGCTGAGGAGGGAAAGGGGGTTGGGGAGCAGGTCCTTGTGAACACAGTTTCAGTCCAGTCTCATTGAGTGAGATTAACCTCGGGTCTGGGGTCTTGCAATCTCCGGGTACTCTTGTCTCTCTAACCCCCTGGTTTTACCTCTTCGCAGCCTCCTGGAACCCCGAGGAATTTATTAATGAGGTCCAATTATGAGAAATGTCAGGGTTTAATCAACCTTGGATGCATGGCTGAAGGGTCTGGCTCAGCCCCCGCTGGGAGAATTCACAGGAAACAGGATTCACCACCGTGAACTGCAGAGTTGATTCATCCGCAGTTCTTATGTTTCAGTTGTACAGGCCTTTCTCCACCATCCATGGTATTCCCACCCCTTTCTCCTTCTCTTCCTCACACGGCAGCGGATTTCAGCTACACCCACTACCCCTTCTACCCCCTGACCCCCAAACCACAGGACAAGCAGAAAGCTGCAGACCAGTAGCACTGGCTGGCGTCTGTCTCCGCCCTCTCCTCCCTCACTTGTGGCTTTCTGCTAGGTGCAATGGAGAGACATGCCCAGTCGTTTCCACCTTGATCTCTGGGGCAAATAGCCTGTTTCCTTTTCCCAGCTATTTTTGAAGACAGTTTAGAGCCTTGACAAAAACACTTGGAATAACTCTTTAAGTAGGTCTTCCAAACACCAGTGGAAAGAAACAGGGATTTGGCTCACCCAATCAGCCATGAATACTGTTCTTTTGACCATCCCTGATGCTTCAAGCCTCACAGAACCATGGACCCTTCCAGCCCATGATAACTGCAGGTTTCCGGGGCGTGGTCTCCTGTGCCTCCCCTTGCCCTGGGAGCCACAGCCTCACACCAGCTGCTATGGGAATGCCACAGGTGGTTTTCCTGCCTCCACTTCCTCTCTTAGGAGAAGCTGGGCTCCACCCTGTGCGGTTTCACTAAATGATGCTGGGCTCCTGGGAGCCTGTAGCTGTGAGCTGCTAGCATCCTCCCAACTCCTGCCGGGTTGAAGAGCCTCTGCTCAGCTGATTAAACAATTCTTCAAGGGAAGACTTTTAAAGGAACCATTGAGCAGTGTGGTCAGGGTTTTTCCAAAGCTGAGCATTCTGTTTTTACAAGGTTGGAGGTGCAGTTTTTGTTTTGTATTTAAATGAAACAAAGTATGTTACAAGACTGGCTTTTAGAGGTGGGAGCTTCAACACAGCTGCTAGAAAACACATTTATTTAAAACTTCAAAAAAAAAAAAAAAAGTAAAAATTACATTAGGTACGAAGGCAATTAGTCCTGGAGCTTCATGGATTCCTCAAGATTTTACCGTGTTTTGCTCTTCTCTCCGTTTCAGGTTATTTATACGCACACCGTGTGTGGTGTGCAGACACTATGGAATGCACAGTGTTGTTTATTTCGCCTAAGGGATGTTGCTGTCATGATGGAAGTTTGATGTTGTCCGCGGCTGAAGCGCGCCTACTTTTGAAATTGACAAATGCTACAAATCAGGGCTTGGCCTATTTATTAGTTTGTGGATTGTAGGAAAATGATGGAGAAGACGTGGGAAAATCTGAGTTAAAACTTTACACCTGTACCTGAACATGGTGTGTCAAGCCTGGAATACTAGCACTCGGGGTGCTGAGGCAGGAGGATTGCAGATTCTAGACCAGCCTGAGCTGCATAGCAAAATCTTATCTAATTTTTTTTTTTTTTTTTTTTTTTTTTAAGTCTGATGACTGGAGACTTTCAGATAAGAGAGGATCAGAAAGAAGACGTCAGTGGGGCAAGGGCAGATGATGGGGTGGGGGGATATGGGATACAATCAAAATGTGCTCCATGTTTCTGTGACAATATCACAATGAAACACATTGTTCTGGGAACTCCTGTCGCTTTAACGTGTGTGTATACAGGTGAATAGCATGCAGAATTGAGGACACATTAATTCTGTTCCTGAATACTCTTGACTTATCAAAGTTGTGTCACCGCAAACTGAATGAAGTTCCCTCATATTCCAGCCTGTGCTGATTCGCTTTCTTCCCACATGAAGAAGACCAGCTCCTAATCGTCATGTCAGGACTCTGCCTGGCCGGCCTGGCTGTTAGACACTTCTCAGTCCTCCACCGAGAACTCTTTGATAGGACGGGACTTCTTATCTCTCTTTCTGCTTGTTTCTCGGTAATGGGCTTATGTTTTTTAGCTCACGATATTCCAAAAGGCTGAAGCCACACCTACTAGGAACTTCAAAGGCCGCTGCCCAACCTCCTTTTGCCAGATGGTCTGGGGAAGAAAAAAAAAAAAAAAAGGAGTTTTCTCTACCCTAGGCTCAATGGCAGCACACGGTGGCAGTGGGTTTGTGCTGTGTGTGTATGCTGGCTGTGTGAGTCTACCATGTCCTCAGAGGGGTAGGTGGGCTCACGTTGCTCAAGAGGAAAGGTGCTTTGATCAATGAAATAAACGCCTTTTCACCGAGTTTAGGCCCCATCATTTCATCATTTTTGAATTTCAGTGAAAATGGAAATAATCTATTTTATAGGGTTCTTGAAATAACTAAGTAAAAATAAGTACATGCTTCCTGTAGTTAGAGCTATGATTGCTGTGACGAAACGCCATGACCAAAGGCAATTTGAGGAGGAAAGGGTTTATTTCAGGTGACACTTCTGTCTTAGTCACTGAGGGATGTCAGAGCAGGAACTCAAGCATGTCAGTAGCTTGGAAGCAGGAGCTGATGCAGAGGCCATGGAGGAATGCTGCTTACTGGCTTGTTCTTCGTGGCTTGTCCAGACTGCTTTCTTACAGAACTCAGGACATCCAGCCCAAGGGTGGCACCACCTATTATGATCTGGGTCCTTCTGTATGAGTTAATCACCAGTCAACAAAGTCATCACAGGCCTCCCCACAGGACACATTCTCTCTTCTAAAATGACTCTGCCTTGTGTCAAGTTTACATAAGCCAGCCAGCACAATGTAGTAGTTCACAGATGACAAATTATATTGTTGTTCTAGCATTCTGCTCAGGTGACATTTCCCAGAACACAAGTGCTGATTGGGCAAGTGTCTTCACAATGTTTATGCTGCTTTTAGCATCCCATGAGCTTTTTTTTTTTTTTTTTTTTTTTTAAACATAGTGGATGTTCAAGCATTGACATGTTTACTTAAGAGCTCCTCTAAATCAATTATCCTTATTCTCTATTAATAGAGAATGGAAATCACATTCTTGGTCCTACATTTTACCGAGAAGTTCTGATGAAATATATATATATATATATATATATATATATATATATATATATATATATATATATGAATGTGTGGCTAGGAAACCCTAATTGTTGCCTTCCTGTCTATAGGCCAAGCAACAATAAAAAAAAAAAAATCCTTTGTGATCTTTGATCTAGGGCATACTTGCAAATAGCCACTTGCCTGGGACATTTATTATTAGTTTATTTTTGGGAGGTTTGTTGTTTTGCCGCTTGTATTTTACTTAAGGGAAAGATAGCATTAGTGGTTGGCCATTGTTTTATATTTATGGTCAACGGGGGACTGGAAAAAGCCATGGACTGTGACTCCAGTCTTGGAGACCAGACTGAACTGTTATCTCTAGCTGGTTCCACCCAGGTTCCTTTAGCTCTGGGTGAGGCGGCTTTGGCCCTGATCCCTGGGATTTGCTTTGTTTATTTTATTTTATTATTTTTTTGCTTTCATTCTCTGAAAGCAAATGCACCAGTCTCCATTTCTACACTTACTTGGTATCTTCTCTTGTCCAATTAGTGCAAAGTTCCTACAGCCAATTTTCAGGGGTCACTTTTTCCTAATGTCCTCCTCTGAGTTACCACAGCCAGCTCAGATTGGGGTCACTTACCTTTCACCTAGTCTCTCCTAGTCTCTATCACTTATGCTTCTGGGCAAAGCAATTCTGTTAGGCTGTGTGCTATATGGGGCAATCCTCTTGTTACTACAACAGAGTGCCTGAGACAAACAACTTAAGGGGGGAGGGGATGAATTTGGCTCATGTTTTCCAAGGTCTCTGGCTGGAAGGGTGTGGCAGACCAAAACAGTTTGCATCAAGCTGGACCAGGAAACAGATGATCCCAGGGGATCATTTCTGGTATCTGCACCCTGCCCCCCAATTTCGTTTTTACTCCATATGGGTTCCCAGCCCATGGGATGATGCTACTCACATTGAGGTTGGTCTTAGTTAATACTTATTGGAAAGATTGTCACAGACACACCCACAGGTAGACCTTATCAGTCTCCTAGAGGCCAAAAGTGATTCTGAGTGTCTGATCCTCCTGCCTCTACTTTCCAAATGCTAGTATTACTTTCTGTGGTGCTGGGCTCTCAACACATGAGGAAAGCGCTTTACCAACTATATCCCCAGCCCTCAGGCAACTGTAAATTCAGTCAGGTTGCCAATGAAAATTAACTATCACTTTGGTTTGTTTCCATTTATCTCCATGTTTTCCAGTGGACAGATGGCAACTTGCTGTTGGGGTAGAATAGGCCTGGTCCTCTGATGTTCTGCATACTCATCAAGGCATTCCTTCTGAATGGTTTCACCTGCCTACAGCAGGAACCTCCTGGAAGGACAGCTGTTCCTCAGAAGGTGCCAGTGCTTTTGCGGAGTGAAGCTGGCAGCAGGTGCTATAAAGGTCACGTGGCCTGGAAATACCGGAATGACCCGACTCTATCACTCTGCCTCCACATTCTTTCATTTGAACTATTTAAAGAGTATCATAGAGCTGGTGTTTGAGAGGCAGAGGCAGGCAGATCCCTGAGTTTGAGGCCAGCCTGGTCTACAGGGTGAGTTCCAAGACAGCCATGGCTGCACAGGGAAATCCTGTCTTGAAAAAACCCAAACCAACCAAACAAGAGCATCATGGAAAAAGAAGACTTAAAAATACAATTGTGTATAGGGCGTGGTGGCGCATGCCTGCAATCCCAGCTCTCAGGCAGGCAGAGGCAAGCGGATCTCCGTGAGTTCGAGGCCAGCCTGGTCTACAAAGTGAATCCAGGACAGCCAAGGCTACACGGAGAAACCCTGGCTCGAAACACACACACACACACATACAAGCACACACACACACACACACACGTATATCTGTATATATGCATGTGTGTGTACGTGTGTGTGTGTGTGTGTGTATCCACAATTGTGCTCAAGAATAGGTCACAAAGGCTTACTCTATAAATGTACCCTTTTCTACCTTAAGTTCCCTTTAATGGGTTTTCCAGGCACGTGCAAAGAAGCCATCACTGTACTTTGAAGTCCTGAGGGGTTCTAAAGCGGCAGGTGTGTCTTCTCTTCTGAGCAAGACTTCTCCTAGCCCATTTGATGCCTCTCATGTGTTGGGCAAAGGCTTTGCCAGTAAGACCCACTCACACCCCAGCCTTAAAATTAGCTCCTGTTTAGATTTTAATGTGACAATTAGAAGACTCTAGCATTGCCTGACTTTGACAAGGAAATGGACACATACTTCTGAGAGAGAAAAAACTGGCACTAATAAGCTCTCCAGCCCTAATTACCGTGTTAACCTTGGAAAATAAAATGCAAGTGGTCCAAAATTCATCGTCGGTTCAAATAGAAAAGTTCCCCATAACAATATCAACGTATCAGTTTTCACTTTTTAAAAACACAGAGACTGTTCTCCCTTTAAAATATTCAAGCAATTCAGTCTGGTGAGATCTGTGTTTTATGTTCGGTGCTGAGTTCTCGGTTCTCCGAATGCTTTTCAAGGTTATGACCAAGAGCACACTCTGTTTGCCTTCTAGTTATCTCTCTAGTTCTCTTTCCTACTTCCAACCAGGCTGTGAGCTGGGGGCAATGATGGACTTTCCCATCCCTCAATCATGCACTCAAGTACCAAATAGCTGATGCTCTGAAACACCTGGTTTCATGGCTTCAGGGGCTGACAGCTCCGAGACCTCCGGCTTCCGGCCTGCTGGTAATGGGAGAGGATAGAGCAGAATCCCTTTCAGAACTGTGGACAAACACAACTTTTGTCTGAGAGACGATTTTGGAAACTCTATTACCCATAAAATTCTCAACAGTCGACATAAGTCTTCGGCGGTTTCTTCTGTTTTACTCTCCTGCTTAGTAGCGCCTCACTGATGTCCGTTCTCTATTCTTACCTCTTGGTCATTAGCGTGGTCTGCACTGGCCATTTATTCAGTAAGTTCTGAATAAATAGGACGCTGCTATTGTAGCCACCAAATATACATTTACAATTGTTCTCAAATTGGGAAAATGGGGGATTCCTTATGATTTCATAGGCTTTGATTGATACATATTTTGGCTGGGCTTTTGGTAGTTATGGGAGAATTTGGTAGACTATACTTAACTGAAGTAAATCATTTTGCTTTCAAATAGTTGAAAGGGATAAAGTATTTGCTTTAAAAAATAACCAAACAAGTCCATAAGAATAATGAATGTATACATTCTGGTATAAATATAGACAGGAACAGTCAAGAGGCAAAAGCTTTTCAACAGACCATAACAACAAATAGCTTTTTATTTCTTTATTTTAAAGACAATGTACTTATTTTAATTTTATGTGTATGAATTTTTGCTTATGTGTATGCATGTGCACTGCACACATGCCTGGTACCCTTGGAGGTCAGAAAAGAGCACCAGAGCCCCTGGAACTGGTGTTATAAAAGATTGTGAGCCACCACGTAGGTACTGGCAACTGAACCTTTGTCCTCTTTAAAAGTAGCCAGTGCCCTTAACCACTGGGATGTCTCTTCAGTACTAACTTTTTCTTTGCTATTTAACAAAATGATACTATACGTATAACAATCCTTTTGTTACAAAGGCAGAGTGTGGGTTATAAAAGGCAGATGGAGAATCAATCCAAGTGTATTTGGTTTTTAAAAAAGATTTATTTATTTATTTAGTGTAGGCGAGTGCTCTATCTGCATGTACACCTGCAGGCCAGAAGAGGGCATCAGATCATATTATAGATGGTTGTGAGCCACCATGTGGTTGCTGGGAATTGAACTCAGGACCTCTCAAAGAGCAGACACTGCTCTTAACCACTGAGCTATCTTGCCATCTCTCTAATCCAAGTGTATTTGAAAGACAGATATAACTGTGCTTCGGAATGTATTGTTATTATTACTGTTGTTATTTTGGTGTTTAAGACACTCTCATATAACTTGGAATAGCCTTGAAGTTGGGATGTGTCTAAGAAGGACATCAAACTCCTGACCTTTCTGCGGTTGCCCAAGCGCCAGGGTTCCAGGCCTGGATCATCGCACCTGGCTCTTAAAGTTTTTCATAGTGTAGCATTTACCAGAGATATCAGTGGACATAATCTTCTGGAAAAGCCTAAGTTGGCTTGAGTAGTATAGCCGTCTCCCGAAACAAGACAGCGTCAGTGATACGTATTGCATTGGCTGCTTCCTGTGGGCAGGGCTCGCTGCATTGGCTTCCTGTGGGCCGGGCTCGCTGCATTGGCTGCTTCCTGTGGGCGGGGCTCGCTGCATTGGCTGCTTCCTGTGGGCAAGGCTCGCCTGTAAACCCTCAGCTCAGTCTTAGCTAGATATAGCATCACTTAGCTCCAAGAGTCAATGAGGCTCACAACAGGAAGGGAGATAGTGCTGTGTCCCCCTAGCGGGTTCTGACAGCAAAACGTATGTATATCTCATATTCTTAACCCTCGGTGAGCAAATCAAAGCTCAGAGAGGCTAGATAGTTTACTAACACTGGAGCCAGGATCGGCATTCAAGCCCAACTCCAACACCAGACTTCCTTTCTGTGCCATTACTTACCACGTGGCTTCAGGCAGAGTTACTTCACTGGTCTGCCTGGGCCTGGAGCCGTAATGTGGGGGAAGGGGTACCACCCAGGACTCCTCAGAAGGGAGACAGACAGACTCTGGCTTCAGCAGTGGCCAAGATGCCCTGTGGGTGCACGATGATGTCCCAGTTCTGGCTCACAGGAATTTGGAGACATTAGTGCTCGTATAAGCAAGAAGTAAGTGCTTTGAGCATCTCAGATGAAAGGCTTTGGGTGAGCATAAAGTGTGGCTATTAGCGAGCAGCATGCAATTTTATATAGACTGAGTATTTACTAATTATAAGATAGCTACTCATTTGTAGGCTTATTTTCCAGCTTAAACTCTCATTGGCACTGTACTACAAGGGCCAGAGAAGTGACCACAAGTTTATGACCTAGATTCAAAAGCTAAGTTTACCCGTCACGGCTAGCCTCAGTTGATTAAAATAATAATTAAGAAAACAATAGTAATTATAATAAAGCTTGTTTACATTTTGTCTTTGCTTGATTGGGTCCAGAGTCTCTGCAAAATTAGCCTTTGACATCTACCTTGGTTCATTGGGTCTGTGACTTACATAGGAATCTGAGAGCATTGTAGCAATGCCGGGAACTGACAGGAGTTAATGAGGCATCCTCTCCATTTGGAGCATACCTGTTAAGGGGGAGAAGTGGAGAAAGTCAGATACTTTTACCTGGAGCCTGGAAAGCTGCATAGCTTCTGTATGCATCAAATACTCTAGGCCATCCCAATTGTCCTGAAGATGGTTATTATAACCCCCAGGTTAGTGTTCTTTGTCAATTGTTTACTTTTCAATGATCCAGGCAGTGGCTTAGAAAGGAATGTAATTTCTGTATGACATTTTCCCATATCAAATGAGAGAGAGACAGAGGGAGAGAGAGAGAGAGAGAGAGAGAGAGAGAGAGAGAGAGAGAGAGAGAGAGAGAGAGAGGACTGTAGAGTAAACATTTGCGTATAAGCTTTGGAAGAGTCAAAACCCTTGTATAAAAATGTGATTGCTTAGATTAGTCTTGCTCAGCCACCATCAGAGAGAGAGACTTCCTTTTGTTTGTAATGGGAACTAAACAGAGATCCCCCCCCCCCCCAGGACAATGCATAGAGTGAGAGATTTTAATGCATTTATTCCTCATTTCATCAAGCCCCTCCCTTCAGGCCTCAGGGGGCTATGCAGAAGAGGAGGCAGAAAGATTATAAGAACCAGAGGTGATGGAGGACACCAGGGAAAACAATTCTTTCAGACACAGCAGGATAGATGCACACATGGTTTCACAGAGATGGTGGCAACATGCACAAGGCCTGCCTAGATCTGAGTTAGTTAGGGTCCTAACACCCAGAGGGGAGAGTGGACATAGGGCTCCACTCATAAGCAACAAACTCTACAATTGACACCTGCTTGCCAAGAAAAAATTAGCTTTCTCCAATTGAGTCTCACTGGACATATTAACCACACTTAACAGCAGGCTCCATGCCTGGCAATAGATGCCAACAAAAATGAACTCAATTTTTTTTTTTTCTTTTTTTCTTTTGTAGACTTTTTGTCTCATATTGCTTTGGGTATTTTTTGTTTTGTTGGCCTTTTTCTTGTATATAATAGTTTCTGATTTGTGGTGTGTGTGTCTGTGTGTGTTTCTTTCTTTCTTTTTTCTTTTTTTGGTTATTTGTTTGTTTGGGTTTTTTTCCTCTCCCTTTTGGATTTTCCAGACAGGGTTTCACTGTGCTAGCCTTGGCTGTTCTGGACTCACTTTGTAGATCAGGCTGGCCTTGAACTCACAGAGGTCCACCTGCCTCTGCTTCCCTGACTGCTGGGATTACAGGCATGAGCCACTGCGCCTGGCTTGTTTCTTGCATTTTTATCATTGTTCATTTTATCTTTTTTGTTTGCCTGTTTATATTTTAATAGGGGGGAGAGAGGGAAAGGGAGAGGGAGAGAGGGAGAGAGGGAGGGAGGGAGAGAGAGAGGGGAGGAGAGAGAGGGGAGAGAGAGAGAGAGAGAGAGAGAGAGAGAGAGAGAGATGTTGGGTGAGTGGAGGGATGAGAAGAATCTGGGAGGAAATAGCAAAAGGATGATCAGAATAAATTGTACAGTTCTTTTTTTTTTTTTTTTCAAAGACAAAGATTGAACATTTTGGATGGTTGTTTTTCTTTTTATGACTATACATAGACACCAAGGCAAGATTTAATGCTATGGTCAAGGTCACAGACTAGATTGTGTCCACTAAACAGCCCACTGTCTAGGTCCTGAGGTAAATTGGGTTTCTGTAAAAAACCCAATTTTGATATTTTTATTCTTGGGACAGGCTTTAAAAGCCCAGCGGCCATCCCATCCTGCTACATTCTACTCCCCTGCCTGCTTCCCCTCCCACCCCTTCAAACCTTGCTTTTCCCCAGGTCACCTCCCAGCTCACAGTGCTATGCTAATTAAAATGATAATGGCTGCTGTAATAAATACCTGATTGTACATGGCTTGAACACTATAGAGTTGTGGGAATTTGTTTTGTGCTATTTGTTTGTGGCTGGTATAAAGTCTGAAAGGGATGTCTGGGTTGACAGGGCTCTATTCTCTGGGAGGTGACCTTGAGCCTGAGCGTCATTTGTGCTGCTTGCTGCTCCGCTGTTTTTAGTTTCTGGCTTCCCATGTTATCCCGGGCACCAGGGCACCCAGCCTCTACATAAGAAAACAATCTGGAGCAAGACAGGCACGTTCAAGTGGAGCGTGGAGCATCTACTCCGGAAGTGGCTCCCATCCTCGGCTGGAACTCACCTGACTCCTCAGCTGCTGGCTGTTAGAAGAAAAGGGCTTGTTCTCCAACCAGACTCCGAGCCTCGGGCACTTCCTCCAGCTTCGGTTTCTGTGGCTCAGTCGCCTTTAGAGGCTGTTCAAAGGAATCTTGGAGAGACCTTGCTTCTTCGCTGCCCTTGCTCCAGGCTCATTTTCTGTGGGAGCCCCCGACCCCCTTCTCCTGCCTATTAAGTATTGCTTTTCTGGTGTCTTGCTTCCCTCTCTCCTAGCATCTGTTACTACATGGCAGCAGATTGAACAACTCAGGCCTCTGTGTGCTGAGCTCAACATCCCCAGTACCCTCCCCTCCCCTTGCCTTTCTCTTCCTTTCAGCATCACCTAAAACAACAGCTCTGGGCCTGACCTCAACATTCTGTATGCTTTATGCTAATTCACACTCAGTTTTGCTGTCCCTCCACCTCTTCCCCTGTAACCCTTGCCCAGGCCTTACCAATGCCCAATTATCCCAGAGAAGCTATGGGCTGAGCTCCCCCTAACTCTAACTATACTGCTTAAGCTTGATAATTGTCATGAAATTTCCCCATTCTGTGACTCTTAGCCACCCTGTAGATAACTCCACATGCATGCCCCTTTCCCACACATAGTCTGAAAGACAGGCATTGTTAGTGCCATGTCACCTGTAAGCAAAAACATCCAAGGAGCACAGTGATTCTCAGGCCACAAAATATCCACAGGCCAGACTCCATGCAAGTTAAACAAGACTTAGTTCAAAGCCCGCCAAGCTTGAGAGTTTCTTTGAGCTCTCCATTTCTTTTCCAACTGAAGTCTATTGTAAGAGCCTGCTTTCCCGGGACTCCAGTCTCTCCCCTCTGCTGCTGTCTCTGGACAGAAAAATCGAGTACCTACCTGCTGACCTTGACTGCCTCCTGGAGTGGAACACCCCCTTGAAGAAGTATATGCAAAATGGCTGAAACGCTGAAACTTTGAAATAAAGAAAAGAAGTTTTGTTAAAAAAAAAAAAAAGGAAGGTAGGGAGAGGGCCAATGAGTGCTTGGGAATCCAGCCTAGGGCCTTGCCCAGCCTAAGCAAGTGTTCTATCACTGTAACATAGCTCCAGTTCCCAAAAGATTTGTGGACCAACTTAAAATAAAAGAATTAATTTTTTAAAATTTTATTTATTTATTCACTTTACATCCCGATCACAGCTCCCTTCCTTCTCTCCTCCTGGTCCCACCCTCCTACCCACTTCCTCCTTCCTCCCTCCCTTTCTCCTCAGAAAAGGGGAGCACCCCACCACCACAATCCACATTAAGTCACATCAGGACTAAGTGCATCCTCTTCCACAGAGGTCACTCAAGACTGGCCAGCTAGGGCAAAGTGATCCAAAAGCAGGCAACAGAGTCCATGTCAGAGACAGCCCCTGCTCCACTTGCTAGGGGGCCCACATGATGACCAAGCTGCCCATCAGTTACATATGTGTCCAGGGCCTAGGCCTAGTCCATGCGTGCTCTTTTTTGATGCTTCAGTCTCTGTGAGCCCCTATGGACCTAGGTAGTTGACTCTGTTGGTCTTCTTGTGGTCCTTCTATTCTTCCCCCGACTCTTCCACAAGACTCGCTGAGCTCCAACTAATGTTTGGTTGTGGGTCTCAGGCTCTGTTTCCATCTGCCTCCTGGTGAAGCCTCTCAGAGGACTGCTTTGCTAGGTTCCTATCTGTAAGCGAAGCATCATCAATAGTGTCAGTGGTTGGCTCTCTCCCATGGGGTGAGTCTCAGGTTGGGCCCCGCATCAGTTGGACATTCCCTCAGTCTCTACTCCATCTTTATTCCTGCACATCTGGTAGGCAGGGTAAATTTGGGTAAAAATTAATTTTTTTTTATCTCGTGTATAAGATATGGAAGTGGTAATGTCCATTAAATCAGTTAGTGGTCACCAATGAAGCCAGCAATATTCTTAGTCCCGGTGAGTTGAAAATCTGTGTTGGGATTTGTGAACCGCGTGAAGGATCAATGAAGAGGCCTTCTGTCAAGAAGTCTTCGCTTAGCAGGAGAGATGAGATCAGGATTCAGTCAGTGGTGATGAAGCAAGGAGCACAAAGTTCACCTGTTACTTCAGATGGTTACTAGTAAGAACATACTGAGTTGGGGAGGCTGAAAGTGGACTTCACTTCATTAATATCGTGACTAATTGACTATTAGCCTAAGACGTGCCATGCAGCGCCCTATGTGTGATCCCTGAATCTACTGAATTTACTGTCTAGCAAGGGGGGAAGCCATTAAGCTCATGATTATGCAAATAATTCTTTGGCAAGAGGACTAGATGTTGTGAAGGAAAAGTGCGGAATGTGTGAGAGTGTGTAATGGGGAGATGGTGAAAGAGCCTGCAGTAGAGAGACAGGATCTGAAAATACAGGTACCACACCTTGCAGAAAGATGAATTATTCTTCTTATCTTAATTAATATGGTAAAATATTACATTAACAGTTTCCTTTAACCAGCTAGTTCCCCAATGGCTGACACAGAGAGACTATGATTTATTATTAAGCCTTAAGCACTATGCTGGGCAGGTTCTGAGCTACTCTAACCTGAGTCCCTTTAAATCCCACACACAAGCTAATCACTTGCCAGTCTGATGACTCAAGGGGCAGCTCTGCTCCATCTGTCTGTCCTTACAGCCACGTTCTCCTCACCATCTTGCCTCATGGTGACTCCTCTTTCTGGCTTCTTCTTCTTCTTCTTTTTTTTTTTTTTTTTGATGAGTTTATATAATTTTATTTATTTTTGTTTTTAAAACATTTTTATTTTTACATATATACATTTATATTATTACATGTATATACAATAAATTATCTATAGCAAGAAGAACCATGACACAATCAGGAATTATATAAATATTACATTCTTAGTGTTTTGGCTATTTGTATCTGGCAGCCTTGAAGAAAACATCTTTCCTATCTTGGTGCATTTAAAATTCTGAATGTAAATCAATCTCCATCACATATTATCATTATCAATTTAAAACATCTATCTAGACTTAAAAACATCTTAACCCCCGAACAACCAACCTTCATTGTAAAACTAAGCTACCTGGTCTTCAACTCCATCAGAAACTTGAAAAGGAATAAACTTTATTACCTGAGTATGCCGGGAGTGCAGGTTAGTAGCTTCCCAAATGAGAAGACAACAAATAGTCACCTAAAACTCTCTATTATGTTGGAGCATCTTCTTCAGCCTTCTGGCCCAATATATCTGACAGACATATTTGTGAGGCAGGAACTATTGAGGACTTGCTCACCCTGTCTTGGCAGAGTTTGGCTGTGGTGTGTGTGTGTGTGTGTGAAGAATAAACTTACATTTAAATTCTATACCACTGTATCTAGAATTAAACCTATTTTGCATCTATATACAAAATTCTATAGCACTGAATTAAAAATAACCTTGTGATTGACAATTGAGGTATTAAGTTGAGGAGTAGATTCACTAATCTACTTTTTGATCTATCTTCCCTATATATTTCTATATTCCTCCTTCTTTCTTTTCAACCCCTATCTCCAAACCTAAGAACATAAGATAAGGAAGAAGAGAGACATCGTTGAGTCTAACCTTATTTTCTTTCTAAATAAGACCAATAATAACTTGTAATCAACTCCCATTGATAGTAACCGTCTATAGCCCAAGAAAACAACCAGAAACCTAGCCAACCCCCTTAAAGGAAATGGGGTGTTATTCTCTTAAGGTTTCTTCTGGCTGATTTGTAACAAATACTACCTAGTAGGGGCCCAAATAAAATTTGGGAAATGGTTAAACAAGCTAGGAATCGCATTTGTGGTCCAATTTCTAAATATTGAGAAAGTGCAGGCTTACTTAGATTCTTGTGTGGGACAGTCTGAAATGCTGGACCAATTGGGATTGGAAGCGTTCTTTGAAAGTGTCCTGGGAGCTGTCCTGTTCTGATGAGGAACAGCAACTGAAGCACTTGGTGCTAGAACATGAAGGATGCAGGATGTCAGTGTCCAGCATGCTGAGAGGAAGGCATCCTGTCAGGTCTGATCCAGCGTCAAGCTCTTTTGTTATAAAAGCATATAATTTCTCACAAGCATTATACAGTCCTAAAGTTATAAGTGGACAAGGGGTGTGTGTGTGATACACAGAACAACTAAAGCAGGGAAAAAAAAAAAAGACATCTGTAAATCTTCATTCATGCCCTATGAAGAATGGCATCATAGGGGTTGTGTAACCATGTCTCAGCCAGTCTCAGGGCTAGTCCCATATAGTGGGATTAGCAATATAAGTTACCTGCTTGTTCTGCAGTTCAAATTCCTCATATCCTGATTGTATCCCCCTCCTTCATTCCCTCCCTCATACCCTCTCCCTCCCTCCCCTGGTCCTCAGAAAGGGGGAGCCCTCCTCCCCTAACACCTGACCTCAGCCTACCAAGTCTCATCTGTACTACCTGTAACCTCTGCCTCTGTAGTCTTGCCAGGGGGAAGTGTTCTAAGCTTGGTTCTTTCCGGCTTCTTGTTCTCCTGCTCCTCCTCCTGCTCCTCCTCCAGCTCCTCTTCCTGCTCCTCCTCCTTCTCCTCTTCCTCTCTCAAACCCAAGCCCAGGAACCTAAAGCTCTGCCTATTTCTCTTCCACCCATCATGGGCTTCAGCATCTTTATGTAGCCACCAGGATAGCTGGGTAGCATTGGTCACATCACACGGATACAGGAGATGGTTCAACATTCACAACAACATCCATGGTGGGGCGGTGACCAGATCTTAAGGAGCTGAATTCAGCACCTGAAAACACACTTGGACCTTCCTCCAACATCACCTCTTACTTGAAGAGGCTGGCACCAAGGGAATTCAAAAGTTTTGGCTATGCCCCTAGCAGATTCTAGAGCATTTGCATATTCATAACGAGATATCTTTGTCATAGGGACCCAAACTTAAGCACTAAGTTCATTCATGAATGTGTGTGTGTGTCACAGAATATTTTAATGTGTCTGACTTTTCACTGCAACCTGTCACGTGAAGTCAAATGTAGGATTACCCACTTTTCTTCTCAGCTCGCTGTTAGCACTCTAAAAGCTTCCAACTTGAAGCATTTTGGATTTCAGGTTTCTGAATGGAGGATGCTCACCTCTACTAAGAGATGGTAGGTTAAAAAGAAGAAAGTGTATAGGAAAGCAAAGCAGCATAGGAAGAGAAGATGGGCAAGACGGATCCAGGGTATGTCCCGGGAGGGTCTCCTTGCATGTCAGAAATCTGAAATTGACTTAGGGAATAAGGAAAAACATGGGGGTCAAGGTAGTTGAAGGGAACATTTGTGACTCAGACAAAAACAAAGCCACATGAAAAAAAATTACAGGGCTTTTGTTTTTGTACAGAAAACCATGTCAATCACTTTAAGAGGGCAGAATAGAGGCCAGGGAACAACTGGGCTTCTGGTACCCAGCCATGTAAGTTACATGTATGTGTTATGACTCAATGCCTTGGTCTGTTTGCTCACAAGGAAGAGGATAGGAGAGGCAGCACAGGGACGGAGGCCTCGCACATCCTGTAGAGTTTGCAGGTTAAAGCTGGGTGCTCCCTAACACTGCCCAGTGAGTGTGAAGAGTAAAGGACTACTGTAATCAGTATGGACAGGGCCCAGACCAGCCAACCCATAGGTCCTGGGTGGAATCTCTCTCCTCATCTCCCTCACTGGCATGACTCAGCCGGTTGAACTTGGGTGTGTTCTGGCACAGCTTACCCAGCAGTTTAGAAGTGAGACTCCCTGTGACATAAAGGAAGCTCGCTCCACCAGAGCCAGTGTCTCCAGGCTTCCCTGGAGGGTCTTTTTGAGAGTCTTTAGTAAGTATACACGTGGCACACAGACCCTATTAGCCTCTTAGCACATTTCTTACAAACCAAACCCACTGGTGGGCAGAACAGGAAAATGTCTGGCTGCCATCCAGACAGTAAACAATACAGGCAATTATTATGCGGCCATTAATCTTGTCACTTACACATTAACTCAGGCGGAGTGTGTAAAAGGGGAATACAATCTTCCTTAAAAATATGTGTGTGTGTAAATATATATATATATATGTATATATATTTTTTAATCTTTTCTCTTTCTTTGCTTTTCATTTGCCATGAAAGAGAAAATTAAAAGAGGACTGTATTTCTATACTTTACCCAACTTCTCCATTTGTAGAAACAATCCTACCACTATGAAAAATTCCTTTAGCAAGAGCGTTGATTCTGCCTTTTAGTATTTTTCTGGCAGCTACTAATGCAATACTGCTGGGTATTCAGGAAACTAACTTTGTCGCTTTCTGTAAATCCACTGCAGTTCCTCTTTCATTTTGAGTGCTTCTGTTACATGGGCTATATTAATATAAATACTAGCCGGATTCGATGGTATCGTGATCGGTAATGCAAGGCAGGGTTTAGAATATTTTTCTACTACATATGTTTATAAGGACCTGTTTTCTGTTTATCCTTGTCACCCAGAGACATCCTTGTCCATTTGAAAACCCATAGCACTTGGCTTTGCAGCCTAAGAGAATTAAAAAAAAGAAAAGAAAAAAGTCTGCAGAGCAATCTAGAAGCAGGTAAAATTTGCCTTGTTCAGGGTGATGGTGAGGAGGCAGTTTCTCTTTAGAGACTCCAGTCTCTTTCTCCGGTGCCCACCGCCCCCACTCCGTACCCTTGACTTTCCCATACCTTCTCTAAGAAATGACCCATGTCAAGCCATTTATTCCTTCGAGGGCATTAATGAGCTTGTTCTGGCCATGTTTGCATTGTAAGCCTTATCTTTACTTGTGGAATGAAAGGAATTTCAGGTATTGGATAATAAACGAGAGTTCAAGTTTTCAAGTTCTGTTCACGTGGTGCTCAGACAAATAGCTTTTTATTAGCCGGAAGGGCAGTTCTCAGAGGACGCTCTTCATGCCCTGAGAGGCTGCTTTCTGCCCCACCCCCTCCTCCCTTGCGGATGACAGAGGACAAGGTATGAGGGTAGGGTGGACAGTGCAAGTGGAATAGAGGGACTCCTAAAATGTTAATAAGACATCTGAGACCTGCTTAAGTGGAGCCCTAATGCTGAGCAAGTCAGAGGACCCAGGCATGTGGAAGGCTGAAGAATCTGTTGAAAATCATCATCATCATCTTCTTCTTCTTCTCCTCCTCCTCCTCCTCCTCCTCCTTCTTCTTTGTGATGCCCAGGGAGCTCCCTAGGAGGTGTCCCCGTTTTCTAGGGATTTGATACAATTTACAGTGAAGTGCTGCTTGATCAACTGTCATATTTGGTTTACGAATGCAAGGTGGTACAAGGTTTTTCTTAGGCTCATCTTGATCCTATCTGTAGATCTAATAAACACTAAGGCATTTGTTCTGGAACTCAGTTTTGGTAGGAGAGAGCTGACTCATCACTGGGGTCCCTTGCAGCACTAAATTCCAGTGACCTGTGAGGTCTTCCGAAACCAGACTAAGCGGTGTAACTTAATAGGTTATTATTCAAACCAAAATGCTTAGTTAAGAGTCAGGACACTGGTGAAAGGTAAGAGGCCAGAATGCGAAGGAGAGCCGTCATTTTCTACGGCTTGTTTCCTCCTAAATTGGAGCAATTACAGAGTCAGGGGAAGAAGGAGAAGCTGCTGGTGGTGAACCAAGGCTAACCACGTTGCCAACAGGAGGGTTCGGGGAAATGTGGTTATAAAGCATGGGGAGGAACAGAGTGACTCCGGGAGAGCTGCGGGAGTGGTCAGTTTCCTTAACGGCTGTAAACTGATCTGCTGGAAGGCATGGGCTGTCCTTTGATTAGATGATTACAATTCTAAGCCACGGGAGAGTTCCTCAAAAAGTCAAACTGCAAGCAAGCAGCTCTGGGATTATCAGAGAGTGGTTATTTTACAGGCAGCTGGCTTCAGGGCCTTTGTGGGGGAAAAAGCTGTTCCTGAAGCTCAGGTCTCATAAATCAATAAAGAGAGGACCATCCAGAGTTCGCTGGGGTTTCTATCTTCAGTAACATTGTGGATGCTTTCTCTTCAGTAACGCATTTGGTAACACAACTAACAAAAATCCCTTGAATTCTTCATACTTTGCCAGGAGATAACAGGACAGAGGAAAGAAAAGATGTGGGCATCTTTTAACCTTGTAGCTAAAGCTACATTTCAGGAATGTGGGCCACTATAGACTGAGTGGGTTAGTGGGGCCACAATATACTCATCACTCCAAGTGTATGGGTGTTTGGGCTCTTTGATGGCTGCTATAGTTTGGATCTTAAATGTCCTCCAAAGGTCCATGTTAAAGGAACGGCTTCCAGGTTGGCTTTCCTGGGAGGTAGTATACATTTTAAAACCTGAAGCTTAGTGGGAAGTCTTGGGAATGCATCCTTGAAAGGAATGGTGGGACCTCAGCTGATTTTTTTTTCTTCCTTTTCACATCCTGGCTATGACATAGGCGATTTTTAGTCTATCACGTGCTCTTACCATAATGGCCTTTGTCACCAGAGACCCCTAAACCATGATGCGTACTAGACAGGGACTGGGACTTTGTTAGGTAAAATAAGCCTTTATAAATTGATTACCCTGGGCATTTAAATATTTTATTATCTTTATTTGTTTATTGTGTGTAGGACACCTGAGTGCTACAGTGCACGTGTGGAGGTTGGAAGATAACCTGACGGAGTCTGTTTTCTCCTTCCATGTGGGCCGCAGGGGTCAGGCATGTATCAAATGCTTAGTAGCAAATGCGAGTGCCTGTACCCAAGGAGCCATCTCACCAGTCCATCATGGGTACTCTTAAGGAAGTACCCATGAAGTGGCACTACTCCATGCATGAACATTCCAGAAATTTCTAGTTGGGAAGTTGATGGTTACTCTTTATTAATTAAAAAATGCAAATATTTAGTGGTGAAATGATTCTAGAATAAGAATCTGAGAATTCATTCAACTTTTTATAAAAGAACTATTTCTATTATTTATACGTGTGTGTTTGGGGGGGGACAGTGTTCATATATTACGTGTACATGCCTGTGGATCCTCTGGAGCTGAAGCTGCAGGCAATTTGTAAGCCATCTTATGGGTGCTGGGGGTTGAACTCTGCAATAGCATCAACAACTTTTAATTGTTGAGCTGTCTTTGCAGACCTGTCCTCCAATTATCTAAAAGGAACAAGGAAAGATGAAGCAGGACTTCTGTGGTGGGTCAGTGGTGAACATCTTTTAATTTGCTCTTTGTTAAAATCTGTTGTGTGAAACACCTTGCACCAGTTTCCTGGCTTCTTCTACTCTTACACTCCTCTGGGGAAGATGAACAATGAATTTGATCCTCAGGAAGATTATCCAATAGTGGGAATATAGAGTTTTACTGGTTGTTGCTTTACTTTCTTTTTGCTCTTTCTTTCTTTCTTTCTTTCTTTCTTTCTTTCTTTCTCTTCCTTCCTTCCTTCCTTTTTTTCTTTCTTTCTTTCTTCCTTTTTCACCAAAGCTGACTTTAGGAGCCAGATCATTCGTAGATACTTATAGATCCTCTGATGCCACCCTAGCCTGTGGGGCGGACACGTTTCTCTTAGAGACTTGAACCACACAGTGTAAACTCACTGGGTTGGAAATGCACCCATATTGCTTTGTGATCAGCAGGCTGGGAGGGTCAATGCCTTGGAGATCACTCCTTCTGTTCCCTGCTAGTCTTGAAAGTGGTAACAGATTAACAGTGTATTTTGTTTTGTTTTGTTTCGTTATTCCAGACAGGGTTTCTCTATGTAGCCTTGGCTGAATTTATCATTTTTAAAGTAATGAATTCATTGCCTTTATTCTTAGAACTCTGAGTTGATTCTACATATTTTTTTAAAGATTTATTTATTTTATTTATTGTATATAAGTGCTTTATCTGCTGAAAAAGGCATCAGATCACATTATAAATGGTTGTGAGCCACCGTATGGTTGCTGGGAATTGAACTCAGGACCTCTGGAAGAGCAGGCAGTGCTCTTAACCACAGAGCCATCTCTCCAGCCCCTACATTGTTTTTAATGTTAACTAAGGAAACATCACAGGATCATACTAGTAAATGTGGGACGATTTAATAAAAACTCTGTTTTTAATATGATCTCCTTAGGAAAGAGTAGAGGGAAACGTTTAGTTTAATAAGCAGCACGTACAAAGGATTACAGCAAATGGTGTGCTTTGCGGTAAAATGTTGGGTGCTGGAGTCTCAATTTTTTTAACCAATATGTTTTATTAACAACTTAATAACCGAGCATACGTTACTTATAACCCGACTAACCAAAACAATATGAAAAGAGGATCAAGGAACACAATAATTAAACCATAAGGATATCAGTTCTGAGGAACGATTTTCCTGGTGTGATCAGCAGGATTGCTTTTGCTGGAACCTGGTGTAACCAGAACCCGGAACCTCAGCAGGAACCCAAGGCCCGAAGCCTTCCCTCAAGCACTTCTCTCTAGCAGCGTCTCAAAGCGGAGCGATGAACAGACAAAACCATCCAAAGTCTCCAAAAGCCCCATCTCCCATTCTGGGTTCATTTATATATCTCCTCCCAGAGTCTGTTCACAGGATCTTTTCAGCTGGCAACAACCAAGCTCCCGCCCGAGGTGGTCGGTCTTCTAGTGAATTAACCTCACCTGTTCTCTCACAAGACTGTTCCAATCCCACACTTGGAGTCCTAAAAAACAGGTTTATCTCTCCTTCAGAGTGCCTTGGGTTAAGTTCCTCAGAACCAGAGGTCGAGAAGGACAGTCTTAAAGGAGCTCTCTCTGGGAAAACTTATCTAAAAGGAAAGTTAGCAGCATCAGGCAGGAAAAGAGGCAAAGGCATGGGTGCAGAAGACGATAGCCTCAGCTGAGCCCACGGGGAATTCTGCAATAGAGTGGTCCATGGCTAATGCATCTCATAGCAGAAGGCAAAGCCTTGTTAGTATCCACTCTGAAATATGAGTGGTCTGCAGTTATCCCACTTCACAACAAGCCTTTTTGGTGCCTACTGTTAGTTAGTTGTTGGCTATGAGCCACCCATCTGTCTGTGCTGACATTCCAGAATACTATTAGCAGGATGGATCTATCATGAAAAAAGATTTATTTGGCTCATGACTCCCAAGTCTGAGAAACCCAAGAGGCTAATGTTCGCACCCAAGTATTTCAAGTTGTGCCATGCCACGGCAGAAGGTAGAAAGGGGGAGAGGCTGGAAACAAGAGAGTAAGAAGAAGCAGAGCTTGCTTTGATAACAAACCCACCTTTGTGGTAACTAGCCCACTCCTGTGACCACTCCATCAATACATTTGAGGGGGCAGAGGTCTTGTAATCTAATCACCTCTTATTACCCCCATCTCTGAACACTGTTGTACTGGGATTAAGGTTCTAAGACATGGGCCATAGGGAAAGCATGGAAACCATGGTTGCTGCCTTTGGGAGCAAGATTTCCTACATATCCTGTGACCCAGTGCCTTCAATTGGCTAAAAGTCTTCACAAGAGAGTGAATCTGCGGGCTCAAAACAAATGGGAAGAGGTTCACTAACCCAGGAAAGGGGGTCTGACATATACCAACATAGTCTGCTAACTTTCTGCCTTACATACATAATTTATGTGGAGTTATAGAAACCTTTATTTTTAACTATTTCCTGGTTTCTGTCTGTCTTCTTGTTCCTGCTTTAAGTTTCGATCTACTGTCATGCACCTTTTAGTTTAAAACTTCCTTTAACCCCCACCCCCTTTTTCCCCCCACTGGAAAAAAAATCCTTTCTTCTCATTTCTCTGCTGTTTTTGTGGTAGTTTAATGAGAATGGCTCCTGTTGGCTCATTTGATGCTTAGTCCCCAGCTAGTGAAACTGTTTGAAAAGGATTAGCAGGTGTGGGTAGTTGGAGTGGGTGTGGCTTTTTTGGAGTAGGTGTGAGGTTTCAAAGGAGTAGGGCTTTGAGGTTTCAGAAGTCCATGCCAGGCGGCCTAGTTTCTCCTTCTCTACCCACTGCCGGTGGGTTGGGATGTAAGTCCCTCGGCTACCGCTCCCCACCATGCTTGTCTCTTTTCTGGATGGTAATCATGGACTCCCCCTCAGCCTCCAATTACATGCTTTCTTCTGTAAGAGTTGCCTTGGTTACGGTGTCTCTTCACAGCTGTAGAACAATAACCAAGGCAGTCTTTTAGCCTGGATATTAGTAACCTACTATCATTCTTAGCTTTGTTCCCCTGTGTGCAATTTCTTCTTCATTGTCTTTAATTTAAGCCACTTGACTATAATTGGTTTAGTTGTGTGGGAGCTTACTCTAGTTTTTCTCTCTTGCTCTTCAGTTTTACTTTTTTTTTTTTTTTTTTTTTTTTTTTTTTTTTTTTTTTTTTAATTAACCTGCTTGAGATCACCTGAGCACAATCAATTTCTTTTTGGAAAATTGTCAGCTTTTATTTATGCAAGTAATCCTGTTACCCTACATAAGTATTTAAAGCCAAGAGTCTCTGTGCTCTGTCTTCTTCTTCAACTCCTTTCTTTGTGTTTCAGTCTGTACAGCATGCACAGGTACACGTCCAAGTTGGCAGATCAAGCCCGCACCTGGCTCCTTGAGTGTGCTGGTGACTTAGATGAAGGCATTTATAACGCTGTTGTTACACTTTGTGTCACCTTCAGCATTTTGAAATTTTCCCTCTATTATATCCACGGTTCTACTGAAATTCCCATCTCTTTTCCCTGACTACTGCCTTTAAGTCGTTAACCAGTTGTTTTAAAGTTTTTCTCTACACTCTTAAACCTCTGGCTCGTCCCTCAGTCTGTTCTCTAGGCTGTTTTTTTTCTTTTGAGATTGTGACATTTTCCTCATTGATACATATATGTGCTTTCTAACTTTCAAGTGACTATTTGATGAATATATAAAAGAATAGGACTGAGGTAAATACATATTTTCTAACTAAAAGTAGGCTTGTGTCTCCTACTAGGTCATTCATTGTGGAGGAGAATATTGTTTTGGAATGACTTTGAAATCAGAAATTGAGCTATATTTGAATTTCAATGTTGCTGTGACTATCAGTAGTAAATCACTGGCCTCACATTTTCCTAATATGATTTTGTCTTAGGACAAGTCAGCCAATAAACCATGCTGCTAAGCCACAGAGACTTCATCATGAGCATAGAGATGAGACCAACAAAAGGACTTCTCAAGTATCTGGACAGTGATTCTGCCCTTCTGTTGCTCAGTGGCTGTTGTGGGTGAACAGTCTGGGGCAATGGTGCACCACTTCATGGTGTGTGTGTGTGTGGGGGGGGTTCCCAGAAAACGCAATGTAAGTGAAATGGCTGAGGCACCTCAATACACTAGTCTTGGGCAGAAATATTCTAGAACAATGCTTGGTTTGGGGGAAGTTCACCGATGGCTGTAACACACAGGGACATTTCTCCATATTCAGGTCAATTGATTTCCAATGTTCTTGCAAGGGCAGGAAATAAGAGCTGATGGAAAAGTGAGCAAAAGAGAAGCACCGACCAGCTTTGATTTCTCTGTTGAAGTAAATCAATCTAAAATTGAGGCAACATTATTGACCGCAGAGCACTATTATGACTTTAAATGAGAAAATGCCCACGAAGTCCTTAAAGAGAAATGGTACCTAAAAGGTCCAGCAAAATGTACCTATTCTTATCGATGTTGTCATTATTATTTTGTGATTTGCCTGTTGTTTTTTTTTTTTTTTTAACTGGCCTTTATAATTGGGAAGCTCTTTGTGTAAACAGCTCTTGCTGCGATGATCTGGGCTGTCTCTTTTCTACACCACACAGACTTATCATTCGCCTGGTTGTTTGACAATAACAAATTTACTCCTCAGTGCCCTTCCTTCCAAGTCAAATAATTCCAATTTTGTCCGTCTTTTCTTTTAGGTATGATAGTTGGAGAAGCAGCTTTCCAAAATTCTTGTTCTGATCTGAACCTTGCGGCAACTGAACGGAGCCATCACCGCACACTAATTAACGAACCCCCATGCAGTTCTAATTTGTCCAGACACACAGGAAGCTGCCCACACACTTTTCTCCGGAAAATGACAGCCCTGTACCGGTTCTTGCCCCTCCTCTAAAAGGGCAGGCATGTTCTCGCACAGACCGTCCCATGTAGGCTTTTGAAAGTCCTGAGATGCATAAGGACTTCCGGTCTGGCTGACTCGCTGGTCACCTGGCATGTTTATACAGCCCCTCCCCCCACTGCTTCTCAGCTTCTCTGCTGGTAAGGAGGGCACAATGGCTGAACACAGAACTGCTGGAGTTACTCATACCCAGAGCGGAAGCTACTGCCTTGTGCAGTGGGAGGAGCGTCCAGTCGCTGACATACAGATTCTTAGGTTCTGGGGTCTCCACCCTGAGAACACGCTCGGGATACTGTAGGTTCCCTCCTGTGCCGTATGCTCGCATAGGCTTTTCTTTGGTAGAGAACAGTGTGGGTTGTTGTTGTTGTTGTTGTTTTGTTTGTCCTTGTTTTTCATTTAAGAAAGAAAGATACTCTAGATGCCCTTAATGCGTTAGAGAAGCAATGGCCTGAGAACGTTCAGTAAATAAAAACTTATGTCAGGGCTTATGTTAAGCGACATCACAAGAAAAGAAGGGATGGATGGAGAGAGAGAGAGACAGAGACACAGAGAAAGACAGATAGAGGGAGAGAGAGAAGGAGAGAGAGAGAGAGAGAGACAGGCAGATAGACAGAGGGTCCACTCAATAGTAGAGACCTTAAACAGGTCACCATTACTTAATCTCTCCTCTCACTCTGTAACTACAGTCCACAAATAAAAAACTGGCCCACTGTTGTGAACAGTCGGTTTTCAGAAGAGGAAACACAAATGACATAAGATATATGAGGAAAAACAAAGCAACAGCACAAACCCACAATGGCATCTACATGGAGATCAGATTAATAAAAACTTAAAAGGGAGCTGCTTTTAATTATTGAGAAGACATTGTGAGAGTAGAGGGTAAAAAATGGGCCTGAGGTATAATAACATGGTTTGATAACCGCAAAATAATTTGGCATCAACTAAAAACTGAATATATGCATACAGTATGGCCCAGAAATTTTTCTCCTATGTATCTCAGAGAAACTTCTATTCAGAAACTAAAACATTCTCATAGGAACACTATTCCTATTAGTGAAAATCTTATATGTAATCCAAATATCCATCAACAGCTAGATAAAGGAAGATCATGGATACACAATACAATGCTACAAACCAGTGACCATGAGTGAGTGCTCTGTATTTCAGCATGAGACTATCTGCCTATCCATGCATATCTGAATATCTGTGTGTGCGCACACATGCATGATGAAATATGCAGAACCCTAAAAGGAAATTACAGAGGCAGAGACACAGGGTGCATTCAAATTGGTGTACAGAGGAAGTACAGAGGAAAAAAAACCATACTGAATGATTCAACTTGGAAAATTGTTAGAAACAAGACAAAGGAAATGGGATATTTGGAGACTAAGTGCCACTTAAAGTTGTGTTTTATTAAATAAGAAAAGGCTTTCATGGTAATTCCAGAGGATGGGTGGCCTCAGGAGGCACGAAAGTGACAGACTGGAAAGGGGCACGCAGGGAGGGTCTTCCACAGGGGTCAGAGCCATGGGATGGGGTGTGGAGATGTCATTTTAGTTTCCTTGAGATAGTATACTTTAGTATGATTTAAAAAAAATAAACATTTTTGAAAGTTAGAGTAGGAACTACAATAAATATGGTTGCATATCATTTTACTACAAGCATTACTAGAAAGCTACGGGTGAGGTCAGCAGGAGCAAATGAATCAAGTTCAGCATCGAGCTCCAGGTACCTGTAAGGAGAAGCCCTCGTGCAGCACAGAAACAATTTTGTAGATATTGATTTACATTCAGAATTTTAGGCTAACCAAGATAGGAGAGATGCTTTCTTCCAGGTTGCCAAATACAACTAGCCAAACGCTATGAATGCAACATGTATATAATTCCTGATTGTTTCGTGGTTCTTCTTGATGTATGTAGTTTATTTTATTTATGTGTAATAACATAGATGTATATGTAAAAAAGAAATATAATTTAAAAATTGTTGGAATTCCAAAACAAAACAAACAAAATAAATAAAATATGGTTTCCAGGAAAAAAATAAAAAGAGTATTTGTTAGCGCACAGTGTTCATCCTGGCTCAAATATGAGGCGGGAACAATTGTAAGAGAAAGGTAGAGTTTTAAAATAGGATCCGGGGGCCTAAAGGCTGACACACATGCACACAGAAATCTAGAACACGAAGTAGTCACAGCTCACACTAATGCCGTGGAGCCCACACTAACTCCTGATAGGCCAAAGATGCCTGTGAAAAGCAAAGTCAGATATATAACTGTCCACACTTCAACAGCATTTCCTGCAGGGCGCTTGTCTTCCACAGAAGCTGACAATCACTTCACTGTGGGCTCCTGTGGCAGCCCAGCACGCTTTCCTGTCGTTCATGTTTCTAACAGGAGGTCCGGGTTCAAATCCATGTCCCCCTGTGAGTAGACCAAGCTCATTGAAAGCTACCCTAGTCACTATATATCTAGCAAGCAAGAGGGTGCCTGACACAAAAGAGGTGCTCAATGACGAATATTTGTTAAGCTCATACGTATATGGCTGAATAAATGGCTACAAACTTGGCCTGGATTAAGCCTATGAAAAGTGCAGGAAAACAGAAGCTATGAGGATTGGGGCGGGGGGGGGGGGGCGGGAGAGGGAGAAAGGGTGGGGCTGGTAGAAGAGGAGGGAGGGCATTATAAATGGGATGTAAAGTTAATACATAAATTAATATAAAAAAGGAAACAAGAAAAGAAAAAAGGAATCAAGTAATTGAAAGAACTGACTACATCACAACCCAAACAAGCAAGAAAACATATGGCAGAGGGAGGGCAACTGCCAAAACGGAAAAAAGTGCATGAAAATGTCAGACAAACTGTGCAAGATCTGCATAAGATCAAGCCGGTCATCTTTCTAGCATGGGGAGGGGAGGGGCTTGTGATTCCCCACCCCCAACTGAGGAGCTAGCAACAGTCCATGGCTTCTGAGAAATGAGGAGGAAGTTTTCTTGTCTTTTTATTTTTGAGACAGGGTTTCGCTGTGTAGCCTTGGCTGTCCTGGACTCATTTTGTAGACCAGGCTGGCCTGGAACTTGCAGTGATCTACCTGCCTCTGCCTCCCGAATACTGGGATTAAAGGCATGCGCTGCCACCACCACCAGCTGAGGAGGAAGTTTTCTATACGAGTGTGGTCCCTGTGCTTGGCTGGATGACCCTCCACCCAAGAGTATATGGGCAGCACAAATCAAACTCGGGGTGTGTGTGTGTGTGTGTGTATACACACATACATACACAGACACATATATATGACAAATTTTGAAGGGTCAGGGAATTGTAAGATTGTAGGGTGGATTTATGAAGAGTTGCTGGTCGGGGGCAAGTGGGAGTGAATATGACCAAACTACGTTGTATGAATGTATGTATGTATGTATGTATGTATGTATGTATGTATGTATGTATGTTTGTGTGTGTTTTTAAAAAAATAACAGAAAATATATTTAAAACATCTGGTAAAGAGTTACTGTGCCTCATTGACAGGTGGCTCTTATAAATCTATGAAGAAAAACATCAACAGAGACTCTGTAGCTGTCAGCCCCACACATGATCATAATTTACACAATCTATTGTTTTCAACATTCTCCTCACTGGGTTTACATGGGCAGTTCTTGCTCGGAATCCTTATGCAGAGGCAGGCAGATGTTAGTGAGGGTGCACACTGCCTGTGATGGTTTTTATCATGGCCTGTGGCCCCTTCTGGCTGCTCCCTACAGGCTACATGTGGTTTTATTGAGCTTCAGATCTCACCCAGCATAGAGACCAGGTCCAAGTCGAAGCATTCCACCAACCTGACGTTCAAAAGGCCCTGGGGAACACATACAGCTGATGTTAAGAAACCAGCTCAGAAGTCATAGACACATTTCTGCCATAGCTCTTGTCCAGAGAAGCACACAGCTCAGCTCAGCTCAGATCCAAGGAAAGAATCAAATACCCCATCTTCAGTGCAGAGGCAGCATCTGTATCCAGGAAGGAACAGCACCAGTGGCGGCCATCTCTGTAGGGTGTCCCCGCACCCATATACTGCTTGTTTTCTGTGCTAGTCAGGGAGACAGAAGAAGTCAGATTTCACCTTCCAGGGAGGTATCCATCTTTTGTACATCTACTGAAACCCACTCAGTGCTTACTGGCTGTGTAATTTGCGCTCTGCTGATGCGCTTTTTGTTGTTGTTGATTTTGTTTTTCAAGACAGGGTTTCGCTGTGTAGCCTTGGATGTCCTGGACTCACTGGCCTTGAACTCACAGTGATCCACCTGCCTCTGCCTCCTGAGTGCTGGGATTAAAGGTGTGCGCCACCACTGCCCGGCTGATGCACTTTCTTTTTAAGTCATACGGAGTTTGACTTGTTTCTGGCAATCTGTAGCGATTTGCTGTCTGTAAGTGAGTAACTTTGATGTACACCTTCAAGTCACCTGGTGGCTTTTAAGAAATGATACACGGGGCACTTCCCCTCCGTCTTTGAATTGTGCCTTGCCATTGCTGAGTTACGGCAAATAGTGCCCTGTTCACTTGCAGTACATGTGTGCGTGATTGTGTGCACGCATGTTGAGGGGCCAGGTGCCACTGAGCTTTGCATTAGAAAGATGGCTTTGCACTTAATATTTGAATGACTGAGCAGCCCAACGGGTTCGTGTGTGCAAGCCCTGCTCTTGCTAACCCTTGTTACTATCTTGCTATGGAAGGTCACGCCAACTGCTTAATTACATGGAAAGTTATGAAACGGGTTCGGCAGCAGAACACTGCTCAGCTGTGGGTTCCTAAAGGAAAATAAACGCTCCTTGCAATAAGGGTGGCTGCCAGCCACTGGGCATGTCTGTCCGTCCATGCCTCCACGTCTAGCTCCCTTGTATAAAAAGGGTGCCTATGGCTGGGCAAAGTCCTGGATTCGCCCTGCTAACAGAGCTAGCAGTCAGAGCACAATAGAACCATTTTAATCAGAGTGAGATTAAATCTGAGCACTTGAAGTCAGACTTTTCCTTTCATTGAATGCAAACAGTCACAACCTCGCTGTAGAGCCTTTCCTGCTTGCTCCGTGGTGCACCCCCAAAATAGCTGTCGGGAGCACTGAAAATGGGTGTTATTAAAGAGATACACCTGCAGCTCAAATGCCCCCCCCCCCCCACTCACCTGCCTCTCAGCCATCACCTTCAGGGGGAAACAATTGCTCATAAATGTGAGGTTTTTTTTTTTGGGCGGGGGAAGGGTTCTTCTTCCGGTTCAATCTGTCAAGTGCCAGGCCTGGCTTCCTTCTCACTCAAAAGCACACAGGTTTCGGCCGTTTACATGTTGCTTTGTTTTATCTGCCTTCCTGAAGGCAAAGGAGCCCTTTGGGAAATCAGAGGCTGAGGGACAGACAGACTTCCCAAGACGGAGAGGGAGTTTCTGTCCCTTTTCACAGGAGCAAGTGGGATCCTCTCTAAATCCCGCTTCTACAGGAAACAGCTTGCCCACTGCAGAGGGGTGGGGTTCGCTCCGATTTCTCTGAAAGCATTTGGGGATAGAAAAAAAAGCCAGGCTCCAATGCCAAAAGATAACTTCAACTCTCTATGAGCAGAGCCCAAGGTCAACCAAAGGTCACGCCAAGCCCTGCTGAAACCAGGGGGCTGGCAGGCTCCTGCCAAGCTGCCTCTGATACTGCAGAAACCCACAGCTGGAATCCAGGCCCCGCACAGCTCATTTGCTGGCTCTAAGGCTGACCTGAGATGGATGAAGGGATGCAAGGTGTCCAGCAGGGCACAGAGTAGACACTGATATAAATTCGAGCTCCCACGGCTGCCCCACCTCTTCTTGAAACCTAATTTAGACCATATCAAAGTTTCCATAAAGACATTCCTGATACCATTGTGTTGTAAATCCTGTCTGATCCGACCTTCAAATACTTATGCAAACTGAAATATGTCTGGAAAGAAGTCAAAACAAAACAAATAATGCCACACCATCTCTTTGCAGCAGGCTCCTCCTTCCTCACTGGCATTCCAGCTCAGACCTCTCTAACCGGCTCCCAACTGTTTAGGCCAGTTAATTAGTTATAATTGCAGCGACTGTTTCTCTGAATGCACTGATGGCCTTATGTCTGGAAGCCAGCTTAGCCCGGAGTTTTCTGCATGTGTGAACTGCGTCGGTAGCGTTATTTTTTGTGAAAACTCATTACAGATAAGTACAGTTAGTTTAGTCTCCGTCAAGACCTGCTGTAGAAATAATTTGCTTTCTTCAAACATCTACGGGTTGGTGTGTTCCAGGAGCTGTGACCTCCGCCTCCGCCTTTGCTCTGTCATTACGGTTGGGGTATTTTTCCCAGGAGCATTTTGGGTGACTCGCTCTAACTCAGTTTCGGATGCAGTTTGCTAATGATAATTTGTGTCCCTTGCAAGTTGTAGCAACATTGAGATCTCATGGTCTATCTTTTGGCTCGTGACACCGTGTAATTAGAGAGAGTGGAAGATGGGAAGGCAAAGGGACTGTGGATTCAGACTACAGTTCTGAAACCCAAGGGAAAAGAAGAGGAAGTGTGGCTGTTGGTGTTGAGGATGAACCGCTCTTACTCTCCTACAAAGGGACTTTGCAATCTTCCAGATTGAAAATGGAAATAAATGGCCTTTGTCCTCACGAGGTTTGCCTGTCTAGACTATTAGTGTTCTTAATCCACTCATCCAGCACATACTGAATACTGACAGATGAGAATAAGTGGCTGGGATGAGAGATCCTGTATCCTGCAGGGTTTGCACTCACATCCTACCCTTCACTGAGGATCTGTTCAGTCTTGTGAGGTAGGCAGGGTATGCATCCGTACTCCATCAGCAGATGAGGAAGTGGACACTTTGGAAAGGTTAATCAACTCGCTGGCCTTTGGTCTCGAAGCTGGTGAGAGGCAAGATTAGGAACCAAGATTTAACTCTATGCCTTCTGTCTTCTGTCTTCGCCTGTGTTCCCTCCATCTTAAAGACTGAAGAGTGAGGAAGTTAAGACAAATAAAACTATTCTGGTAAAAACAAAATGGCAGCCCCAGTCCCATCTTGTGGGTATAGTGAGACCTGTATGCACCAGAACTTGGTCTTCTAGAAAGCGAGACATGCAAGCAAATAAGGAGGTAGCTGGGATGATAGGAGTTCTTCCAGACACAGACCCCTAAGCTCTGCACAGGAACGCGTTCCTCATATCTGCCACATCCGTCCTTACCCAGCACCCTTCAGTGTCCTGAAATCAGGCAGGCGAGTGAGCAGGCTGTGCTGTCCGTACCACTCTATCTAAATTCTAGCCACTCAGAGCTGACCTGGGAAGACTCCATGGAGGCTGTAAACATTGAAGAGACCCGGGTTAGGTGATCAGAGTACCACAGATGAAATGACACAACTTGCTTGGCTCAAGAAGAGAGCAAGAAGGGCTGGAGGGACGGTTCAGAGAGTACAGACACTTGTCATGCAGGCTTGACCACCTGAGTTTGATCCCTGGGCCCCACGGTGGAAGGATGTAGGTGTGTATTATACATGACCATACATATAACCGTACATACATGCTTACATCTCCCTATCTATCTATACATATGTATACACACACATATATATGTGTATATATATGACCATTTGCCATGTATGACCACACACACACATACACACACACACATATGACCATTTGCCATGTATGAACACACACACACACACACACACACACACACACACACACACACACGACTCAGGACTGAATAGAAATGTGACATGGTGCCACCATCGTTCTCTCCACAAAGCTGCCCTTTCCTGTGCCTCTCAGTGTTCTCCAATAAGAATGTCAAGACGAAGGCAGGGTGGCTTAAAGCAAGAGACATGGGCAGCTTTAAGCGTGTTAGGCCAAAGTGATGATGGGGGTGGCTGCTCTGTGACCAAAAGCAGGCTGGCTTGCTAGGAATGCCACCAACTCAGTTTTCACATGGAGCCCCACAGCAGTTGGATGAATGCTCTGCTGCCGCCATCTTGGAATTGTCCTCTCCTGTTTGAATAGCAGGTCTTGTGTTTGCATTTGGAACCTTCCCACAATGTGGCAGGTCCTGCCCAGGTGTTTGGGCAGCTTCAGAGCTTTGAGTGTCAGCGTTAGGGAAATGATTTGAACATTAGGCCGGTGTGGGGAATTAAGGGCATTAAACTAATGAACTGCCTAGAGCGGGCAGGAGAGAAAAGAAAATGTTTTCCTTAGAAATCAGTTGACTTAAAAAAAAAAAAATCCTTATTTTAGTAGAAAAATAGGAAGGAAAGTACAGTGAGATATCAATTCTTGGCTCTGTGCTACAGTGTAGGAAGAGAAGGAAAGAATTGAATTGATTTATTGTTTGTTCAATATTCAAATTAAATAGTTTTCCTGGAGTAGACTTCTTGAACTTCTGAGCACATCAAGGGAGCTACATGGGCTAGAAAGAGTCATTTAATACGACTACAGAATAAGCCTTTTGATCAAGATACAAGAAAATTTGAGGAATTTATTCATATCCCGCCCCCTCCTGATTCCTGTTTTAAAACTTTCTTAAAGAAGGGTTTGCTGAGAACAGCGATGGAGATGATAAAGAGGAAGAAGAGGAAGATGAAGATCTAGAGGAACAGCACTTACAGCCAAATGGTAGCTGATGCTTGCTGAGTGTTTGCTATGAGGCAGGAACAGCTCCGTGGTCCTTATAACATCCCTGAGCAGGGCCCCAGCATCACTGTCCTAGACTTGAAGAACCAAGAAAAGGAGGTAAATACCAAGTGCTAGAATGTGTCCCAAGATGCAAAGCGCGCACTAGCTGGTGTTGGTCTCGAACTGGCAGCCTGGGTCCCTACCTAATCCCTTCTCTGAGCTGTTTTGCTTCTCAAGATCCTCCAGCAGATGCTCCCACCCCCCCCCACCCCCGGAAAAAAAAAAAAAAAACCCTACAAGGAAAAGGTTCCCATAGTTTCAACTCTCAGAGCTGACACTTTCACTCTCATTTGCTCTACCACTGCTTTTAATTCAGACAACCCGGGGGTTGGAGGCCGGGTCGCTGCGGAGGGCAGTAAAGGTTGGGTATTAGTTGATGTGGACCCTAGCGGTGGTGAGCAAATTGGAAGAAGGTGACTCAGGACTATATAGAAATGTGAGATGCCATTACTAAGGTCCCTTCCACAAAGCTGCCCTTCCTTGTGCAAAGTGAAAAGGGGTCACTGGCTGCCCTGTCAGGGTTCTCCAAAGGGGAGTCAGAGAGTAGCATTTGCATCCAAAGTGCTGTGACCCATCCAAACTCAAAGCCCTTACTTCTAAGTTTCCGAGCACCTGCCCTGACCCCTTCTGGGTTGTTAGGGCAGTGAGCTTGGTGGCCCCTTTGTTTGTTTCTTTGGTTTTGTTTTCTGTTGACTATTGCTTTGTCCTATAGCTCAAGCCAGTTGCTTTCCACTCATTCTATATAAAGTAACAGGTATTGAATTTCACTCAGTTTCATTTTAAGCTTATCTTTCCCCTTATCTGCGTGTAGCCTCTGAACTTCGAGGAGGTTGTCAGTCGGTTTAAAATGCGTGCTTCCAAGAGCATGGTTTACTCACTCTCCTCAGGCATTGATGGTGATTGGCAGTCAGCAGACATCTTAACTGCTAAGGGGGAGAAAGAAAACAAATTTGAATACATGTCTCTGTCATATGTCCCTGGGTGGTGCAGGCTCCGTAGAACGGCCAGGGAGCCAGGCGCTTTCCCTTCTGAGGTTTGCCGTCCTAAAATGGAGGTGCTTTATGGGGAGGCTGGGTCCCCTTTCACCTAGTTCCCCATGCCTGCACCTTGCATTCTTGTCCTCCCAAAGCACAATTCCATCTCCTCCTAGAGACTGGTTTGTTTACTGTACAAACAATCGGGCAAACAGTTCGCTAAAAACAAAGGGAGACTAACAGTGTGTGTCAGGCGGGGTTTCTGGCCCTGACGTGAGGGTTTCAGGCAAGCGATTTAGTAGCAAAGCACTCTGGGAAGAAACAGTTAAGACATGGAGGTACTAGATAGCTCAGGGAAGAAAAAGGGCAGCGCCGCGCTCTCAGGTAAACGCCACTGGTAGCTGAATCCGCCGACAGATTGTGCTGTTGCCCGTGTCACTTCACCAGAGACAAGAGACTGGGTTTCCACCATACTGCACCACCAGGTGAGAATAAGACCATTACTATACTTTTTGAGCCAAATCTGAAGCAAGTGTCATGAAATCCTGGTCAGGGCGATGAACATTGGCCAGGCCCATACCATTCCCAGAGAATGGCCTCAAATTACCTTAGCCAGGTGTTTATGAAGGCAAAACCCACAAGACCACAAGACCACAAGACTTTCTATGTCCCTCCAGTCCAGGCAGGCAAATGTCCTGATCTGCTTCCTGCTTGTGTATCACCCCACCTCCAGCCCCTCCCACCCCCAACCCCTCCCACTCCCAGCCCCTCCCACGTGTGATCAAACACTTCCTGTGCTACTGGGGCAACCAACCTTGTTTACAGAAGTGAAAACCCGTGACTTGTTATCTTAGATGAGCAATAGTCCTCAGCATTCTAGGAAGTTATCTGCCCTCGGGCAAGTGGGGCTTTACAGGTTAGAGGCATTTTTGTTTTCTAGCTCTGTTAAACACAATTACTTAAACCTAAAATGTCACTTTAGTTTTCACCTGACATCTGCTTGCTTGGTGTGAATGTAGAGACCCAGATGTTCCCGCATTGGGTGCTGCCAGCCCACAGCACCCTGCCGACTCAAGGCCAGTTACTTCAGAAGGTTTCAGCTAGGAGCGAGCATCAATTATTTACCGGCACTGCCATGACAACTCCGCTGTGTGGTTTCACTTCTGGTTTTAGAGAGTGGTGTGTCTACTGGTCGGTTCCTCAGCACCAATCAACTAAGAGGTCCCGCGTGCATTGATTCATTTATTTTTGTGAACATTGAGTATGTTCAAAATGCTGGTGCATTTAGAATGTGTACATAAGAATAAGTGTTAGAAAACAATCAAATATCCCTTATGCACATAAGCTGATTCAGAGGGTAAAAGAGCTTGCTGCCAAGCCTGAAAAACTGAGTTCATTCGCAGCTCCCATATGACAGAAGGAGAGACCTGACTCCTGCAAGGTTACTTTGTGTGTGTGTGTGTGTGTGTATGTGTGTGTGTGTTTAAGTAATATTTTTTCAGACAATATATTTTGATCATGTTTCCCCCCTTCCAACTCTTCCCAGATATTCCCCACCTCCTTACCTACTCAACTTTTTAAAAAAGAGACAAAAACCAAAAACAAAGCTAAACAAAACAAAAAGCCCCAAGAAACAAGCAATTCCCACAAATCAAAACAAGATATTCCCTGCCTTCTTACCTACTCAACTTTGTTTTTTTTTAAAAGAAACAAAAACCCAAAATTACAAAAAACAAACACATAGCAAAGCAAAATAAAAAGCCCAAAGAAGCAAGCAATTCCCTCCAAATCAAAACAGACAGACAAAAGACAAATAAAACAAAAATGCCCAAACAAAGCGAAATGAAACAAAATGTCTATAAAAATTACAATTGAGGGGTGGTGTTGTTTTGTGCTGGCCAATCACTCCTGGACGGACACACACACACACACACACACACACTAAAAAAGAGATTCTTTCAGGGTAACTCTGAGCTAGAAACCAAGTACAACAATCAACAACAATACCAAGTGTGGCTACATGGCAGAGGCTGAACTGTGTTTTACAAAACAGAATCCCTGCGTCCTCTTCATAGCCTTTATCAGGTAGGTAGTACTATTTCTTTCCTATTCTAAAAAATGAGCAAACTGAGTCCCTTCGGGGCCAAATAACTTTCTGCAAATCCCACAGCAGTGTTTAGAACCGATTTAGGGCCATCTGACAGACCAACCTGACCACTACCTCTCACACACAAAGTCCCAGTGTTTATGGGACTGTGTGTTCTGAGGTGGGACAGAGCCAGTGTGCTGACGTAGGAGGAACGCAGGGTCTGTGGTCAGTGGGAGTCTTACCTGGAGCATCCCGGCCACTGTCAGCCGTGTGATTTGTGGCAAATCCTTCAGACGTGACCATGACCTCATCACCTCATACGTGATGTCATAGGCTGAGATAATGGCCTTGAAGCAGCTGGCACACTCTTGCCCCTTTGGTACGTCACACATGGTATTGGTCTATCCCAGAATGTTTGGAAAGTATGGAAAAGAAGATAGACCCAACTTAGTTTTCACCGTCGCACACACTGCGCCTGGGGTATAGAGGCTGGCTGCAGTCCGCAGGTGGGTTCTATTCCAAAGTCTGGAGAGTGCTGTTGTTTGGCCCGGGGCCAAGCCTACCTGTGGCGTGCACTGTGCAGGACCCCACTCACCTAGCGTTCTCCAGTTCTTGCAGCCTGTGGCTCCCAATCCGGTCCCTGGTCTCCATGCAGTAGATCAGATACAGTGTGTGAAAGGCGCCGCCATCTTGGAACTCCCAGATCCCGACTTGGTTTTCAAATGTCAGTGATTAGAGCACTTCTTTTTGCGAGCAAGGGTAAGCCCCAGTGACTTAGGACCTTCTTGCACTGGGAATTGATCAGTGTGGTTGTCAAGACACACCAGGCAGGTGGTTATGAGCAACCTTGGCTCAAGTCACAAGACCTCCCATTTCTCCTTGAGCTGGCCTTTGGTATTATTTTTCTTTTCCAGAAAGCACAACTTTCCCTAGAGCCTTGACAACACCCCCATCCATATCTCTATAGTGAGTGGTCATGTGGTAACATCTCCTTTGAGTAGAGGGGTTGTGTTGATCAGGCATACTAGTGCTCCAGAGTCTTTTTGTAGGAGGAGATAGAGCCCTCTCCCTTCCTGGACTATTCCCTACCCAATGCTCTTGGCTGAGAGGACAATGACAAGAGTGGGGAGGTCTAGCCTGTCGCCACACTACAGATCCACACAGCCCTGCCCTGCACCAGTGCCCCAGTAGCCTCTCACTTTTGAGAAGATGGCAAGCCAGAGCATGCCCCTGGATGAACCCAAGTGACCTGGGGACGCAGTGCTTGCTTCTGAGTCTGGTTTGGATCCTGACAGCTGAAAGAGTCAGGAGAGCAAGAGCTCGGTGACAAGAAGAAAGCCCGCCCACCTTCTTTCCACACTTCTCCACCTACCACTCGCCAAGATGGGGGCTTAGGTGTAGAATCCCAGCCCTGAGTCAGGTTGCCCCCTCCTGTCGCCCATGATGTTTATCCTCCCCTGCCCTTTCTTCATTCCTCTCCCCCTCCCCTCCCATCTCAAGTTGGTTCACAGAACTTCTTCCAGATCTAAGAAAACTAATTGTGAAATATCTTTGTGATTACAGTTTATATGTTTAATTAGAAGCTGGGAATTAAGCCTCCAAATACCACAAAATGAAAGCTTGAGAGTCTCCCAACACAAGTTGGGCTTTCCATGAATATGGGCTGAGTCACCCTTCTGCCCTCCGCTCCTACCCCTGCACCGCAGCCCTTGTCTTTCAGGTTGGAGTCACCCACTTTTCTACACCTGCATTTAGAAACTTGCTGAGCCTTTACTCTGCCTCATTCCACCTGCTGTTCTCCCAAGGCAAGGCCTCCGAGAGCGGCTGGCCTGTGGGGCAGCAGGAAAAGGCCTCACACATCAGTTGTCGACTTACTTCTACACACGGGAACAGGCTACAAAACCATAATCAAACAAGAAGTGGAAGAGTGTGCCAGCTGCTTGGTCCAGTGACTCACTTCTCAGGGTATCTAGGCCAAGTAATAGTGAAAAGTGCTATTCATTTCCTTTTATAGACTGAGGTAAAATGGTTGCCATTTTCTTGCTGTTTTCTAGCGTTAGGCCCCTGTGAAAGAATGTTTCCTTTCTTGCTTTTGGTGGGAAGCAGATATTTGTCATTTTAGCTGTCTGTTGAGAACATTTGGCACCAGAAAAGTACACTGATAGTCTGTTGCCTCTGGTCAAAAGTAATCTCATCTCCCTCCAGCTCTCACAGCTCGAGGAAGCCATGACACTTCTCAATTTCTCCCAGTCTTTATACTGGCTTTTATTTCTCCTTGGCTCCTATATTATAACAAAATCATGTGGCGTCTGAGAAGATGGCTCAGTTGATAAAGTACTCTATGTTAGCCTGGAACCCGAGTTTGATCTAGCACCCATGTAAAACCTGTGCGTGGCAGTGGATACGTATAATTTGAGCACTGAGGAAGTAGGTACAAGAGGATACCTGCAGTCTAGCCAGATCTGTGAAGTCCAGGTTCAGTGAGAGTCCTGATTGAGGAGGACATCTAATGTTGATCTCTTGTTTCCACATGTATGCATACATGCAACACAAACACACACACACAAACACACACACACACACATGCACGCACACACTCACACAAGGTCTGCATGATAACATACTCTGTCTTTCATATCTTTTCATGCGCCTGAGTCTAGTCTGCTCTATTATGTATGGTAGGCACTAGATGCATGTCAAGTTAAATTCTGGAAGGTCACCCAGAGAGGGGAAACTAAGGGGTTGCCATAGCTGTGCCTCAGGGCAGGGGCTTCTGTTGACTTCGCCTGTGTTCCCTTGGTGGTTCCCAGGGCTCAAATATAGACTGAGCTTTTCTGCCTGAGGACACTCCTGGCCGTTTGATGTGAGCTAAGACTGTCTGTAAGAACAGGGGTCCTCGCTGTGCTCCTCAAAGGAAGGGGGGGGGAGCTGGAGATAGGGAGCAGGGAACAGCGTTCTGTGGCCGAGCCTGTGAGGTGGACAGAGGGAAGCTGTACCATCCGCTGGCCACTGAGGATGGTGTCTCATAGAAAAGCCCAGAGCAAGAATGTCAAAGGGCAGCAAAGCTCCACCAGCAACAAGTGAGGGACGCTGATGAGGGCCACACCGCGCGCCCGCCCCGCCCCCCGCCAGCAATATCTCAGACAACCCAGACACACCAGAGGAGGACGGTGAGGTAGAAGAAAGAGTATCCAGGCCACAGCTACGGTCGAGTTCAGGAGAGACGAGGGAGGTTCCCCTGAGAGCGAACCTGGGTACAATGGGGCACATCCTGGAGTAGGACCAGGGACAGAAAAGGAGCTGAGCCTCCACTGCCGCCAACGTAGCCCATAAGGAATGCAGTGTCAGGCTTGGGCCTGAAGCCCTGGGGATTTAGGACTTATCTGCTTCTAGCAGCTTTATATTAAATTCTTAGTAAAAGCATGCATGTGCACACCTGTGTAGAAGGTCCACACAGATGCTTCTTGTTCAACCATGACACTGGCTAGAACACCAGTAGACATAGTCCCTTCCTTTCCATGTATCTGTGAATGTAAGTTCTGGTACACCATCAGCCTTAGCCATGGTGTGACAAACTCCTAGACTGAGGGGCCTGCCACAGTGAGAGGGATGGAGGCCAGCGGGAGAAAGGAAGGTGTCTGCTGTGTGCATAGGTACCCTTGGACTTCACTGGTTCTGGATCCAGTCTTGGCATCGCCTTCAATTGGCAACTAAATGGATGCACGGTTAATGCACAATTTGAAAGCTGACAATGATTCTTTCCCGTGGGCTTGACAATTTGGTAGCTTGCAGGCAAGTCCCATTTCTGAACAAAAGCCTGGCCCTACGCAAAGGAAAGCTAAACCAGACATCAACCATTGATTTACATGCAGGAGTGGACGGGAAGTGCTGGGAGACCTCAGGCCCAAGCAAGTCCCTTCAGCATTTGCCTACAAAACAGGAGAGTGCAAAGGGATCTGCCATTGCTACAGTTCTGATGTCAAAAGACAAAGGCAGAGAGTAATAGAGCAAGACACAGGGTATCCTCTTCTGGCCTCTGTGTTCACACATGGATATGTGCACCTTCTCACACATGTACTTAACACACACAAGCGCACGCACACACACACACACACACACACACACACACACACACACACACACACACTAAATGTTTAAAAAATTTAGAAAGAAAACCTTATGCTCAGAGAGGAGGAACAGGGCAAACCTCTTATGGCTGTGGTCTATGATAAATCACTGCAAGATTTTCCTACTGACACAACATGAGAAGATGCATTGAGTAACTGCAACCACCAACATGTGTAGTTTCACCCCGCTGTGATGGCCGCATGCCTACAATCCCAGCACTCAAGAGGCAGAGACTGGCAGATCACGAGTTTAAGCTCAGCCTGCGTTACATATCGAGACCCTGCCTCAACCCCTCCCAACCAGCCCTCAAAAAAAGCAAAACAAAACCCAGGTATGATCGAAGCCACGTTAGTTTCTTTTTTCCACATAGGATGGTGGAATGCCTGATAAGCCCATTTGTCAACACTGCGCTCTGGGTACATGCTTAGAACACACCCTGCCTTGTGAGGAGAGCCAGCCTTGGTTTCTTCCGTGCTAAGTTGTAGGGGATTTAGGAGATGGGAGTTTCTGGGTGGGGTTACTGTTTATATCTCAGGTGGCATTGCTGTTAGGAATCTAGTGGCTCTCTCCCTGGGAGCCATAATTACCATAATATCTATATTTACATAATGATTTGTAATTTAGGGAGATATCTTGCATGTTAAATTTCATTTAATTGTCACAGAAGTCCTGTGAGATCAGAGAGCGATCAGAGGGTATCCTCATCCCTAAGTTATAGAGGTCTGAGATGGAGGCAAGTCCCACCCCCCTGTGACTCTCCTACTTCAGAAGTTTTAGTATCATTCCAGATCTTTCAGAAGATGGAAGACTTCACTGTGGACTCATCAGTGAGCAGAGCTTGTGTTGGGGTCCCCAAACGCTTCCCTCCTTCCTCCCAAAGCTTCTAGTATGACTTCAGGCACATATTAGACAAAGATGCGGGATTGTCTGGGATTGATGGCAATGATGCAGGTTTGTTTGGAATGATGGCTTATCTACTAACATGCTTGGGGACCTGAGTTTGATTCCCAGGACCCACTCGAAAATGGCCAGGTGTGGTGGGGAACAGTTGTGAACCTAGAGCAAGGGCTGTAGAGGAAGGCAGGTCCCTGGGGCTCACTAGCCAGCCTGCCTAGCCGTGTTGGCGAGCTCCAAGTGAGTACTTGAGGAACTTAGCATTGTCATTTACTGCCACACATGTGCACAGAATACGTGTGTGCTGGCACATGTGTGCATGTGCACATGTGTATGCACACACCAATAAAATTCCCTTCAAGGAAGAAACAAAACAAAACAAAAAAACCAAAGAGAAACTCACCTCCTTATTTCCATACACCAGATCCCCGACAACTCATCCTACTTTGTTCTAGCCTCCATCCTGTGTAGAATTATGCCTACATACCTGTTCGGATGCAAGGCTCGTTTCCTAGCAGTTCAGGCCATTTCTGGGTGGACGGTAGCGTGAAAGATGACACCATTGAATTTGAAAGGCTGTTTGCTTGTTTAGAGTCTACCAGTCTCATGACAAGAAGTCCCATGGATAGTGTGGACTTCACCACCACTCTAGAGACAAGCCAAAAAGAGACGTAATAACCCTTCAGTGAGTGCCATAAAGCCAAGGAGGAGCGAGGGAGAGCGAGCACTGTCTCCTTACAACCAGTAGAGGGACATGCCAAGTACTTGTCTCCAATTCAAGACCCAGGGGAAAATGCTCCTGTTGATCTCTTCTTGGATCATCCTCAGAAGAGGACAATTCATGCTAGACTCAAATAGGCTCTTATTGCAAACACAGTTGCTCAACTTAACAGACCTGCATAACCTCAAACAGGTAACACCTGACAGCTCTGACTTTTGCACCATCTGAATTTCAGTCTCCCTCAAAGGTCAACAGGCACGAAGCTGAAAGCCTGGCTGGATGTTCGTTGACCTGAGCCATCCAACTAGTATTCAGCAAGCGCAACGTGTATTCCAGTTCAGTCTCTGCTCTCATGCTGCCCTGTCAGCAGGGAAGAAAGGGGACAATTATTTGGTGATAATTACTCTGACGGCAGTAGTCTCTGGCAGCTGCTAGGAAGAGTGGTAATTGCCTCCCACCACCCTCTAACCTTTTAGAATAGAGCAATGAGAGCTGGATAACAGGGATTGAGGATGTGTGAACAGCCTTGAAATAACTCTCTGTCCACTTCCACCACTCAGAGGCTTTAATTAAACACAACTCATACCTCTTCAGAAACTTGACATGATGCACGTTGTTAAGGAGGCCTGTAAACGAGGGGCAGGGCCATACAAGTGTCACACGTTGTTGAACATTGTTCAGCTCCCCTTATCTGAGTTAGGAGGTTTTCAAGTCGGCTGCCCCCAGCGGGGGTGGGGGGTGGGGTGAAGGAAGGGGGGAGGGGAGCCTGCTCTTTCTTCCCTGGGGCAGGGCTGGTGTGTGAGGGTGCTGTCGGAGAAGAAGCAGGTTTTTCTTCTGGGAATTTTGAGAGAAGACTTTAGATTGGAAGATAAGTGTGAGAATATGGAGGAAAATAAAGTACAGGCAAGAGGTGTCATGACTTAACTAATGTCTTTCACTGTATGGAAATGAACTCTCTAGAAAGGAAGAAAGCATCACAGGCCTTTTATTAAAAGGTTTTACTTTTCTTTTCCTTCCTTTCTTTTCTTCCTTCCTTCTTTCCTTCCTTCCTTCCTTCCTTTCTTTCTTTTTTCCTTAATCACAGCTTTCTATGGAATTTAACTTCCTCTCTATAGCAAAATTTGGAGGTAGAAAACTGTGCATTCAAGTTGAACAATGTGATTTTTCTAGCTGTTTCCAGAAAGGCAGGGACAGTGGGAGCGAACACATACAGTTCAAAGAAGATTGCTGGCCACAAAGATGGAGTTGGCTTCCTTTCACATTATAGATAGGCATTGCCTATCCTTACTCATCACGCACAGACTTTGGATACATTTAAAAAAAAAATCTGATAAAACGTCCTAGTATGGAAGCTCTTCCATCCATCTTGAACTGGTCCATTAAACACCCTAATCATAGGCTGTCAGAAGTGTTGAGAAATTCAAAAGGCCTCAGGAGCCCCAGTTGAATGTATCCCATGAAAGCCAGAGGCCAGCATTTCCTCGTTATGCCCCTTCATGTTTCCCCATCCCTGCCACAAGCCTGTGTGGCTCGCCGCGTCATGCCGGTTGTGACTGCTGGGCTTGTTGTAAAATCCCACTCCTTTTCCTCTCCTGGTCTCTGTCTCTGTCTACTTTTTATGGGCATTACATAATCTGTCATCACTGCATTTCCCAGCTCTCCCCTGCTATGCTGCTGGGTAAAGGTTAAGGAGAATGGCCATAAAGATTGAGAACAGGACCAAGATGAACTTACCACCCCACCGGCCTTGTGAGCCCTGAAACACAACAGTAGGCTCCCTGTAGAGGTTACATGGCTTTAGGAGTGCTCTCCATAAGAACGTTTTGTTCCTGGCTGGAGTTTACCTCTCGGTAGTCACTATCAATTAATATGAGCAGGAATGTTTCGGGAGTTTATGATGCTGTGTGACACTATCCCGGGACAGTATGAACAATCATTGACTCACCCCAGATAGGGACCAATGGCAGGCAAAGTAGGGATAGTACCAAAGTCCAACTTGGTGAACCAATGAGTTTATTGGGGTTAGTTATAGAAACATGGGTCAAGGGGTTGTTCAGGAGCAAGAATGATTCAGACAGCTGCATCAACAAAAGCCCACCCCAGCATGAGTGAGAACTTACAAAAGTACCGCATGACTTGTAAGAAGATTCACAGGTCAGAGAATCTCTCTTTTAGGCAGTTTAGTTGGTCTGAGGCTCTTCAAGACAGCCTGGCTAGTCTCTCAGCCTTTCAGGTTACTCAGCTGGTCTGAGATCCCCTCCCAACCATTCTTACTGCTTATGTAAGCTAGGGTAGGGCTAGGAGGACTAGTGAATCTAGTCCGTTTCAGGGACTTCCCGAGGCTTCTGAGTTGTTTATTTCCTGAATTTTAAGGAGCCTCTTTCAGAATGAGAGAGGTTGCCCTGAAAAATGGAAGAAATGTTTCATCTACCTTTAGGACACTCTGAATTTTAAGGAGCTTTCCTCTAAGGTGGAACTTTTTTTTTTTTCTTTTTTTAAAAGGTGGAACATTTTATCTCAAAGGAAATTACTATGCAGCACTGAACAAAGGCACTTTTTTCTTTCCCTTGTGAGCAATGTTACAGATCAATAATGTTTCTTTTTACTCATTTCTGTGAATATGATAGCATGAATCTGTCTGCCCTAACTACCTCAAGATTAGTGCACTAACAGCTCCTTTGGTTTCCAGAGATCTAAAGTAGGTCTTCTTAGCAGATCGTGACCACATTGATGAGGTCAACACATCTTTAAAATATACAGGCTGATTTAATTAAGTAGTTTTTTCTACTACCCAATGTCTCTCCACAGTTGCGGTTCCTTTCTCATTAGCATTTAAAAATTTAAAGTTAATAAGGTACTGTGTAAACTATCTCTTGGGGGTTCTTTAGTACCCTTTCTGTTTATTAAGCATATCTTTTAAAGTATGATTAGATCTTTCTACACCTGCTCGTCCTGTAAGATTATGTGGTAAACCTGTAATATGCTTTATGTTATAATATGCAAAAATGGTTTCATTTTACTAGAGACATATGCTGGAGCATTGCCAGTCTTAATTTGTACAGGTATCCCCATAATAGACATAACTTCTAATAAACGTATAATTACAGAATCAGCCTTTTCAGAACTTAAAGCAGTTGTCCATTGAAATCCTGAATATGTATTTATGATACAGTGCACATACTTTAATTTTCTAAACTCTGAAAAATGAAATACATCCATTTGCCAATTTTCATTTCTTTGGGACCTTTTGGGTTACTTCCTGCAGGTAATGAAATTTGGCTATACAATGAACACATCAGAGATTTTCTTATAATTTCCTTGGCTTGTTGCCAAGTGATAGAAAAATATTTCTTCAACTCTTTGTTGTTAGCATGGTACATCTCATGAAATTCTGAGGCTTCTAGCACATTTTCTATTAATAGCTGATCAATTTCATCATTACATTGTGCTAGATGACCTGGTAGACCCATATGGACTATGGTATGTGTTATATACAATGGATGATTTCTATTTCTGATTACTTGTCACAGTAGAATAAATAGTGAAGTTAATTATGAATCATCCAGAATAAATCCAGCAGTTTCAATATGCAAAACAACTATTTCTGTATATTGAGAGTCAGTAACTATATTAAGAGATTCAGAAAAATCTAATAATACCATAAGAATGGCATACAGCTCTGATTTTTGAACCAAATCATAAGGGCTTTGAGCCATTTTATTTATTTTTCCTGACTTACAACCTGCCTTTCCTGATTAATTTGCATCAGTATAGAATGTAGGGGCTCCAGAAATTGGTGTCCCTTTTACTATACAAGGGAAAATCCAATTAATTCTTTTTATAAACTCTTACTTTTGAGATATTTGTTGTCAATCTCTAAAAAAAAAAAAAAAAAAAAAAAAAAAAAAAAAAAATTACTGTGAGCTCTTTGCCAGTGTTCATTTTCTGCCCATATAAGGCAATTTCAGCATTAGTAAAAAGGTACCACAATTTCTGCTAGGTGTATTCCTGCTAATTGATGAAGTCTCATTTTTTTTTCTTTTAGATCAATTTAGAAAACTTTTATACATAGATCTTTAATTTTTTTTTGTTTGTCTGCTAAAACTATCCATTCTAAGATATTATCTTCTTTCTGACTAAGAATTCCTGTAGGAGAATGAGTAGGAGGCAAAATAACTAAAATACAATCAAACTTTGTATCCAAGTGAACCACATGTGCATCCTGTAATTTCTTTTCTAGCAGAGTCAATTCTCTCTCAGCATCAGCTGATAATTTTCTTGGACTGTTTAAGTCATTATCACCTCTTTTGAAATAAATTACTTAGCTCTTGAATAGTTAACTCAATTATGGGATGTAGCCATTTAATATCTCCAGCAAATTCTGAAACTCATAAAGAGTTTGTAATTGATCTTTCATGACTTGTACTTTCTGTGGTTGGATTTTCTGTAAACCTATCTTATATCCTAGATAATTGATAGAACCTCCTCTTTGTACTTTTTTCAGGAGCAATTTGTAATCCTAGCAAGGCAAACTTCTCTTTACTTAATCAAGTACTTTTTCTAAGCTATCTGTATCTGAATCAGCCAGTAAGATATCATCCATATCCACTACAGACTGAGGAAAATGTTTATGAATTTTTTTTCTTTTTTCTTGTTTCTGGTTTGGTTTTTGAGACAGGGATTTTCTTTGTAGCATTGGCTGTCCTGGACTTGCTTTGTAGACCAGGCTGGCCTTGAATTTACAGCTATCTGACTGCCTCTGCTTCCCTGAGTGCTGGGATTAAAAGTGTGTGCCACCTCACCTGACTGCAAATTATTTCTAACTGCTGTTGTACAAAATATTGGCACATCGTAGGACTGTTCAACATTCCTTGAAGTAAGACTTTCCAATAATATCTCTTTATTGGACAACTATTATTATAAGTATGTACAGAGAAAGCAAACATTTCCCTATAATGCTCATGTAAAAGGATTGTGAAATAGTAATCTATTAAATAAGTTACTATCAAAAGCCATGACTTAAGTAATAAAGAAGGCAATGGGATTCCAGGCTGTAAAGAGCCCTTTGACTAATTGTCTTATTTTTGGCTCTTAAATCCATTAACATCCTCCGTTTTTCTTATTTCTTTTTTTATAACAAACACAGGGCAATTCCATGGGCTGGAATACTCTTCAGTGTGCTGAGAATTTAGCTGTTCCTATACCAGCTGTTCTCGTACCTCTAATTTTTGTTCTGTCACTGGCCATCGTGCTACCCACACAGGCTGGTCAGTTAACTAGTTTAAGGTAGGGAGGTTGGCACATTTGAAAAACCAACATCTGATGTGTACTGCTTATGTACAACCTGAGTAGTCTGTGACTGTTTTGTGTTGTTGTTGTTACTGTTTTGTTTTGTTTCATTTCTGAGATAGGGTTTCTCTGTGTAGCCTTGGCTGTCCTGGACTCACTTTGTAGACCAGGCTGGCCTCAAACTCACAGAGATCCGCCTGACTTTGCCTCCCCAAGTGCTGGGATCTCAGGTAAGCTACGTGACTCCTGGCTCTGTGACTGTTCTTTATAATACCTTTTAATATTTTTCTTAGAAGTGTTCTTTATTTTATGGTTTGTTACTGAGAATGGAGGAATGTTAATCTGTGTTTTTCCATTGCTACAACAAATCACATTCCCATAAATTCATGGCTATTCATTACATATGCCTTTACTTTTCCTATTTGTCCTTCTGGCCCCAATACACTCAACCCATCTTGTACTTTGTTTTACCTGAGATAAAGTTCCAATCCTTAGAGGTTCAATATTTGCCTCCTGAAGAGGCCAATGTGGATGCCAAGATTTTGGTGAAATTATTGTTATATCTACCTTTGTGTCTACTAAACCTTCAGTTTTGATGCCATTTATTTGCATTTTTAGCTTTGGTCTCTGATCTTTTATAGCAGTTTGGCAAAATACTTGTTTTCTAGTCTTTCCTGAATGTTCTCTTTCACTAAAGCTGTTTTGTCCTTGATTACATCCAGAGCAGTGTTGTTTTTAACAACAGGAATTATTTTTTTTTTAAATTTCTCTGTGGATAAGTTTCTCTACGGCTGACAGGGACCCATTGAATCAAATTTGGTGTTGGGGCCCAGGGGAAGCCCCCAAGGGTATTTCCCAGTGGGAAGTTTACCTTGCCTGTCCTTTGTTGACCTGAATTCATTAGTCCAATGCCAGCCTTTGCTACATCTTCTGTATATAGCAGAAGTTGAGCCCTTCTTTTTGGATTATCTCTAGAAAAAAAAAACATTATTTCTAGGAATGCTTTGCCTACAATCCCTTTTCAAATGACCTGGTTTACTGCAATTAAAACATCTGACATTTGTATTTTTCTTAAAACTTTTAGGAATTACTTTTCCTATCAGGGTAGCATCATACATGTGAGATCCAACATCAGTCATATTTATAATTGATTTGTCTATTGGTGTTGACCTTGCCTTTAAAGACCTGATTGATCACCCATTTGCATTCTGAATTAGCATTTTTTAAAAGCCAAATATTAGATTAAAATTTGTCTGACTTCTGAATCTAGTTACAGCCAAAGTCAATCTTTGAAAAAAAAATCAGCGAAGGCTTCTTTGGGACCTTGTATAATTTTAGTAAATGACTCAGACTCTTTCCTGATTTTTTAACCTTGTCCCAAGTATTTAAAGCTGCTAGATGGCATAGTGCCAAGGTGTGATTGCCAAATTCAAGCTGCCTTTGTAACTCAGCATATTGGCCTTCACCTAGCAATGGATCCTGGGAAATATTAATACCTCTAGCCTTCACCTAGCAATGGATCCTGGAAAATATTAATACCTCTAGCCTTCACCTGTTGTTGTCCTATGGCTCTAGCTCCCTCTTTCCCCCTTGCTCACCACTGTAACTGAGGACCAGCTTCCAATATTGCTGTTGCCAAATCTTTCCAGTCTTGGGGGATCATTCCATTCTGAGTTGCCTGCAAATGTAATAAATGCTTCTCAAAGGGTGAACACATACCATATGAAATGATTTCCTTAAATCTCTTCAAATTTAATATGTCTATAGGATTCCATTGAACTTTCTCATAACCTTGGAGGTACTTATTGTCTCCTGATAGGTCCTGTATAGTAACTGGGTACACTAAAGCTGGTTTTCTAACAACCTTGGCCTACCACTCTTCAGTTTCATCATTTGGTGGTATGGTAGGTTCTTATCTAAATTTCTCTGTCTGTGCCTTAGTATTTTTCTTATTTTCATTTATAAGTCTTTCTAATTTTTCTTCTAAATTCTGTATCTTATTAACCCACTTTTCATATTTTTTCCCTGTATCTCTAAAGCTTTTTTTTTTTTTTTTGAGAGGGTACAGAAAGCCACTATAAAACTAAGAATAGTTGCTGATGTCTACATTTTTTTTTTAACTATACAAAATGCAGTTATTTATAGAACATGTTTTAGGCAAGGTCTGATTATACACTTTCATGGGTTGGTGCATTTAAACATTAAGACATGCCGCTAGTCAGCATGGATCATCTTCTTCACCTTGTCAATATGTTGAGCATGTGAGCCATCCATCCACGGCATGGGCCATCTTACCTGGAAAACATTCGTGGCTTGGACGATTTATAATAATGCTCTCTTGGTACTGAGAGTGAATTCACAAAAGTAGGTCTGTGGTAATCATCAGTTCACATTGTATGCGATGGTGTTCAGCCAATCCTCTCAGCATCTGCTTACCCTTGGCTGTATGATGTTACCAGTGTCTCTTCTATTTTTTAAAAAGATGGATGTTTCATGCCATTGTCCTTTTTGTTTCTTCCCAAATTCTGAGTCTGTATCCTCCTGAGAATCAGTTGGTAGAATCGACTTCTAGCAATCTCATGTTAATTAGAAGAAAGAAAGTTGATCTGTCTTGTTCCCATGGCTTATACAGAAGTATGCTTCTTCCTTCCTTCCTTCCTTCCTTCCTTCCTTCCTTCCTCCATTTCTTCTTTTCTTCCTCCATACCTCTCTTCTCTATTTCCTTCTCAGGAGCAGATGGTTTGGTCTGTGGAGAAAAGAGTCACCTACTGCAGCCAGCGTTTGCTACTTTGTGGGCTCTTCTCTCTTTCACCCTTGTCGACCCCTTTTCCATCCTTTTAACCTCTTAACACTGGATAAAAGAGAGAAAAGAATAGAGAAGAAATGAAAGAGGTCCTTGAATAAATCCAGGGGCTGGGAAGGGGGCAATGGTGTCATTAGACTACTTCCTGGTGCCTAGGGATGCTTAGTTCCTTGAGGCAAGTTTTATTCTCATTGTTTCTTCTTTGTGCATGACTACTTAACAAAACGTGGCCAATAGCAACCAATCAACAAACGGGAGAGGGGTGGAAAAGGGTGGAAGAAAGAAGAACCCACAAAGCAGCAATTTGCTCCTGCTTCCCAAGGCCCTAGCATTTATATAGCCTCTGAAAATTTCCCAGAATTCCAAATGTCCCACAATTACAGAAACAATCTACAACTGAAAAAAAAAATCATGCCAGCACAAGGCAGGTGCTGTGAAGCAGCCCCATATCACCACACCTGGGATTCAAATGGAAATATATTCTTATAATATTTCTGTGCCTTTAAAAGAAACCAATACTCCAAAATTCTCACTACAACCTACTTTTCCTTTCTCATTTCTTTCTGATCTCTTTTGTCTGCCATTCCTGGCACAGGTCAAGAAAAAGAAGGCATGCAAGTCTAAGGAGATAGAGGAAGGCTTATTTCATCCCCAGGCAGGCTCTGGGTCCTGTGGTCTCTATAGTAACTATGGAGTAGAGGTCAGGGGTCACTGTGGCTGGAGTGAGAGAGGGTACAGGCTGTTATTTCTAGATCCCTAAGGGCTAGAAGGGTGGACACCTTGGGCTAGCAGTCTGCAGGAAGGTAAGCCCTTAGCTGTCACTATGTAAGTGGTCTTCAGAATGGGACTCTAAGGTCTTGAGTGGTTGGAAATCTTGCTTTCAGTGAGGTACTGCCTTGGTGCTCCTCACACCTCACCTAAGGAGTCTTTCTTACAACAGTGCCAGGTGGCTGGTCTTCATGGCCCCATCTTCAAGGAAGGTACCCACAGAAGAGAGTCAAAGTAAAATACCAGCTACTCTGAAGGGCTAAGAGGCAAAGCCAAGATTCCAACGGAAGTGTATCTGCTTCTAAATCCTTTGAGCTCCAGCTCTGCAAAGCAGGGCATTGTGGGAACTGTTCAGAACTTTTGTAACCCAGGGTAGGCAACAGGGTGGCAAGCTGCCTCAGATTCTGACACCAAGATTGGAGCCCTATTACAGTTCACATTATCTTGACATCCGCATTTGATGACCACACATGCCAGTGGCTAAGAGGCTTGTCCCTTCAGAGCACTAATTAAATGCCCTTTGGAGTTCCCTTTGCTCTGTGCAGAACTGGGTTTCTAACTGCCACCTGGTCTGTGGCTAGTTAAACTGGTATTTCCCAGGTGGGCAAGGAGCCAGTGATTGTGTCGATGGTACTATCCTTGATGCTGGAGGGCAGAAGATCCCCCACAGGATGTTTTAGAGAAGATCACAGAAGTCAACTCAGCTCCCTTGTGGCCAAACCACAAATTGCTAAGCTTTCCTTGAAGTCCTAGAATTCCAAAGAGTATCGGCCCACCCAGTAGAAGAACGCTGAGCTCAGCAAAACTCCATAGGGAGAAACCAAAGCCGCAGAAGGGAATTCTGGCACGAGTTGAACTCCTTCAGTGTTCATGTGGAGAACTAGAGTGTGCAGGTGCGAGCACTGTCCATCCGGTCACAGTTAAGCCCCCACTGTAAAGAGGGACCAATGTAAAGTGTCGTTTACTGGGTCTCAGGTGGGGACTTGAGATTCTCTGTGTCTCAGGCTCCCAGCTGGTACAGTGAAGCTGCTGATCCATGGACCATTCTGAGAAGAAAACAACAACAACAACAACAACAACAAAAACAACAACCTTCATTGTTATACCTCCCTCCATTGTATTTTTCCTCTTCCCCACACTCCTCACACGTTGTGATGCTTGTATTTAGGGAGGCAAGACAGATAATGAAAGGAACTATGCAGACTCCTCTGAGGAGATTATTTCTAGATGTTTATTGCTGCATCTTCTGAGGTGCAAAAAGTTGTGGGAGCAACAGCAAACCCGCGGGACAGCTTGTGGTCAGGCAAACTCTGGAAACGTTGGGTCGAAAGCTTCCGGCTTTTCTATTCCCACTACTTTTTGTTAGCCTTTAGTTGGCTAGTGCATGTGGTGATGCGCAAATGAGGACTTAAAGAATAATGTTGCTTTGGAGGACTGTCTGAAGGGTATGGTGTACACTGAGGCTGGCTGGCTCACCTGCTGGCATCAGTAGTCGTGGAAGAGAAAGAACTCTCCTGTGTGTAAATGGGAAATTGCTCTCTGGGCATGATCTGGTTTATCCTGAGATAACCAGCTTGTAGAAAAAAAGACTTGGGCAGAGGGATGAATTAACTGGGCCTTCATTCGTGTAGAGATGCTGGCCATGTAATTTTGGAGGCAGAGGATCGTCGGATGAAGAAATATTAGCAGAATGGAGACGTTTGTGATCAACAGGGCACGGGGGAAGGCAGGAGCCGCCCGGAAAGTGCCGGCATGTGGGAAGCAGGGCTTAGACAAGAGGCTGAAAAGGGCAGAAGAAACTGAAGAAGTCAGGGCCATGTCGTTTCCAAGTGATGGAGACCAATTATTGCTTCTGGATGTCTACCGACTGAGCCTTTTTCTTATGGGGTCAGACTTGGCTTCCCTCAGGCCACCTCTGCAGCTGGGCTGTGGACACATGAGCGAGCCTGGATTGTGCCTGCTAGAAGTGCCTCCCCTAAACTCAGAAGCCAAACAAAAACAGACACCGGGCAGACAGGCAGGACAGCAGCGGTGCCCAGTTTAGTTTCCAGGGCAACAAGGGCTCCGGTTCCATGGCAAACACCCAGGGTCCAGTGCTGACTGTGCACATTTGCTGGCGGCTGGGTCAGTGCCCAGGAGTGATGGCTGCCGCAGCATCTTTCCCAGCTCAGATCAGATCTGATTTGAAGCTTTGTTCCTGATGGAGCCTCTGATCCAGGCTCTGCACCCTCCTGGAAATGCTTTTTTTTTTTTTTTTTAAACTTTCTTTTCTAACAAAAACAAACAAACAAATGCGGGAGGTTTCTGTTCTGTGTAGCTAGAACCTGACTGGCACAGAAAATAAACAAGATCTCTTGTGGCTCAGCTTCAGAAAACAACAAAGAATGGTTTTAAACTTCAATTAAAGCTGCAGGGTGAGCTATGAGGTTCATGAAGTCAGGGTAAAGGGCAAAGATGCCAAGTGTCCTGGTGACTTGATTCAGGTGACAAGAGCAGTACAAACTTTATATCATGGAGTGAGCCCTCCGAAGACGCTAGCTAGCTGCCGTTGTGTGTATGCCTCCTACACTCACCTGGTGATGTAAAGTCATGTGCTATACAATGACACTTCAGCTAATGACAAACTGTGTACCTTGGAAGGTGGGTAGTAGGCTATTTCACGTAGATTAAACTCAGGGGCTCCTGTGTGCTAGGTCAGCACTCTATCACTGAGCCATGTCCCTATATCCCCAGCTGCATTTGAACAAGTATGCGCTATAATGCACCCATGCAAAAAACAAAAAACAAAAAACAAAACACACACACACACACACACACACAAACAAACAAACAAAAAAACAAAGCAAAACAAAAAAACAAAACAACAAAAAAATACCTATTGATGCATTTCTCAGAGTCTGTCCCAGCCAATAAGCAACGTGTGGCTATATTGTTATTCTTATTTTTGTGGCAGGGTATCTCAGAAACTGAGATAGGAAAAGTGATCAACTGTCCAAGTTATAAACATCAGAGTTAGAATTCTAAGCAAGAACTGACCCTAATTATTGATCCACCAGGCTGTCTCTCAGTGGTCTGGTCTGCAGTTCTCTGTGGAACGCCTTCTGTGCATCAGACACGTGTGTGGTCGTGAGTGGCCACTGCCTTTTTAGAGGTGAAGATCTGCTGTACGAGGTACAAGTTGCTGAGTGTGAGAGAGCTATGAGATGGAAATATGTCGGAGGGAAGACTGCCAAGACCCTTCGTGTGCAGAGGGGAGATACTTTTTCTTCTGGGGATGCCTGTTGAGCTGAGGTCCCAGAGCTGGGCAGAGGAAGGGTGGGGGCGGGGGCAGCCAGGTTGCATAGGGAAAGGGGGAGAACTATCCTGACTGGAAGAACCAAACAGAAGAACCCACACTCCAAATATCAGTTTCATACATTCAGAATATAGTTTGCCTCCTCAGAACTCTGTCAGTGTGGCAACTCGGCATTATGGCTTCATTGATTATCTGCTCAGGAAAAAAATTCAGGGTTCTCAAGTCATGGTGAAAACAGCCAAGCAGCATGTGCCTAGGGCCGGAAGGTCCTGGAGACACCCATCTGTTTAGGGCCAGTCTTTCCCTTAATCTTAGGAAATAAGCCCCTTCCTGGTTTCTGGCTAGAGACTGAGAAGGAGAGCCGAACACTGGCCAGCTTGTGCGGCTGTGATGGCAGGTGGACCACCAGGCATCAAGGGCAAAGATGGCGGATAGACCACCAGGTGGCGAGGGTTACTACTCATATTTGCGTGGGCTTGGTGCCAGTCAATCTAGGGTCCTAGATGTTTGTGGCCCAGGACACTGTCCTTTAGAGATTTTCTTTGCCAAGAAAGAAGCGTAAGAATGATGGCAGAGACGTTATAGTTCCTACCTTTGTAGCAACAAAACAAACACAAACAAAAAACCAAAGCTGAGAGAAAAATACAAATATAAGACATTAACGGAAATTGTTACCTGCCCCACTCCCAGAAAGGATCTCATGTAAGCCAGATTGGCCTTAGATTCACTGTGTGTCTGAAGACAACCCTGACTTTCTGGCCCTCCATTCTTCTATTTCTTTATCACTGGAATTTTAGGCAAACACCGCCACACCCAGTTTTATATGGTGCTAGGGACCTAGGGCCTTGTGCATGCTAGGCAGTCATTCTATCAACAAGGCTGCATCCCCATCCCCCAAAGCGGATGTTTTAAAAAGCAAAACAACCTGCATGACATCATTCCTGGGACCCAGGACACAGCTGCTGTACACAGTCAACATCTGGGCCCCTAGACTTCCAGGTCGGTGCAGACAGGTGGTTCTCAGTCTTCCCAATACCGCAACCCTTTCACACCCTCATGCTGTGGTTACCACCCCCAGCCACAAAATCGTTTTGTTGCCACCCCATAACTGTAATCTTGCGACTGCTATGAATCCTAAGGGAAATCTCTGATGTAAAAGATATCTGGTATGCCATCCCCACGCAGGTCATGACCCAGAGCTTGAGAACTGCTGTTATAGATAAATGGAAGAGAAACATACACCTAGGGCACAGGAGTGGCCAGTGTGTGTGTGTGTGTGTGTGTGTGTGTGTGTGTGTGTGTGCACACGCGCGCGCTTTCTGAGTATGTCTGTAAACAGTGATACCTGAAGATCAATATTTTAGCTAAAGGTCCTTTTCTCCCATCGATTTGAGTGTCTGTCATGGTTTTTAAAATATATTTATAATATTTTTATTAGGTCCAACAACACATTCTTGAGCTGCTAGGAGAAGATCAAAAATCTTCCTCAAAATATATAGTTGGTGTCTCCAAACCCTGCACCTCCAAGTATGACTATATTTGGACAAAGGGCCCTTCAGGAGGTAATCAGCATTAGATGATATCACTACAGAGGCCCCTAATCTAATGTGAGTAGTGACCTTTTCAGAAAAGGACGTGGCTGAGATGTGACTCAGTTGGTGGAGTGCTTGCCTAGCACGCACAAAGTCCTGGATTCGATTCCAGAAACAGCATGCACAGGGAGGGCGTGGTGCTGTGCGCTTGTGATACTGGTACTGTGGAGGTGGAAGTAGGGGCATCACAAGTTCTAGGTCATCCTTGTCTATTAGTGAATTTGAGGCCAGCCATGTCATAGACATAGCAGGACCCTGTGACTACAAGGGAAGAAGAAGGAAGATCCATTTATAGACCAAGGACAGGGGCATTAGGAACCAACTTAGGCCAATTTTTAATCTGGGGGTTTTAGCCTCCCAAATCTGGAGAAAATAATTTCTGCTATTAGCCATCCTGGCTGTGCAGAGCCCTGTAGGTAAGCTGTAGCTGGACTTTTGGCTACTTTATTCGGCTCTTTTTCCTACCTCCTTACACCACCCCTATCCGTTCCAACCCCCAACACTAGATAGGAGAGAAAGAAGGTTAGAGGGAAAATGAGGTGTTGAAATTGTTAAACTACTTCCTGCTGATTAGGGGCATCAAGCTCCTTGGGGGCAAATTTGATCTTCATGGTCAGGATATCTCCAACCAGCAACCGGCACCGGCAACCTAGCACTCCAACAACCAGCAATCCAGCAATCCAGCAACCAGAAGCAGCAGGAGCAGCAGCAGCAGCAGCAGCAGCAGCAGCAGCAGGAGCAGAAGCAGCAAATAGGAACAGCAGCAAGAGGAGGAGCAGCAGCAGGAGCAGGAGCAGCAGGAGCAGCAGCAGCAGCAGGGGGAGCAGCAGCTGCCCCACCTCTTGCTTCTTGAGGCTCTGTCATTTATTGTACACTTGCAGAAACTATCTGCAGCTGGCAAAATCATGCCCCTTTCAGAGCATGAGGCAAATCATAGTCAGGCTGCAGTGGACAATCTGAAGCAACCCATATCTCACGCCTGGGGCCGAAACAAAAGCACACTCACACATTTCTTGGTTTTTAAAATAACAGCATTCTATTTACAGTAAGCCTTCACTTCAGCTGGGTATGGGCTAGATCATTTGTGTTGACATCCCAGTCCTGTTAGCTGAGAGATCCCAGACAAGTCTCCTAACCTCTCAGAGGTTTAATTGTCTCACTAGGAACACATGGAAAATGCTGTATTTAACTTGTGGATTTGTGGAGAGACACCACAAAGGTCCTAATGGAGAGAAGGAAGGCAATCCAGTTCCCTACAGAAGGCCTCAGGTCTTCCTATTGTGTTGTTGTTGTGTGTATGTGTTTTCTTTCTTTGCTTTTCCACCGAGTTAAAAGCATCAGCTGTCACTGATACCCATTGTGAGTTAACAGGCAAAGCAAGGCATCCACTGCCCAATTCTTGTCAAAACAACTAGTTGCCATAAATTACCACAACCAATTGCCTTCCCAAAGTTGGACCTTTGCCACGTGGAATGAGAAACCAATATCCTCAGGGTACCCATATGATAGAAACGGTAAGGATAGCGTCCACACCCTGGTGTGCTGGGGTGTAAACCCCGGGGTCACTTTGACTACCCTTGAGCTACCTTCTTAGGCTGTTTGTGGTAAAACCTCTTGGCCAGAGTAAAGCACACCACTCAATGGATTGCACAGTGCCTGCATAAGGCTTCCTACAGTCTCCAGGAAGTGCTGGGGTTCAGAGACCCAGCGTGGTCAGTCCAGCTAAGCTGGCCAGGTTCTGAGAGCCGTTTCTACTTAGTGAGAGAGTGGCTATTCTCTGAGTTTCGGGATGCTGCCATTGGTTAGGGTGCCGGGTTGTGGTGTGAAGGGGCTTTCTGCTGCAGCTGTTGTTTCTGTTTCCGTGGCAACCAGCAGAGAAATAGCCGCGCCCAGTGCAGGTGCACAAGAGTTGAGCGCAGGCCGGTTTCCTCCAAACAGCCCTAGCCAGCCAGAGTTGACGACCTCGGGCTCCTCCCAGGATGCGAGCTGAAAGTTTCAATGTGTGGACACAACGTGTGGAAACTCTGAATTACAGGGGCTTTGGCTACAGGAGCTGTGACAGTGCCCGAGTGGTGCCTTCCATGTTGGCGCGGCCCCAGGGTCTGCTGCATGGCTCTGTTCAACCTTCCTGCCTCCCTAAACCCACTGAGATAACGTGTTGCTGCTGGGTGGGACTCAACAACTCCGCTCACAGCTCTGATGAGAAGCAGGCAGTACCAGTGACTATCTCAGGGCTCCCCACCTCAGGCGCCTGCCCTCACCAAGGCAACACTGCTGTGCATACACCCAGCTTCTCCCTCTGGCAGACACAGGTTCGGAATTCAATCCCCGCCCCATCACTTTCTTACATGCCGTTTTTCTCACATAACCTATCCAGGAAGCCTCGCCCCCAGGGCAGTTGCATGTGTGTATTTCTCTACCTTGGTTGTTCTCCCCTGTGTGCCTTTACCGTTTGTGCCTCAGCCCTGTTGGCTGGCTGTCACCTTCGTGAGGATTTTCCTGACTGGCTGTGAGAAATGTCACACACACACACACACACACACACACACACACACACACACACACACACGTAAAATCAAAATGTCAGCTTCAGAAGCCAGCAAATTTGGTTTCTTCCTTTGAATCCCCAGTGTCTAAAACTGCTTGGTCTATAATAGTGAACAGTCAATGAATTTAAGCTGAATACACGAGCAACTGGCTAGATTGGGAGAAAAGATGCATGCACAATATACTTACATCTGCGTTAAGTGGAAAATTTCACACATTTTTGCCGTCTTTACATCTGGTTAATTTAGGGCTGTTTCTTGGAAAGCTTTTCTTTTGCTTTGGTTTTGGCCACGGGCCTTTGCTGTGGGGCTCCCGTATAGCTGAACTCCTGCAGCAATGTGGTACCTGCCCTGGTCCTATCCATAGGTAATGATGGAGACTCTTGGAGCATTGACTTGGGTGCAAGAGTTGGTATGGGAGTGGTCTGTGCAGGCTTTTTTGAGGGAGTCTGTCGTTGATATTTTATCCTTCCCTAGGGCTGTGTTTATATTTATTGGGTGTGGGGTACTGAAGCAGGGTGTGGTAGAAACAGTGGCTCTTGAGTAGGAAAATGGAAAGGAAGTAATAAAAAAAATGATTATTTGTGGGTCTGAAGTTCCTAGCTGCCCACTGAGAGGCAAGCCAGAGGCACCCTGGGAAGGGAAGCACCTCACATGGCCTGGCAGCTTCCTGCCAGATGGTGGTTGTCCCGGTGACACTCTGGGTCCTTTGTTCTGCCTCTATATTTTTCTTTAAAATACACTGCAGAGATAGGAGTTGCTTTTGACTAATGTGAGAAAACTATGGGACTGGGGAACGCGGAAATGCTGTCAGCCGTCAGAAAGCTACGGCGTGAAATCTCCTCAGAGAACCCACTGTAAGTTGGCTGCCCACACAGACCCAGTGTGGACTCTCCTCAGAACACCTGACAGGAACCAGTGCCTCTGTGAAATGTGAAAAGAAGATCCCACCCACTTATGAAGAGGCTGATAAAAGGAAAGAAAGGGTTCGCACAGCTAACACAACACAGGGCTTGCCAAAACCATCGTGCTCCAGTTCCCCTGTCAGCAGAGACGCTTTTCTGGAGAGCCAGTGACTCGTGACTCGCTTGCTCGGCGCTTCCTGCCCCTCCTGCTGCACACTCCCTCCCACTCAGGACCTCTGCCCACAGCACTTAGTTTCTGTAGGTCTCTGGAAGGGTATTCCCCAGGGTTTGACATCTCAGAGTTTCCGTTCAGAGGACAACGATGTATACTCCGGATGGCTGCAAATGTCATATCGCTTATCTCCCTCTGTGCAACACCCAGCAGCTGCTGGCCCTTAGGAGACAGCTGAGGGCTATGGGAACCGCTGTGTGTAGAGCTGGTTTAAGAGTGAGAAAGGCACAAACCCCATCTGATGACTTTACCCCAGAGATGGCTCCACATCCTTCCTAGGGCAGGAAGAGCAGGTGACTGGGACACCGAACACTTGGCAAGCCAGTGGCTTTCCTGCTCTGGCGTATTGCGCCGGGGTTTTCATAAACAGACAATGACCTTTGCAAAAACACAATGATCTATGCAGACATGGCCAAACCCTGGCAACCCCTCAGCGAGAGCTCAGTTCCAAAAGAGCTCCTTTGGCCTTTCCCAACAGCGCTGAACAACCAGGAAGAAGGACTTGTGAAAAAACAGTTCCCGAAGATTTTAGCCAAGTTTTAGAGCTCTCTCTCTGTGTGATAAAAGGACATCAGATTGCAGCTGGCACGCCTAACAGGTGCCCTGGTGAAGATGCTGTGTGTGCAGGCTTGTGTCTTGAGACAGAAGGGCAGCCTCTCGGGGTCAGGGCGGTGGGGGGGGGCACCCCTCTGGGCTCTCTGGCCTGAAACATCACATTAGAACCCAAGGCTTTGGAGATGAGAGACAAGAAAGGGGTCAGAATATGAAAGTTCGAAATGATCTTTGTCCTTCAAAGTTGCTTCCACCTCACCCACTGAATGTTTGGAGGCCATCTTCTGTCTTGCCTGCCTCACCTTGAAGAAACTGGTGGCTTCAAGCAGCCCCAGGCACAGTCCCTCCCTGCAGAATCGAGTGCACGTGAAGAGTGGGGCTCAGATGGACACGGGCTGACTCCTGCTTCTCCACCCACTCACCAGGAGCAACCTGACCAAGGAGGGGGAGGGGGAGGGAGAAGGGGGAGAGAGAGAGGGAGAGAGAGAGAGGGAGAGGGAGAGAGGGGGGGGAGGGAGAGAGGGAGGGAGGGAGGGAGGGAGGAAGGGAGACAGAGAGAGGTGTGATCCTGGGCCTGGTTTGAGCATCCGAGACCTCAAAGCCTGCCTCAGTGACATACTTCATTCAATAAGACCACACCTACCCCAGCAAGGCCACACTTCCCAAAAGTGCCACTCTCTATGAGCCTATGGGGCTGTTTTCATGCAAATCACCGCACTTTCTAACAGTATTCTAAATGCTTTTGCCTATATCCATCGATCAGCGTGCCTCCCAGACCTCCAAATACGATTCTTTTGCAACAGATGGAAACAATTATGGAGACCTACAAGTGGTCAAAATGCAGAGAAAAAGTTACCAAGGATACACAGCTCTAATTGCTACTTTTCCAGGGCTGCAACCCCTATACCTCTGGCTCAGGGGACATTGCAAAAGAGGGGAAGGAGCAATTGTAAGAGCCAGAAGGCAGATTGTCTGCTGCTAGGTAGCATCTTCTAGACAGCCACAGTTGCCCAGCCAAGACCTGTACAGGCCTCAAAGCCCAAGTGGTATCTAAAGGAAAACAGTTGGTGGCGTCTGATTCAGAAGGTTAAGCGGACGTGAAGCCCGGCAGCCAGGCCAGTGAGCTGGGGCTCCAGAGGCATTCATTTTCTTCCCTTCTCTAAAGCCGAGTCATTTGCCGAGGCTGACATTGAAAACCTTCAGCTCTTGTTACTAGGGACCTGCTTCATAGACCTGGCAATTTCGTTTTGTTCCCTTATTGTCAATATTAAGAATGTTAAGCCGGGTGTGGTGGCACATACTTTTAATCCCAGCACTCGGGAGGTAGAGGCAGGCGGGTCTCTGTGAGTTCGAGGCCAGCCTGGTCTACAAAGCGAGTCCAGGACAGCCAAGGCTACACAGAGAGACCCTGTCTCGAAAAACAAAACAAAAAAGGAATTTTGTAAAAGCATTCTTCACCCTTTCCTGATTTAAGTGAGAACATACAGAAACATGTAATCCTGAGTATAGTTTCAGGCGTTTTTTTTTTTTTTTTTTTTTTTTTGAAAGCAAACGGTTTGTTTTCAGTAGATAAACATGGGGGAATGAACTCGCCCCTTTCTTTATGCTGGTAACAAAAACATTGGGGCCACTTTAACTTTTAGTCTATAGTGAGTTTGTCAGGTCCCATGATGTTTATTTGCCTGGGTCCAGCTTATTTTCTTGTTTAATTTCCCATTTCAATTTACTTTTCTTTCCCTACTAGCTAAAGCATTTTAAAACGTAAGTAATTTCTAAAAATTTGACTACGGCCAGAATTCAAAGGGCTTCCACTCTTGCCTGTAAACTACCTGGGTCCCCTCTCTGTGGGCAGCTGCTGTCAGTGGCTTGCACCTCTCTCTACAGATGTTCAAGAGAACATAAACGTCTGTGTGTCTTCGTGAGCTCAGTTTACTCACGGCAGCCAGCATGTAATGCAGATTTGTAGGGAGTGTGCTGCTGCTCCGAGGTTGTGGGATGTACGTGAGACATGCTCTTTGACAGCCCTTAAAATTCAGTGTCTTTGCTTTGATTTTGTTTTTTGTTTTTGTTTTTGTTTTTTTGAGACAGGGTTTCTCTGTGTAGCCTTGGCTGTCCCAGACTCACTTTGTAGACCAGGCTGGCCTCGAACTCACAGCGATCTGCCTGCCTCTGCCTCCAGAGTGCTGGGATTAAAGGCATGCCACCGCCTTTGAATAAATTATGTAGTGGAGAGTTTAGCTGCTCTAGGTAGTCTCCTTCAGAAAGGCCAAACCGAAACCCGCACCTGTCCCTTTTCCTCGGTTGGGGGATCCCAGTGCTGTCTGAGAAGCACCCTGGGCTTCCTCACCCTTGCTGGCATGGTTCTTTAGATCTTCCACCTGCACTGTTTTCCAGACTTCTTCCAGGCTCAGGAGCCTGGGGTTTCTGGTGCCTACGGCTTGGCTTTCTACCCTTGGGGTAGCAGAGCCTCTTTATCTACAGATGTGGAAATCTAGGAGGTTCTGGAGTCCTTCTCCCTTTTCTTCCACAGCCAGTGATTGGAAGAGGAGGACAGAAGCCCGCACCTCGGGGATGGGCCCAGGCTGGGATTCTACCTAAAATCCCGCTCTTGTCTACTTCGTCTGGTGGGGGAGAGGGTATTTCCCTTGCTGATATTCAAATACCTGCCCTCTCAGGGCATGCTCTTGGAAAGGGTGGCTCAGTTCTCACCTCAGAGCCTGCTCTCCTGGCTGGAGGGTGACAAAGCCAGTGTCAACTCACCATCACTTCTTCCCTTAAAGATTTTATTAATATGTCATAGTATGGGAGCAGCGTTTCTGACATTTACGTTGTTCTGGGTGTTTCCCCTCAGTGGATTGGGCCAGAAGCTTCAAACTCCCAGCAGTTCCTCTCCTGGGACCTTCCTAGTCATCTCAAATTTTCTACAGCTTCCTCATATAAACACTTGTGGCTGAGCTCTTGCGTGTTTGGAAATGCTGACAAGTTTCTGTATTTCTACAGGTGGAATATGAAATCCTTGGGTCAGTTTGTTGTTGTTTGTTTACTCTTAAGTACATTGTTGGTGATACTTTAGTATTTTCTGGTAGGATTTTCTTTTTCTTTTCCCCTTTATGCTCTCTATAGCTGACTTAGAGTAATATGTATGTATGTATGTATATATATATATATATATATATATATATATGTATGTATATATAATCTTAAAAGTGTTGCGATTGTTTTCTGATATATTTTTTTCCCTAGCAACAAGATGCAGCCTTAAACTTGTACATTTAAATGACTCCAACCTATTACAAATATATGCCTTTCATACTTAAACATTTGTGTGTGTGGTGTGGTGTGTGTGTGGTGTGGTGTGGTGTGTGTGTGTGTGTGTCCATGCATGCATGTGCTAGAGGAGGATGTAGGGTTATTCTTCAATTGCCCTCAACGTTAACTCCTGAAACAGGATCTCTCACTGAGCCTAGAGCTCGTGGATTTAGGTAGACTGACTGACCGACCGACCGACTGACTGGCCACAAGTCCCGGGGATCTCCAATCCTGGGCTCACAGAGGCTTACCACAACACCCGACCTTGGCATGAGTGCTGGGGATTGAACTCGGGTTTTCCCAGCAAACACTTTAGCCGCTGAGCCATCTCCTCAGCTCCACAGACCTGACAGATGGTTTTTATTTCCTGAAAGGTCACGCTTTCGGTCATAGCTGATAAAGCTACTCCAGAGAGAAAACTGGTTTGGGCCAGCTCTGTAGGGGGCAGCTGACCCCTAACCAGGACTGGCTTACCCTGGGGTTACCCCAAGTGGTGGCATGAAGAACCTTCGAGCTGTAACATTCACTGCCTCATTATGTGGCTTTCCTTCTTTTAGGGGTGCCAGTTTCTATACTTTCCTTCTTTTAGGGGCGCCAGTTTCGATAGTTGGTCCTTTGGTCTCTTCTATATTTGTCATTTTCTTCTCTAAATCTTTTTGGGTTGTTTTGTTGTTGTTTGATCAGTTTCATCATTCACAGATCCTCAGGCCTCTTCTCATATGTCTGTGAAGTAAGTTTACTGGCCACTGCATCCAATGGGAACCTCATGTGCCCAAGGCTATAATTCTATTTTTTTTTTTTTTTTTTTTACTCCCTTCTTCCCCAAATTCTGTCAGTTCTTGTTTGGTCTACTTTCATCTTTGCATGTTTTCCTTAGCGCTGTGACTCTACCCTGAATTATAGTTTTTAGCGGCAACCATGTCTCTTTCTCCCTGCTGAAGAGCTATGCCATCCTTGGTCTCAGTTCTCAGGGATCTCTCTTAGAGCTAAACTTCCCGAGTGTTGGATGTAACTATTTGCATGTCATCCTGGAGTAGCCTCCTCACAAGCTGGCTTTTTATTTTTTTAATTATCATTGTTACATCTGGACTCTGCTGTGCAAAGGTTGTCTTGAAGAGCCTGGGCACTCTAAGCCTCGCTTGCTTCCTTGGTAAAGGAGACACGATGTTACTTGCACAGCGAGGAATGGGTTAATTAAGGATCCAGAGTCTGATGATGTTCAGAAAGTACTTTATAAATCTCTGCTGTCTCCCATCATTTTTAGTCATCTGGTGGTGACACCAGCAGTTACACTAGAAAACAGATTTGCGCCTGTTCTAGTTTGCAGTCTGTTGCTGTGCTCCAGCACCACCCCACCCCAGAGACAGAGTTTCTCTGTGTAGCTCTCTTTGTAGACCAGGCTGGCCTCAAATTCACAGAGATCCACCTGCCTCCGCCTCCCTGAGTATAGAGACTAAAGGTGTTCATGTGCCACCACGTCCAGCTCAAAAACAACTTTTGAAGGAAAGGTTTTATTTCATCTTGTAAATGTCAGGCCACACTTCATCACTGAAGGAGATCAGGACAGGAAGGCAGGAACCTGGAGGAAGGGACGGAGCCAGACACCACAGAGGAATGTTGACGACAGTGGAATGCCTTCTGCTGGCTCTCTCCTCATGACTTCCTACGTTTGCATTCTAATGCTTCCCAGGACTAACTCAAGGGTGGCTCTGCTCACAGTGGGGTGGGGCCCGTCTACATTGATTATTAATCAAGAAATGCCTCCATAGACACGCCCACTGCTGCAATCGGACGTGATAGAAGCCCTGCTACTTCTTCCCAGGTGTTGAGGTTTAAATGAAAATCCTCTACCGCCTCAGACATTTAAGCACTTGTTTCCCTGTGGGAGGCGCTGTTCAGGGAGGTTTAGGTTTAGCTGGTACAGTCTTGCTACAGGAAGTATGTCAGTGGGGCTGGCTAAGAGATTAAAAGGCCTCGCCTACTTCCAGTTTGCTCTCTCTGCTTCATGCTTGTAGTTCAAGATGTGAGCTCTCAGCTTCCTATTCCTGCCGCTTTGCCTGTGGCTGGTTGCCATGCCTTCACTCAGCCACCATGGCCTCTTATTCCACTGGAACCATAAACCAACAAAACAAAACATAAAAACCCAAACCTCACTATTTCTTGAGTTGCCTTTGGCCACAGTGTTTTATAACATCAACAGAAAGGTAGTGAATATTCCAGGTGACTCTACTTTATGCCAATATGACAAAATCTCATCAGTATAGCACTCTTGTAATGGTACATCCAAGTCCAGGCCAGCTCCATCCATAATGAGATTCTGTCTCAAAAACAAAACAAGAGCCTGGTGGTGGTGGTGCACACCTTTAATCCCAGCACTCGGGAGGCAGAGGCAGGCGGATCGCTGTGAGTTTGAGGCCAGCCTAGTCTATAAAGTGAGTCCAGGACAGCCAAGACTACACAGAGAAACCCTGTCTCAAAAAACAAAACAAAACAAAAGCCAAGTATGTTTTTTGTTCTAAATATAGTGTTCTTTGGTGCAGTGGGTTTTTTTGTTTTTGTTTTGTTTTTTGTTGTGTGTGTGTGTGTGTGTGTGTGTGTGTGTGTGTGTGTGTGTGTGAGAGAGAGATTGAGAGTGAGGAGAGAGAGGAGATGGAGTGAGAGAGAGAGAGGAGAGAGAGAGAGAGAGAGAGAGAGAGAGAGAGAGAGAGAGAGAGAGAGAGAGAGAAAAGTGGGGAGCACAATTGTGTCACAGCGCACAGGGGAGGGAGGCCAGAGGATAGCTTTTGGAAGCCAGTTGTCTCGAACTGTGTGGCTGGGGGTTCTGGGGATCCAGCGCTGGTCATCAGGCTTGGCAGTAGGCACATTTGCTTCCTCAGCCATTTGAATGGCACTAGTCTACTAATTTTGCTGAGTTTGTCATATAGTCTATGCCATCTAATTGTTCAGTAATACTTTAAGGTATGCTGTACCATTCTAATCAGTTTTATCAATAAAATTATCTATTTTAATTTTTTAAAAGGTAAAATTTATAATTCCATCATTTCCCTCCAACCCCTCCCATGGATTCCTCCTATGAACTTACCCCTTCCTGACATCTTTTTATTTTTAAATATTTTTTCTCTTCTTTAATTGTTGTTACACACACACATTACTCAGTCCATACACAATACACACACACACACACACATATGGCATTATGTGTACATATATGATTTCAGGGCCACCTTTGACAATGCCTGTTTTTATAGATGAGCAAGGTATACCAAGGAAGTAAGTGGTCAGTCTATACCTTGGTTTAAACTAAAATTTCAGTGGTAATGTCATCACTGAAACTGATCCTCTGGCAATCCCATCCTTTTCTGTGATCAGACCTTAGAAGAAGCAGAAGTGTATGAGATTTCACACATAGCCCTGGAAAGTTCACATATGCATGTGCGCACACACACACACACACACACACACACACACACTGCATCGGGATTGGGTGGGGCAGGGAGTCACACCCTGTTAAATAAAGCTTTAAGGCATCATTCAGACAATGCCTTCCCCTCGGCATCAGAATCTGCAGCAAGAGTTTCCCACGCTTGTGCCTCTGTTCTCAGGTGATGTAGTGAAAGCAGCCTAGTTCTAAGTCACATGCAACATTGCACTTTCTCAGACTATAGGTATCTGCTGTCAATGCCATTCTTGGGAAAGTGGAGGGAGGGAACTGGGCAGCAATGAGGACTCTATTAAAAGAAACTGTCCACGCCAGGCTGTTTATCAAAAATATTTTTCCATGTGAAAAAAATGGGGCAAGCATTGTCTGACTGGACAGACTGTTCAGGAAATTCCTATAAATACCCAGCAACTTAAAGCCGTGCTAGAAAGGAACACACTAGTTGAATTCACTGTTTATGCAGACTCAAAACCATTCCAGAGATGGGTTCTGAACTCTGGCAGTTTTCTGGTGTGTGAGGCACACACAAACAAAGTCAGTTTGGGAACTACTGACTCTAAGGACTGTGTCGCTTGTGTCCCTCCAGACTAAACAGAAAGTTCTAGCTAAGGCCAGAGTAGCAAACATTTTCTAGCCCTTCCCATCCTGCACTTCATCTTCCTATCAGAGAACCAAACTTAGATCAGGGAGCAGGAATGCTGGGGCGACAGCTCTGCTGTGCTTCCATTCTTGCTGTGCCTCTTTACTTTGGGCAGCATGTAAGATTTTTGGCCAAATCATAGGCCAGGTTTGCTGGCATTTGGACAATGAGTGTTTCCTCTAGATTGAGGTAGATTCTTTCCACCAAAAATATTTTTTTAGGCAAGCAGTCTCGTGATTTATTAGCCTCAAGGACCTCCAGTGTCAAATGGAGATAAATTATAGTTGGAAGAAAATAAATAGGAGTTTGCAAAAAGATGTGGCCCCGTAGCCCTTTGGGGAAAGGTCACTTGGAAGTGTTGAGAGGAAGGGCCCTGTGACAAAGGCAGGCTTGCTACCCTGTGAATCCATCACAGTTGTAATTCTCTCCTGCAAGCTGTGTACCACACACACACACACAGGAATATTTACTGCTGCCAGAGCTCTGGTACCTATTTTCAGGACCGGGCCAACTGGGTTCTCAAAATCGATTTCACTGCTTCAAGTGGCACAATGAATCAGTGAAGCTGTTTCCACTTCAAGTGTCTTGACAGCGCTGAGGTTTTGTCTCAGTATTGGCAGTATTGGTTCACATTTGCAGGACTCAGGACTCCTCCTGCCTCTGAGCCAGTTCCTGGAGCCGGCTCTGATGCTCCCTACCAGTCCACGCACACTCCCGAACCATCTGCTTCAGTTGGGCATGGGATTCAGATTCTATGCCCAGGCTTCTTGGCAGGGCCCCATTCATAGCAGAACGTAACTGGGCCACCGAGGTGCTGCCTTTGTCATAAGTAGGCCACCTCTAGGATTCTCTGAGGAAATGATACTTCCTCGCCAGTTGCTTTCCTGTCACTAGTTGCTTTCCTGTCACTAGTTGCTTTCCTATCATTGGCTGCTTTCCTGTTGCTAGATACTTTCCTAATGCGTTCTCCTTGGTCCCCATTCCATCCTTCCACACTCCTTCCTCTCGACCCTCCTTCTCTTCCCTCTCTTCTCTTGGGAGCAATCACCCACCCGTGGATACAAGGAAACTTCCCCCATGAAGACAGCATTCCTGCTAGCAAGATGCCCAGCATAAAGAAAGCAGAGTCACAACAAGTAATGGCCCATCCATATGCACTCGAGTGTGCTACTGTCATGTGGGCACCTACTCTTTGTCCTCAGTTCTGTCTGTCACCATGTCCTGTTAAACTTTCTGAGTGTCTGAGCTCTGTCTTGACCTTGTTTTATGTCACAGGAAAGGTCTTGTTATTGAAGATGACTTTGTCTCTTTCAAAGGGCCTCCTGGGGAGGGGAAGCTTTTCACTAACTTTTAAGTTTTGAACTTGTAAATTCCACACTTATTCTTTTAAAAGTTCACCAAAGAAGTTTTCCTCCTATGTCTGTGCTTATGCTTGTTCCTAAGTCTAAAATACTGATGTAAGACTGAAATTTTTAAAAAAAGTTCATAAATAAATTATTTGTGAAGTTGTCAGTGTTTCTTGGTGCAACGTTAGGAATGGCAAGGCAAGAGAAGGGTTGACATCCTTAGAAGTGGAGGGTAAAGGACTGTGGAGAGGGGACAGAAAGTGGAGCTAACTCACCCAACTTTCCTGAGAATACGGCTTCTTTGTATTGGAACCCAAATTGCTTAGAGTTGTGGCTGTTGCCTTGCTGTCTCTAAAGACAGTGACTAAACCCTTGGTGAGCACCTCCAGCATGCAGAATGTGCCTTTGGCCCCAAAACTTGAGTCTAGTTCTGTCTCATGCAACATGAAACGTGGAGGATGGAGAAAGACTATGGTAGCAGATGCACTCAGCCAGCAGAGACCCTGGGAAGACACCGATCCCCACCCCACCCATGTTCCCGTGTGCACGGAAAGTCTGTCTTACTAAACACGTTCCCTTAATCTCCAGACTCAGCTCTGACACCACTGTCAGTCAGACACCCACTCTATGTCAGTTTGGATGGCTCCATGAATAGACTGATTCCTTTGAACAATCTTAGATCTTAGGGCTGATTTGTCAACCTCTTGTCTACCAAAATGACCGATCCCACCCCCCTTCCTCAAGCCTGACTATTCATTCTGTCAAGCAAGCCATGAAGAAAAAAAAAAAAAAGCGGCAGGGAGTTAGGCTCTCCCAATCCCCCACCCACTCTCCTGTGAGCTTGTGAGGAACCAGCTCCTGAATTTCTGGTTGAGCCAGGAGTCAGGGTATATGGGTGGGAGTTGGCTCTTTGCCTGCCTTCCCAAAGAGCCAAGATGCCAGTCCTGGGCCACTCTGATTTCATGAATCTGTCTATACTCTTTGAAGGTTTAGTGGATACTTTGCAAGTAGCTCTCACAGGGTAATCCTCAACAGGGAAGAGTGCATGAGTGTATCTCCCCAAATAGGACATAGTAGACTGTTGAAAGTTGTTGTTGTTTCTTTTTTGTCTTTGCTGCTGTTTTTGGAGGCTTTGAGGATTAATAGTGATCGTCCAGCCCTTGGGATTGAGAATCACCTGAGATATGAACTTCTAGGTGGATTGAGATAGGAAGATCACTGCGGGTGGCACCCTTCCTTTGGCTGAGTTCCTGGACTGCAAGCTGAGTACCAGCATCCGTCTCTCTCTGCTCCCTGACTGGGAATGCAATGTGACCAGCTGCCTCAAGCTCCTGTTTACACTTCATGGTAACTGTACCCTAGAACTGTAAGGTAAAATAACCCTTCCTCCACTGAATTGCTTTTGTGGGGTATTTCGATATAGCAGCGAGACAAGTCACTAGCACAGTGAGCCCAGAATTTTGCTCCATTAGAATAGAACATTCTCAATGTTATTTTTAGTGTTCTTCAATGTTTATTGAGGTTTGCTTTTATATTGGGTATTAAGAATGTTAATTCAAAAAAAGAATGTTAATTCAAAGACAAAGATTCACGTAATTAGGCAGCCATCACTCAAATCAAAGCATAAAACATCTTCGTTGCCAGAGAAAATTAGGTCACGATTCTCTCTAGTCAAGAGTACCCCCTTCCCCAGCTCAAGGTAGCATTATTCTTCCTTCTACATCCATGCTTATTCTGCCTATTCCTGAAAGTCAAATGGGCTTCTAAAGTGCTGGTTAGTAGATATGTAGATATATCTAATTTCATGTTGTTGCAGGCCAGTGAACTTGTTTCTTTCTATTGCTATGTAGTCTTCTACTCATGGAAAATGAACTTTTATACCCAATAAATTATTTGTCCATTCTCCTGTTAATAGACATTTGCAACTATTTTAATCCTTTTCTGCTATTGTGAATACGTTTCCCATGGGCATTCTTCTTGAACAAGTCTTTTGTGGGAATGTGAACTTGCTTCTCATGATTACAAATTTAGTAGCGGAATTGCTAAGTCATGGAGTAGGTGATGTTTCACATTAATTGAAACCATCCAATATTTTCCCAAAGTAATTGTAACATTCTCATCCCAGTCAGTAATATGTGAGGTTCCAGTTCCTCTACAACTCCTTCACAACACTTGTCGTTGTTATTGTTGGTTTTTTTCTTTGCCATTCTGAGGGCAGACCATGCTACCTGTTGTGGCCTTAATGTGCATTTCAATGGTATCTAATGCTGTACAATCTAATGAATATTTTCCATGCGCCTTATGGCCATGCAGATGCAATTTGTGTGTGTGTGAGTGTGTGTGTGTGTGTGTGTGTGTGTGTGTGCATGTGTGTGTGTGTGTGTGTGTATGTGAAATGCTGTTCAGGTGTGTGGTGGTTTGAATGAGCAAAGCCCCCATCCTCTCAGGCATCTGGACACTCAGTATTCAACTGGTAGCTCTGTTCTTGGAGTGTGGCCTTCCTGGGGGAAGTTCAACTCAGAAGACAAGCTTTGAGGGTAAAAGCTTCTGACCACTTGCAGTTTGTTTACTGCTTCATGCTTGAGATAAAGGATCCAAGCGCTCAGCTTCCTCTCTGGCTGCCACACCTGCTGTCCTCACACCTGCTGCTGGCTGCCATGCTTCCCTGTTGTTATAAACTTTCTTCTTTAAGTTGCCTTGGTCATGGTGTTTTGTCACAGCAGCAAGAAGGTAGTTAACACAGGGCACTTGCTCATTCTAAAGTTGGATGGAGTGAATTTTTATTGTTGATTTAAAACAATATATTCCATGTATAAATACTTTGTTACATAAACATATACACATATAATCTATGGCTTATATTTTCACTTAAAATATCTTTTGGTAATCAAAATTTTTGATTTTGTAAGAATTATGAAACATCAATTTTTTTTTCAAGTCAGGATCTCTCTGTGTTAGCCTTGGCTGTCCTGGACTCACTTTGTAGACCAGGCTAGCCTCGAACTTACAGCGATCCTCCTGCCTCTGTATCCCGAGTGCTGGGATTAAAGGCTTGTGCCACCACGCCCAGCTCCAATGCTTTCTTTTTACGTGAATGTTTTGGTGCATAAGAAGTCTTTGCATGACTCCAATTAGAAAAGATGTTTTCATATTTTCTCTTAGGAGCTGAGTAATTTTTCATACTCATATTTGTGTCTATTAAGTTAATTTTGGAATACTGTGAAACCAAAGCCAATGCTCACTGTTTTTCATTTGGCTGTCCAGCCGACCTCTTGAATCTTGACAGAGCCCTTATTCTCTGTGGGCTTGTTGCTCGGGCGCCACCATGGAATTCTGTTTTCTGCTACCCAGGAGTAAGACTCCATGGCAGCTCCAACTGTGGAGCAAGTGAGTACAGATACAGACCATGCTATTGTACCCCCACAGTACCGGCTCTGAAGGTGCACAGGGGTATGATGGGGCCATGAAGCATCCACAGACTCAAGGGAGAGTTCAAGAACTAGGCTGCCAGGGTGCAACTGCAAGAGGCTCCCCACCGGAAGAAGGCTTAGTGGGTCTGCAGGCACAGAGCTACAGTTGGAATCCTATGATGGATGGTAGAAGAGACAGAGTGTGCCAAGCCACTTATAGGAGCTATAGACATCATCAAGCAGCCCAGAAGCTGCAGTTGGCATGTGGGCAGAACCAGAAAAGCCACAGGTAGAACTACCTGGGAGCCTTGGGGCTCAACTCCTATCGGTAAGATTTAAAGTCTTCCCTGCTGAGTTCTGGTCTTGGTTTCGGCCTATGCCTCTTTTCTACTTCCCTTTCCCCTCATTGGAACAATTGCCCTGGTGTGGTATCATGGAAGTAAATAACTGATATATACACACACACACACACACACACACACACACACACACACACACACACGTACAGAAGTTGTCTTGAATCTCAGATGAAACTTTGGACTTCTGAGTGATGTTGCAGTAAGCTGAGATTTGGGGACCACTGGGGATAAGAGAATAAGTATTGTGGGAAAATGGCATAGGGTCCAGGGACAGAACGCTATGGTCACACTGGAAGCCTGGTCCTAGGTGTGGCAATGTTGAAAGGTGTGGAACCTTAAAAAAATGCTAGTCACCGACACCACTGCTATTGGTCTCTGTGTTTCTCACGGGGCCTGCAGCTCATTCCTTCAAGAGAGTTGTTACTAAAGAGCCAGACCAATCTCTCCCTTCTCTCTGGGGTTCCACGTTACCGTGTGGCCTCTCCGTCTTGTCACACTCCCACCATGATGCCATCTACTGTGGTGCCATAGAGCTGAAGTGGGCCTCTCTTGAGCTCAGCCAATGTCCACGCAATATTCTGGAATCACCAAACCGTGAGCTAAACTAACCTCTGCCCCCCTCATCCCCCACCCCACCCTTTGCACATTACCCCCTTTTAGGTATTTTGTTATAATATAGGAAAACCAACCAATGTACCCAGGAAGACTGAATTGCTCTCTAAAACAAAGTAACAGAAAATGTCTTGGGTGTTGGGAGGAATGAAGACAAGATGGGGGCTTCTCTCACAGTAAACCTTGAAGATGAAACCATAGCCTAGGGTGGTGAAGAGCCAGTGACAGTGAGAGGTAGGCTTGGCTTGGATGGATTCTGAATGTTGGGTTACATACCTTTGCTTTTCTGGGGGTGGGTGGGGGAGGGTGGGGCAGGGTGGGGCGGGGAGGGAGGAGCCCTACAAGCCTGGGTGGTACCTAATTCCTTTATAGGCTGGGTATGGGAGAGTCCGGCTATATTTGGAAATAAGTGAGAAACCCTCACTATTTTGTAATATAAGTGTCAAAGTAGACTTTTATGGCACCCACTCTTTCATTTGTGGCAGAATCTGTCCATCAAGTACTCATCATCCTGTCAACACAGGTAGTAATTCAAATAAAATGACCTATTAACTCAGCTATTTGTCTAGGTTTTCAATATCTACAAAACCCACTCAGGATGCTTCTCAGGAGTTAGTATTATGCTGGGAAAGCCACGGCAAGTGATCTGTTTATTTCTTCATAAAAAATGTTCCCCCATTGTGTGTGGGCTGGGCTTGGCAGGTTACATGTAAAGAAAAGAACACGGTAAAAGTAACATGGTTCCTGTCACACTCAACACTGGGCTCTACAAGCCTGCAACTTCCACCTCGCTTCTATGCTAAGCAACCCTTCCCCCCCCCCCCCCCCCCCCCCCCCGGTGTTCTCCCATGCTCACCCTGATGAACCAAGGTACCCTGCTGTAAATAGCCATGTAGAGAGGCCCCTGGCCCCACAGCTCATAGAAACTGAGTCTTGCTAGTAAGTACTTGAACAAGTGAGGAGCTGCACATTTCTGACCTATGGAAACTAGAGTAATTACACAGCGGGTAATTGAGACACTTACGCCTAGCCCTCCTGAGGGTTGGGCATTGACTGGGGCTAGGTGCTGTTCATGCGCTTTCTCTTCTGGTTTTCACACTCTGAAGAAAGATAATGTGGCTGCCTTATAGATGGGGGGACTGGAGCTGAGAACAATTTGCTAAGGTTGCAGACCCAGTAAGGTTTTCTAGCCCTGGACACATTTTCCCCCCACTGAACTGACCAGGGTTTTGTTGTTTTGTTTTTAAAGGGAATTGTGTGGGTCTTTAGAATAAAGTTAACAGCAGGCCCTGGGGGCCTTGCTCTCTCCTCAGAGAATGGAGGGGAGTGACTTGTGTGAAATGCGCACTTTCTTCTGTGAGTCTAAGTTAGGAACCAAGGAAGTGACACCCACAGGGAAGGATCAGCCTGTGGGGGAGGACGCCTGGAGCTTTGTATTTCAGCTTTTATGGCAGACAATCTTCTTGTGATGAGAAGAACAAATCAAACTGTCCCAGAAGTAATATTACAGTGGATGAACCAGAGACAGTCTCCATGGACTCCATGTGGAGTATGGAAACCATACTTCAAATGTTGTAGCTTAAAATAAAGGCTATAAAAACAGGTTTATTGCCTTCTTTATTAAAATGTTACTTTAGAATGCCTTTCCTGTCCTTTAATGTTAATATTTTCTTGCTTCCTTGCAACACTAAAAGCATCAAAAATATAGAAAATGGAACTACCAATTCCATTTGCAAGTATTAATAAGACCGATATGATTATTATTTTGTAGACATTTTGGTAGTTCACTGGAGCTATGTCTTCATGTAGATAGTTTGTCTACATCACCATTTTTAATGCTCTACTTTATTTACATCCCATAGTTTCTGCCGATTCCCCTATGTGTAGGTTCTTCTGTGGACCAGCAAGATCTCTTCTCCGGTGAAAGATGTCTGCCTGGCAAGCCTGGCAACTTAAGATTAATTTCTGGAGTCCCCATAAAGATGGAGGAGAGAACTGAGTCCACAAAGTCATCTTCTGGCATCTGTATGTGCACAGAGCACAAAGCCTGCCCTCCAAAGAGCACACAAACACACGGAGAGAGGGGGGCTGGGGAGAGAGAGGAGAGAGAGAGGGGAGAGAGGAGGGAGGGGGGGGAGAGAGAGAGAGAGAGAGAGAGAGAGAGAGAAACACATGATGATGATGATGGTAAACAAATAAAATTGAAAAACAAGACCTCCTCTAATCTGTGTACTAAATAACTGTGAAAAAATGATTTCATAGAGACACCTCGCGCGGTTGTCTTAGGCCTTCTTTAGGGTAAATTCCTAGATGCGGAGTAGGTGGGTCAAAGAGTTTACATATTTTAAATTGTTATAGGTGTTGCCAAATTGCCTTCCAGAGAGGTTGTACCAAAATTAATTCCCACCAGTAGCTTATGAGAGTGCCCACTTCCTACACCTTCGCCAGTAATGGGTGTCAGCGCACTTTGAAGCCTTCGCCCATCTGATAAGTAGGAGGCATCTTGTTTTTGTTTGCCCTCCCTTAATTACTGGCGAAGCGAGGCACTCTTCCTTGGCAGTGGAGTCTCTTCCCTTATAATCCTCACGGGCTGTTACCCACTCGGTTTTGCCTGGAATGCCTTAGGAAAGTTCCGTGGAGCTTAGCACTCTTTGCTGTGCCCTACGCTTTCTCCGCATTTGGCCCGTCTCCTCCTGCGGGGTTTCAGAGCTCGATCTTCTGACGTTTGTCGTGGTCGCATCGCTGCTTTTTTCTATCCTTGCAGTTGATCTTTCTAACTTACATCTTTCTTTCTGGTCAGGTGACTTTTTCCCCCTCTGAGATTAGGCAGTCTCCACAAGGAAACAACATTTTGCTAAGTAGTAGGTGGAATGTAATGAGTTATCGAAAAAGTCGATATTTGGCAAGTAAAGTGTGGAATACGATGAGTTATTGGAAAAGACTGAGTTTTCCCAGACTTTACGCTTCTCTTGGGGACTTCCTTCATTCTCTATACCTCTCCTGAATGAGCTTATTTAAGAAAACACGCCAACAATGTTCATACCTCTAGATTAGCGTACGCACACTTGGGGCTCAATGTTTCTATTGAATTCGGCTGCTGTCTTTGTTTCTATTGCTGTGATTTGTTTTTTAAGATGTTTCAGTTTATAACTCAGGTCACTGATGAAAATCAGGGCAGGAGCTGAAGGCGAGGCCGTGGGAGGAATGCTGCTCACTGGCTTGCTCCTGCTGGCTTGCTCTCACTGTGCATCCCAGGACCATCATGGTGGGCTGGGCCTTCCCATACCAACTGCTGATCAAGACAACAGCTCCACAGACTTGCTTACGGACCAAACTTATGAAATCTTTTTCTCAGTTACAGTTCCTTCTTCTTAGATGACTGTAGCTTGTGTTAAATTGACCAAAAAAAAAAAAAAAAAAAAAAAAAAAAAAAAAGAAAAAAAGAAAAAGAAAAAGAAAAAAAAAATGGTGGGGGGCGGGGGCGGTGACCCAGGACAGATATTGTCTTGTTACTAACAATAAAATCAACATGTTGTAGACATACTTACTGTTCATTGCACTATAATTCTGAAAAACACATAAATTTATAGTCATGTCATTTCCCTATAAACAAAGTGGGTTTTTGCATGATTTCATTTAATTCTCACAGCAACACTATAAGTTGATTATTAGTGTTTTCCTTCTTCAGGTGAGAAGGCAGGTTAGAAGTGGTGAAGGGACTTTTGGTGTCACACATTCAGACGAGGCCTCAGTCGGGATTCGAACTGGAGTCTTTTGAATCAAAATCCACTCTTCCTCCCAGCCATGCCTAGGGGCTATGTGGAAGTTCAGAACATGGCTGCCTTGTTGGAGTTTCTACCGCTTTGATCGTATTCAAGGTGCTAATTTGACTTTGGCTTCAAAAAGGGTCCGGGTCACCACTTCTTAGGCTGACGTTGCTGTCTTCTCCTGAGTGAAGATCGAAGATCGGATGCTGGCCAGGCTACCTTAATTAACCTTTTATTCGGTGGGAAACAGGCACCCTTTAGAGAGCAGTTACCCACCTCTCGCAGCTGTTCACTCCTCTTTCTCTGTGTCTGGCTCTTGAGCGACAGTTCCTCACAGCCTCTTCACCTCCCGGGAGTAGAAACTGCCCCTTTCGCTAGTCCCCTCTAAGCAGGGACAGACCTGGCACTGGGATGCAGGGACACGCTTGCTCCTGGGCTAGCTGCCTGCAGAGCCCCAGGGGCCAGGGTCAGTCCGACCCAACACTGTGGAACTGGGTCAGACCATGCTGCGTGGCCGCCCCTCCCCCAGCGCCTGGGACTTTTCTTTCCCTCTCTGCTTGTCTTTTCTTTTCCCAGAGGCTGTCTACTCCCTGATGAGTGGCGCCGCACCAGGCACACACACGTTCCCTCTGGATTGCTTGCTCATCTTCCGACGGGTGGTACCCACCCAACCCAACAAGCGAGATGAGCAGGTCTGGATTCTTTACTCGTGTTCAGCATCACCTGTTCAGAACGGTGTGGTGACGCATGGCAACACAAGCACTCTATTCGGCCCACAGGAGACACTGCTCAAACCAACTCCTAAAGAAAGATGACTGTCTCCTCAGGCATCCAACAGCGAGCGAGGCTGTCACTTTATGTAGAAGAATCAGCACATTCCAGGAATGAAGAAATAATGCTGTTGAGGATGGGTGATTCACGGTGACAGGAGCCTCGTTTGCGTGCAGGGCTAGAAGCCTATGGAAGTGATGGGGGCCGGTGTGTGTGTCGGTGTGTGTGTGTGTGTGTGTGTGTGTGTGTGTGTGTGTGTGTGCACATTCTATGAGAGGTCTACAGCCTGGTGCAAATTTGACGTGCCTGTGTGTCTCTCTTCATCGTAACTAGAGCAACTGGGTGAACCCTCCTGGTCTTTCTGTCAGTCTCTGTGGCTCTTCCTGTTCCTTGCTGGCTGTCTCGGCTCCAGCTAGCTGTGTGAGTCTCGGTATTTTTCTCCAATGGAATGGAGTCCTAAAGAGCCACAGAATTTTGCTATAGAAATCATACCTTGCTCAAGTCATACGTTGCTCAAATGGGTTCCCACACCCCTAGAATAAAACACGGAGTTGTGAACAGAGGTCTGTATGGTCAGGCACCTGCCAGCATCCTCGAAGCCGCCTCCTCCGTATACTGACCCAGGTCTCCTTGCCAACCGAGTTTCCACCTCTTAGCCTTCTGCTGTTGTTTCAGCTGCCTGTGTCCATGGGACTTGTTCATCTTATTAAGTCTAGGCTCTAATGCCAGTTGTCTAAAGGGATATTTTTTTTTCTGACTACCCTTTCTTAGCAGTGAGGGCCATTTGCCCCTATCTGTGTGTGCCACTTTGGACTTGACATGGTCCCGGGAAATGAAGAAATGGCAGAAAAGCTCAGATCAGGTGGGCTGTGCACTGGGCTGAAGATGCAGCAGCAGCAACCCCTAAGCTCAGTGCGTTTGTCACGTGCAGCACGAGAGGGTGGGCGGCGTGTCTGCAGGGGAGCAGACCCAGGCTGCAGTCATCCGGGACCAGGAATGTGCAGCCGGCACTGTCTGTACCACTTTGTCAGCACTCATACTTACACCAGAGAAGGCCTTGTAACTCCCCCCAGCCTGACCCGGGACAGGACTGCATGACTGTACATACTCGCTCGGCACACACATCCCGCCCGACAGACTGCCCATCCTTCTTTGGCTTTCTTTAATTCTCTGCATACTGCCTATCACTGCCTGATATTGAATTGTGCATTTATTTACTTGTCTTTCTCCCTTATCAGAAGGCAACTTCCATGAAGGAAGTGATTTTCTTTTTTTTTCATCTTGTACATTGCCATGGACCCAGCATCTGGAGTGCCTGGCACATAGCAGATGCTCAACATTTTCTGAATAAAAGAATGAATTTAAAAATATATATGTATATATGTGTATAAATAAGTATATGTGTATATATACACATGTGCACACATGTATATATGTATGCATATATGTGTGTATACATATGTATATGTGTGTGTGTATTGTATATACACACACACACACACATATCCTTTGAAGAAAATGGCTGTGTGTTATCTTGTCAGTTAAGACACAAGACTTGAATGAGAAGTGAGTGGCCATGCCCACTTAATTCAGGAAGGTGTCACGGTAAACAGAGACTGGAAGCAATGTAGGTTTAGCTGTCTAACCCTTATTTTCTTGATGACTTTTTTCACCTGTCAGAGTCTCCTGAGCCATGTAAGGCTTTTTATGAGGCCTAGATGCTCCTCAGTGGCAGCAAAACTCCCAGGCGCCTGCATGCTGCTCAGGACCAGCATTTTTGCATTCAGGCTTTGTATACCTCTTGGTAGCTCTCTGTGGTCAGCTGTGTTTACAGCTCACACACCCTCTAGTTGTTTACAGTGACTAGCCTGGGGGGCGCTCAGGGTTACTCAGGCTCCGCCAACTGCGTGGATTTGACTCAGGGATGGGTGAGACTGGCTAGACTGCACGCGGTTGAGTAACAGGAGATAATGCATCCTTTCTCCTCCCCCGAGATGCGATTTCACTTGTTCTCACAGCGTGTTTGCATTGTCCGGTAGATGTAAGAGCTGCATTCAGTGTGAGAACCAAACTTGCATGGGAAAAACAGTCATGGCACAGTTCCTGCCTGGCTCCCAGGCTGTGTTCTCAGCATTGAGAAAACCCAAATGTCTAAACAGCTGACCGCGCGCTGTGTCGGTAGGTTTGCACAATTCCCGAGGGTCATTTAGTCATATGCATCCCACGGGGGAGATCAAGTGAATTCTGAGTGGAGGAAGATGCGGGTGCACTTAGGACCTGAAGGGCTTCTACAGCCTTCCTAAGCCACTGGTCAGCTACCGGAATCATCCGTTCTGGAAACAGCTCAATGCTTATTAGCACCCGGAAGCTGTTTTTTGTTTGTTTTGTTTTGTTTTACTATCGTTGGTCCCTTTGCTTTTGTCTATTCCAGAATGTTTGGAAATACCACCGAAGTCTTCTGATGTCTTGCATCAGTCTCTTTCTCCAACTGGAAAATATTAGTGAGAACTCCCTGGTTATTTGTCGGCAGAGAGCAATCACTCCTCAGCAGTTGGGGTGGAATTCCCTGGTGATGTTTCCCCTCCCAATCACGCAATAGTCCCACATCGCCCATCCCATGTTGTAATTTCTCCGGTTACATTAAGCCTTTGGCTTTTATGAGGTTATTGCTTCTCAAGACATATTTAGAAATTGTTTATGGGGTTATTTTTAGTGCAGACCCATGCAATGAGCTCTAATTGTCACTCTTCCAGAACTCCAAAAGACTCTAAGGGATCCCACTAAAATTCCAACGACTAGGTCCAGCGCAGCTCTTCACTGGGGTGACAGCACCACCATTGGCACCACACACCTAAGCTTGTCTGCCGGTCACCACCGGTGAAATAATAATCTTCTTTTCATTGTCTGAGACACGAGTTGGCAGATGTGAAGGGCTGGGATTTGTACAGTGGAGGAAGTCAGTCTGTTTTGATGCACACTGAATTCCAAGTGCACAGTACAGTGGCTGTCACAGAGAAGACGCTTGGCTAATTATGTGCTGAACAAATAAATGTCTTTGCTATGTATGAGCTGCTCACTTTTGTAACTGGTGGGTTTGAGGCTACCAAATGGCTGTTGTTCTTGTTACATGTGCTTGACCTACACATATGATGATTTACAGTGTCAGAGCTTGGTATAGTGGTCCTCCTCAGACCAGCTTGGTATAGTGGTCCTCCTCAGACCAGCTTGGTATAGTGCTCCTCCTCAGACCAGCTTGGTATAGTGGTCCTCTTCAGGCCAGCTTGGTATAGTGGTCCTCCTCAGACCAGCTTGGTATAGAGTTCCTCCTCAGACCAGCTTGGTATAGTGGTCCTCCTCAGACCAGCTTGGTATAGTGGTCCTCTTCAGACCAGCTTGGTATAGAGTTCCTCCTCAGACCAGCTTGGTATAGTGCTCCTCCTCAGACCAGCGGAGGCAAACAATCCTTCAATGATGTATGAAGGGAGAATTTCTGGGAAGTTTATAGCATTTTGAAAACAATAGGGGTGTGGTTACTGGGTGAAAACTAATCAAAACCAATAATTTGATTTGTGCACTACTCTGCATTATGCCATTTTTTCACTGCGATGTTTGTTTTCTTTTTCACACAATAGGGCTCTGGAAGAAATTGCCTAAGTCTGTATCTGGGTTCATCCATTCTTAGCTGCACTGCCTGAGAACACACTACTCAGCATATGTTTGAGCTTCCCTTTCTCCATCTACTTGTGAAGACCAACAGCAGACGGCCTTCACATAGTTGATGAGAATTAAATGGCTTATTTCAAAGCAAGTAATCAGGAAGGTGCCAGTGGTTTGGTCTTGGCTTTCCGAAAGCTCCCTCTTCTGAGGGTTTGGAAAACATCCCTGGTGGTGGGGGGGACAGGTGGCGGGGGGAGGGCATTATCACACTCTCCTGGTTCCAGTCAGGGCCACCTTGCATTTCTCAGGATCGACATTCTTCTCAGCGCCCTTTGTTATATATTTTGTTTTTGGGAACTTTGCAAAGTGCGTAGACCCTTGAGGTGGGGTGAGCTCTTAAAACGAATATTCTTTTCACATCTTGACCTATAGAAATCTTGTGTGTTACAAAACAGAGCATAAAATAACTTCCATGGTATTCTATCTGTGCTGGGCAACATGGCTGTCGTGGACCACATGTGGCTGGATGTGTTTAACTCTCAGTAAAATCAAATAAAATAACAACAAAAATGGAGCTCCTTGGAGGGTGTTACCACACTTTAGTGCTCAGTACAGAATTAGAGCGTATCCACCCCCCACTCCCAATGAAGTTCTATGTGACAGCGCAGATGGGTATAAAAATCTCTAACGTCCAAAGATCCAAAATGATAGAACCAAAGTCACACAGCAAGTTAAGATTATCTAGCTGGCTAGAGTATACTTTCCACTTGGCCATGAAGACACTTACAGCTCCACCCCAGCCCCTGGGGTCCTGGCCGATGGACATCTGTCTCAGTCTTTGTTTCTGGGGACCTAACTTGGATGGCTCCAGATTACACACCCTATGACACCACTTTACTAATGGGGATCTGCTTTATCATGCCATTTCATAGTCTTTTCTTTTAAGGATCAATGAATCATTAGATCGCCCATACACAAAAGACCACAAAGCACCAGCCATTTCTTCCAAGTCACATTCCACTGAGGACTGTGAGAAACAGGATGGTTAAATGATGTTTTCCAGGCAGCTGTTGGAGTGGGATTTGAACTTATGTAGCCTGTGTGCAGCTCCTGTTCTTATCTGTTGCACTACATAACACTTACCACGCAGCTGCCTCGAGAAGGACATAGCTTCTATTCTTGATTTCTTTTTTATTTTTGTGTGATGTGTGTATGTATATGTATGGTATGTGTGTGTGGTATGTGTGTGTGTGTGTGTGGACGCACACGGCTGTAAGTGCATGGCAGGCAGAAGAGGATGCCAGGTGTCCTGTTTCATTATTTTCCACTTCATTCCCATGAGACCTGGCTGCTCACTGAAGCCGGAGCTCACCGTTTCTGCTAGGCTCACGGGCCAGTGAGCTCCCAGGACCCTCTAGTCTCTGCCTCTCAGTGATGGAGGTACAGGCACACTAGACCACACCCCCTTTTCTGTACCTGATGGGAATCCAAACTCAGGTCCTCGTGTTTTTACAATGAGCTCTCTGACCCATGAACCATTCATTCCTCAGCCCGAGAACGTGAATGCTTATAGTAATTGCCATTCAAGAAATTAACTAAGCCAGGAATAGAAAAAGATTAAAAAAAAAAATAGTACATCTCAATATATGATTAACATATGAGTTTCTACACGTCATAACCATGAAAACACCTATGAATTTACTTTCTGCATCTCTAAATCCACCCCCTTTCTCTTCTTCGTTTCTAAACCCTACAGTAATTGCCTTTTCTTGATAATGTCCAGCACATAGTTGATGATTATTCCCAGCCGAGCCTTCTGCTGCTTCCACCTTCCTGGGCCTCAGCGCATCTGGAGGAGCTCTGAGGAGCCCTGTGTTGACTGGTCAGGGCTGTAGGTATAATGGGGAAAAGGTTGAAGAGTCAGAGAGATCAGCTGGTGCTCCAAGGGCAAGTCTGAGCACCCAGCAGGGGCCTCTCAATTAGGTCCTAGAGTTAAGAACACCTGTGACAAGACAGATTTTTCACACAGATTCACTAAGTATGAATGCAGGCAGCTTTTAAAGCACAGATAGGTTTAGTAGCTGATTTCCTGGTTTGGCAGCAATTCCGATTTCTTCGGAATCTCCTTGCCCACACTTGTTGGTAAAGGCACACTGGCAGCGGGGCTGTTTAAACACGCCATGGCTGGCACTGCTCAAACAGACACAGCAGAAAGGGTTTTACTCTCCCAAGGCCACCTCTGTGTGGGTGTAGCATCCCTTCGAAGATTTCAAATAGATGAGATGAGTACCAAGTTGTAGTTACTTCTGTGAATCGGTCCAATCAGAACCACCTGCCCAATCAGAACCAGGCTATGATTGCGTTGACAGTAATCTATGGTGATTTTTTAAAATTCTTGTCCCCTCGACTCTGGAATTTGGATTTGAATTTGTGTGTGTGTGTGTGTGTGTGTGTGTGTGTGTGTGTGTGTGTGTGTGTGTGCTTAACCGTTACTAAATGAAGTGGTCAAGGTCACTGGCCATTTCCATAAGGTGTTCCGGGTTATGGGCAAGTGGAATCCCGCTGCAGAAGGAACTTCCTCCATGAATTCTCTCCTCCTGGGAATGTCATGTACTTCTCAGGTGGCTGTTTGATATAAATCTTACTTTGTATTTCTCTTCTCTTTCCCTTTCTCGTGTAGGCTAGAAAGTAACTCTAGAAAGTAACCTGTGGTGGATATATTAGTGGTCTTCCACTTAACAAATCATCGGTCTAACTGGCAGCCACCATCCCCATCTGCAGAAGACACCATCTCCCACCATAATGGTCACACACCCACTGCTAAGGGTTCTTGCACACCAGACTTAAGCACCCTCTGGGTTTTAACTAGTGGACTACTGTAGGAACCAGGCCCAACTGGGTTGCCTGCCTGTCTTGCTGTTTCATGTCCTGTTTCTAGCAGCTTCCATGTCTGTGTTTATCTTGGTTAGCTAGTCATGTTTACTGCTCTGAGAACGCACCCCTCCAATTCTCGAGACTTGTCCTCCTGTGTGCAATCACCTCTTGAGGGATTTCACCTGGGAGGAGGATTCCTGTTTTGCTGCCTATAAGAAGGCTTTTTGGAACTCTGGAGGGGCCGAACAAGAATAGTAAACTGCTGCTGCGGCTGCTGCTGTAGCTACTGCTCTCTTAACACGAAGGACCCACTGTGTTATTGTGCACGTGTGTGTGTGTGTGTGTGTGTGTGTGTGTGTGTGTGTGTGTGTGTGTGTGTGTGTGTGTATGAGTTAAATCCGCAGGCCCTCGCCCTCGACTCGGTACCGAGGTGGCACAGGTGCCACAGACTACTCCACTGATCATGATCAAGTGAGAGAGTGCTAGGTTTTCTTTTAGTGCCTTATTCCAACTTTCATTTCTAAGCCAGGAAGGATGCTTTTAGGTGCAGAGGACACTCATCTAAGAAAATGCCAGAAACCAAGTCAGGCATCACGCCAAGCCGTGTAGCAGAGGAAGAACCCGTGTAATGGTTGGGCTACAGGGAGGGACCCGGGAAGCTGGTGTAGGCACCACTGTAAAGCATGGGCAGAGGATTGAGACAGAATAGACGAGGGTGGGAGGCTAAGAAGCCAGGGAAAACACAACAGAGTATCAAGATAAGTTGAGGCACGTGATTTCAAGCTAAGCTTTGGGCAGGAGTGTTAGAGCCAGGTGCTCTAAGAGAGCCGCTTCAGCTGCCGTTCGGATGTACTGTCAGGGCGCCGCCATTTTGCAAGTAAGATAGCCTGAAATAGACAGCTGATGGTGTGGGAGCCATACCTACAATGTGAGGATTTAAGATGCCAAATTTCTGTTGAAGAGGAGCTGGAGAGCACTTGCTATTCTTCCAGTGGACTGGAGACTGACTCCAAGCGCTCACATCAGACAACTCCCAACTGCCTGTTACTCTAGTTTCAGGGGACCCAGCATCCTCTTCTGGATCTTAAGGACACCTGCCTTTGTCTCTGTGTGTGTATGTGTGTGTGTGTACATAAGACATATATATACATATATATGTGTACATAAGACATACATGTACACATTTTAAAAAATCTTTCTTTAAAAAATCTTTTCATGGTATGAGCACAGTGTTGGCTCTTCAGGAGTCCAAGAGTAAAAGAATCTTGACGTGCATGAAGGACATTATCTCTAGGTAATGAACTGCAAGGCAGAAAAAATGATGATGCAAAGACAAAGGGAACCAGAAATCGCTTCCTCTGTTACGGATTTAGATGCCATAATAGACCAAGAAGCCTGATTTATGACTGAGAGAAGAGCCACCTGACAAGGACGCCCTTCTGTTGGTAGAGTGCTTGCTGGACATGGTAAAGCCTGAAAGCCAATCCTTGTGGTCCAGAAATAAAAAAGAAAAATTAACAGTTTGATTGGAAATCCATAGGTGTCCCCAGGGTCACAAAAGAGGCAGAAGAAGGTCTCTCGCAGGAAGCTTAAGAGAAGGGCAAAGGAATCTGCCCAGAAATAGTCTTTATCTGCTTACCATCTCCTGGTGACAGAAGGGACATTAAAGGTCTGAACTTCCTGGATCTTCTTTATAATAAAATGTACTTTGGAAAGATTTCTAACTCAAAGTGTAGATGACCACCCCACTCTTGTCATTCTCCAAGTCCTTATTGCTCCGAAATAGAGAGATGTGCCAGAAAAATTGTGATTGTTTTGCACTAAGGATCAATCAACAAGGCACATGAAAATAGGGGGGCCCAGTATTACGGTATATTATCCCTCATCAAATTCTGCAGCAAGTGTATACGCCAGCCTCCACTGTATCTCCCTAGCCAAGTTAAGCATTAGATAAGCAATCTTCCTTATAATCAGCTAAGTCTCAAAATTCAATATTTGGATATGGATTTTGACCTGTATCTGAATTCTACTGAGTTTCCCGAGCATGAGAAAGTTGAGTCAAATTTTGTTTTTTTTTTTTTTAACATTTGTTTATTCATTCATTGTGCACATGTGGATGTATGCACGCCGCAGCATGCATGTGAAGCTCAGAGGACCTTGTGCCAATTTGCAGGAGTTGCTTTGGTCCTCCCATCCTGTGGCTCCTGGAGACTGGACTCAGGTCATTGGGCTTGGCACCCACGCCTTTATCCTCGGAGACAGCCTTTCTGCCTTGAGTTAAATCTTACTGGTGCTTATTTCACACCAAGGGTCCAGTCTCAAACAACATTCTTTCTCTATGCACGCTTGTAAAAATATAAAAAGGCATACTTAAAGCCAGTGATTAATTTTTTCAATAAAAGTAGGAAAAGAACTATTATTTTTGTTTTATTAATAGTTCCTCATTGCTGTGGGGGTTGTTGGGTTCTAATGGTTTTATTGGCTAGAGAAAATATAAAAAACTTGCTTTGGGTTTATCTATTAAAATATAATTAAAAAAAAAAACCACATGTCTCCAAATTACCCTTACTCTCTGCTGAGTTCTGCTACCTGAATATTGTTTTGCAAACTGTGTGTATTGGTTATACCTTATCCAGTGTGCACACAGCAGGGAGACATGCGGGGACTGCCGCAGAGTCATGTTTTGCCTTCCAGACCTTGATTGGGAAAAAGAAATTCTTTGAGGGGGGAGCCACAGAAGAAAGTACCTGTCTCCCCAGAGAGTGGAGAGCAGACCTTCAGGTTCAAATACAACACACTACAGCCGAGAGTGACAACGGAAGCCACTCAGAGGGAGAGGTAATGCAGCCTAAGTAAAGGTTGGTGCTGAGGCTGTGGCACTCTGCGAGAATCCCTGACCTGGCATGATGCTCAGATGACACTGTTGTAGCACATTGCCCGGTACAATTTGCTCATTTGGGCTTTTCATTCTACAGCTTCCTCCTACGGCTTTGTTGCTTGAGGGCTAATTCGCAGAGTCCTAATGGATTTGGCACCACCCAAAGCTAGGTAGGAGCCAGGTGCAGCATTGTATGCCTTTATTCCTGACGTCGAGGCAGAAGGCCTTCTGCACGTTCGGTGCTAGACAGGGCCACGTAGCAATTTCCATGCCAGTCAGAACTACACAAAAAGGTCCCGACTCAAAACACAGAAGCAAAAAAGCCAAGGAGGAGGCTACTTTCAGCTCCTGGGGTTTGGTGATGTTCTGGGAATTGTTTTTCACACGACCTTTCCAGGGGCACGCTTTTAACCAAATGTGAGACTAAAAACTAATTGGACTGTTTTGAAGTAATTGCTCTGCAGTATCTCAAATGTTTGTCGGGAGATTATGTCGCTCCAGCAGCAAGGCTGGTGAGTAACCGCTCAGAAGCCTGAGAAATGGAACCGAGGCCGCGCCTGCCCAGAGGCGGCCGAGTGAGCTCAGACCACCCACATACTAAGGCTCATAGAGAACTAAAATATTTAGGGCAGATTTTGACACAGTAAACCATATTCAAGAATAACAATCTTGCTTGTGTTTATCCTGACCAAAAATCCCGTTTTCTCCATTCGCCCCGTTATTTTGTTGTCATTAAAATGACAAAATTTGGCTTAGCTTGAGACCAAGGCGGGTTCTTCAGAACCTTCGACTTTGAAGTAGATTGAATCAAGCAATTTTAACTTCCACTTAGTATAAACATCATGTTTTGTTTCTGTCCGGGCCATATCTGGCCTCTTTTTCCAGTCTTTATGGATTAACTCTCACTAGCACTAATCACGAACATTTAACATACCGCCATCTCAGAACAGCTCATCTTATTGTAGTTGAAGGACAAGCTTTCTAGCCTTCCTCACACGGGCTTAGATTGCTCTTCTTACAATGCCAGCATCTAGGGACCTAGAATGTGTCTTACCTTTATTTTATCTTGCTCCCCCCTCAGCCCCCACGTAGTCCTGGCTGACCTGATATCACTATGTAGCCCAGGCAGGCCCTGGACTTTCCTCCTGCCTCAGCATCACTCCAAAGTCAAGACTCAGAGATCGCCTGGTACGTTTCATAGACCGAATACCTCAGGAGGAAAGGCCCTTGGGAGAAGTGTAGGAACTCAGAAGCGCGTATAGCTAAGTGCGGTTCTGGCTCAGACAAGGTGGTATCCTTCATTTTCCAGATAGGAGTAGACACGAAAAGAAAAATGCCTCAACACAGGCCTTTGTCTTAATCTTCTTGGCCATGTGCCTTGGCTGGTTATGGCCCGACAGGCCCATACCCTCGTTAAAAGGAATCTGTTAAGAATATATGTAAATATTTATGTAATGTACTAGACAGATATAAAGTATCTTTATATAGTGATGTTTTCTATAACCTCTGGTGGATTCAGAAATTAAACATAGATATTCTTTCGCCCACACGTGTATTTAATCTATTCAATAGGATCAGTGTTGAATCAAAAATAAGTGACAGTTGTGATTCACTCGTGTACTTTTTACACTTGGGTTTACTATTTTCTGCAATTGCTTAAGCTGAAATTGTGTTCTATTTATAGGAGCATTAAGAAGGGGCTAGCTAGAAAACATTAAAATGTTTAGATGATAAAGATGAAAGGGAAATAGCAAAGATAAATAAAGTTTTCAGTTTATTGTATTTTCTTAAAGCCTTTTTATATGCCCATCTCTCTCTCTCTCTCTCTCTCTCTCTCTCTCTCTCTCTCTCTCTCTCTCTCTCTCTCTCTCACACACACACACACACACACACACACACACACCAAAACAAAAACAAAAACAAAACCAAAAAAAAGAAACCCAGGGGTCTGCATCCTAAACATTTCAATATCTCATTAGAAATTTTATAACTATCACCCAGGATGATGACACTGAGTGCCTGCATTATCATTTGTTCACATTTCCCTGCTGGTGGATGGTAAGGTTGTTTATAATTTCAAGTGACCATATATCATAGATATTGCTGCCTTGCCTAACTTTGTGCTTAAAAACTTGCTTATTTTTGTCAAAACTCCTAAGATAGGATTTTCAAAAGTGGAACTAGCAAATCAGTGTGTCCTTAGTTTTGAGAACTTAGTACATATTTCTGGACTGTCTACCACTAGCTGTACAGATTCACTGTGTCACTAACTGGACCGTATCCTCAGACAACTGCCATCCTGTCTTGTTTAACATTTTAAAAAATTCCACTTGACTCCAACTGTGTAACGATAGAGTGGCATTTCACAAGCAAGAGCTCTGTCCTGAGTCTCGCCGTATGGAGTACACTTGGATCCCATTAGTTAGCTACTTAGTTAATTACTGTATCTGCTTTCCTTAATCCATTAGATTGGATTCAGAAGGGAAGAATTTCTCATGTTGGTGGATGGGTTTATTAAATACTTGAGTTTATTATGAGACCAAGATTCAGTGTCACTTGTCACTGCCTGGGACTTTGTAGCCATGCTTGGCTCTCCCTCTTTAAGCATTGTAGAGATACACCCAAATTGAATGGCTAAAAAGTTGTCTTCTGTGGTTAGTTTGGATCTTAAGTGTTACCAGAGCCTTTTGTGTTGAAGGTCTTCTCTTTAGTACAGCAGTGCTCAGAGAGGGCCCCTGGGGAGAGACTGGTCCATGGGGCCCTGACCTGGCAAATAAATTAACCTATTTGTGGATTCTCAATGTTGTGGCTTATTAGGAGGACCTGGAGACTTCAGGTGGTCATGAGGTTAGAAGGTCACTGGAGTTGTGCTTTGGAAGGGAGTGTTTGTTTCTGACCACATGCCTCTTCCTGAACACTGTGAAGAGGCGAGCTCTGATGTATACCCCCGCCACAATGGACTGCTTAACTGTCAGGCTTAAAGATGATCCTGGGCTAAGTGGCCACAGCTGAAGTCGGCTAACTCGTAAGCAAAGATAAACTTTTCCTTCCTTAAGCTTATTTTCTAATGTATTTTACCACAGGAAGGAAAAGCTAAGACATTGGATAACATTTTACTTTGAGACCCTTGGAAGAACAATTTAGACACCAAGTTATATCTTTTATTTAATATTGTTGTGATCCGATGAAATCTCTCACAACTGTTCCTGAAGGGTTGGAAAGAGGAAAAGACTTTTCACTCCTACATTTTTGCCAATGTAGTCAAGTTTATAAAAGGCAAAGGAGCCCCTTACAAACACTAAGGCTTTACTCTAGTTTCCTTCAGAAAATATCCCATGTCTGTTTGTGTCTATAAGGCAAGGTTGGTGAACTGGCTGGGTATTTAGGTTCCTCTCAATGATCATAAAATATTCTGAGTGTTTGATCACTGACCTGAGTTCAAACCCCCAGAACCAATGTAAAGTTGAGGTTTGTAGTACTGGCCTGAAGTCCCAGTGCTCCTAAGGTGAGAGGAAGGCAGAGATAGCAGTAGCCCTGGAAACTGGCAGACCAGCTTGTCTGGTGCATGCAGTGGTGAGTAACAGAGTCAAACTAGGTGGAAGGCAAGGACCCACACCTTATGCTGCCCTTTGACCTTTGCTTATGTACATGCACATCTGTGTATACATACACACACAAACACACACACACAAACACACAAATATACACACACACTTTTTAAAAATTAAAAAAGCAGGAAAAAGGAGAAACATAGTATTCTCTGAAATGTACAGTTTCTTAAACTTTTCCACTCACAATTCCTTTTCATGCAAATGTTCTTATGCAACCCTGGATATTTAGGTATCTAAATCAAACATTTACTGAAAACAAACCATAAAAAAAACTTACTTTAAGGCAGGCGTGTTGGTGCACATCTATAATCCCAGCACTCTGGGAGGCAGAGGCAGGTGTATCCCTGTGAGTTGGAGGCCAGCCTGGGCTATAAATCAAGTCCAGGACAGCCAAGGCTACACACAGAGAAGCCCTGTCTTGAAAAACAAAAAACAAAACAAAACAAAAGCCTTTACTTTACAAAAGTCTTTGATACACATGTTTAAGATGAAAGCAAATGTGGCTGCTGAGAGATAGATGGGCTTCCTTGGGCACTGTTTTAAATTTGTATTTTCAATTATTTGTGTCTGTGTCTGTGTGAATATGCATATCAGTGTGCAGGTGTCTCTGGAGGTCACAACAGAACATGAGATCTCTTGGAGCTTGAGTTACAGGAGGTTGGAAGCCTCTCCAAGTGGCTGGTGGGGGCTGAACTCTGGGCAGAAAGCCCTCTTTACCACGGAACCATTTTTCAGCCCTTGGTTTAAGATTGGACTTTTTGCATGAATACTTGATGTTTTATGACATAAGACATGCTCAACATCTTCAGAGTTGATCAATAATTTAGTTCTATAACGGTCAATTCTGAGAATGTTGCTTTGCATAAATACTTAGTACAAAAACAGGAAAATGTTTAGGCTATTTCAGAGGTTGTTAGAAAGTCTGTCTTAATCTCAAGTCCATTTTCTTTTTCTTGAGACAGGCTCTTATGTAGCACTGGCTGGCCTAGAACTTGCTAAGCAGACCAGGCTGGCCTCGAACTCCCAGAGATTCACCCACCTCCACCTCCCAAGTACTAGGATTAAAGGTGTGCACCACCATGCCTGGTTCAACATTTTTTTTAGAAAATGAAATTCAAGTCAAGAACTCAATCAGCAAGTCCTAAAGCTAACACAAAAATACAAGAAGATGCAAACATACATTTATTTGATATTTATATGCCAAAGAATGATAAGAAAATGCTGAAATTCTTTTATCTATTATGTCTCTGTAAGAGCAGGAACCTTTGTATACATACTGTAAATTGCTGTACTGCATAATATATGGCAGTCTGGAATCTGAGCCAGGTGTGTCAGCCAGTGTCCATAGTTGCTGTGTGCCTGTAGTATGTTCAGAACCAAGGCTACAGGGAAGTCAGGAGGTACAAGGCAGCTGCCACAAGTTCCTTGGAGTCATTAAGTGTTTTTATGTTTATCTTTTCAGATTCAGAAACATTTTACTGTCGCCAAGTTTTCTGTGGCCCCTAAATTCAGTTCCAGGACACCACAGGGGTCATGCCTCACAGCTTTATAAAAGCAGTAACAAATAGCATTTGTGGGCTTTAAAAAAATACTTAAAGTTGGGAGGGGAGAAGCGGGGGGGGGGGGGTGGGGAGGTTGCAGTGAGAGGAGTCAGGGGAGGGAGTAAGGGGCAGAGTCGAAAACACATTCTATTCATGTATGAAATTCTCAAGCAATAGAGATTTTTAAAAAGAAGCTGAGCTGTAGGGAGGAATGGCAGTCACTGGATGTCTAGAGCTTGCTCTGTGGGACTGACATTATTTGCTGTCAACCATGCACTCTCTCCCTTCCTCCTTCCTCCAGTCCTATTCTTGCACTCACGCTCTCTGTCCCCTTGAAGGACAAAACAGAATCTGATCCCAAACTCCAAGCCACAGGCTTCCCGCAGAGTGAGTACCCAGGATCACAGAACTCGGCTGCAGAAAGATATAAGAAAGGTTATTTCTCATGGCTTAGCTTAAGGATACAGTGAAACCTCAGATCAGAAGTGAATATGAGTAAAAGTGCTTAGCAGAACGAAAAGAGAAAAACTCTCCGATTAAAAGTTCGGTCTCAGATCCAAAACACTCTGTCTCACAGCAATCTGCCTGTGGATATGACGATACTAAAAGAGCTCTTTCTCAAGCCCGTCACCAGGAGAACATAATGCAAAAGTGAATATCTAATGCTGGACTCAGCCCATGAGGTGGAAGCGGACTGAGTGGGCTGAGGCCAACCTTAGGCGTTCACGGCCACTGTGTAAGACCTTGCCCCAGCATTCTGAGCAGACTCCACGGACCTGACTCAGGTAATGGGATGCCAAGACATAAAACTCGAATGTGATGGATTGTCTCAGAGTCAAAGCCAACTTTACCCGGGTGTGCTGTGGGTCTTGCAACATGAATGGATTTATGCTATAGAGTTTGACAGCTGTGGCGCCAGAAGATAAACAGAATTACAAGACCATTCATGAAAGCTGATCTTGCTGGCGAAACAGGAGAACGCATGGCTGGCCAAGTTCTTTCAAGATCAGGCAGGTACCGACAACGGCTTTGTGTCGGATGCTCCAAGATGCCTCTCTGCCAGCGGCAGTCAGCCCCATTGAGAGTGGCAGCTCACAGCAGCCGACTCTACGGCATGCCTGTCAGGCATGCTTATCAGAAGGTGGTTGGTTCATCAGCAAAATGTCCACGCTCTGATGACAAGATGCCTGCAAGGAAACTGAAGCCCTACTATGTGTTCTCAACTAAAGAGAGTCAAGAGATGCCCTTGAAGCCTTTTCAGAACTATGTCAGCTAAGAAATTTGCTCAAGAACGACTCATTCAAGGTTGGCACGGATTAGCAAGGAAGGCTATTCTGAGGCAACTTGAAATAGATTTAAATTACATTTTAAAATCCATAATGGAATATTTGTGTATTTGAAGCTTAAGGAAAGAAATCTTTTTTTTTTTTTTTTTGGAACAACCTCTGTTTGTCTTGAATTTTCTGGAGCACAGGGTCATTAATCACACATTTTCACAGGAGTCATTTTGGCTGTTTTCTATTTGTGATTCCAATCTGTAACGTGAGCTGATACACATGTTGACATTGTGACTGTGTTTTAAAGAAAAACTTAAAAGAAAATTTAGAAAGAAGAATCTTTAAAGCCATTATCTTAACTCACTTTGCTTATATGGACATAGGAAGGCTCCAGTCTCTGAAAATGTGGACTCCTAGGCTTTCTTAGCTGTGAGACAGCTTACTGCATTCTCAGAGTAGCTAACAATGCCAAGGTCAGGCAGTCAGAACTACCTTTTCTGGGAATCCCAGAGGTCAGCTAACTGGCCCATGACCTGACTTTCCTGCGGGGGGAAATCACAACCTCTCGAGGCCACAGCTTCTTTGGCAAGCCTGCACTAGGCCTCCCCTTCAACAGCCCTTGACTCTTCTAGGATGCTATGGTAGCCTTTGTTCACTTCATAAGAAGCTAACTAGGGCAGTCAAAAAAGCCGATGATTGGGAGCCAGGATTAATGCTCACGGTTGAGTCCTTATTAGTTGACTGTGCAACCGTGAGCATGTCAGTTCTTGACTTGGTCTCAGCATGCTGCTCATCATTTAGAAGGCTACATGACTCCTGATGACTTCCCGAGTCCAGTGTTTAGATATGCTTGCGGGCTGTAATCCACTTCCTCTTCCAGTCATTTTCTCTGCTGTAGAACTGACAGACTCACAGAGGGAGCAACAAAGGCCACTGGGCATTGCTATATGTGCCGACGACGCTGGACATCCAGAGGTCGGTACAGACTTTTGCATCGTCACAAGGGAGAACCAGGTTTGCTCAGCCTTTTCCAGGCCAGGCTTCTGCGTGGAGATGACTTCTCCTTCTCATTCCTTGTGATGTCCATTCTAATTTGAGCCCACCTGGATAAAAATGATAAGGCCAAGTTCACCACGGGATTTTAGCCAACCCTTTCCCAAGAGTGACTCATATTTTGATGTAGACATATAGGACAGTACAAGGAATCTGACATTTAAATCCATTCTTTGGGGCTTACAAGTGAGTTAGGCTGATAGTGCAGACAGCCACACATTGATTCAATTTATCTTTGCAGCTTATTTTTGTTGTTTTTATTTTCGAAATAATAATCTAATCACATCATTTCCCATTTCCCCTTCCTCCCTTCAAGCCCTAAATTATAAATCACCAAGTCTGTCTTTTATAGGATTTTTAAATTCCATAACAATGGCGGTGAAAAATAGGAGAAATGGAGTAGATCTTCCCAGAACTCAAACAAGTATGAAGGTAACCTACCAGTAATTTTCAGCCTCTGAAGGTGAAGACAGAGAAATTCCCAGAGCAGGTTGGCTAGCAAGACTGGGCATTTCACTGAACTTTGAATTTGGTGAAAAGATCCTGCCTCAAAAGAATAAGATAAAGAGTGTGTGAGAAGGATTTGCAACATCAACAACACAGCCTCTACACTACGCCATGCACACACACACACACACACACACACACACACACACACACACACACACACACACACACACAGAGAATGAGAGGTTGGCCTATTAGCCGTCGGTTTCAGGTGACCGTGCATCTTGTTTTGTTTTTGTTTTTTCCCCCTGTGCCTTTCATGTCAGGGGTCAGCAGTTTTGTTTACTGGCTGCAGCCATCTGTTACAGTTTGGCCAGTGTGTTGCAGCAGGGTGTGGCTGGTTCATCATCGTCTTGCACAATTGCCAGCAAAGAGAGAGGCGGTAGAGGACTTTTGCTGCCTTTCTGTCAGCAATCCTTTCTGTCAGACCCATTTTAAGTGCTGTTTCAGAACACTCACGTTCTTCCAGGAATCCACAAGCTTCATTAGTAGGTGAGATAAGAGAAAGTGGCACTTTATCCAGATAAACGTCCTCAGTCCTCGCTGCACCCGCTGGTTCTGTCGGACAGCTCAAAACATGCTCTGCAGGGCAAAGGCGTGACCAGTCCCGTGTACAGGACAACACTCATGGTATGACCGCTTGAGTTTTAGGCTAATGACTCCGTTTATATCATATCATGTAATCTGCTATACTGTGAAAACCTCAGACTAGGAAACTGAGGCTTAAAGAAGAAAAAATGTGCTGATGTCAGACAGGCTAGGAGCTGGGGAAAGTCAGGGCTTCATTAAATAATTTTTTAATTTTTGCCCTGGGATTTAGAAAGTTTAGAAAAATGCATCTACACGTATACAAATATTTACCTACTAAAATACACCTACATGTATTCTCAGAGACTCCGATTTAATTGGTAGCTTGGTGTTGAGCCCTGGTGTTGGCATTTTAAGAAAAGGGTTTTGCCTGTTTCTAAAGTATAATGCGGATAAGAATCGTTAGTTTTACTCCAAAGACAATAGGTACTACCCAAATCATAGCGGGTTTTTACCCATGAGGCACTGCGAGTGCTTCCCAAACCACCGGTTGGAAACCGGAAGTGTCTGGGCAGGTTTGTGCCCTCAGGAAATTTTGAATGGCTTCCTTTATTCCTTTCTGCGTCTAAGCATTTCCACATTCCTGTGGCCCGTGTTGCTCAGGGAGGATGGGTTATTTCTGCAAATTCTAGGGGAAGAGGAGGGTCTGTAGACATCTTCCTGAACCCTGCCTGCTCTGAAATGCGCTCAGAGATGTTGGAGGAGATTTTAGCTGGCTGCTGCCCTCCTCTCTTCCACCCGTGCTTAGGGATTTTTCTTGTGGCTAGCTCGAACTTTGGTCGAATTTCTGTAGCCCCTTTGGTGATGATAGGAAATAGCATGTGGCCCTTAGAGATCAGAGCTGCGGCCCATGCCCTGGGAGTCACTGGACACCATGGCATGCCTCTAGAAACAGGCTGATTCATTGCCACAGTCAATGTGACAACCACCTTGTCATGACAAACACCATAAAGCACAGTTCCACTGGTAACCACTCTTTGGTACTGCCTCCAAATGTGCAGAGGATGGCCCACACTGCTTATCCCCAGCTTTTGATATTTCTAAGCGCACTTTCTTCCCACAGTTAAAAGAAGGATTTTGAAAAATGAATGCTTTCATCTAGAAGGCAATATTCCTGAATCTTCAGAAGATTATTAAATAAAACACTCTTGGGGGTCAGAGGTAATTTCCAACTGCCGTGGCTGGGAAATATGGAAGCTATCTTAGGGCTGAAAAATTTTATACAGTGCTTTACTTTAAAAATTGATATGAGAATATATAAGACATTATTAAGATTTGTCCCTGGAGAGTAAAATGGGAAAATGTGGAAGATATTTTCACTATATATCTTCCTATATAACTAATAATAGTGACAACTAATATTTATTTGAACTTGACTATATCCCTTAACTACATTTATCATTTACCATTCGCAGTAACCATAAGCACTACCATGCCAACTGGCCATTTACTTGTAATGAAGATTGGCTTGTGCAGTGTAGTTTATTAGCTATCATGATAAACTATTCTACGGTAGGATAACTACAGAGGCAAGAAAACAAAGGGATCCCACGCTCTGATAGTTACGCATTTTAGCTCTATCCTCTTCAGTGTGATGGGCTATCCTTATGCAATCTCTCCTCATGGCTTGGGAAGCTGCTGTGTGGCATGTAGAGGCGGCAGCATCCAGTCTTCTCCCCAGTGTGTGTGTGTGTGTGTGTGTGTGTGTGTGTGTGGTTTGTTGTTGTTGTTAGAAATCTTCCAGCCCTGACCCCTGCTCCTCATCACAGTCCACACAATTGTTTCAAATGCTACATCTCACACAGCCGTCATAAGAAGAAAGAACCCTCCAGGGTTGGCTTCCAGGTTCTTGTGAAACATCTAGAGAAAGCCAGCTGAGAGATGGGGGGTGGGGGGTGGTGGGGAGGCTAGGATTATGAGAACAATTCTAAGTCAAGAGAAAACACTTCCCAGGCCCCGTTCAGTTAGGGGAATCCATTGGAAGTACGTATAAGGAGTTTGTAGTAACAGGCATCAAAACTGCTCAGGGCTTCCTTGAGGAGCAATTAATCTGTCCCTTTAGCTGAGCTGTCAGGATCAGAGCCCTAAGAAAACGAGGGACGAAAGCGTTGGGTGGCCATCGGCTGCACTGTTGCCACCTGTGCTTGCAGGTGAGGACACAGGTGAGGTGGAGGTGCAGGAAGCTGCTCAAAGCCATGCAGGTAACTGGGGGCAGAGCTGGGTTCTAATAATGTTTGCTCACCTCAAGGCCTAGGCTTTCACTCACGATAAACACACCCTGCTACACAATGAGTACTGTCAATCTCCCCACCCCCACCCCCAGCCCCCTCAACATCCGATTTTTTCCTAATTAATGAAATAAAAGAAGATTGGTTGTTCTATCTCTGTGATACTGTTTAGAGGGTTCAGTTGGTTCTGACCACAGCTCCTTGGCTCTGAGGGCTTGGGGGACGCCATTTAACCCCCACGGACTTCATTACCTGACCACTAAGATGGAAGAGCTCAACCAAATGAGCTCTCAGACCCTGCCCTACCCTAAAATCCTATTAGCATGTGGCCCACATATGAAACACAATTAGCGAAGCCCCCCAAAATACAAACCCTGATGTTCTCCACAGAAAGTCAGTTGAGTATTTTATAAACAAATGTTGTTCTATTTGTAAAATGAGTTGGTGTGTTTGCCACTGGCACAGATGGTCACATGCAACCTGCACCGCTGGTTGGCTTGCCTGTCCTCTCTCCTCTGGTACTATCTGTTCCAAGGACTCATCTTTTCCCAGCTGAATGAGCCAGGAAGCCATCTGCCACTGGCGGTGAGATGACAGCTGTGTCTCGAAGCTTCCAGAGACCTTGTTTCTTCATCCCCTGAGGAACGACAACCCAAATGACCAGATGAAAGAGCGTCTGCCTAGGAAATCAGCGCATCCTGCTTGCCCGTCTGCTTTCTCCAGGAGAGATCAACTTCTCAAACTGCTTCCGGGGACAACCCCCACCCCATCCCACCTTCCTGTGAAAGGTCACAGGCAGGAGAAGACAAGGGGGCAATGGGTGAGCTGGCTGGGTGTGCTTTATTTTCTTCTTATTTCTAGAATCCCAGGGAGAGATTTAGACAAGAAGATAGAAAGTCTCCCCCCGCCCTTTTTTTTTCTTTCCAGAGCTAAGTGAGAATTTGAAATCAAAATATGAGGCAATGCTGACACTTGCTGAAGAACTTGTGTGTTAAAATATTTACAAACATTAGGATAGACAAACGTTCTCCAACCTCTCACAGTGAGTCTTAAGAAAGTTGAAACATGTTAATTCACAGCAACAAGGGAGGCTTCACTCAGCTAGGTACCAAAAGCCAGTCATAAAATTAGCAGCTAATAGAAGATAATGAGGTGACATATAGAAAATTCCTTGTATTTCCCTGTTCCTTTACCCGTGAGAGAGGAATCAGGCACATATCCTAAGAGGGACAGAAGAAAACGATCCATGTTTGCTCCCTCTGCCAGCTATTGCCATCTGAGAGATGATGGTTGTGCATGAGAAGAGCATTTTAAAGAACATATAATAAAAGCATCAGCAGCCAATAAAATTAGTCCTGAAAAGTCAACGTGAGGAGTCGGCTTCTCTGACAGGAAAGGGCTGGGCTCCTTGCAAGACTCCGGTGACATCGGCTAGGAGCTGGGGGTGAGCCGCCCAGCTCCCATGGGATTCCTTCATATTAAGAAGCACTTCCATCTGAATCATTTCACGAGCTGTTATTCCAGGAAATCAAAGCAGGCATTCTTTTGGGTGAAATCATCAAAGTGGTTGCTTCGATTTGCATTTTTTTCTTTCTAATACAAAGTAAAGACAAAAACAATTCTTTAGGTAATATAAGAAATATATAAGAAATAAAATATGTATCACATTTTCATCATATTGTACAATCTGTCCAGACGTAGGATCATGACATTTCAAAGGCCGTGTCCTATGACACATGCAAAGCCCCCCTTTACTCCGACAGAAGCAGTCCTTCTAAGACTCTGAGGAGGCAGCTGCCTGCCGGAAAGCCCCTTAGGACTGCAGAAATGCAGGCGCTCATACCTCTTACTGTGGCAAGGAAGACAGTATGGCTGCCTCTTGCCTCTGCTGCTCTCGTACAGCCGAGAAGGACCTAACTTTGGCAGCCATAGGTCACCCAGGCTTTGTCTCAGCTCCTCTCAGAATAGCCTCTTACCGGGAGACTCGTAACAAATGTGGGTGACAAGGAAGTAAAGCCAACATCAGTGGATGCCTTAAAGAAAGATGCTTTAACAAAGATGCTAAACTTAGGGTTTTCTCATTGAACTTTGGGCTCACGTGTCCACCCTCTCCAGTCAGCAGCTGTGCCTGTGCCACTGGGCCAAGCAGCATCAGCTGTAGATATGTCTCTGGCTAAAGGGGCCCCGGAGTGACTCAGCTTTCTAAACCCAGAGGCAACCTTTGCTCTTCCCTCCTGTCCCTGCTAGACCAGGAGGAACCTTCTGCATGGGACAAAGCTCTGAAGTCAGCAACATATTGGTTGATACTTTTATGAACAGTTATCAATCAGATTGCTGTCAAAATTATAATTGCGATGTAGCTCACTGCCTTATAGATCACCCAGTCTCTCCCAGTTTGTGGTTGTCCCTTCGGGGTTAATAAATGGGCTGATAATTTCAGTGTAGAGATCTCATCTCTATTGCCAAGGAAACAGCTTTCTTCCCTCCCACTAATGGTTTTGGTATAAGGAAGCTTGATTTTCTTTCTTTCTTTTTTCCTTTTCTTTTCTTTCTTTCTTTTTTCCTTTTCTTTTTCTTTTCTTTCTTTCTTTCTTTCTTTTTTTTTTTTGTTTTTGTTGTTGGTTTGGTTTGGGGTTTTTTTGTTGTTGTTTGTCTGTTTGTTTTTGAGACAGAGTTTCTCTGTGCAACCTTGGCTGTCCTGGACTCACTCTGTAGTAGACCAGGCCTCGAACTCGCTTGCCTCTGCCACCCTGAGTGCTGAGATTAAAGATGTGTGCCACCACATTGGGCTGCTTGATTTTCTTGAACCAGGAAGTTGGGAGAGAGTCTTTGGTCTGAGTTCACCTCTACTGAGATCTGCTTACTCTCTACCTAGACACTGGACAACCTGCATCGACTGCCTTTGTTTGTGCCTAATCCTGCCTGGGTTCTGAGAACGTCTACTATCATCTAGGCCTTTGCCGTGACTCTGGGTTTGAGGCACTTTGTGACTTTGGACTCCAAGCTTTGTTTCAGGATGTGTTTTCTGGCTTGGGTAACAGGAAATCCTGCCTTTTCTACATGCCACCCAAGACTTCGGGAAGTCGGTGACATTTTACTAGGCCCTTGCACTGTGCCAGATTCTCCCATGTTACAGTTTCTAATCTACTTCAGTCTTCCTCATCCAACACTAGTGTAGACACCTAGTGAAAGCTGGTTTGCCCAGAGAGCCCAAGGCCCCTGCTACCCTGGCTCACTGTGAAGAAGCGCATTGACTCATGGGAAGTGGCCTGGAGAGAGAGGTGAGTGGTGGAGACCACGCCATCATTACTTCTCTACTCACCGGACAGTAGGACACCTTCCATTTGCTATGACTTTCCAAAGTGAGGCTGGCTTGTTTGCACATACATACGTGTGTACATGTGCATACTATTACCTTGAGCAGTGTTTCTTGGACATTAGCATGGTGACAATAACCCTGAGCTCTTCATTTAAGCAAGCTAGTGGCCCCTACTCTCAGTTTCTGATTCTGTACATGTGGGGTGGATCCTAAGGATTAGTGTTTTTCCCAGCTCCTTGGGTGATGTTGAGGCTACTGCCCTGGGTCACGCTCACTTAGAATCCCCAGGTTCTGGTGTTGTGAATGCTACAGTCAAACAATGCAGAATCTGAATACGACATTGTGCTCAGAGCCATGAAGCCAGTTTTTCAATCTGTGAGCTACGGCTGGGGACTGACTGGAGGGTAAATATTAAGAAATCAGAGCTCTAGCCACTCATTTGTGTTATTGCACTGAATTTTATGATGGCTCAATCATTTCTCCATAATGCATTTATAGTTATTAATCTGACTGATCTTATAGTGACGTAACCAAGGTGTGATTTGGGGGTCACTAAAAGGACATTGCAGCTAAAGAAAACCCAGATTAGCTCTTGAGTTAGCAGCCCCTCTGGGCTCTATGTTCTCAGGAAAAGGAAGCAGAGAAAAGCAAAGACCAAGTTACCCAGAACACAGCTTAGTGTAGGAGTCATCTCTTGGATTATTTCCTTGCAAACTTGTATTGAACTTTTTTTTTTTTTAATGAACAACTTCATTTATATATCATAAAGCACACTTATTTTATAATGTGCAATTCCAAATACAATAATCAAAATCTAGCCTTAGGACATTTTATCTTTCCATTCTCTGCTCCAGGCATCCACTCATCTTTTTCTCTATTCTATACGGCGGGCTCTCTTCATACGCAGGTATGAAAACCTTTCACCCAAAAGTTTAACTAATCGAATAGGGGCAGATTTTTGTGTAGGGGAAATGGCTAAGATCAGAGTTCTTAGACCCTGTCACTCATGGATACTGGGGGACCACCGTAAGCAGAATAGTAACAGTATGTGTCCTTGTGTCTGCTGTCTTTCACCAAGCATAAGGTTCACCCACGCAGTGGCCTGCATCCGTACCCCACCAGCCTGTAGCTTGTACGGATTATCCTTCGGAGAACACACCTCCTTCTCTTCATTGGTGCTGTGACTTTTTAGTCTAGGTTCCTGTTCCTCACAGTGTTGCCTGTTTATGACTCAGTCTTATTTTTCCCTGTAGGTAAGAAAGCAGAGGCTCAAGGAAGTGGCGGCCCTTGTCTAAGGACAGAGCTAGACAGTGTCAGAGCTTCTGATGTGTCTCCTCTGCTGTGTCTCCAGCACGGAGGCACTTCTATAGGGGCAAGGGCTTAAACGGGTCCGTGTTAGGGTCTCGGGGGTCACCGCTATTTTCCCAAGTCAGAAAGTGTTTCCATGGGCGAAATCCCCGTTTTCCTTGGAACACTGGTGAGATTTGAAGTAACCCATGGATTTCCTCTGTTGCATCCAAGAACACTCAAAGGGAACGGCCCAACAGACACACATGGACTCCGCCATCTTGGATGGCCAAGCTTATCTCCGTTTGTACTCGTTGCAAGTGGCCTTGCTATGTTTTCCTCTTGGCATGCCTTGAAGAATAAAGATGATTCTGACAATGGGTAGACAGCATCTGCCTCGTCCTCTCAACCCCATAGTCAAGGGTCATGTGCATTTCACCAACCTAAGTCCCAGGCAGCTGGCACATTGTAGATGCGTTGTCTTTTTAGAATGTCACAAGGATAGGGTCAAAGTGCTATTGAGACAGGGTTCTCAGACAGAGGTACTGAGAGAAAGTCCACCACTTACAGGTTTATCCATATTATTTCCATAGGACTGTGGCCCTGGCTTGTCTACTATCTGTTAGTGGGAGCTGTCTCGCTCCCCAAAATACCCACACTCTTTGGCAGGAAATCCTCTCCATCTTCAAGCATTCAACCATGTGTTTAATCCTTCTGTGTTTCATACCATGGCTTCCTGTTTGACCATCCAGTCAGAACAAACTCTCTACCCGTAAAAGGTCATATGCCTAGGTCAAGCCCACTGGTAATAACTCCCTGTCTTGGGGGCTGGAGAGATGGCTCAGTGGTTAAGAGTGCTGCCTGCTCTTCCAGAGGTCCTGAGTTCAATTCCTAGCAACCACATGGTAGCTCACAACCATCTGTAATGTGATTTGATATCTTCTGCAGACAAAGTACTCATATACAATAAATACATAAATTAAAAAAAATAACTCCCTGTCTTAAGTTAAATGGGGTTGTAGTTGTAATTACATCTCCAAAATTCCTTCATAGCAAACACCTATTTAGTTAAATGAATGCGATGGTGTCCTTACTGGGGTCAGAACTCTGGAAAACCACCTTAGAAGTCTGCCTAAAAGGACCTCCTGTTAGGAATAAAAGAGAAGACTGTCTTTTCCCCCACTTGCTTCCTTCTTAATTGTCTCATTTTGATTGATTTTCTATTTTGTGCCTTGTAAATATTTCAACACACACTTATTTGGCTTAAACGATCACTGGTTTATTCGTCCTACTCTATCCCATGACCTACACCGTGCCTGTCATTTCCCATGTGAGGAGGCTCAAGCTCAGAGAGGTCAGGGAGATGCAGCTGGCTAGCGGGGGACTTGGTGTTCTACTATGGGCCTCCTGCCTCCCTGCCCTCCTGTGACACTACAGGGGAGGCTGCCTTCATCCTTTCTAGGCACCCAACTGCTCTGCATCTCACACTGTCTTAATTATTCCTTTCCAATACGACTCCATTTCTATAGGTTCTGTCTAATTCAAACCAGCAAGCGTTGGAGTAATGAGAGAGTTTACCACTGACTTGACTGGAGAGTGATTAGCCCCTGCCAGGGGGAGTTGGGAAGAAAGACAGGTAAATGGCAGGGAAAGGAGTGAGGGACACATGGGCAGAAAGGACAGATAGGCTAAGTAAGACTGGGTCTACCAGAATTTGTTCCTACTCTCTGGTTTAGTCAAACCGAACCCCCAGCAATTATATCTCGATGCTTCTATTAGAATCCTGTTATCAGCAGTCAATTGGTGTCACTTCTTATTCTACAGACTTCTCTGTTTGTTCTCCCCTCTATAAGGTACCTTATAGGGAAACATGCATATATAATTCTACAGTTGCAGCTTCACCATGGCCTAGGAAGAGGAACTCTGAAGTTCCACGTGGAAAGAAGTGGCCCAGATGAACAACATAGGCAAGTATTTTGGGATTATAAATGGGACGTAGCACAGATAGGAATGATGAAAGCAGATGGCTTGGGATTGGGGCTGGGAGATAATGGAAGGTAGTTTAGGGGATTAAAATCTGCCCTGCCTCAGGTAAAATGAGGCTATTCTAAAATACAACGGGTGTTTATATCTTTTTTGATTATGATAGTGAGTTAGATATAACTGCCATAATAACTATAGGCTAATTTTATAATAAGCACTATTAGGTATTTTTATATTTACTACAACATATTAGTACTCCACATTGGGCACCGATTGTAGTAAGATTAATTATTCTTTCTACATTAATGATACAATAAATTATTATGGCAGTAGTTTTCTTTAACCAGCTAGTTCCTCCAATGACTGACACAGGGAGAGAGACTATGATTTATTATTAAGCTGTAAGCACTATGCTGGGCAGATTCTGAGCTATTCCAATCTTAGTACCTTAAAACCTACATAAGAGCCAATCACTTGCCAATCGGATGATTACTGGGCATCCTTGCACCATCAGCCTGTCCTTACAGCCACCTGTGCTCACTGCCATCTTGACCTGTTGACTCTTCTCTCTCCTGCTCCCTGTCTTCCTGTTACCTCATCTCCTTCTCCTATCCTCTCCTCCTTGAACCCAGGGCTGGGCCCTTAAACTTCCCTTCTCTCTCTTCTACCCAGCCACAGGCTTCAGTATCTTTATTTAGCCAATCAGGGAGAATTTGGGAAAACATTCCTTGTCATCACATGGTCACAGGAGATAGGTCAACATTCATAACAATTCCCATGCAGAAGCTGATCTCAAAGCACTGGAATCAGCATTTAAAGACACATTTGGACCTTCCTCCAACACACACACACACACACACACACACACACACACACACACACACACATCACTGACCTATCAAATAGAAGAGGAAGTTGCCTTTATTTCAAGGTTCTTTCTAGTGGTGTGGGACTGTTGTTTCAAGTCTCCAGCTTTCGTTTCTAAGTCTACCTCCTGTCTTAAAGTGACAGTGACATTCTGTAGCACACAGTGTTTTAGGATAATGGTACAGAAGCAGTTACAGTAAATGGATTATTGTTCCGAGAAGGAGGCCGTGGTTTCCAGCTGCTCTTGGAGAGATTTGAAAGTGTTAGTCCAGTTTCATGTTTTGTTTTTCTTTTGAAAAATTCCATTAAGGGGTTGGGCTGCTTAGATAACCTTCCTGTACGCTCTGGAGGCTTTAGCGGAAGTGGCCTAGTGAAGCCACTGCCCACAGCTCATCAGCAGGCGGCACTTGAAACACCACGATGGCTGCTTCTGCTGAAATGATGAAGATTCTACTCACAGATCCCACGGGTGGGCCTGGAGGGCCCTGCGGCATGTTGCAGAACCTCGCTTCTGGACCTTGCTTCTTATAACCCCCTTGTTTTCTAAGATGTGCTTTCCTGCCAAGAAGAAAGGAGAGCTTGAGCAGAGGTGAAGGAAGGGGGCCCAAATGTACACTGGCAACCGTTCCTAGTTTTTCAAGGGACAGGAACAGCTCTCTTTGTGGCTGGCTGAGTCAGTATCTTCCAGGAGTATCTACACGCCAAGCCCCAGAACCTGTGAGTGTGTTTCCTTACATGGCACAAAGGACTTTGGCAATGTGACTAAAGAGTGCAGGTGGCCACTAGAAACTAGAAATGGCAAGAAGGTGGCTTCTCTCCCAGAGCCTCCAGATTGAATGGTGCTCCTTTAGCCCAGTGAAGTCCATTTTAGGTTCCTGGTTTCCAAACCCCTAAAAGCATAAATATGTGTTGTTTCTAAGTTTCCAAGTCCTGTGAAGGACATAGGAAGCGGATACATCGCCAGTCTTCTCCTTGACCCTCACAGTGGCGGGCCCAATGCTTTAATGGGTGTCAGGAGACATTGGGCAGCCTGGGGGAACCTCCCCCCAAAGGCTACAGTCTATAGTCTAGCTCAGGCACCTGTCTGTTTAGGTGGTGGTGGGTAACTTGTAGCCCATCACCCACTCTTCTTATCTTCAAAGTGGATAAGATAATAACTACCTTCAACTACCTTCAGGGGGGTGAGACGTAGCAAGTCAAAGAACACCAACATACGCAAGCCCTCACAAAGAGTATGGGGACATCTGGGGTCAGGCAGGTAGAGGTGTCCTAGATTTGATTCGAGATGGGTTGGTGTCTCCTAGGTAAGGCGCGGGGGGACACAAGCCATGGGCAGAAAGCCAGGTTTGTGGTCTATGAGCAGAGCGAGCTACCTTCACCGTACAGGACCGTGTTGGCAGTCCCCATGCTGGGACTGGGGCAAACCCATCTAGGTCCTCGCCACACTGTGTGCATATCAGGCTTTCCCAGCTGCAGGTGCTTCGAGCATCATGAAGCCAGGAGGGAAGATGTGAAAGGTTCCGTGTCGTTTCACCACACAGCTCTGGTGTGGGTGGGCACAAAGCCATGGGCCAGGCAGGGCGCCAGCTGCCTGCACTGCCACAGGTTCCCTCTTCTCAGGGAAGGTGGGAATATTTGTGGGAGGAAGAAGAACACTCTATGCTCCTAGCCTTGGGCCCTCAAGTATAACAAGTTCTGTTAGCTATACATATCCAGAGGGAAGTTGCTGGTTACAAACAAACAAACAAACAAACAAACAGGCTTGTCACCGTAGACCATACTTTGTGGAACAAAGCAAAAGAAGGAAAGAGCTGCCTGAAAACAAGTTTCATGTCCAGGAACATGTTACCTGTCAGAAAAACCAGTGCCATATAAGGAATTCCTCTAGCCAGCCCGCCAGCCAGCCAGCCAGGCAGGCATGCAGGCGCCGACACACCTTTTTTTCTGTCCTGTGACTCATCTCCAGGAGAGCGTTCTAGGTTCCACCTAGCCTCCAGCTTTCCGGAAGAGGAATGGCCATGCCCCCATGAGACCTCCCTAACCCTCCAGGCCCAATCTTGAGAATTCCTCCCAAGGTCAACACAAACTTCCACTCCAAAACTGCAGCTTCCAAGACATGGCTCCCCTGCAGATGACAGCCAAAATTTCCTAGCTAGGTAGGAACAGGTCAAAGGCTAAATGTTGCTGTGCTCTTGTGCTGCGGCGTGCTTTGGACTTTTTAAACATCAGTGCCATTTTGGCAATGACAATTCACACTGATCAGGGTGAATAATTATTGCCCATCAAGGAGGTGGCTGGAAGATTAGAATGTATGTACATATGTGTATTATACACGCATGTATGTATGTATATGCATGTATGTATATACTAATGGGTATGCATGCATTTGTGTGTGTGTGTGTGTGTGTGTGTGTGTGTGTGTGTGTGTGTGTGTGTGTGTGTTAGAGAAAGGACTTGGGAGGGAGCAGAGTGGATGATGGGGAAGCCATGCCTTTAGCACAGCCAGAGACTGCCAGGTCCTATGCCAAAGCTCTTCCTTTCTTCCAGTTCTTGCCATGAGCTTGAGAAGTGGCTAACCTTCTGTCCTCGATAGCTTTAGGCTGTTTTCTATTGTCATTAGTCATAAACTGCCTATATTTTAGGAATGCAAAAAGAGCAGGTATAGATTCTAGACTTCCCAAAATTTCAGAGGACAAAAAGGAAGCCTAGGAACCATGTGATGTGGCTGATGGGTTTTCATCAGGCCTCCTTGATGAGGCTTCAGAGAGGTTGAGTGATCTGTCTGTGTTGGCACTTGCGCAATAGGGCTTTCAATTGGACTGTCCAACATATAGCTATGGCTGCTGCTCCGTGGCAACTCTTGCCCAGGATGTACAAGGCCCTAGGTTCACTCTCGCCAGCGCCCCCACTCCCCCCTAGTCCCCCCCCCCACTACCCGCCCACACACACTCCAAGCATATATGTTAAAGAGAAGCCCTTATCCACTGTTGGTATGGCTATTATGGAAATCAGGGTTGAGATTCCTCAACAAATAGATTGACTACATGATCCAACTATACTAGCCCGGGGCCTGTAACTGAAGAAATCTAAGTCTGCACACAGAGCATCACATGTAGTCTGTGTTGACTACTGCACCATATTCATAATGACCATGACATGGAGCCAGCCTGGGTGCCCGACAACAGGTGAAGGTTTAAATGGAACCCTGTGACATGTATGTAATGGGAAGTTATCAGTTATAAAGAAGAGTTAAGCTGTGCCACTCACAGGGTAGAGTTTTAGAACACCATGCTCAGGGAAATAAGCTAGGGCCTGATGAACAACATGCTTCTACTCACATGGAGGAGCCGGGTTTGAATTGGGGGGTGGGGTGAGAACAGAGAGGGGGTTGTAAAGTGGGGTTAGAGGTCTAAAGAGAAGGGGAAATGGCATAAGAAAGGGTAAATATATAGATGGGGGAGCAGGAGGGGGAGCAGGAGGGGTATTGTTTGGGAGGAGAGAGAATAGTCTATAACATGAGTCAGTCATGTGTAATGTGAACTTAAACTGTCCTTTCAGGACTCGGCAAGTTCTCTCCAGACTCCCATGGGGACAGGTATCCTTTAAAGTCTTTTTTGAAGACTCTAACCTCTCTCTGCTCCACCCATCTCTCTCTCTGTGTGTGTGTGTGTGTGTGTGTGTGTGTGTGTGTGTGTATGTGCGCGCGCGCTTATGCACTGAAGAAGCAATGATTGTTAAAAGTATCATAAAATTAAAATCTAGTGCAAAAGAGATACAAACATGAAAACAACTAAAATTCACTCAAAGAAAAGTGAGGTTTAAGCTGGGCCTGGCATTTCGGGTATGGAAGCGGCCTCTTTCACTGAGATCCGGGACAAACGTTTTATTGTAAAAGAACTCTTGGAGGGACCCTTGGGATAGTCTAGCAGACAAAGATGAAAGAGGCCATTTCACATGAGGACAAGAGCAGAAGCCACAGATTCAGAGAGGGGGGGAGTGGCAAGAAAAGAAAGAGTAACAGGGGGGTCACAGGATAGACTGGACCATGGAGGCTCCAGATGGAGTGCCAACCAGTAAGGCAGCCTGGACCCGACTGCCAGGCTAAGAAATTAGGACTTAACTTGGACAGAAATAGGGGATCACTGCAAGTGGCTGAGTACAATGAACCCATATAGTATCTAGTGACAGAAAGATGGGCTGTAGTGAGAGGGAACAGAAGCCAGGAAATCAAACTAGTGCCTATTATGAATTCCAGAGAGGAGAGGGCAAGCCGCTGTACAGTCTGCCTGATGGCATGAGGAGAGGGGACTAGCAGCTAAATCATCACTGAGATTCTAAGCCCCATTGCAAATGGGGGCATGATCAAGAGAACTAAAGATAACAGGAGAAAAAAAAAACTGGCTGAGGGGACATCTGTCTGTACTGATGCAACTGTTCAGCAAGTGCATGGAACGGAAGTTGGTCCCGGGGTGTGGGCTCTCAGGAGTAGCAGGATAGAAATGCAGTTCTTGGCGTTGAGGAGGAGGCTGGGAAGTGCTCAGAGGTTTGAGAGAAGAGGCAGGAGCAAGGAGAACTCTTGAGAAATGGTACAGGATGCTGATGAAGAGAAAGAGGCTTAGGGGAAGAGTGGAGAGCACAGCCCATGCGGGGAGGCTTTAAAAGGGCTAAATAGTCAATTAAGGCCGTGCCTGTAGCACCTGTGGCTGACGATGCCCAGGTGAGCAGGACAGATATGTTCTTTACCTTTATGAAGCTTCATGGCCAATGGAAAAGGCAAGAGTTAAAACACACACACACACACACACACACACACACACACACACACGAAAAACAAACAAACAAACAAACAAACAAACAAAAAACCAACCCTAATGATAAATAAAGATAAAACATGGGGCTTGGATTTCAGCTCAAACAAAACAACAAAAACCACCACAGTAAATATACAAAAGAAATAAGCACACTGGCTGCTGAGAGACAAAATCTAAAGCTCTGGGCACATTCTTTTAAAGAGGTAGCCAGAGTAGACTCTTTTCTCCATTTGTTTTTTGCTTTTTTTTAGGTGAAACGTGGAGGTAAGGAGGGCCTAGCCAGGTCAGAGGGGTGAAAGAATCTCCCAGGGGAGGGAAGAGCAGGCGAAGGTGCGACACAACAAAACTTGTCACATTGGAGATAGTGGCAGATGGTGAAGGTGATGTGGGCATGGAAGCTGGAGAAGAACAGGCCCTGAGGTGTATATAACCCGGAGAGGTCAGAGTGTAGGCTTGCAGCGATGAGCTCTGTAGTGAGCAAAGTGTCTCAGTGTGAAACTGAGACAGAGAAGCAGACTTATGGAGGTGAGGGAGAAGCTGCCGCTGGCCTCACACATGGCAGCCAGGCGGTAGTCTTCAAGGAAGTAGAGGCGAGATATGGTGACTGAAATCAGGATGCAGTGTCAAGGGATGAAAAAATTTTTGTGCCAGGTGGTGGTAGTGCACGCCTTTAATCCCAGTGCTTGGGAGGCAGAGGCAGGCGGATATCTGTGAGTTCGGGGCCAGCCTGGTCTACAAAGTGAGTGCAGGACAGCCAAGGCTACACAGAGAAACCCTGTCTCGAGAAACAAACAAATTGCAAAATCTCTTCATGGAGGTTTGGTGGTAAAACAGCAAGGAAACAGATGTTTTTGGGGATCCCATCCCAGACCCACCTCCCCTTGAATGCTTCTGCTTTGTACTGGTAGTCACAAACCAACACAGGTCTACATGACTATAGCAGAAGACAGAAAGGGGGAAAAAAACCTGGCACTTCCGGCTTCTACCCAGATTGCTGCCTGAAGTCTCCTGACAAGTCCCCCAAAAGCCAGCATTCCTGCATGGTGAAAAGTCTAGGGCAAAGCCACTGACAGGGTTGGCACATTCCTGGTGGCAGGGCTGGACTTAGCTGGTGGTAAAGCCTATGTGGAAAAGCCCAGGGCTGGGGAAGGGAGCTCACCGTGCTGTTGTCCTGACTGTCACTTCTCACAGCGTACTTGATGCATGGGTGTTGACAATCCCAGTGTGATTTTAATTGTACTAGACAGTGTTTCATAACACCTCCCGTCAACCAGTCCTTTGGAAAAGGCCATGAAGTTTTAATAGCTGGCTGCCTCGAGAAAGAGAGCACTCAGCTTTTAAATCCAAGCTGAAGGAGGCTGAATGAGATCCCGGTTATAATTACAGGGGTTGAGAAGTGCTGGAGAGTTCTATAAATGCCAGATAAAAAAGAAATGCATTTGTGTGCTGAGCTTGCTGCAGAAGTGCCGATTCAACCTTCTGCTCACTGCTCCTGGTTTCTAGCCTCCTAGAAGGGTAGGAGTTCGGTTTCTGGTTTCCTCTGCCTCAGCCAAAATCCACCCAACCGTGCCTGTCAAGAGGCTGGGGCTTAGGTAGTCTGTTCCTTGAGCAGAAATCCACGGAGAAACTCTGGGAAGGGCACTGGAGGCCCAGCACCTGTGCACCCCCACTGGACTGGAGTTCGTTTCTCAAGCTCCCTGACCAGTTGTGGTCTGGCCCAAGTGCTTAACACAATGCTTGTGCCTGGCCCATGCCTGGCCCAGATACACCAGGACCATCATTTAAAGGGCCCAGGGTTCCAGAAAAGAGAGGGGAAAAAATCCCTGTGGTAGGCTAAATACTGCTCCAATCCCCACCCACCAAAAAAAAAAAAAAAAAAATAGAGAATGTGCATCCCCTAATCCCTGGAGCCTGGAAATTATGTAGATAAAGGGGCTTTGTGGGTGTCCTTATGTTAAGGTGGTGGAGGCGAGGTTGGCCTGGATTTGCAGAGAAATGTGATCTCAAGGCTCCTTGTAAGAGGAAGAGTCAGAGGAGAGAAGCCAGTGTTTATTGGAAGCAGATGGAAGTGACGCCCTTCTGAAAATGGAGGCAGGGTCTGTAAGCCAGGGAACCAGGTGGGCTCTCTCTGCAAAGGGCAAGAAAACTGATTCCCCCACCCCCACCCTCTAGAATGAACACAGCATGGAGGGTGCTTTGACTTTGCCCCCGTTGAAGCTGAGATTGGAGTTTTGGCCTTCAGCACTGTAAGGGGAAAATGGTGTGCTGTTTAAAACCAGAAGGTGTACGGTAACTGGCTACAGAAGAACTGGGGAAATTGCGCAGGCTCCACGGGTGTTTCTAAATGACCATCAGAGGAAAACCGAATGGTCCAGAGCCTTGCCACTCAAAGCACCGTGTGTAGCATCGGCAGTGGCCCCACTTAACAGTGATTTCATTAGAAATTTAGAGGCTTGGCTTCATCCCAGGTGAGGTGGATCAAAATTTTTATTTAATAATATTCTTAGTCAGCCCTCTGAGGGGCACACATTTAATTCCAGCACTTGGGAGGCAGAGGCAGATGAATCTCTATGAGTTTGAGGCCAGCCTGGTCTATAGAGTGAGTTCCAGGACTGTTACACAAAGAACCTCAGTCTCGAAAAACCAAAATAAAATAAAATAAAAATAAAAATTTATTTCTTAAAATCGTGGGTGTGTGTGCACACTTGCACCATCATGCCACTGCACAGGCACATCCCCTATGCCAGTCTCACCTTCTGTCTTGTTCAAGACAGGGTCCTATGTTGTTTGGAAACTGTGTACATCAGGCTCATTGGCCAGAGGGAGCCTAGGATTCTCTTGTCTCCACCTGCTATCTTACTGCATGAATACTAGGATTATAACCATGAGCTGCAGCCTAAGTTAGGGGTTCTACTGCTGTGATGAAACCATGACCAAAAGAAAGGTGGGGAGGAAAGGGCTTATTTGGCTTACATGTCCACATCCTAGTCCATTACTGAAGGAAGCCAGGACAGGAACCCAAACAAGGCAGGAACCTGGAGGCAGGAACCTGGAGGCAGGAGCTGATGCAGAGGCCATGGAGGGGTGCTGCTTACTGGCTTGCTCCCCATGGCTTGCTCATCTTGCTTTCTTGTAGAACACAGGGCCACCAGCCCAGGCATGGCCCCACCCACACTGGGCTGGGTCCTTCCCCATCAATCACTAATTAAGAAAACTCGGTACACACTTGCCCAAAGGCCAATCTTATGGAGACATCTTCTCAGCTGAGGCTCCCTCCCTTCTGATGACTCTAGCTTGTGTCGAGTTGACATAAAACTAGCCAGTTCAGCTACCGTGCCCAGTTTTATGTGGGATTCAGACTCAGTTTCTCATGCTGGCTTGGCAAGTACCTTTACCCACTGAGCCATTTCCCCAGACCAAAATCTGTGTTTTAAACAAGATTCTTGAATTGAATGCACAATGTAGTTTTCTCAGGGCAATTTGAAAGAGTTCAGGTTCCCAGGCCAAGGCCAGCTGCTGTTAGGAGCATCCCTCAAGCTTTCCTATGAAGCTAGGGTAAGAACTAGTCATTTAGCATAAAGCGTTTTTCAGACTGGATCACCAAGGGAGTCTGTTCAGCATAGACTGTTGCAGAGTGCTAAAATGTATTGTAGGGCTGGGGCCTGGGACAATGATCCACTGGTAGCAAGCGTCCAAGGAAGCCTGTTTCAGATTGGTGTGGTAGCTGCCTGTGAACCTGCTCCATCTACCTGCTGTGATACACCTTTTACTCTCTCTACAGTTGGCCCCACCCATCACTTGCATACCTTCCGTGTATGTGTGTGTGTGTGTGTGTGTGTGCATGCTCTTTACCTTCCATAAACAGAAAAACAACACAGCTAGATAGCATTGAGAAAGTGGGGCCTGGTGGTGCACGCCTTTAACCCCAGCACTAGGGAGGCAGAGGCAGTCGAATCTCTGTGAGTTGGAGGCCAGCCAGGTCTACAAAGTAAGTCCAGGACAGCCAAGGTTACACAGAGAAACCCTGTCTTGAAAAAACAGAACAAAACAAAACAGAAGGAAAGAAAAAAGTGCTCTTGGAGAAGCAGCATTCATCATTCTTTTTTTTTTTTTTTTAACCTCTTAAAATTCTGGACCTACCCAAGTGTAAGTGGCTCATTCCTGTGACCCCATCACTTGGAAGGCTGGGGCAGGAGGCCTGCTTCCAGTTTGAGGCTAGCCTGCGTTGCATAGTGGGACACTGGCTTAGCTACTCTTCTATTGCTGTGAAGAAACACTATGATGAAGGCAACTCTCATAAAGGGAGGCTTGCTCACAGTTCCAGAGGGCTGGCAGGAAGGAGACCAGCATGGCCCTGGCGCAGTAGCTGAAACCTTTATAGTCTCATCTACAGGCAGCATGCAGTGAGAGAAACACTGGGCCTGGCATGGACTTTTGAATCCTCAAAGCCCCCGCCCCTTCCTCCCACCGCAACACACTTCCTCTAATAAGGACACACCCCCTAATTCTTCCCAGACAGTACATCAACCGGGGACCAAGCCCGCAAATATAGGAGCCTGTGGGGCCCACTCTCATTCCAACCACCACAGACACTGTCACCAGAACAGTGGCAACAGCAACAAATGTACTTGGCTAGTTTTCACACTGCCTTAAGTATTGTAAGCAAGGCCTGGCAATAGGTTTCCTGGTGGCTGAAGACCAACCCTAGTGACGAACTTGGGCCAGGAAGCAGCTAGAGGCTGAGCCACACACAGATCCACCACACTCATCTCTGCCTTGCTACCTGGTACCCAAGTACCTCATTTCAAGAACCCGATGGTCAGTGCCCCCGGGGCAGCGGAATGTGCAGACTACCAGTGCCTCCCAGGGTCCTGTTCTCTATAGACCTCCCTGCCCCATTGTTATTGTTACTTGTAACACAAGCCCTGGAAACAGTGCCTCTATCCAAAGGGCCCAGCTAACCAGGAAGGTTTCAAGGATGATGGGGAAAAATAATCTCTCAAGTGGTATTTGTCCCGAACCCAAACTATTCTTATCCAGTGTTCGACTAGCACGTCTGCTCACTATAGTTCACATGCTTTTGTTTGTTTGTTTGTTTTTGTAATCATATCTTGTTGAGCCCTGATTCCGCTACTACTTGCTGGGCTGAGGCTATTTCTCCACTTATTAAGTCAGAGTAGTTGTGCTAACGCCAAAGGCTGACGTAAAGACTGACAGAGAATGTGGACTTGAGGGAACGACAGGTTGTGGCAGTTAGAGCAATCGTTGCCCTTAGCAGTCTATCACTATGACAAGTAGCCGGGAATAAATCAGCTTAACTTGAAGTTTTGCCTCATGATTTCAGAGGTCTTACTTAGTGATCACTTGGCCCCGTTGCTTAGGACCTACTGAAACGCTGCTCATAGTGGAGTGGATGGCATGGGAGGTTGCTTGTCTCAAAACGAGTAGATCTCAAAAAGTGAGGGGAAAGGCATAGAGGATCTAATACCTCCTTCAAGGCCACACCCTCAGTGACCAGACTTCCTTCCAGTACGCCCCATGTCTTAAAGGTTCCAGGGATCCCAACAGCAGCGTAGGCTGGCAAGCAAGCAGCCAGCACATGGTCCCCTGAGTCCCACCGGCTTGAGCCACTGCAATCCCTTAAGCTGGGAGTGAGATCCAGTCAGGCAAACCAAAGGAAGATGCCATCCGTAAAGTATCTTCAGAGGTGCTTGGCCCGAAGTGAGGGAGACTCCTCCCATCTCATAGGAATGCTCCAGAGGTTGAGTGTACGGCTCAGAAATTTTATCCGAAACTTGGAAATAAACCAGAGAGCTCTCCAGGGACCTTCAACAGCAAGTTGACTTTTGGCTTTATCTTGCTTGAGCCCTTTTGTGACACTACAAGAAGACGGCTCTGACAGCTTTCAACTTAATTTCCCCTCAGTAGAAAAAAGCCAAGCCAAAATGTTATCTTACTTATGGCTCTCTTGGACACTAGGCGGCTTTGTATCTGACCCAGCAATCTGATCCTGGCGTTGCCTGTAAATACATAGCTTCTCCAGGACTCATTGGTACTCATCGGATAGAATGTTTGTATACATACTTTCATGCATGAGAAGTGATTTACGCCATTTAAAAACTGCCCAGGGTTTGACCCTTTGGGAATAATATTCCCAGGGTGGTCTGACCTGGGTTCCTTGGTGACAGTTGTATTGTCCTTTGAAGCTTACACAGGAAGAAAAGAAGGAAGGAGATACACAGAGATAGGAACTTTAGTACCCTTATCGTACGTCATGATTTTATCCTCGCTTTCTTCTTTGGTCCTAAAGGAGTTTATTCATATTGTAACAATACAGTTCTTACATATATAGTGAGATGATGCTTATGTGCCTGCCTTTCGGTGAAATGGTGAGCTCTTTGTCGTTTAAGAAAGTGACAATCTCTTGTGTATCTTTGTATCTCTAGCCCACGGAACAGGATTTGGTGCTTAGGGACAAATAAGTATCTAGCTGAAGCGAGAGAAACTGTCTGAGTTTTTGTTTATCTAAATATGATCATGGGCCATAAACACTCAGAGCAGATGAGCAGTCAGAATGCTGAGTCTCAGCCCACACCAGCCCCCACTACATGGGAACCAGGTAGCCCTGGTGTCTGGTCTGGTCTGCACATGTGTCTCTCCATGGTCAGCTGGGAGCAGTGGCTCTGTTCTTTGTGATACATGAGATTTAGGCAAAGAAAGTTAGAGTGACTGTCCCCAGTTTTACTTTTCGGCTGTATGTTCAAAGCTGAGACTAATGTCTCGGGGGTATTATTTCTAGAACAAAGAGGGGCTAGTCTGTGCTTCTGGGATGGAATTCCTGTGGGGTGGATGAAACCTTTACATCTGGAAGGGATGTGTTCCTTACTTTTCCAGAGCTTTGATAAAATGCCCAAAGGGAGCAAACTCTTGGGGAAGGACTTTCTTAGGCTTAGGTTTGAGAGGGTAGGTCATCATGGTGAGGTACACATTGGGGCACAGCACTCCTGTCTGAGTCAGAGGGAACATGAGGTGGCTGGTCGTATGGGGTAAGGCAATCAAGAAGTAGACTAGCCAAAAGCACAACCCTACTCTAAGGTCCCAAAGATCTGCCTCCTGATGGCCCACTTCCCACAGCTAGGTTCTATCTCCTGAGGGTTCCACAATCCTCACCACCGGCCAGCAACAGCTGGTTCCAACACAAGAGCGTGAGAGGTCATTTTGCACTCAGACTGTAATAGTGGGCATAGAACTGTTCGTTTGGTTTTGCACGGGGAGTGCCTAATTCTTTTCGTCTGGTTCATCATCATCATCATCAACAACAAAAAACACCCCTCTGCCCATGTGGGCTCTAGTGTCTGCCCACAAGGAGAAGCTGAGTCAGTTTCTGTTGGCGCTGAGCCCAGATCAGCAAAAGCGAAGGTGATCCCAGAGCGAAATCACGATGGCTTAATCATAAAATTTAAATCTCTACTTGTCACATCTGGGGCTTAAAATGTCAGGGATGTTTGTCTGGTGTCCCTTACGAGAGTCCGAGGAAAAGAAAGACAAGCAGAGACTTCTGGGAACGATACCTGTCACCATACAGATGTGAACCTTTAATTATGGGACAAGGGTCTTAAAAATATTTGCAAAGAAATTAAGCCTCATTATTAGAAAGTAACGACTCTTTTCCATCTGTGCTGTGCTTCAGTTCTCCCTCCCCCCCAAAAAAAACCACTCAAGCCTAACTTTAAAGAACAAAGGCTTCACTTTTTACTTCTCTGACAAAGAGATTAAACAATTCTGTGACAATAAAAATCTGCCGGGAGTGGAGTCGCCAGTTAGAGGACGCCTATCTGATAGGGGTCTGCAAACCCAGACGCTTGCAGCCGCCAAGCAAATTTGAGAAGCCGGTCAGCCGGATGGATGCAGTGGGAGCGGTTAGCTCTGAGGGAACTGGAAAGCCTTTCGCATTCACTTTTTGCTCTTTTTTTTTTCTTTTTTACAGAGGATGGACTGAGAGTTTACCAATTTACATTTCAGAAATCCAAGACTTTACAAGATTTTACAACTCTCACTCACCTGTAATAGAAAAGCATCGCAATTGTGGTATTTCTTCCTATTGCTTACCCACATAAAGGGCATTTAGATTGTATCTACAGACACAGCACTGTGGGTATGTGTGTTTGTGTGTGTACACCTGCACATGCGTGGGGATCAGACAGGTCAATTCTTGTAACCAGCTAATTAGGAATTATCTAGTTGTCAACAATTTTAAATGATACACTGGTGCTGTGAGAAATCATTAAGAATGCAAACTAAATCCAGCTATCCTCTGTATCCATCTGGCAAAATTTTTATGAGGCTATAAATAGTAGTACTTACAGTTCTTGGATGTTTTTGAAACAGCACTAAAGGTCTGCATGTCTTAAAAAGAAAGCTTGCCGGGAGTTTAAAAGTTAATTGGCAGGTCACTTAGAAGAAGACTATGTGTTCTTCAGAGGAGGTGGGAGGATCTGACCTGACATTGTGGACAGTATGTCCTTCCCCTATTGAATCCGAGTTTCCCATCAGACTTCCCTCCGGACTTGCATCTAGCAGAATGGACCCATGTCTAAGACTAGCTTCGGCTCAATGTGGCCATCTTTCTTCATCTTTCTTCATGCTGTGCAGATCTGTAGCGAACGAGAAAGAGCTGAGCAACCCGGCCAGCTAGAGAGTCCTGTGGAGTCCGCCTGCCACGGCAGTAACTCATTGTGCGGGCACAGTCTTGTGTTCTTTATCAGCGCAAAATGATTTTATTACCTCCTACAGGCCAGATACTTTGCATTGAGGTTTAATTTAGTCCTTCCTCTGAGTGCATGTCAGTATGAAGAGCATGCCCATTTTACTTGTGAAGTAACTGACGTTTAAAGACTTTGTGTAGGTTGAGCCTATGGTTAGGATTGGAACCCAGACCTCCCTGGCTTCACAGACTAGGTTTGTAGGCTGACCTGCACTTCCTGCTCTCAACCAAGTGTCCTAAGGCAAAGTTGACTTACGAGGAGGCCTTTGTCGTTTCTGTTTCCCGTCAATGAACAAAACAGCAATCTTTGGCCAAGGCTATGGGCTCCAAACAAGGAAGACGAAGACACACACACACACACACACACACACACACCAACACCCATGTGGTTTTTCTCCTAGTTTCTAAACGGAGGGCCTGGATATTGGAGATGTTATTTAACAAGTTTCAAATGTTTACAAATGATTGCAGCTTTAGAAGCTCTGCTGGTGAGGCAGTAATGGTGCCTGGAAAACAAAGTTTTGCAAAAGGCAAATCCCATTGCCCTAGTGACTCTTCAGCCGTACATTTACAGCTGTGTGGGGTAAAGTCACCACCCAGCTGCACACTTCTAACAAGGACTGAGCACAGGGCCTGACTTCGAGGGTCTTCTGACTCTCAAATCTCTGCCCCACTGCAATCCCCCCTCCCCCGGGGTTTTTCTTCCACCCCTCCCCTCCCCACCACCACACACAGCAGGATCTCCAATTAGACTTCAGTAACTCTCCATGCTGCTTGCTCTAAGCCCACTGACTTCATTTCTGGCTGCCATGTCACACTTGGGCCTACGAAACATCGTCCCATTCACATTGATTCTGAATAGAAAATTAAAAAAAAAAAAAAAAAAAAACCAGACCCGCTGCCTTGTCTTATGAACACTTTTATGTGCCATGGTTCTGGACCACATTTACTTCCACTTAGCCGTGCCTTTGAACTAAGAGAAAATTTCAAATGGTGAATTGAAATTTGCCATTGCATGGGTTGAATTCAAAAGTGTTGTCCTAGGTACAAAGTTTGGGGATTGGGTCTAAGCTTGTTTTGGGGGGCCCTCACTGATTAACATTAGTCTAGATAAATTGAGAATATCTAGGGTGTCTTATAATGGACCTGTCACACCCTTATAATTCAGCTCAAACAATTTTCCTGTCCTTCTGTGTGCCTTAAAAAAGAAAGAAAGGAAGGAAGGAAGAAAGGAGCCAAAGAGATGTTGTCCTTGCCTGTCTTCTACCAGGAGTGGGAGTCATTAATTGAGGGGCAGTGGAGGGCTGACTCTGCCTAAACTTGGTAGGATAAAATGGAAAGAAATAGTATGTGGGTATTTTAGGCACAGATTTTCAGCACAAGCTGAAAACCACTCGGAACCATAGCTTGCTACTTGTACGACCTCGGGAAACCATCTTCAGGTCTGTGTCTGTCTGTCATGTCTGTGCTGCTGTGGGCCTGACCCTGGTGGCACGCCGCAGCTGCTTACTGATTGCTGTTCTTAGGAGTTAAAACCAATGTAGCAGTTCTCTGAGTTTAGGTGGAGGCAGAGTCCAGTGAATCCAGTTAAAAGATCTAGCTGAGCCTCTCAGAGAGCGCATATGTATCATTCCTTTACAGTCTACAGAAACTCAGCCTGCTGCTTCTTTTCTCTCCCTCACCTTGCCTCTAGGAGCTACACGGTGGGCTGGCTCAAGGCCATGTGTGATGGCGAAATAAAAGGCTGACGGGAATTTCCTTTCAGTGGCAACACGCGATCGAATGCCAGAAAACAAAATGTGCTCACACTCTTCCTAATCAGCACCCATAGACTCTCACAATAAGGCCCATGACTAGGGATCATGTTAACCCTGAGTCTGATGTTTGAAAGCAGAAAGCAATTATTTTTCCTGATGCTGTCCTTGGGGAGTCAGCACCCCAACCCACGAACCCTCACATAAGGCCTTGACTCTGGGGCTGTAAGAAGCTCAGAGTTTATTCCAGTAGACACGAAAGGCCTTCAGGTGCCAGCCAGGACCATGAAACATGACCTTGCCTCATCCCAGAGTTGGCAGGACTTCCACGGCGAGGGCAAGTGGTGGTTACCAAAACAAGTGGGTTAGATGTTGCAACTCAATGTCATGAATTTCCAAAACCCCAAACAGTTGTCAAATATGAATGACAGCACCGCAAAATGCAGCTGTCTCACTTCCCACCCACATACGGTGTGGCTGCCATGTTGCTGCTGCACTCTCTCACAGAAGAGCCATGCCACATTTTCCCTAGGGCATCCCAGGCATGGAACCCCCCCACCCCCGTGTGGGGTGGGGAGGGGAGGGGGAGAAGGGGAGGAAGGTGTGGGGGGGGAGGGGGGAGGGAAGGGGGAGAAGGGGGGGAGGGAGGACATTGTTCTTTTGAGCTCAATAAACAAAAGTCTGGAGACATTTCCACAGAGAAAGGCAATGTGGCCACAGCACAAAAAAGACAGATGGATAAAAATGAAAATTTCCTTATTGGTTTTAATATTATATCTCCTCAATAGCCAGTGATATGTGGGTTACTCCCTGGAAGACAGTAATGAACTCCAGTCCAACAGACTCCAGTTGCCTTACTCACATAGCAGAAATGTAATGATCCAGGCTCATTGTAGTTATGGGTTAAACCTTGGCTATCTATCTATATCTATATCTATATTTCCCTTTGTTGACAGGTAGGGAGACAGAAAGAGAGATAGAAATCAGGGTTATGAGATAAGACAGCTACTAAGACTAATAGTAACTAAATCAAAATTGTGACTGAGCGGGTAAGACTGCTTGCTGCTCTCTCAGAAGATGGGAGTTGGGAATTTAGCTCCCTATAACCATATTAGACAGCTAACAGCTGCCTGGACCCCCAGATCCAGGGGATCGCATGCCCTCATTCGGTCTCTCAAAGTATCCAAATGCAAGCAAGCACTCACGCGCACGCGTGCACACACACACACACACACACACACACACACACACACACACACACACGAGATAGAGGAAGAGAGAGTAAAATATATTTTAAAAAAATGTCAGAAGGAGCCGGGTGTGGCGGTGCACGCCTTTAATCCCAGCACTCAGGGAAGCAAAGGTAGGTAGGTGGAACGCTGTAAGTTCGAGGCCAGCCTGGTCTACAGAGTGAGTCCAGGACAGTCACGGCTACACAGAGAAACTCTGTCTCAACCAGAAAAGAAACAAACAAACAAACAAACAAGCAAAGTCAAAAGGGTCGCACCAGGTACAGTTTCATGGAGGTCAACATCAGCCTGGGTGGGGGAGAGGGGTGGGAGACAGCTGTGTGAGGACCAGCTGGCGAGTGGGAAAATAGAACTGCGATGATTTCAAGGGCTCCCCTGGGTGGGCATCAGGAGCAGATCAGCACCCGGCTTGGCGAGGGACGATCATATTCAGGAGGCAGGCTGCAGTCAGGGCGCTAGAATGCAGGCTGCTGACTTCTGTGTGTGTAAATGAGCAAGCGCAGTAGAGGTAGCTGTGGGGAAAAGCTGCAGACAGGTAGATGTGCTTTTGCCAGATTTTTACCTCTGCTGACTTTAACCCTCTCAGGAGCTGCACAGTAACCTCTGGCAGAAAGTGGACTAGCCCCGGCACTGCACATAGAAAGTCTCTACTTTTCTCCCTCCACCAACATGTGGCTTGAAAGAGAAGCCATGAAGACCCACAACTTGAAGGAGGACATGATGCGTTTCAGTGAGGTAAGCCACTGGGCACATGGGAGAAATCGAGACGATGAATAGCGAATAGCACCTAAGGGGTTAGAAAGCAGCACCACGACTGGACCTGCCTCTATGGGTGAGAGAAAGAAGCAGGAGAAAGGCAGCCTCCAGTTGGGTTCTAGCCAAGTGTTTTGGAGAAGGAACAGCAGAGGGTGTTGGCTGGACTCTGAGGGAGGAGTGCAGCCAGAAGGACAGGAGACCGCTTCAAAGCTAGTACCAGGAGGAGATCTTTGAAAGACATAGATAACAGCCAATGGGACAGGGCCACCTGCTTTAAACACTTAAAACTTCTCCATCACTTTAGGGATGGAACAGAAGCTCCTGGCAGGCCCCGCCATGACAGTTCTTGTTGTTTTCCTGGGCCTCTGGATCGCTCAGTCATCTGTAGCTCCTAGGCAGTGCTGTTTTACTTTGCTAAACGTTTTTTCCCCTCAGGCCTGGCACACTTAATCACAAGTTTCCAGGTTCAGATCCAGTGTTCTCACAGGTAGGAGGGCTTCCCACTGTCACCTGGCAGGCTTGAGCCAAGCTTTCTAAACAACGGTTCAAAGATACCTTTATGAAACCAGAGCTCCCTTCTTGTCTGTTCCTGTGACTATCAAGGGCACTGAAATAGCGAGTTTATCTTTGCATCCTAAAGGTCCTGTCTTTGGTACGTGGCATGTGAAGGATGCTCCCCAGCCAGAGCCATTTTCCCTAACTAGTCAGTTTACCCGCGTTTCTTCTCAGCTTGACACCCTACCTCCATCTAGATCACACGGTTCGCACATACATGAATATGGACAACGCAGCCTCCGTCTCCAACACCCCTCCATTGTCTCTTGCTGTGGACAAGCACTGCTTGGCTATCCCTAAGCCTCCACTTGCTTAGTCCTGTGTACCGCAGTATGCCATCGCGATACGGATTGTAAGGAATGCCCTGCACAGAAAACAAGCATGGGCCGTAGGGATTGGGGGCTGTGCCATCTTGGAAACAGAAACCTGGCCTAGAAGTGAGGCTCATGGTGAACATGTCCCTTCGGCCCTATGGTCTTCTTGACTGGAGATTGGGGTACGGCCACAGGAAAAAACTGAGTCAAGCACCCTGATGCTCACATTGCTGGGTTTCAGTGGCTCCGTTCACCATTCTATGGCACAGATGAGATACAGTGACAAGTAGGGGCAAATGATTAAGATAGGAGGGAGGAGGCTGCATTGGAAAGACACTGCTTAAGAGGAAGATGTCAAAATTCCTAGGGTCAGTTGGCTGAGTGGCCAGAGACAAAAAGATGGAGGAGAAGGGCTAAGGGAGAAAGAGAGACAGGGCAAGTGAGGGGCAGGAGGCTCATTGGTGGCCAGAGTATATTGTTAGCTCAGAAAAGAGGAGCCTGCTTGGGTTTGGATTCATTGCTAGCCCAGATGGGACATTAGGAAATACCGCACTTACAGCCTAGGTCAGGGGTCAAGGATGGAGGTGGGAATTTAGCAGTAATTGGTACCTAAAGCTATGGGTGTAGCCAGCTATGGCAGGGTAAAGTGCAGGGGTGTGGGGAGGGCGGCTCCAGCAGCTGACAAGGGAGCCATGGAGAAGCCTGGAAGTGAGTTTCTTAACAGATACATGAAATGCAGAGGCTGCTGGAGCAGAAAAGTGATTTCAAACAGATCTGGGGAGGGGGGACACTGTGTCCATTGACAAGTCAAGCCGTTTGGGACAGGCTACAGAGGGCGTAAGGCCTTAGGGAAAGCAGTTTCAGCCGAATGGTCGCCCAGGAAGTGGGAAGAAGGTGAGACAGGGAGGGGAAATGGCAGGAAGGCGAGGTAGAGACGGTGTTGCCTTAGCATCTCAAGAAGTTTAGGTTGGAAGGAAAAAGCCAAGCAGGCATGTCTTGAAGTTGGAACAGAATCTGCAAATGGTGATTATGACTCTGGGTTCTTTAAGATGAAGGCAAACCTAAGGCATTTACACATGGTGATGCAAAGAGAGGAATGCAAGGGAAAGGTCAAAGATGCAGAAGTAGAAACCTGATAGAATAAGGTTCCTGGTACAGATGGGATTCCTGCAAAACAGAGAATCGGGGGGGGGGGGTGGCCTGTGCAGTGGTGCTCTTGGAATCAACCCCTGGGAAAGAAGAGAAGGCAGAAGTCTAAGGAGCAGGGGCGTTGTGGCTACAGGGCAGCCAGGTGAGGCTTCAGGCAAGTTCTCTGGGGAGCTCTGAAGATGGCAGCCCTTCAGGGTTATCCCAGGTTGAAGGAGGCCAGGCCTTTACACCCCTACATCTACCAGTCAGAGTGAGTTGTCTCGGGAAGGAAGTGGGGCCTAGGGCAAGGTGATCCTGTCCAGTCACGGCACTTCCTGCAGGTGGGCAGCAGCTGAGAGCCACAGAAGAAGCACTTGTAACAACTGAGGAAACAGTTTCTTCTATCCTGAGGAGGAATCTGGGCTTTTTTTTTTTTTAATCTGTATCAGTTCCAACATGTGAGGCTGAATTAGTAGGAGATAAAGGTGATATTTGTTGCACAAAATGGCTTCACACTGTTGGGGTGGGCCTGCAAAGTAAGCCTGAAATTTGCAGGATAGGCAAGCTGTCAGTGAAGACAGACAAAGCTCCTGGGTACAGGCCACAGCTGCTACCGAAGGTGAGAATTTCTTTGTCATCAGTGAAGCCTTGATTCTGCCTACAGGCCTTTTAAGTTGGTTGCCCTAGGTCCTTCATGTCTGGAACAATGTCCCTTATCAGCATCGGTGCCCGTCTGCCCTCAGGGAGTAGGGCCCAAGGTGTGCTCTCTCCACTTTCTCCTCAGACCCAGAAAATACATCCAACTGACCTCATCTTCCATCTCCTTCCTGCCCAAACACCATGTCTCCTTCTAGCCCTGCCCTCTGGGTTCCCCTCCCTCCCCTCCCTCCCCTCCCTTCCCCTCCCTCCCCTCCCTCTGCTTTCTATCCATCTTCTTCCCTCCCCATCACCGACCTCAACTACACAGAAGACACGGGGGACCCTATTCACTGCACTAGAACTGGGGGTGTCTGCAATTCCATCCTGCCTCCTCTTGGCCTCACACACCATGGCCACTGGGTGCAGGACAGAGAGATGGCTCTGTTTGCAGGTCAACTTCCATGAAGATCACAGTTGACAGGCCTGTGACAAGAGCTCGGTGGGATAGCCAGTGTTACATCAGAGGCTCGTGTGGTGAGGGGCCCACTGAATTTCTGTGTCAGACTTTGGCCTAAGAGGTTTAACTTGTGTCACTTATGATCTTCAACGGCTTGGGACTTGGAACATGAAGAGGGTCACTGTCTAAGGAGCTTTGTGTTTTGCTTAGCCAAGGGTTAGGAAGTCATTCCTCTGGTGTTTCAGAGTGGGCAAGCGTCCCCCTAGTCTTCGCCGTAATTAAAATGCCGAGGAAGTCGTTTGGAATGACTCCGTTGTTTGGGCGGTTTTCCAAGATCAAAGGTAAAACTGCTGAGATGCCAAGCGTAAATGTCATCATCTTTACAAGCAACTTCCCATATGGGTGCTCACTCTGCGTGCAACAGCAAGTTTATATCACACATGCCCTTGCCAACTTGAGCTGATTTTGTCAGTTTCGTCGCACGAGCCCCCCTCCTCCCTCCTCACCCGTCATCTCTTGACTTCCTCCTTCTAAGAGAAACATACTCCAAGTCCAACGTCTACAGAAGCGGGATAAGGCAAAATCAGTTCTCAAGGATTAAGGATCAGGATTTGGGCAGCAAAGAATGAAACCTAATCTTAGTAATCTCTGCCTTGTACTTGGCTTTAAAACAATGTCTCCTCGGGAGCCAAGTTCCCCCCGGAGTGGTAGAGAAGTTAAAGTTTCTCCCTACATTGGTCTTTCCTGTAGTCACTTATTAACAGGACTTCAAAGTTCCTCTTTTAACAGGTAAATTAGAACAGGGCTAATATGAAAAGAGCCAGTAGGACGGAACAAGTTAAGAATTTTGAGGTCGTGCAGACAGACAGAAGACACGACAGCTAACATGTTTTGCATTGCTTTGTTTTCCACACATGTGATTTTGCCTTTTTCCTTAGAGTAATTATGATTTTATTTCTAATAAGAAATAAGATGAACAAGTTCATTTCTCTGTCTTTGTTTTCAACCTCCCTCTTCCTCCATCTTTCTACCCGGGATAGATAAGAGACAACGTAACATGGCGCTCTCCACAGCACTATTCTCTGTCTTATCTGCCAAGCCGGCTATGACTGAAGTTGCAGGAGTCACCTAGCAGCTTCTCAAATGTGTCCTGTCTCTTGGGAGTGATGTGAGGGGACAGGGCCGCCAAATCACCAGCCCTGGGTGTTAGAGGTGGTCTCAGATGGTTTTAATTGAGGAACCAACATTTCCAAGACACTCCTAGTCAGGAGATGACTTCAGAGCCCTGCCCAGAAGAGCTTTAGCGAGTATTGAATTACACCCCTTGCCTATAGTACTCTGCCTCAGAATCTTAGCTGTGGAACAGGCCCAGCACGGAAGTGCTTTGGCCTTGGGTGGGTCTTATGGTTTGAATATGAAGTGTCCCCCATAAGCTCATGTGTTTGGATGATCAGTCCCCAGCTCCTGGGGCTCTTTTGAGAATCTGAAGACTCTCTGAGGCAAGAGGCAAGGCGTTCAAGAGGTGAGTGGCTGGGGGCTGTGTGTGAAGGCTGTTTCCAGCCTGAGCTCTCTGCTTCTGGGCAACGTACCAATTGCTGGTGCACCTACCTCCTGCCACAGACCAGCCCCTCTGCTATGATGGACTGCACCCCTGCACCACGAACCAGAGTAACCCTTTTTCCCTTAAGTTGCGCCTGCCAGGTGTTCTGTCACAGCAAAGACGAAGCGCAGTTTTCCTGGGACAGTGAATTTATCAGACATGTTACAATCTGGAATTGTTCCCAGAGTGTCAGCCACCCAAGGGTATTAATCACACCTTGTTTTTAGATCAAAGCACAGTTTTCTAGCCGGGTTATTTACCTTGATGATAATGGCTTCCGAATTTTTCTCATAACCGATTTTATTTTTATCAGAAGAAGTCTTGCCAGCTCCAGAGAGATTATGAGCAAGGCTACAGGGCCCTGAAGGAAATTCCTTGGATGTTTTGAGAAGTGGTGGCAACTTTTGGGGTGGGAAGGGGAAATAGAAAAGAAAGGCCCGGATTTGAGCTTCAGTTCTCTCTTTACCTTAGATCCACAGCTCAGCTTCTTTTAGCATTAGCCTCCTAGTGCAGAGCATCAGGTAGGGCATCCATCAGCCCACATGCAGACAGTAGCCAACACATAAAGCAAGTCCACAGCCAAGCGTCCCTCTCCTTACAGATGGTCTGAGGGCAACTGCGGTCACTCAGACGATTGAATGTAATATCAACATAGCCGCAGCTAATTCTACTGTGTAACAACCGGGTGTTGGGCCTTTCTCTGCGTGCCTAACGTATGCCTACTTTAGGCAGTCCCACATGACGGAGACCAGCATTGTCCTATTGTGAAGATATCTCTTTCTTTCCATCCTTCAGGATTTATTTGTTATTTGCTTATTGGAATTAGCTTACAAAGCAGCAGGTTTCTTTGTGGCCTTTCCATAGATTTGACTTTTGTTTCTTGTCATAAGACCGTGTTCCATCTGCTGCTTTCTCCAGTCTTCTGGACCCTTCCTTTCACGTCCAGCATCCTTTATTCCATTTTTCCATGCCACGAATGCTTTATAACCCTCGCCCTTAAAGCATCTCCCCCCCCCACTTCAGTTCCTCTTAGTTTCCTGGCCTCTACACAACACCTACTCACACCTTAATGTACATATTTAACAGTTAAAACCTAGGCTCCATATATGGGCAAGCATGTGTCGTGTTTGTCTCTCTCTGCCTGGTTAACTTCACCCAACATAGTATTTTCTACTTATGTCCATTTTCCTGCATGTTTTATCATTCTTTACAGCTGTATAAGAGTCCACTGAATACGGAGACGATATTTTCATTTTCTGTTCATCCGTGGACGGCTGTCTATGTGGAGCCTTTCCCTTGCTGTTGTGAAAAGAACAAGAATAAAGATGGATGTGGAAAATGAAGCCTCAGGAAGTTAATGAATGTGTGTAAGGCCAAATTCAGAATCGGAGTTTCCAAACCCGGGACCCTAGATCCAGAATCTCCATTCCTGGTGCAACATTTTTACTGTTAAACCATTAGCCATTACTTGATTGCCATGCTTGGTCTACCTCTCAGGCTTGAGTGCACGCATGTGTGCCTGCCTGCATGTGTGCATGTGTGCACTCCTGAAGAGAAGAGTCCAGGTAGGGTGGATTCCACACTAGATGTGAACTCCTCCAGCTACCCACATCTTGGCCACACCCAAATCTGCAAATGGCAGATACCTCCCCCGATACTTCTCATAGGTGCAAACGGAAGGCCCTCCGCCCTCCATCCATCACCAGCAACCCAAGCTGCAGGCACTCATGTGTAGCCCTGGGGACTGGAGGGCACAGATAGCTTTTGAACTGACTTAAAGGTACTTGTTCTTTCTAGTTTTCTGTGATGTCACGCTACACATCTCACATAATCCCATTCGGATGATGATATGGAAAAAAACAATGACTCAGCAGCGATCAGCCAGCTGATAACTGCAGAGAGAGCTATTCAGTCAGCTTCCTTCTTACCACAGTATGTAACCCGCCTCTTTCTCCTGGAGCAAAGCTGATGCCTATTCCTGTCCCTACTGTTGTTTTCACTCCTTCTCCCCACCCCACCCCTCTTTCAGGAGGCATCCCTAACTCCTGGAAAAGCAGAGAGAATGAAGCAGAGAGCTGTAAGACTTCAGAGAGAAAGGCAGTAGAGCCTAGAGCCTTGGGGCTGGGCGGCTGTTGCGGGTGGAGGCCCTGCCTCCTGGCCTTGAGTGCCCCAGAAGCAGCTAAGTGACCCATTTTTTTTTAGTCCCACCCACACAGCTTCTTCTGTTAATTGTGAGTGGCCATGGCCAATCGTAGCTGCACAGCTCCAAAGGACCTAGCAGGAAGGACCCTGAAACACCATAGAAGCTCTCAACAAAGACATGCTTTCTACCTTCTTGACTCTAGGCCAGGAGTGTACACCCGTTCCCAAGCCCAGGTCATTCTCTGTCTTCCTTGAGAACTGATATTTATATGTATGGGAAAAGTGCACTCGCAAGGCTCTGTGTGTGAGTACGCATGTGTGTGTGTGCAGGCATGTATGTATGTGTGTGTGTGCAGGCATGTATGTATGTGTGTATGTGAGTATGTGTGTGAGTATGTGAGTGTGTGTGTATGTGTGTGTGTGTGTGTGTGTGCAGGCATGTATGTATGTGTGTGTGTGCAGGCATGTATGTATGTGTGTATGTAAGTATGTGTGTAAGTATGTGAGTGTGTGTGTATGTGTGTGCATGCATGTGTGTGTGTGTGTGTGTGTGTGTGTAGATAGCTCAGTCCTGTGTGCATTCATCCTGTGGAGTAACCAAGGAGCTTGTCTTTGTGCAGATAAGCTGGGAGAGTGGAGCTAGGAGGATGCGTGGAAATCTTTCAGGGGAAAGCAGGACTTGTTTGCATACATTTTGACCTTAGCGGTGGGGGTGGAGGGGCCTCTATAGAAAAGAACACAAAGCATAAATATATGTTTTACTTTACCTCTGTTGGTTCTGCTCAATATCATTTTAGCATCTTTGAATGAATCAGTCCAATTCAGTATATTAAGGGTGATCCTCCTCTTATTTATTTATTTTTTTCCTTTTTCTTCCCTCGTCCCTTTAAGTTCTGGAGATGAAATCCAGCACTTGCTATATCAACCATCTGCCTCTGGGCTGTGTCCTACCCCAGTGTTGCTGTTGGTTTGTTTTCCTTCTTTCTTCCTTTCAATTAACCTCTTCCATTTGTCTCCTGCAGGTAAACTGAAAACTTCCCTGTGGACACAGAGGGCAGAGCCTCCTAATTACCCATCACAGAATAGCAGGCAAGAGTTATTCTTTCTGAGCATTCACAGGCTGGCATTCCTTCCTCTTTTAAAGGAACCGATGTCTTAGAGTCCAGCTCCTCCTGCGTTGGCCAAATCTTCCCACTGCCACACGCCCCTGGTCTTCCTTACAGTTAGACATGGTATTGGATGTTCTTTCAGTCAACTGGTGATCTGTTGGACACAGGGCAGCCACAGCTGGGGCCGCGAGACGGCAGAGGCCATAGCTCTAATGTTAGCATCTGAGTACCAATGCCAATAGGACAGACAGAGGAGGATACAGTGTTCGGGTGTGGCATCGCTTAGCTGTGACCCCTTTATGACTGAGTGAATCTGCTGTGGAGTGAGAGCATTGTTCCCAGCTGTACAGTCCACTTTAAACCCTATTCTCTGGGTCCCCTAGACATTCTTTGAGCTACTCAATGCTCTTTCAGTAAATTCCTCCTCTTCCTAAATTAGTCGGAGCCTATTTCTGTTGCTTGCTGCAAAGCATCCCAAGAGATGCAATGTAGAAGCAAAGAGGCTATGGACGTTTGTTAAGTGATTAATTAAGAATTTCTGACATGTCCCCCTGCCCCTTATGAAATTCAAGACCTGACCCCTCAGAATATGAACAAACAGAGAGGCAAAAATGGACACAGGCTATTTAAAGAACAAAGAATAGGGAAGTTTTGCTAGAGCCAAAAAAAAAAAAAAAAATGTATAAAAGAGAAATGAGAAATGAGATTGCAAAATTAAAGTTGGGGAGGCAGTGGGGAATAGGGGAAGGTTTAAGAAGCCAAATGAAGGAACCTGCGTTTGCATCCAGGCTTGGGAACATGTGTACAAAATCCGGGAGGGTAAGTTGTGGTAAGTATCAGCCTCCCAGGAATGGCTCCAACACAGTATTAGCCAGATACACCATGGAGAACCTACATACAACACACACATGGACGGTTAACAAGAAGTCAGCGACGTGGGTCCTACGGTTTGATTATAGTGGACCAGCTGGATTGTAAAAGCTTTTCCTACTCTTTAATGACTACTTCCTACGGGACACACAGAATTGATAAAAAAGAAAGAAAATAATCAAAAGTCACATAAGATATATTAGTGCAGAAGATTTTACTCATCTAAAACAGTTGATGGAAAAGGCTCAACCCAGGGGAAACAAGCCCCAAATTAAATAACTTCTTTTATAAGGGTTGCCTTGGTCAAGGTGTCCCTTCACAGCAATAGAACAGTGACTGAGACACATAGTAAGTGCTAAGAACAGGTGTGAATGTTGAAGTACTCAGATATGTCAGCTGTCATTCATCTTATAACCACAATGTATGTATAAACTCATAATTATTTTTTCTTAGTTAGGAAATACATTTCTCTGACAAGTTTTCTTTCTTATATGTTCCTCAAACTCAACATGTAAGACATTATCTTTTTAGAGCAGTGGTTCTCAGCCTTCCTAATGCTGCAATCCTTTAACACAGTTCCTCATGTTATGGTGACCCCAGCCATAAAATTATTTTATTGCTACTTCACAACTGTAGTGTTGCTATTGGTACAAATCCTACTGTAAATATCTGATGTGCAGGATATCTGATATGCAACCCCTCCCCCAAAGGGTTTGAGACCCACAGGAGAACTGCTGGTCTAGATATTTGAGTTTACATATTTGCCACACAGAGGTTGCTGTTCCTCCTGAGCCTACTTGTAAGATCTTTGCCAAAGAACACATTTGAAAAAAAAAAAAAATATTCAAGGCGAGCATAAGCTCCCAGTCTCCCAACAAAGCTACCCATGTATTTTTTTTAAATCCAAACCTGGATATTCCATACTTAATTTTGATATCTAGAGTAGTCAAGGGCAAAGAACAGGTCTTGGCTATTTCTGTGTAAATAAGGGTAAAAGCGGGGTACTACATCCATGCTAGATATACCGGAAGTCTTACTGTAAGTGAAACTTCTGGGATCACTGTCCTGCCTCAGAGTCTCTAACTGGGGTGTTTCTCACTAGCCTTCATTCATAAGGAGGTTTTTTGTTTTTTTGTTTTGTTTTGTCTTTGTTTTATCCTTACTTTTTTGTGATTTACTCAAGGCCAATCACTCATGATCCCTATCTCAAGTATCAGCAAAGAAGAAGCGAAGAAGCAACATTGGTGCCCTTGGTGCCTTGCCTAAGTCTGTGTGCGTTCAGCAGTAAGCTCTGGCATGGTGCAGAGCGCATAGGTTTGTCTCTGACGGACACAGTCCAGAAGGACTACGCTGCTGGTTGCTTGTGTCCTCTAAGCTCTAGGACATTGAGCTACACTCGAGGCTGGAGTGAGGCCAAGCAGACAAGTCAGACAATCTTGAAGCAGAGGGTCATGGGAGCTGAGCAAACGTGTCATCCCCATTTCTTCTTCTGACCACCACACGTGCTCGGAAGAGCCTCGAAGGTGCTCATAGTCACCTGGAAGCAGTCATCATATACCAAATGAGACAGGGGTCCCAAGCCTGACTCATATGAGTTCTCAGTCCCCACGATTTTGCACATGGGAACTGTGCATTCTCTTTCCCATCAATAAATGGTAACCTCACGGGGATGGCATATTTCTTTGCTGTTGTGAGGAATGGCCAAGGTCACATTCCAGAGAAGGATGGCTGCCTTTCAAAGCATACCAGGCTGGAGGAGAGATAGAGAGTTAATATTAATAAAGAGAGAGAAGACATGGTCAGCTTCATCAACTAACAAAGCAGCTATGTGCTCCTGCGACTTTGTCTCCTTTCTTAGAGGAGAGCTGATAAGAAAAGGAGTGAGCCCGCTTTGACTAAGAAAGAAACGAAGGTTGGATAGAATTTAATCTAGCTTTTGCATGGCCACCCTTTGCATTCCGAGGCTGTGTGGAGTGTTTATTGTTTTAAATGATGTATGGCTTGCTCAAACCCTGAACAGTCTTTCTCCTAGACAGTTCTAGAAGGAAGGGAGATGGCAGAGAAGAATAGGGAAGGATGTCACTTGTCGGTCCGTCTGCTTTTACTGTCGTTGCTTGAATCGAGGAACCTTTGATTCGGAGTCAGATGGGAAATTGTAATGGAATGCGCTCCCTTCTATATTCGACTCCAACAGCACCCCAGCAGACAGCTCCACGACTCTGCTTGGATGTCTCCAATGAGAAAAGCTGAATACTCTGATCAGCTATCGGCAGTGCTACTGGAGCGACTTTATTTCCTTTACGTTGTTTTCTTATATTGACCCAACTTGTCTATTGGCAGCATTCCCTGGTTCCTTGGGTTCTATCTCAGTAGCCATGTGGGGCAGCTCCGATCCAAGGAGGGCAAGCAGCATGTCAAAGTCAAGTTGATCATTGCTTTGGAGCCAAGTGCTCAGAGGTCAAATCCTGGTTCCTCCATGGTTTCGTTGTGTGCTTGTCTTGGTGGAGAATTTAGAACATTATTTGTCCCCTCCCCTGGTATGCACACAATTAATGCCAGCTCTTGGCAATGTTCATTTTTACCATTTTATCCCACTGCACTCTTTAAGAAAAGTAGTATATACACAGAGCCCCATGATGGCCGCCATGGTGGCTAACTCCTACCTTCCCAAGGTGGATCAAAAGAAAATCATATCACATGTGCCATATATATGTGTGTGTATATACATACATATATGTGTGTGTATATATATTGAGAGAGAGAGAGACAGGGAGGGAGGGAGGGAGAGAGGGAGAGGGAGAGAGAGAGAGAAAGAGAGAGAGAGAGAGAGAGAGAGAGAGAGAGAGAGAGAGAGAGAGAGAGAGAGAGTTTTGTTGCTGCTTCCCCCCCTTTTTTTTATTAATTTATTCTTGTTACATCTCAATGGTTATCCCATCCTTTGTATGTTGCTGCTTTTTTTGAGACAGTTTCTCCTTGTAGCCTTGGCTGTCCTGGACTCACTTTGTAGACCAGGCTGGCCTCAAACTCACAGAGATCCACCTGCCTCTGAGTGCTGGGATTATTGGCATGTGCCACTGGGCCTGGCTGTTCCAGAGATATTTGTTATCTTTCATTCAATCCTACTTTCTCAGGATAGCGCTTTCAAGTATTTAATGAAACGGGAAACTACCCCATCTCTACCTCCTCTCCTCCAGACTAAAATACCTAAAACAAACACTGAAGACTATAAATTATAGAAGATGCCAAAAGATGGATCCTCAACAAGTCCTAGAAATAAGATTGAAGTAGGAAGATGGGAAAACATGTTATCTCTTCATTGCCTTTTATTAAATTCCTCCTAATACTCCTGCATTGCATCTGCGGACAGCGTGCAGCATGCCATTATAGAGAGAACCTTGGATAGGAAGCCAGAAAACACAGCTGATTGGACCCCATCCCTACAAATCCATGTGTTCTTCACAATGGGTGGGTGTGTCTGTGCTTAGAGATTAAGTCTTTGGGCCCTAACTCAATGTAGGTGAGGTCTTACAGGTGGGGCCTTTATGAAACATGACTGGCTCCTTATAAAAAGGAAGAGGTCATGGATGGACACACACAGAAGAAAGACCAACAAATTCACAGTGATATACTAAGCATTTAGAAGCCAAGAAAAGGCACATCACAAATCTTACTGACATGTTAAGTCTTCCAGACTCTAGTTCTATAAGATATAAGTTCCATTATTTATGTCAATCACCTGTAGTATTTTGTACAGAAGCCTTAATAGATCAATACAGGGAGCATGAATTCTAAATGTGATCTTGTTATTAATTACAAGTGTTACCTTGGAGCCCTTTGTGTCTCTACATCTCAATGCTGAAAAGTGTTTTAACCCTCTCATGAATTCGCATCATATACTTTCATCCAGCATGCTGTCTGAGAGTGTGTATTGTGTTTGGAGTGGTAGGAAACGTTTTGTGGAAGATGACTTTCCAGGCTTCAGCTATGACTCTTGTGGAGGGGTGGGGGTGCTGGTCCCAGAAATACTTACCAGAAGTTTAAGAGCAACTTTAACTTATGTGCAGGATCTAAGGCCATCTCACTTTCTTCTACTGAATGAAAATAAAAGTCCCTCCATCACAAACACTCTCCCGGTTCCTGTTCTCATTCGGGATAACGTTTTAGAATAGGAGTGAATCAGAAAGGCTTGGCGGTGGCTAACTGGAATAATAATTCCAACTGTCAAACCAATATTTGATTCTTTTGTAAAGTACTACAGCCCGGCAGTCTCACTGTCCAAATGAAATCACCTCCAGCATTAATTGCCCTCTACCTGTGGGCCTCTCGGATTAGTCTGAACCTTTAGTATTAGAATGTACCTTCCAAAACCACCCAGCCCATCAGTTGTGCTTTGAAAAGTAGCCCTGGGATCTAAAACAATGTACTAGTTTTCTCAATGGTATAATTTGTAACCAGACTCCCATCCCCCTGGCCCCACCCTAGGGCCCTCTATGGGCTTCTGCTTCATAAGGTCAACTCTTCCATCACTGTGACTAAAATACTTGACAGAAACCAGGAAGACCTATCTGGACCGATGTTTCAGGTGGTTCAGTTTGTGGGAAGTTGTTCCCGGTGCCACATCAGGGCAGAAGGAATGTGTGACAGGGGACAGCTGTTCATGTCACGGCTGATCAGAAAGCAGCCAAGGGTGATCTCCTCTCATGGAACTGCCCTGACTGACCTACTTCTTCCAGCTAGACTCCACCCCCACCCCTACCCCTACCCCACCCCCCGACACACACAAATTTGTGGAACACCCCAAAATGGCCATACTGGCTGGGGTCCATGCATCTAAAACTTGAATCTGTGGGGAAACAGTTCATAGATTGCTATGGTAACAGTCAACCAACCCCAGATGGTCCACAGGGCACACCCAACCATCCGATATTCTCGTGTTATATCTCAGGTTATTGCTTTCCAGGTGTCTTTGGGTAACATGAGCCAGCCATTCTGCTCAGAGTCTCCAAGACCCTCTCACTGGGACAAGAAGCACAGAAGAACGGGCATGGTTGGTAACTGTGGGGTGTGCTACTAGCAAAAGGAACTATTTTCCTTCCCCATTGCTTTTCAGCCATTCTTTCTTTCTCTTTTTTTTTCTTTGTTGTTTTGTTTTGTATTGTTCTGTTTGAGACAATGTTTCCCTGGGTAGCCCTGGCTGTCCTGGACTCCCCTGGTAGATCAGGCTGATCTTGAACTCAGAGATTTGCCTGCTTCTGCCTCCCCAAGCACTGGGATTAAAGGTGAGTGCCAGTACCTCACTGCCTCCTCCCCATTTCTTCATTTTAATCCTAGTCTCAGAAATCAAGAACTGTTTCCTAATGCAGTGGTCTCTGTGGTTAATGAGACTGATCTGCTCACAAAAGGATGGCTCGATTCAACATGTCCCTTCCCTGCATGGTCCTGAATGTCCCTTAGCTCAAGACTTGGGGCTTTTATTTTAATAGAGTCTCTGGCTGTGTGTTCTCAAAAGCCACTGAAATGCTTTCAAGTTTTAGGATCACCCAGACTGATACTTTGACCTGATTTATAAAAATATCCCCCTAAAGGATTGGGAGTGATTTCCTTCTTATTAGAAGTCAAGCAGAGTCTTCGGGACAGGACAAAGGTCAAACGATGCTGCTGACTCTGGGACTTGGCCTCTTTCTCAAACCTCTGGCACTCCCAAATCACAACTCCCCGCCCCCTGCCCTCCCCCCCCCCCCCCGTTCCTGCCCTACTACTCACCCCCAATGAGCAGTCCGTTTGATTTTCCTGCTGATAATGTCTTGAAAAGAATCAACCAGAGTATTGTTATCAGCCTCAAGGTTTCGGTTCTCATTTGTGGCTATATTTAGACACAAATAGACACTGTTGGGGAAAAAAAAAAAGTCTCTTTCCAGTGTTCTGGCTGGAGGAGGGATCTGGTTTTAAGTGAGTTAGTGAACTGCCTAAGGCTGGAATTCCCCAGTGAGGTCTTGGTGCTGAAGGCAAACATGCTAAAGTTTATGGATTGTGGACTTTGCTATGCAGTGGTGTGACTGAGACTTTGCTTAGTTCTCAGGCTGATGGCCACCAGATTTTTTTTCCAGATGAAGATGGGGTAGGGCTGGGACGTGGTACATGAACGTATTTGAGAAAAAGCCTGACTCTGTGTCCTACTAAGAGCAAAGGCCTGAGCTCAGCCTAATGTTAGTGAACACAGCTCTAAAGAGCTGAAGCTGAGGCATGTCATTGCTACATAGAAACTGAAGTCTCATGGGTTGAACCAGACGGAACCCTGGAACCTCAAAGACATCTAACCCCATCATGCCAGTTTCCTGTCTCCCATTGCTGCCTCTGATAAATTAAATTTTTTTCTTTCTTTATACCACTTTCACCCATCTCTCCAACAAAATTCTTTCTGTTTTTCACCATTCTGTGTGCAGAGTACAGTGGGCCCATGGGTGTCTAAGAATGAGAAGATCCATGTGCTGACCCAGCGGTAGATGACGGCTGAGTACCAAACGGGGGAGGGTCAGTCAATAAGATGTTTTTCAGGGAGGTCCCAGCTAACGTGCACCAATATGCTTCCTCTCTGTCCGTTCCTGTCCACTCTGTGCTGACTGGTTTTGGGTCATCTTGACACAAGCTGGAGAGAGTCATCAGAGAGGAAAAAGCCTCAGATGAGGAAATGCCTCCATGAGATCCAGCCAGCTATAAGGGTTTTTTGTTTTGTTTTGTTTTGTTTCATTTTGATTAGTGGGAGGGGCCATTGCTGAGCTGGTGGCCCATGGTTTTATGGAGGCTGAGAGAGGGAAGATATAGCCAAAGGGGGAACAAATGGGATATAGTCTGAATAAATTATAATAAATTAAAAAAATAAATACATCATTATTAAAAATTAAAAACGAAATCAGGCTGAGCAAGCCACGGGAAGCAAGCCAGTAAGCAGCACTCCTTCAGTGGCTTCTGCATCTGCTCCTGCCTCCAGGTTCCATCCTGGCTTGAGTTGCAGTCCTGACTTTCTGTGTAAACCACTGAATAAACCCTTTCCTCCTCACCTTGCTTTTCGGTCATGGTGTTTCATCACAGCATGTGTTTCGTCATAGAAACCTTAACTAAGAAACCCCCACCCCAAGCTCTTCAATCAGGGTCTAGGACTCTGAAGCCCCGTGACTCCTGAGAAGGGGACTAAGGGGATTTAGTGTTAGAGCTTCCAAAACATCTACCCATCCTTTCCTCCCCAATTGCGTCTTTTGGGGCAGTGGGGGGTCGGGGGAGAGCAGAGAAGACAAAATACAAAATCCTTAGAGGATCAAGATACCTAGCCAGTTAGAGGAAGGGAAGGTGGATGTAGCGGGAGGTGGAGAAAGCACTGTGAGGCAGCCATACGCGCTTTTAACAAGTTACATGCATTGGGCCTCACTTTGGACTTGTGGTACTGAGTTTGAATTGCGAGACCAGTCTGGGCGTTTGGTCCACATTGATCTCTGAAGCATCTTCGAGAGCACAGCCCGTGAAGCCTTTTCTTTAGGACCCTCTCCCGGAGGAGCCTCCAGCCCGGGTTGCACGTTCTTTTCCAGTCTGGCCAGTGTCAGAGGGATCCTACTTTAGTTGCCCGAGGAATTTGTCTCCGCTCTGATTTCCCTGTCTGCTTCTCTGCTTTGTGGGAGTGGTGTTGTCCTGGAAGGGTTTGGTGGCGATGAGGGTAGACGCTTTTGCCTGAGCATTCACTTGGCACTGATTTAATAAAAACCAAGTCTTTCAGCCGGGCAGTGGTGGCGCATGCCTTTAATCCCAGCACTCGATAGGCAAAGGCGGGCAGATCTCTGTGAGTTCGAGGCCAGCCTGGTCTACAAAGCGAGTCCAGGACAGCCAATGGTACACAGAGAAACCCTGTCTCAAAACAAAACAAACAAAAACCAAAACAACAAAAACTAGAAACAAACAAAAAACAACAAAAAACCCCAAAACAAACAAAACAAAAAACAAAAAACCCAAGTCTTTCCTTTGATGCTTTTCGATGTAGCTGAACTTTTCAATTCTTGTTCTTACTTAGGAGTCTTAAATTCTTTGGAACACAAAACCTAAAGGTAGAGCCTCCCAGTTCTGCCTTCCTACAATCCCCTAATTCTCTATACAATTTCTTTTCCTTCTATCCTGATCTCAAAGAACTTCTACAGATCGCACATTTGATGCCTGGTTACATGGGTCTCTCTTAGCAGCGAACACAAGTGCAAGCTAGAAAACAGAGAGCAAGTAGGGGAAACAGCAAGAGCCTAGTGAATCAAAGCCCCGAAAGAAGAGAGAGCTCTTCAGTTGTCTTCTCATCTATCCTCAGGGCTGTGACACCTGGACAAAGGAGATGCTCCTTAAGTGGGAAGGGTCAGAAGAGGAAAGCCATCTTTTTCTTTTCTTTTTTTTTTTTTTTTTTTTTTTTTTCCTTTTAAGCAGAAATGCTGGTATAGCTGGTTGAGAAGCTGAATGTCACACCAGCCTGGACTGGAAGTAGGAAAGACCAGGGAGGTGACAGGGTGGAGGGTGAAAATGAATTAAGGAAAACACATGGTCTTCCGAAAAGGAAATGGAGTTATGAAAAAAGATGGAAAAAACCGGTGCTTCCAGGATGATGCCCTTTGTGTCCCTCCTCCCGCGGGAAGCTCGGCTGGAGATGTAAGGAAGCTGGAAGAATGCCACAGAAGCCCAGATTACCTGACAGGAGGAAAGAGGGCTGAGGGGAAAGCAGACAGTTGGGGGACAGGGTCACATTTTTCTTGGCATTGGGATATTTTCAAATGAGTTATTTTTCAAAAAGTTTCCAAGGAGGATCCTTTACCAGTCTCCAGCCTCCATTTGGGATTTGGAACCTACAGGAAGCACGGAGCATTCCCATGACCTCTTTCCTGCCTCTCTAAATTTAATTTGGATGCAGAGAGCCGGGGAAGGAGGAGCTTCAGGCAAAGGCTTCGAGGATGGGCTCTCCCTAGGACTGGCAGGAACCGGCCCTGCTCCCGATTAAGGGCTGTTTTGGCAAGTGAGGGATATTGTTTTTGGTTTTTGGCAAGTTGTTTAAACATTTTGGCTTAAACGTTCCTTTCTTCTGTAAAAATAAGAAGTTCACATTTAAGCCCATTGGTTCTTAACTCAGGAAGGTGGTCTGAGACCCTTTCTGGAAATATACTGAAGGCACATAAACCGGCTCACATGGAATTCTAGGGACAGTTCTCAGGGCCCCTGGTCTCTGGAGCACACCATTTTCTGGTGCCGGTTTGCTCCTCAAAGAAGGCTTACACTTCTGTGGCCTTTGGAACTCAGGCTTTGAGAGATGGCAGCTGAGCAGAAGCGTGTCCCTTCTATGGTGAAGGGTCTTTCCCTTGTGTGGTAAGTCAGCAACAGTCCCAACCGCTGCGGCCTTCCCTCAGTCCCAGCAGTAAGGATGGCAGTAACGTGGGACCAACGTCCCCAGGCAACCTTGCATTATCATGTGGCACGTCTCAGCTGCCTTAGCTGCTCTGTTTCTGGGGTTCTTTGTTACCGCAGGACAACGTAGTGCATCGTGACCTTGGTTATTTTCTCTGAGCCACAGGTCACTGATCTTAAAATCTAAAGCTTTCTGAAGCTTTAACAAATTTTTATTTTTTTATTTTTCAGAATGTCTTTGAGTCTCTGAGATGAACAGTGAAAATGCGGCTTCATATTCTTGAGCTACCTACCTTCTTAGCCTGGTTTACAAAAACCCTTCATTGTGGAGTCATTGAATTCAGAATTCGGCCAGGCCCCACTTCAGAAGTCAGGCAGCTACCAAGGGCTTGCTCAGGGCTTTCCATAGCATCCCAGGGACAGAGGAGTATGGAGGGATCTGTCTAACCATCACCATCCCGCCGTGCAGGCACACACCCAGTCTCATTTTTCAGAAGAGAAAAGGAATCAAGCAAATGGATGCCAGCGTGCTCCTAAATGCTTCCGGTGGCAAAAGTCAGGTCAAGAGGCAGGATGTCTGCACTCGGCTTCTACTTATGAATTGTGACGCTTAAACAGAGTCCTCCATTTATAACACATCTGGCCATTCAAATGGCTTCTCAAGTCATCTGCAAGGAAGTGGACAGTGTCCGCCTCCTTCTCTGTAGTGGGCTTTATGTGGACATGCTCTGTGTGTGTATAATTCACCGATCAATTTTACCTTGTCAAAACAGAAACTGTCTGTCAAACACAGGATGAGGCTCATTAGAGAGATGCAGGCACAAGGGAGGGGAGGGAGAATAAACAGACTCCCAAAAATAAGGAAACAAGAGAGTATTCAGGAAGCCAGTGGGAAGGGCAGAAAATGATACAGTGATCACGGCAGGCCCACAGCTAGTGGATGAGTGACACCGCTATTTAGCAAATGACACTGAATGGGACAATTTTTTTTTTTTTTTTTTTTTTTTTTTTTTTTGTAATTGGTAGGTGATCAAGGGTTTGATAACTGAACAGTCGGCACAGCAACTGAGCTGATTTTTCTCCCAGCTGACCATTTCTGAAGTTAGGATGTGTCCACTTGACACATAGACCTAATGTGGGATTGTCTCTGTTCTCCACAGAAGTAGTTAACTTGATGTCATAACTTGTATGAGAAGGGGGTGGGGTGGGGTGGGGAACAGTGTGAAAATGGAATCTAAGAAATAATTACAAGTCTGATTATTATGAGCAGAAAACACAGACTTGCAATTTGTTTTGTTTTTGTTTTTCGAGACAAGGTTTCTCTGTGTTAGCCTTGGCTGTCCTGGACTCGCTTTGTAGACCAGGCTGGCCTCGAACTCGCAGAGATCTGCTTGCCTCTGTCTCCCAAGTGCTGGGATTAAAGGTGAGCTCCACCACTCCTGGCCAGACTTGCCATTTTAAATGCTACTAATTGGTTAGAATGTACTATCATGTGACACAGAATTCAAAAACTACAGAAATAAAGCAGCAAAGGTCCAGATCGTGACTGTATTTCCATTTGAAAACTTGTTTCTGAAAATTGTTTACTGGAATCTTGTATGTTCCTGCAGAGAGTTTGTTCCTTTCAGTATTGCTCCCCTCTTATTTGTCAAGCAAGAGGACATGGTTTTCTATACCTTTTCTGTTTGTACAGAGATGTAATTTGGAGATTTATGTATTGCCATAAACTCTTGAGTTCCCAAACTCCCTTTGTAGTTGTGTGGATTCTGGTTGGTATATGTCCATCTCTCTAAATAGAGGTCCTAGGGCCAGCGAGATGACTCAGTAGGTGGAACTACTTGGTGAGATGACTCAGGTGTAACTATCTGGTGAGATGACTCAGTAGGTGTAACTACTTGGTGCCAAGCCTCACAACCTGAGCTCAATTCCTGGGACCCACATGGTGGCAGGAGAGAACCAATTCTCCCAGTTGTTTTCTGACCTATAGGCATGTGTGTGGGCATGCACACGTGCGTGAAGACACACTAAATAAGATATAATAATATAGTAATGGGCATCTTCGCTCTCTCAGCTCTCTGAGATGACAAGCATTGCCTGTGTTCCCTCCATAGAAACTGTGCCATTTATGTCTGTGTTTATGTGGTATGAGACTCCCTATTCTCTACCCTCTGTCATATATAATATATTATAATAAATATAATATAATATAATATAATATAATATAATATAATATAATATGCTCTCGTTCTTTTTCAGTAGGTTCTCATTTTTATCTTTGGCACTGTTGTAAGACAAAAACTGTAATCTTAATATACATGTTAAATAATTATAATAGAAACATTTTAAAGAAGAGTCTAGTTTTCATCTACATAGAGTTCAAAAATCTTCACAAATGAAACACACTGTGTGGCCACCAAAGACTTCAAGAGAGGACCACAGCCCCAGAGCTCTTTTCCTTTTTCTTTTTCTTTTCCTTTTCCTTTTATTACTTCCTTAGAAGTGATCCAGTAGCTTTTACCTTTCTCTTGGGAATGAAGCAAGTATCTTTTAAAAATAATTTTAAATTGGCTTAACAGGAGTTGAGCATCTTCACATGTGCTCAGGAACCATTTCTATTTACTTCCATTTATTTTTCTATGGACTGTGCATCCCCCACATCTTTGGCCCAGCCATAGATTAAGACATTAGTGTTGTATTCCTTGCTTTACGACATTATTTTAATGACAAGGAAACTCATCAACTGTGCTAGACTCCTGAGGGCGAATTATTCAGTGTGTGGAATTCTGGAAATGCAACAGTGAGTCAAACAGCTCACCCATTGGAGACCAGCACAGTCTGCCGTGCATTCATCTACAGGCTTTGTAACTATTCCTCACTATCTTTTGTTCAGTCCATTTCTTCCTCGTCTGTTTCCAAAAGCCTTGGGCAAGTCTGTTCTTTTTTTCTTCCTAGTAAAGGATTTATCATCAGGTGTCAATCAAATGTTGGGGATGGGGTGTCACCAGCAGACAACCCAGCCAAGGGGAAAACCTGGGAAACAGGAGGATCCGAAAAGACTTGGGGAAACATTTGGAAAGGAGCCTCCAGCAGGAGAGAACTTCCTGATGACAGACCCCTGCGTTCCCAGACTGCTTGCCCAGCCCGGCCCCCTCCCTCCACCACCCCTGCTCTCTGCCCACAGACACAGCACAGAACCAAAACCCCCACCCCCAGGAGTGTTCACACAAGAGAGGCGGTTCCCTCAAAAACAAAAGCAAGTGGGAGGTTTTGTTTTCTTTCTATTTTTTCCCCCTCCGTTCTCTCTCCCTCTGACTGGAGGGTAACCTCACACCACATGCCTTCCAGCAAACACTCATCACCCGATAAATCATGTGACCCCTTCTGTTTACTTAGAGGTGCTGGCCTTGGCCCTGGCCTCTAATCCAGTCCCTGGTCTGCAACCAATTTCTGAGTGGTTTTCACTGGAAAGGAGAAATCATGAGGACCAGATAAGGCAGCCTTCTTATCTGCTTAGAGGAGCTCCCTGGGGCCAGGCCCAGAAGATGCTGGGAGTGGCCGATGAAACCCAACACAAAGGTTAGGAAGCCACTGGCCCGAACAGCCAGCCCTGTGTAGTTCCCACACAGTGTTAGGGAGTTGTGGCAGTTCTCGTAGGAGGAATTTTAGGTTACTTTCTGAACCCTCAAAGTTGCGTGTCTGAAAGCAACAAAATGCAAACACTAATGATTTTTTGCTGAGTACTTTGGCCAAAACCTCTGTCTGAACTACTTTAAGCTTTTCTTCCTTCCTTCCTTCCTTCTTTCCTTCCTCCCTTTCTCTCTCTCTCTCTCTGTGTCTCTCCCTCTCCTTCCCCCTCCTTCCCTCCCTTCCTGTTTTAAGAAGGCTGACTTTAAGGTGGGCTGCCTGGATTCTGGTGTGGAGCATCTGAGTCAGCTTCTAAACTGCCAGCATCATCAGGGCCTCTAGCTGCCTGGATAAGGATGAGCAGGTTCTTCTGACCTCTCCCAAGCCAAGAAATTAGAATTGCAAGGAAGCTGAACTTCACAAATAAGGGGACTGGGGGAAAGCCACCATTTTGATACAGTCTTAGTAGGTGATAGTATGCCAGGCTGTGACATGAACCAAAAAAAAAAAAAAAAAAAAAAAAAAAACCCAAAACAACAACAACAAAAAGCCAAAAACACTGTATAGTACCATCATTCTATCTCTCTTAGTGTATTACTACTACCCAGCAATGGTTAATTTCTCAAGATAAATTGATTCTTTATTCATTTTTCATTTGTGTTTTTTAAAAAAAGATTTATTATTTTTACTTTATGTATATATGTTTTCTGTCTGCTGGTATACTTGTACACTGAATAGGTACGGTGTCCCAGAGGCCAGAAGAGGGCATCAGATCCCCATGGACCTGGAGTTATGGGTGGTTATTAGCCACCATTTGGGTACTAGGAATTGACCGCAGGCCGTCTGGGAGAATAGCCAGTGCTCTTCACTGTTGAGCATCTCTCTAGCCCATGGTCCTCTTGTTTTGTTTTTGTTTGTTTGCTTTGAAGTCATTACCCACTTGGATAGCTCCTAGGGTAGGTGCTTTGTCAAAAGAATGTAAGGCCGAGAACTCTTCAACGTGCTGCTGACTTCTCATGCAGAGCCTGGAGAGAGTGGGGTGGGCGGAGGAAGGGGAAGTGGGAACTGAGGACTCTTCTCTAGGCAGTTATTAAACAAAACCATTGCTTCCCATTTTCAGACTTCATTTGAAAGCTTGGCCTGCCCACTGCCTCCGGGCTCAGTTTTGTTTCTTTTCGTTTTGTTTGTTTGTTTGTTTTTTGCTTTTTTCCTCTGAGATATGAATTAGGAACCGAGAATCCAGCTGCAAGTCAGGGTGCCCTCACTGAGAGGCTTGAGGAAGGGCTGGTGGCCAGAGGCTGGGTTACAGGCCAAACCACTGCAGTCCAGGCCCCCAGAGACAGCTCAGGTTGGTGACGGGGAACCCGTGTGGTACCCGAAGACATCAAATAGCAGCCCCTCTCCAATGAAGATGATGTCGTCATTTTGTTCACCTTGGTGCCAAGACAGTAAAGACACTTTTGCATGATGGCTCAAACACTATCAGCCGTGGTCAGAAGGCCAACCCCAGTGCTCGGGGGTTCCTGACCTGGATAATAAGGGATGGTTTCAGCTGGTAAGTAGCAGAGTACCAAATTCAAGCAGTTTTGAACGAGGGCATCATTCTGCATGACACAACATCTGGGGGCTTCCTGGCCATCCTACCCTCTTCTTGGTCATGGAAACAACATGACTGCTTCCCCGCTTCCGCCATGAGACCTCACATCACCATATTCGAAGACAGGAAAGACTGGAGTTTTGTCTCATGTCCCCTTATCTAATCAGGGAGGAATTCACACACGTGCACACACACACACACACACACACACACACACACACACACACACACACACCACAACTCAAGTTAGTAATCTGCTGTTATGTGACCATTCTACTCTATACACAGGAAGCAGGCTTAGGTCGGCTCTACTGTTACATGAAGCTTAGACTAGTTGTCTTCCTCAGCCTTGGAAAGGGACACATTTCTCTGTGTATTTTACTGTCCACAGTCTGAATAAAACCATGATCGTATCAGCAAACAAAAGACAAGTGTGACAGTTTTTGAACAGACCTCGGGCTGTGTTAAGATCACTGCCACTGACAGGGTTATAGTCATTTCTAGAAATTGTTATAACTTCAAACTGGACTTATTTTTTCTACTCTAAAGCTAATAAAGCCTGGGCATCTTCAAAGAGTCCAGTGTATTCAGCAACTTTGTAGTGTCCATTTGACTTCCAGTCTGCCCCACTCTGAACGCTTATCTCTTTAAAAGGGAGATTATTACGGCAGAGACTGGACTGGAAACCGCTTCGCTGACAGGTTTAAGAGTCTTAGTAAAATAAACAGCAGAAAAGGCAAAAGTGTGCAAAACAGCAGGGTACTCTCTCCTCACAGGGCTCAGCTGGGCAGAGCAGGAGCCTGGGTCAAAGCAAAACAGAACTTGATAGACTCCGGTGGAGCTTGTGCTGCCTGTAGGCGGGAGGTTGGGGCAGGACAAAGACGGGCATTTCCTTCCAGTCAGTCTTCTTCTACAGAGACAACTGCCACACTGACAGGCTGTCCTGCATACCTGTCCATCTGGTTGACGATTCCGACCTTCAAAAATGCCTAGAGTTGGGTTTCTGCTTTCTGTTTTTCCTATGCAAGAAAGCTACACAAACAACAAAAAACATTGAGTGTCTCTTGAACTTGACTTTGAGGCCTATTGAAGTCTTTCTTTGATCTGGCAGAATCTGAGCTACAACCAGTACATGTAAACTTACAAGCAACTTGAAGAGGAGTATCATGTTGTGTGCATGTGTGTGTGTGTGTGTGTGTGTGTGTGTGTGCATGTGTGTCTCTGTGTATGTGTCTGCGTGTGTGTCTCTGTGTATGTGTCTGTGTCTGTGTGTCTGTGTGTGTTTGTGTACGTCTGTGTATGTCTGTGTGTGTGTGTGTCTGTGTTTCCAGCACTTTCCCAGTACACGATTGGAAAAAATAACAAGTGTTCCATAAATATTATTTACAGGATTGAAAGCATAAAGAGAAGGATTGCCGTGACAATACATATGTTTATTGAGAATTAAAAATGCTTTCGCAAGTCAATGCACTCTTGTTTGTAGTACTGGCGGCAGTATTTCCAGCCAGCTCAGAGGAACAGAGCAGGTGAGAATGCCTGACTCAGACAGACTCAGATGATGGGAGGGCCATGGCTTCGGTGGGATTTTGTGGTCTGTAGAAGGTTCAAGTATAACTAAGACAGTTGTCAGTATCTAGTGGCAGGTGTTTGGGACGTTGGAGTAGAACCTGCCATATCCAAAGCTCAAGAGTTCATAGGGGTGTCCGAGGGGATTGGGGGATTGAAGGGCTAGTTGAGAGTCCTGGGATCTGCTTGTTGCATTTGGTCTTCTCATGCTACGTCCAGCCCACTAGGCAGGCAATGGTGAATCTCACTAGGCCAGCAGTGGTGAAACCCACTGGGCTGGCAATGGTGAAGCCCCTTCATAAGGGTACAAAAGTACCTACTTCACATAGTCAGGATAAATGTCATCAGGAATTTGAACCCTCACTTCGTGCTCCTTACATAACCCTGGATTCATTTGCTTGGCCATGACAAAATACTAAGCTAGTTTATACAAAGTAAAGCGATTTAGTTAGCTTACAATTCCGAGGACTCGAAGGGACAATGAGAGCATCACTTTAACTCTAGGGAAGGTCTTATGGCAGGAGGATGCCTATGGTGGTTTAAATGAAGAATGTACTCTACAGAATCAGGCATTTGAATACTTGGTCCCCCCAATAGTGACCCTGTTTAGGGAGGTGTAGGGAGTGTCAGCCTTGCTGGAGGAAATATGTTACTGGAAGCAGGCTTTGAGAGCTCATAGTGTAGCCTTACTTCCAGTTCACTCTATATTATTGAGATGGGATTTCTCAGCCTTCTGCCATGCCTCCTCCGCCTCCCCCCACTCCCACCCTGCCTTGATGAACTCCCAGCCCTCTGGAGCTTCTTTCTTGAAGAGGTCACTTTTTGTCATGGTGTTTTATCATGACAGAAAGGCAGCTAATGGAGCCCAGTGAAAGAGTGAGATTCTTTCTGTGTCTCTAACCTTTGTCATAGTGTGCCCCTGATGTCCGGGGTGGCATGATGACCCAGTCAGTGGGGTCTTCAATGGGTACCTGTGGAGGGGGCAGACGAGTGGGGGACAGGAGACACAAAGAAATGAGGGCAAGTCTGGATTCTGATCAAGCCCCGTTTACTGAAAAATTTCACAGAGTTTTTATAGGCACGGGGGGGGGGGGATGGGTATTTGCGTAAGCAAGGGTTGCTATGGATACCTAACTCTGGAATGCTCCAGCAGGTGTCTACCTTTACAGCTGCTATAATCACAGAAGATGGAGAAATTCCAGAGAGAAAGGGAAGTTGTAAAAGATGTGGTTAGTCAGGAAAAAGTTCCTGGAACTGCTGCTTACAGGCAGCTGGCCTTTAATCTGATTTTACCAGTAATCTTACTGGAAAAGCTAGTTTGTAGTCAGAAAAGACTAGCTCTTGCTATGAGCTCGGGGGGGTCTTAGAATGACCATCCCCCACAACAAACCACAACAGGGGTCTAACTGCCAAACCACGACAGGGTCAGCTGGTTTCTGGTAAATGACAGATTGTTGGAGAAATAGGAACCTAGGCTCTGACAAGATGGCTGAACGTTGGCCATATGGCCCGTCCCCAACAGCACAAGAGGAAAGTGACACAAAGTGGGTGTTGGGAAGACGACTTTGACATGGATGGAACCCAAAGATGGGCCAGGGTTGAAATGTGTGGCCCCATTGCCTTGCCATCTGGGACTCAGTTCCCTCGTCTGTAAAACGGGAAGATGAAAGTTCTAGAGTAGATGCCACCTAAGCCAGACTGGTGTCCCTTTGCTATGTATGTCTCCAGCACCCTGGATTTGCTAACTGTTGAGGCTCCTGGCTTTTGTGATGCAGTGTTACTAGACTTTCTGGGGTTTGGAGGGTCAGGGTGGGGGGAAAATGGCATTCAAAGATGAGTCTCCACAAAGTCAGAAGTAAATGAGTCAGTCTCCCCCATACTCTCTGGAACAAACACCTTCAGGACTTACAAGCTAAAGTGGAGATTGTTTGTGCGCTTGCCTGGGTGTCTTTTGACCCAGAGCTTGTGACACAAACAATAGCAGAGGCAAAGGAAAGACATACTATTGTTCTGTCCTATTTATATCCCAGTGTTGGAAACAACATGAAAATACCATTAAGGAAACTCAGGAGGTTTCTCTTCCAGGGTGTGTATATAGTTTGAGTGCCAAAGGCATTGAGGCCAAACACTGGAGAAGAAGATCCCAGAAGAGTAAAAGAGAGGCATGCAGGAGTCCACAAGGAAGCGGAACTGTAGGGGAAACACTACGAGATGCCCAGCAAGCCCTCGCAGAGAATCCGCATGGCCTATGCTTGCTGGCTGTCAATCCAGACACCAGGGCCCGGCACTCACGGCATCTAGGACTTGATTGCAACCTCTCTCTTCCTCAAACTCTTCATGCGTAATACAGAAAAATAAACAGCATTTAAATGACAAAGCCATGATGATGAGAACTACTTTGGTCTTCAGACATATAAGTCGCATGTAAATTATGTGGAACTCTGTGTGTCCCGGGGAAGCGGCATGCACGGTGCAAGCCCACACTCTCATTAGGCGCAGAACTAGAGTGAAGCTCTGGGAATGCAGAACTACAGATGTGTCTCGACACTGCTGAACGGTGATGGCTCTTCCACCGGGCAAACCTTCCTGAGGGTGCTGCTTTCCATCACAGCAGCCCTGGGCAAGGTCGCATGAACAGTGATGTCCAAGGGGCCCCAGGATGAGGTGACCGTGGAATGTGGGTCTGTCTTGGTGACCTGTGGGTACTGTATTGTTCTGGCCCATGAGACTCCTTTAAACCTCTTTCCTGTATCACTAATTGTCATCAGATTGGTCACGACATACCCTTTTGGTTGACAACATTATAGTGATCAATGAGTTGAAAGGAAAATTGGCTGCTTGCTATTTTTTCCCTCTAAGTTTTCTACTTGCACTCTTCAATACCACAGATGACCAGTGCTGTATGTAACAAGACCATGGATAAATGTGTCATTAAAAAAAAATATCTAGAACTTTAGTTGGGGGAAGAATCAGCATATCGCACAGTTAACTATTTAAAAGCAGTCAGTTCATCAGTCTTTAGTAAACCCTCACTCCGGGATTCCATACCACATCCGTCACCTCCGAGAAGAGCCCAGATCCATTGAATAGTCACTTTTCATCCCTGCCTTCCCCGCGCCCTGCTCTGGTTCTATGAGCTTATTCTTCTGGATATTTTATATGAATGGAAACACACCATGTGTTTGGCTTTCTTTCACTTAACACTGTTTCAGACGTCTAGCCATGTGCTAGTGTGTATCAGGACCTCATCCCTTCCTACAGCTGAATAATATTCCACTGTGTCCACACTACACTTAGTGTGTGCATTTATCTATTGGTGGACATCCAGATTGCTTCCACCTCTGTGCCATTATGAAGGCTGCTACTATGACCCTGGTGTACAATTACTAAAAATATCTATTTGCCATTCTTTAGATTGGAACTATGGGGGTCACAGAGCATTTCTGTCTTCCTCATCCTAAAGATCACTAAACCGCTACCGTGTTGCATTTAGAAGGAGGAGCTTCATCTGGAAAAATGAGTTTTTGTGGTAAAACTTTCTCCTGTCTGAATGAGATTGAACAGCTAGGTGGAGAGACTGCCCAAGGGAAGGAAGAGATGGGCCGTTTCTGTTGCCCCTCTAACCCTTGGCGTAAGAAGGCTCCAACTCTGCTGTTTGCATACTTCATTCTGCTAAACCAGGGGCAAAGTGGCATGGGTAAGAGCGGCATGTGGCCTGTGCAGATCACCACACACAGTGGTGCCAGGTCCCCGTCTTTCACTTGAATGAAGACCACGGTAGTCCTGTGCATTTTTCCTAATTAAAAACAAAAAAACAAAAAACAAAAAAACCCATCCACAATCTTAAGGTCTCCAAGCAACTGAAAGGGGAGTGTGTGTCTAAATTCAGGGGTACATCAGGCCTTCCAGGACCATCTCCCCCGGATGCTTGTATGTAGACAGGCTGGACTCCTGAGGGAAACCCAGAGGTTTAGGACCCAGCAGAGTTCTGAGTTGAAAGAGGTCAGGTCAGCTGGGAGTGGTGGCTTACGCCTTTAATCCCAGCAGAGGCAGAGGCGGAGGCAGGGAGATCGCTGTAAGTTCGAGGCTAGCCTGGTCTACAAAGCGAGTCCAAGACAGTCAAGGCTACACAGATAGACCCTGTCTCCGGGGGAAAAAAAAAGAGGTCAGGTCATCGGCAGGAGACAGGAGGAGCTTTAAGGGTTTTGTGAAGGCCCTGGCCCTGAATGAGACTGGGATGCTGCTGTGGTCTCAGTGTTTGTCCTCTAGAATTCATATGCCGGGAACAGTCTCTACCGTTCTACACAGATGGTCTGCACAGTGATTGAGTCCTAAGGGCTGACCTCACAAATGCATTAGTTCATTCCTAAGGGGTTTACTAGCTACTGAGAACATCACTTTGTTATAAATGTGCACTCCTCCTGCTGTGCTTATCACACCGTAGTGTACTCCCGCCACATGATGCCCTGCCCTGACTCAGAGTGCTACAGAGTCCTCACCAGCAGGAAGGTCTTCATCAGCTGTCATTCTTCAGCCTTGGGCCTTCCTGCCTACAGAATTGTGAGTGCAATACATGTTTCTTCTTCATAAACTATCTAGTCTGTGGTACTCTAGGACAGCAACAGAAAACAGACTAAGAAAGGTACAGAGTTCACGCTTTCCAATTGTCCCACCAAGTGCAGTGGGAGTGTCGGCCAGAGGCGGGGCTATGAAGGGAGGATAGGGGGAAAACCGAGCCTTTCTCAGCAGGTTTCTATGGGAGCTATGTGGGTGTTTGCTTTGCTGTTTCAAACAAGGTCTTACTTTGTAGGCCAGGCTGGCCTCAAACTCATGGTAATCCTCCTGTTTCGGTTTCTGGAATATTGGAATTGCGGGCTTGAGCCATCCCATCTAGTTGAGACCTCACTAAACGAATGGACGTGGAATAAATTACTATTACGCAGATCTCTCTGAAAGGATACAGATATTGTGAGTATGTTGCAAAGCCCTCTGCCTGATGAATGAAGTCTCTCTCCTTTGAAAGTCGTCATGATTAGCATTCGTCTTCATTGATGGGGCGCAGAAGCCCTGGGCCCAGGCCTCAGCAGTACATCAGCCAAGTCTGCTGCAACAGGCCTGTAATCCCAGCACTCAAGAGGTCTAGACATGAGGATCAGTTCCGTGTCATCTCTGGTTGTATAAAGAGTTTGAGGCCAGCCTAAGTCATGTAAGACTCGTGTGTGTGTGTGTGTGTGTGTTGGTAGTCATGGCTCAATGGTATGATGAAAATAACTGAGTCTCAGAGACAATACTCGGTCTGTTCCTTAGAAAAGGCCACTTCTTGCTTTCCTGGCTACAGCAGAGGGAGGGCTACTATGATATAGATACATAGGAAAATCCCAAACTACATTTCAGAAGAAATACGAAGATGGCTGCTTTTATCACTTATCTTTGTTGGGAACTCCAGCCACACTTTCCCCTGAGATGTGGGAGATTTCATGGAGGATTTGGAGACATCCCAGACCATGCTGGGGGAGTTTTCATAGCCAAGTGGGGAAGCAGTTCCTGGTAAATTCTGACGCCTTAGGTCTCCTGACTGCCACAGAGCAACAGGGGTTTTTCCGCATACTTTCTTTGTTACTCTGGGTCAAGAGTCAACTTTGTCCCTTGTCTGTAGAATAATCATTCCGAGGACCTTGTGCCCTTAGGATGGAGCATCTTTCTTTACTTGCCAAGTCACTGCCCCGCAGGTGGCAAGAGAAGAAATTCCTTCCCAGCCCTGCCTCTGCTGCTAAAGGCAGAACACAAGAGAAGTTTGGTGAGGTGGCCTTGTGCTCATTCGCGCATGCGCACACGCGCCCTGCCTAGAAGAATTTTGGTTTCCTTTAGACGGCCTGCACAGGAGTCAGTAGGCTGCTGCTGGGTGCAGTGCCTGGTGCAGCGGAGAACACAAACAGCCAAGCTCTGACCTGACCTCTCCCACCCTTATTCCACTTTGTGGGACTTGCGTACAATTTGGAAAGCAGATGAAGGACATCTTAGTTCCCAGCTGACCAGCTCTCTCTGTGGCCTGGAGACCCCGTTCCCTCGTGCCCTGCCCTACTGGCCACCGCATAGTTCACAGAGCTCCTTTCTTCCCACTGCGGCGTGCCCTGGCCTTCCCAGACCTTTCCCTCTATAGACAGCCCTGCCGAGCCTATCTCCAGCTCAAAACCAAGCATCCCAGGGACTACATAATCAAAAGTATGCATCTTGTCATAGAACAGCAGCGGGAGGGGCGAGGGGGCGGGGGGAACCAGTTGCTGTCCCAATTCTGCAGAAACCAGCGTTCCCTGGGGACTGCCAAATCTTTTAATTGTCTTTGCATAAATAACACCAGTCGCAGGAAGTTAGGGGCCACATTTCAGGACTGGCACTATACTTGTTAGCGGGCCACCCCCAAAGAGGTTAAGTCTTTTGTGCCTGGAACGCAACTGAAAGCTTAAAGGGTTTAGTAGGGCGACAAACTGCCTCTCTTTTTGCTTTTGACTGAAATCCACCAGGGAGGAGCTATCCCAGGGGACTGTCTGGGAAGACAATCGGTTCCCATTATAACCTAGGGTACCATGCACTGGCCAGGGTGCACCGGGCTTTCCCCTTACACCCACCCCTGCTAGCTCAAGATCAGGGCAGCTGAGTGGTGCCAGTAGTCCTGCCTACCCTACCGGGGCAGCAATTCCCTGCTCTAGGAGCTACCTCGTCGCCCCGAGGGGTCAGTCCACCGCTTGTGTGGCAGCTTCCCAGGAAGGAAGAAGCTTTGTCTGCAGATCGCTTATCAGCTGGCTTTCCTGTGGCAGAGTGCTCTGCCGTTTTCCGGGGACGGATGCCACCCCCGTGATTCCCAGCTCCTGCTGTCGGGTGCGTGAGAGCCGGATAAATAGGCCATTGTGAGGCCACTGCGATCCGGGTTTCTTATCAAATGATGCACTAGAAAGAGAGAGAGAAGAAAGAGAGGAGAGAGAGAGAGGACAGACAGACAGACAGAGGGAGGCTGAGAGACAGGAGATTCTGTCCATGGTCATCCCTCCCCCCACCCCCTGCCCTCACCAGTACCTCTGGTCCCCAGTCATCTCAGCTTCTTCCTGTCTCTTCACAGCTACAGCCATTTCCAGTTTTTACAGTTTTCCAGGGACTATTTAGAAAGCAGTTTACTAGTTACAGGAGGCAGGGATCTAAGGGGATGTGCCGGCCCACTAATGGCTTCCCCGAGGTTGTGAGGCTAGCTTCTTTGGCTTTGGGGCATGGAGTTCCTGTCTACCCACTTGCCAAACGAAGACACACTTGTGGGCAGCAGCACCGTATCAAGTGCGCAGATGATCAGATTTACGGCAGTGCAGTAATTTAGGGGCTTGTTGGCATTATTTTTTTAAAGCTTTGAACTAACTTGGTTATGGACAAAACTCGAAGGGAGACAATACTCGTGGACATTGTTTGTTCAGTGGAGACTGCCACAGAGTGTGGCAATGTGGGGGGAACCCAGTGGTTTTTCTGTAGCTGAAGGAGCAGCATGACCTAGGAGGGACCAGGATTCGAGTGCTGCGCTTGCTGATAGACATTGTTAGGTGTGGGGGATGGGCAGCAGGTACCCTCGGGAGAGGGCCCACCCTGGCCGAATATTCTCCAGGCAAGATCTTGAAATGCTTAAAGTTTGTTTGTTTGTTTGTTTGTTTGTTTGTTTCCAAAAAGGACCGTGTATCTTCATGCTGTGCTGTGCCCCACAAACTATGCAACCAGGACAGTCGGAGCTCAGATTCATTTGCCTGAATCCCCGGTAATGATTTGAGTAGTTCCTCTTAGGGACAGTGGCTATCGGTTAGTCTACAGGCGGTTGGAGGCAGTTTCTTTTTCTTTTCTTTTTTCTTTTTTCCTTTTTTTTTTTTTTAAAGGGGGCACAGTATTTTTTTTTTAAGATTTATTTATTTATTATGTATACAGTTGGCTGCCTGCATGCACACCCGCAGGCCAGAAGAGGGCATCACATGACATTACAGATGGTTGTGAACCACCATGTGGTTGCTGGGAATTCTTTCAAGTTGGTTGTTGGCAATGGTTTCGGAGCAGTCTGCAGGCTAACGCGGAGGGCGCCTTTAGGAACCGCACTGGTTCCTCGGCACAACCGGAAGTATATCCAGACCGGACTCGCTTCATTCCTCCTGCTCCTGGGCCTTCTCTTAGGAAACGTGGACCCTTTTACCCACAAAGCTCTAGTGCTTTCCATAACAAGATGCTCATGTGTGCAGTCGCTGCCCCTCTTCCTTTTACACTCTGTACCGCCCTGCTTCCTGCTGTGCAGACCCAAGCATGGCATTTGAAATGGCCTCATACTAGAAAACCCCTAGTCCGGTGGTTCTCAACCTTCCTAATGCTGCGACTCTTTACTGCACGTCCCCACGCTGCACTGACCCCCAACGATAGGGTTCTTTTTGTTGTTCTTTCATAACTATAACTTTATAACTATTGTTATGGATCATAATATAAATGCGGGGTTTTTGTTGTTGTTGTTGTGTGTGTGTGTGTGTGTGTGTGTGTGTGTGTGTGTGTGTGTGGTTTGTTTGGAGATAGGGGTTTGCCAAAGGGGTCATGACCCACAGGCTGAGAATCACTTCTCTAGGCGAAGGAGACCATGGGGACTTAGATAAAGTCATAGTTATTGGCCATGTTGTTTAATCCATCCAATCCTTTTTATAGTGTTACATGGCTCCAAAGTTCATAGACTGAGGCCTTATCCCGCCTCCCCTAGTGTGACAATATTTGGAAATGAACTCTTTGGGAAGGGACTCTATTGAGATGAGGTCACAAAGGCCCCCATGACAGGATCAGTGTCCATACACCAGTGCCCCGCTTTCTTACCATGTGATATGCACAGCTAAGACAGTTATTGCAAGCAAGACACAGAACCTTTCCTAGGACCCATACTGGCTTGTGCCCAAATCTTGGCTTGCCAGCCTTCAGAACATAAGAAGTAAATGTTTGTTGTTTAAGGCCACCCAGCCTATGGCGTTTTGTTATAGCAGCCTGTGCTGAGTGGATGCCTCATGTGGATGAACATGTAACTCTGCATTCCCAATAGACAGGTCAGGAAAAGTGGGCTGGTTCAAAATAAACAGGAAGGGTGCTGTTTTTCTAGAGGTAATTTGTGTAAGAAATACTCATCTTTGCTTAAAACAAACAAAGAAGTCTCCTTTCAAACAGTTTTCTCTTGCTTGCATGTTCCTTTGGTTATTAATTTGAATTTTCAATTTTCGTTTACTCAACGAAGAGTGTATAAGGCAGACAGGAGAAGTGACACTGGGGTACAAGAATAAAAGCATAATTTTTCCACCCTGGAGGTGGTTCAGAAAACTAGGACCATAAGCAAGTAATAAAGAGTGCAGTGAAACATAGACCAAGGCACCCAACAGGTGTGTTTTAGGGCCAGAAAACATGGCTGTTTACTCATCACCCATGAATTAATTCTCTTGGAACCCAATCTTATTCTTCATGACCCTCATTCTGTCACTAATAGATAACAGAAGATAGGGTGTTTGGTCACTGTGCACACACTTTCTCAGTTGAGACTTGCTATACAATTTACTGAGTCTCTTAGAAAGTCCAGTGTGGGCTGGGGGGTGATGGTGCACACCTTTAGTCCCAGCACTTGGAAGGCAGAGGTAGTGAGTGGATCACTGTGGGTTCAAGGCTGGCCTGGTCTATAAAGCAAGTCCAGGACGGCCAAGGCTACACAGAGAAACCCTGTTCTTGAAAAACCAAAAAACGAAAGCCCAATGTGTAGAAACTAAAAGTAAATTGTTCAAGGTTGAGCGGAACCTAGAAGAAGGTGGGGGTATGATCCAGCTAGCCTCCTTTCAAAGCTCATCTCCCCAAAACCACACAGCACCCAATAGCCACTCTGTCCCATGTCGGCCTTCCTTTCAGCATACCCTTGGGAAGAAGGGAGAGGTTTGCTTTCCCTCATTGGTTGCATCAGTGTTGTTTGTTCCAACAACTTCTAGATGCCAGGCACCCCAGATGACCTCTGGAGGATGCTAGTAAACCACCAGCACCAGTGGGAGGGGGCACGGGCAATGGGATGTAGCAGAGCAGTTTGCCACGGCTCTCATGGGGAGACTCTAAGGCAGTGGCTCTCAACAGTCCCAACGCTGCAAACCTGTCCTACAGTTCCTCATGCTGTGGTGACTTCAAACTGCAAAGTTATTTTGTTGCTGCTCCGTAACTGTCATCTTGCCACTGTTACAAATCATAATGTAAATATCTGATATGTGACCCCGCCCCCGTGGGGGTTGTGACCCACAGGTTAAGAACAATTGCTCTAAGGGCATCACAGGCCTTTGGATAAGTAGCCCATATGACTGTACAGCAACAGGAAAGCAAGGGGACTAGTTCCTTCTGGTTTCCAGAATTCCCACCTCCTAGCTCAATCCCATGACCACCATGATGTTGGTTGGATCTGCCCAATTTCCTGAGTCCTGACTGGTTCTTTTTTTTCCCTGTCTCTTTTAGATGCTCTCCAGACCTAAGTATGTGTTTGTTTTGTTGTTGTTGTTGTTAATTACTATTATGTACTTTAGGCTCCCTTATTCTTTATCCAAAGCACCTGTTCTCACCATGTGGCTGCTTGTCTGCCATGTGTCGCTCTTCCATGTCAGCTTAACTCCACCAGCACCCCACACCCCACACCCCATTCACCCCCTGACACACACACCTCCATACACACTGGGCCCCCTTTTTCTCCCCCATTTTCCTTCTCTGGGCACCTACTGAAATTCACACCTTACATATTCCCAGAATTTTCTTTTAAATTCTCATAAAATTATCCTCTTTGAATAAACGTTGGCTTTACTTGAGTTTCAAACATTTCCCCACCTTTTAAAACTCTGTTAAAATGGAGAGCATAAACCCATCGCTACACACCTAGATGGCGTCCGGTTCTCCTCAAGGAAGACCCTGCACCCCAGCTTTACTTCTTAGTGACTGGGGTTGGTCTTTTCATGTCACAAGGAAGCCATCGTTTTAGGCCCACCATTTCCAGAAGGCCTTCCAGGGTGGTGGCCTCAAGAGCTAGTGATCACTTACTGAGCTTGAAGGCCTTGGAAGCCTACACACACTGAAGAGGGAAGTGACTCTGCTTAGCCTTCATGATGACAGGGGCAGGACAAAGGTGACTGAGAAATGCCTGCGGCTGAGCTCAAATACAACACAGCATGCTGGAAATAAAATTCAGGAATTCTGATGCCCCCCTCAAGTGTTTGTCCCTATGTTTGGAGCTTTCAGCAAGGTTAGCTTGGGCACAAGTAGAGCAAATCAGTTGGCAATTTTTAAATATTTTTAAGGAAGCTTTTTTTTCAGTTTCTATGCAAGAATCTAAAGTCAGATTCCTGGCTGCACGCTCAGTCTTTTCACAGGGAAGAGGCCCTTTGTGGCTAAATTTAGTTCCTTCAGCCAAGATAGCCCCTTGATCTGACCTTGACCAGGCTGTGAAATGAAGGCGAGACAGGAGGAGGAAAAAAAAAAAGAATGAAAATGCATTCAAGGCCGCACCATGGGGCTCCCAAGTGTGGGAGTTTCAGCATGCAGAGGAAAAGCCTCGGCTGGCCTCCTGGAAGGCAGCCTGAAGGCTGCATTACTGTCATCACTGAGATAGCTCTTCCTATGTGGCCCGGGCTGGCCTGGGACTCACAGCCATCCTCCTGCCTTAGCCTCCTAAGCAATGGAGTAACAGGTGTATACCACCATGCCTCATTTTATTTATTTATTAATGTCACTGGAATTAATATGTGTGAACACTGACTCTAGTGGAGTCCTTAGGGCCAGAGAACACTAACTTCAGCTGTAGCTGGGTCAGATTTGAAAAGAGCAGAAATCTGGGAAATATTTAAAACAAAAACAAAAAACACTTCTTCGACTTTTTGGGAAAAGGCAGTGTCTTTTCACTGCCTGTCCTGGATTTACCAAATCACCAAAGAAATTAAGCGTGGTGTGTGTTTGTTCTTTATTAATTCATTGTAAGGCAATGAATAGCCTTGGTACTTTGTGGTATGGGCAAATAGACCACGAGCCCGGCTGCTATCTGGGAGACTAAAGAGAGAATTATGCATGAACCTGGGATTCAGATACATTGGAAGTTTAACTGCGGGCAGTGGTGGCGCATGCCTTTAATCCCAGCACTTGGGAGGCAGAGGCAGGCGGATTGCTGTGAGTTCGAGGCCAGCCTGGTCTACAAAGTGAGTCTAGGACAGCCAAGGCTACACAGAGAGACCCTGCCTCAAAAACCAAAAAAAAAAAAAAAAAAAAAAAAGGAGGAAGTTTAACTGAGGACCAGCCAGGACTATCTGTGGCTGGCAAGGCCGCTTTGGTTGGTGGGGGAAGAGCCAGAAAAGACGGGGTTTCTGCTCAGTACCTGCAGTGAGGTCACTATCAGGGAGCAGTCAGGAGGTCAAACTGTCAAAGTCTGGCTGAATGCGTACCCCAAATCTCCCGCTTCGACATGAAGATTACCTTGAGCAAAAGACACTTGAGAAACAGCAGATGCAAAACCCCCCTCTTATCCTCCCACCTTTGCTTTCAGAAAATGAGATAAGACTCCCATGTGAAAGACGCCCTCCCTGTACCAGGGGGGGAAGGAAACATTTTCTGATGGGAAGTTAGGGCCAAGAGAATTCCGTAGAAACAGACCTTGTTCAAATAGTTCTTATCTTCCTTTAGTTTCCAAAAATAATTGAGGTGTTTTGCCAGGCTAGCTTCTTTCTATTAAACCTCACACAAAAGTACATAGAGTCTGCGTTTCTTGGCATCAGTCTCTTGTATGTGTTCCTGTGTCATACAAAACATATTGAATCAGCATGCTGCTGTTGCCTTAGTCTGTTGTGTGCGGATTCAATCCTTGGGCTCAGCTAGAATCCCTGAGAGAGTAGAGTTGAAGCCTTCCTTATACAGTGACTGTCCCCAAGGCCCTCCCAGATTGGGCATGTAGCTTATGGAGAGATGGCTTTCCAGCTGCCACCAAGTAGGGACTGGAGCTTTTCTATGTACTACTGCCTTAGCGATGGTATGTGGGAGCGCTGCCCAATTCCCTGTGATGTACAGCCTGAATTGCCTTCATCTTTCCAGCATCCCCTGGGGGCTGGTCGTTGTGGTATGGCCTCTGAGACCAGATGCCAGCAGTAGAGATAGATGTGAGGTTTTCCAGGAAAAAAAAAAAAAAAAAAAAAAAAAACTTGTCTGAAAAGGTCTGTAGTTGTGAGCCCCAGAGAGATACTGTCCATGGAGGCCCCAGGCTTATAGTTGATAATGGAAAAGAAGCATACTGACAGATGGACAACTGTTGGTCCTGTTAGGGGCTACAAATCCTCCGCCATGACATGCCCAGGCATTGTACAGAATATCCAATATTCTTAATAATGAATAGAAGTCTTAAAAGTTACAGGCAGAGAAAATTCCAATTTGCAACACCTTTTTAAATAAATTTGTATTTCAGCCATTTTTGAGTATTTGACTAAACACTTAATCACCCAACCCCCACACAAACAATTAAAAAACAAACAAACAAACAAACAAACAAACAAAACAGATGTTTCTCTGCCACATTCCAGTCCCTGGTCTCAGTTTTTAGTCAAGTTGTGTCTTATAAAAAAGAAAACTTCATCTCAGTAGTCATCAAACTTACCTGGCCGTGGGCCACTGGGATTGTGAGTCATTGGTTAACCTCATACTGACCCTGATGAACATGTTCAGAATCCAGTCTGAAAGGGCCAGCTCTTCTTCCCTAGGCAATTATCCTTGAAGTATGAAGAGGGCAAAGACTCCGTACTATATTGTCTCGTTTTGTGTTCAGTACATCTTGACCACAGTTTCCCCTCACTCTGTGCCTTCCATCCCTCCACCCTACCCCAATTCCTCTCTCCCCCAGATCCATTCCACCTCCATTTGCCTTCAGAAAAGAGCAGGCATCCCAGGGACATCCACCAAACACAGCCTAACAAGATCTGGTAAGACTAGGCACAAACCCTCATATCAAGGCTGGGCGAGGTACCCAGTAGGAGGAAGAGAGCTCCATGGGCAGACAAGAGTCAGAGACATCCCCACTTCCACAGTTAGGGGTCCCACAGAAACACCAGGCTACCAAACATATCGTATATGCATATATGCCGAGAGCATGGCACAGACCCATGAGGCTCCATGATTGTGTCTTCGGTCTCTGTGGGCCCCAAATGAGCCCTGTTTAGTTGAAGTCTGTGGGCCTCGTACTCACGGAATCCTCAACCCTGTCCTCTCTTTATGGACTCTAACCTCTGTAGAACATGATATTAAATAACTGCTCACAAGTAATTAACAGAAATGTCTAACCTTTCTGTCTAGCCCGCCAGTTCAACATTAAATTCTAGTGCTTAAATAATACACTATGTGTTCGATAAAGTTATCATTTCAACTATAAGGTAATCATTTAAATTGAGTCTCAATTTAAGGAATGAGTTTATCACTATAGAACTCACCTAGTGAGACTAAAGAATAGAATGAATAGAATTAAGGGCCCTGTGCTCAGTTATTAGTTGCCTGCCTACTCAGAGTCAGGTAGGAGGAGGAGGAGAGTGATAATCCCCCCACACACATACACATACACACACACACCACACCACACCACACCACACACCACCGAGTGTGCTATGCCTCATGATTCTCCATTGAAGGAGAGATAAACCTGTTTTGTAGGATCCCAAGTGCGGCATTGGAATGGTCTTGTGAGAGAACAGGTGAGGTTAATCCACTAGAAGACCAACCACCTCGTGCAGGAGCTTGATTGTTGCCAGCTGAAAAGATCCCGGGAGCAGACTCTGGGAGGAGATATATAAATGAGCCCAGAACTGGAGGTGGGGCCTTTTGGAGACTTGGGATAGTTTTGGTTGTTCATCGCTCCACTTTGAGACACACTTATAGAGAACTGCTCAAGGGAAGGCTTCAGGGCTCCGGCTCCTGCTGAGGTCCTGGGTTCTGGTTACTCCAGATTCCAGCAGAAGAAATCCTGCTGATCATGCCAGGAGAATTGCTCCTCGGAACCGATATCCTTACGATTTTGTTGTTGTGTTCTTTAATCCTCTTTTCCTATTGTTTTAGTTACTCGGGTTATAAGTGACATACACTCGGTTACTAAGTTGTTATTAAAATATATTGGCTAAGAAAATTGAGCCTACACTCCATCTTCACAGAATAGTGTCTGCCTTCACATTATTCAAGTAACCCAGTAATTCAGCGGACACTTGACGGGTAGACAAAATGTGGCATGCACAGCGAATGGGGTAATTGTTGTAATTATCATTATTTTTCAACCTTAGAGGGAAAAGAAAGAAAGTCTGAGTCATGCTATAATGCAGATGAAATATGAGAACATTGTATTAAGTGGAATAAGCCAGTCACAAAGAGATGACTACTAGATGCTTCTGTGTCAGACCGTACTTACGGGGCTCAAATTTGTAGAGACAAAAGGAATTGTGATCACCATGGGTAGGAGATAAAATAATTATTTTCTTGTTTGTTTCTTTTTAAAAATTGTTGTTTAATAGAATAGAATTTTCCTTTTTTTTCTTTATGTTAAGCTATTGTTCTGAGTTTGTGGGGTTACAGAGGCTGCACATGAAAACAGCATAAAGGTGCTATATGCCACTAGATTGTTCATTTAAAATAGTTAAGACGCTAAATTTTACACTGCATCTATTTTATCACAATTAAAAAAAAATCTATACAAGTTTAGAAGTGTCTGTCACAACTGTAGAAAGAAAGAGAAACCTGAATGTACTTCATTTAAATATTCCTGAGTGTTTAATTGCTTGAAATAAATGGGTATGTGCACACGTATGTGTGTATACAGCACAACACATTGCTGTGCGGTGGAGGTGTTTTTGATTACTTGTTTGCTTTGTTATGAGACAGGGCCTCTCATGTGCCAGGCTGGCTTCAAAATAGATGCATAATTGAGGGTGACCTTGAACTCCTAATCCTCCAGACTCAACTTTCTGAATGCTGGAACCATGGGTGTGCGTCTACATGACACTGGGGATAGGATCCAGGGCTTTCTACATGCTGGGCAGGCACTCTTCACTGGGGCACATTTAAGGTGCCCCCCAACACACACACACACACACACACACACACACACACACACACACACACACACACACACACACACACACACACACATACACCACTTTCCCCTCTTTTTCTTAAGCCGGCTGCCCATATCTATGTCCTTTGAGTGTGTCCTAAGCTTCGGATGGTGAAGACACATCTGGGGTTTGTGTAATTCCCAGCGAAGGTGGTAGTGCTTCTCTCATTGTCCTCCACTGCGGTGGAGAACAGCCACACGCTCTCACCAACATCCCAGGTTACTGCGTTTCTGTTAGCTGCCTCCTTTGGACCCACGTGCCAGGGGAGGCTATGGGACCAATTCCCATCGCAGTGCGGGTGCCTCACCTACAAGCTGTGCTGCCTTTTCCCACGTGCCTTTTTCTTGCTCTTTTGCTCACACGGTAGAGAGGGGATTCCAGAGACTTAAAAGAAAAAGGGAACTGAAAGAAGGACCCAAATGACTGCGTGGAACCAGCCTGTGTGGGGACGTGACAGAAAGGAAAGACACAGTTCTGTTATGGTTAGTCACTGGCTGTTTGGTCTTGTTTGGTACTTAGCTACGCTGACTGACATAAGCATGGAAGGTGCTGCAGAGGCAGCATGAGGACTGATGGCCTGGAGGCTGGACGGTCAGGCAGGCAAGGGAAGTGGAAATGACGTGTTTCATGACTCCTAAGTGCATGTGATCGTGTTGCTTGGAGACCGGGTAGCAACTATGTTTACATAAAACGCGGAAGATCCTGGTCAACAAATATCTTAAGGGAATGGTGCTTTATCAGGGCTGGGACCAGAGTGTGAATGCCTTCTTTGGGACCAGCACAGCAGATGGAGCTGGAAAGGCTTCCCAGGGGAAATGGAATGAAACTTGAGGGGAGAGACTCAGAGCGTCTCTTAGAGTTCTTTCTGTTTTGGTTTTGTTTTGTTTTTTTCGAGACAGGGTTTCTTCTTTTTTTTTTTTTTTTTTATTAATTTATTCTTGTTACATCTCAATGTTTATCCCATCCCTTGTATCCTCCCATTCCTCCCCCCGCCCCCATTTTCCCATTATTCCCCTCCCCTATGACTGTTCCTGGGGGGGATTACCTCCCCCTGTATATTCTCATAGGGTATCAAGTCTCTTCTTGGCTACCTGCTGTCCTTCCTCTGAGTGCCACCAGGTCTCCCCCTCCAGGGGACATGGTCAAATGTGAGGCACCAGAGTACGTGAGAAAGTCATATCACACTCTCCACTCAACTGTGGAGAATATTCTGATCATTGGCTAGATCTGGGAAGGGGTTTAAAGTTTACCTCCTGTATTGTCCTTGGCTGGTGCCTTAGTTTGAGCGGGACCCCTGGGCCCAAATCTGCCTATCATATTGTTCTACTTGTAGATTTCTAGGACCCTCTGTATCCTTTTATTTTTCTATTCTCCCATGCGTCTCTCATTTAGAGTCCCAATAGGATGCCTTCCCCTCTGTCCCAGTTTCCTAGTAAGTGAAGGCTTTCGTGGGACATGTCCCTTGGGCTAGTATGCAGATATAAGTGAGTATATACCATTTGGTTCTTTCTGCTTCTGGGTTAACTCACTCATTATGATCATTTCTAGCTCAATCCATTTATCCACAAATTTCGGGAATTCCTTGTTTTTAATAGCTGAGTAGTATTCCATAGTGTATATGTACCACAGTTTCTTTATTCACTCTTCTATTGAGGGACACTTAGGCTGTTTCCATGTTCTGGCTATTATGAATAAGGCTGCTATGAACATGGTTGAGCAAATTTTCTTGTTGTGTGCTGGAGCATCTTCTGGGTATATTCCAAGGAGTGGGATAGCTGGGTCTTGAGGAAGCCCTATTCCCATTTTTCTGAGATAGCACCAGATAGATTTCCAAAGTGGCTGTACTAGTTTGCATTTCCACCAGCAATGAAGGAGTGTTCCTCTCTCCCCACATCCTTGCCAGCATGTGGTGTTGCTTGAGTTTTTGATCTTAGCCATTCTGATGGGTGTAAGATGGAATCTCAGAGTTGTTTTGATTTGCATTTCCCTGATGACTAAGAAGGTTGAGCATTTCTTTAAGTGTTTCTCAGCCATTTGATACTCCTCTGTTAAGAATTCTCTGTTTAGTTCCAAGCCCCATTTCTCTATTGGGTTATTCGGTTTGGTGGTGTTTAATTTCTTGAGTTCTTTATATATTTTGGATATTAGACCTTTGTCAGATGTAGGGTTGGTGAAGATTTTTTCCCAGAGACAGGGTTTCTTTGTATAATTAATTCTAGCTGTCCTACAACTAGCTCTGTAGACCAAGCTGGCCTCGAACTCACAGAGATCCTCTTGCCTTTGTCTCCCGAGTGCTAGGATTAAAGGTGCCCACCCAGACCTTTTAGTGTTGTTTTTCCACAAGTTTCAAGATTTAAAACATTATTGTTGTTACCGTTGTTATGCAGTCGATGGCTAATGTTAGCACAACAGGTTCTTAGCAGTGCCCCCAAATCCTGCCCATGCTGTCCTGCTCCCAGGTGTGACACAGTCTGGACTCCCCTTTGCTAACTCCACACTGCAGGCTGGAGGCCTGAGCTCAACAGCCCAGAATTAATGCTATGCCTTGCCTTGACTTGGAGGAGAGGCCTGGCTCCTGGCCTAGTAAACACCTTTGACTACTGATTCTGTCAATCCTTTATCCTTTCCTGTGTAGAAAAACCTCCCTGATTTATAGTGATGAGTCTTCTGCCTCTGCAGCTTTCAAGACTCCTAGCCAAAGCCTGGAGGGCACATGTTTATGACTTGCCAGTAAGGTCATATGAAAAAGTAAACCCCATGGTGTTGCCCATGGTCCTACACACTCTGGCCAAGGCCTCTCTCGTGTTAACATGGTGTACCACCGCATACCTGTCTTCCTCACAACTTCCCTGCCTTTTCAGCCTTGGAGAGATTCAAGTTCTTTAGTTCATCCTTGCCACCTTTCAGACGAGATTGGGCACATTCAGGGTGGTATGGCCGTAGACTCTTGGCACCTTTCAGTGTGCTTTTCTCTTCTTGTCACTCTGAGCACCTATCTTCCTTAAAGCTCAGTCTAGATGCCACCTCCTCAGAGAAGCCTCTTCCGGTCTACCTACCTAAAGCAGAACTCCACATTGGTCACCTTTTATGTCCCTCGCCACCCTCTGAGCTCACCTCTTCCTCCAGCCATTGTAGCAATGACAACTTTGTCCAGGTGTCCTGTGAGAGCTCCTGGCCTCCTGTGTTGCTCTGGAGTTTCTCTGGTGCTGTAGGGGAGCTGGGCCTGCAAGCCCTGGAAATGGGAAATTAGCTCATGGGCCAGCGGGAGCCAATGGACTTATATCCATCTAGCAGCCACTGGATGGGGCATTTCTGAGGTATATAGCTTCTTGGTGTCCAAGAAGAAATGTCCCCAAGGCCCACAGCATTGTCCTTAAGTGACCTTCTAAGTCTTAAATGATTCCTAGTGTCAGCATTTCTTCTTTAATTGTTTGCCTTTTCCTGGGCTGTTGTCTTTCAGATTAACTTACAAAATAAACTACCTGCCTGTGGTGCTCTGCCAAGCTCCGGTGAGAACTTAGGCTCAAAGCATCTCCCTCCCTTATGTAGTGTCAGAGATCTCCATTTCTATGTTAGCATTTACTGGGGCTTAGATTAATTCTGTTTATTTCTATGATCCCATTATATTTGTATTCCATCTAGACTAGAATGTAAACACTAGGAACAATAATCTTATCTATTTTCAAACATATGTTCAGCTCCTAGGGTGCAGTTTTGACAGGCATGTTATTACTAACTATGTATTAGTGGATGAATAAATTTTAAAACATGCTTTAAGGACTGCACTTGTATTTTGGGCACTGAAAGCCACATGGCATGCTGGTTCAGAGAAAATGCTGTGGATTTGGCCTTTCTGCTCACTTCCTGACTGCCACTTAGACCACACAGTCACTGTAAGCAGACTGGGCGCCTACCTCCCATTTATGAAGTGGGACAGATAAGCGCACCTGGGACACAGGGCCATTATTATGCTTTCAAAAGCTACCTGTCGAGCACTCAGGCCATCAGGACAGTGCCTGGAATATGATGACTGCCCAGGACATTTTGGTGCTTCCTTGAGTCTTTCCCTTTCTGGAGCCATTGAACTGAATTTAGACTTGAATAGATATAAGGTGATGTTCAGTGTTCACTGTAGGCCTTCCAAAGATTCCACTCCTGTCGCCATCTCTCCTGGAACCCCTGGGCTGAACAGCACAAGTCTGAGAATCAGCTGACTGACGTGCGTGGTGCAGTAAACAACTCACGTGATTTCATCTTCCCAAGAAGCTTTGTGGGAACGTATTTGAATTAATCAAAAAGTAGACAAAATCAACTTTAAAGAACAACATGTTTACTTCCCTCCTTCTCTTCCTTCTCCTCCTCCTTCTCTTGAGTCTTTTGAAGGCTTTATTATTTCCACGTGTTGAATTTTAAAATTGTAAACTAGGTGCATCATCTCATACTTATCACGTGCTATCTTGGGATTTGTAATAATTACAGACTCAGTGACCAAATCTTACTTTAGGAAAGAAATATCTTTGGGGAGCTGGAGAGGTTGATATTTCAGTGGTTAAGAGCACTGGCCTCTCTTTCAGAGAACCTGATTTAGTTCTTAGAACCTACATGGCAGCTCACAGCCACCTGTAATTCCTGGGGAAACTGATGCCCTCCTCTGCCTCCCAAGAGCACCAGACACGCAGGTGGTACACACACATACACGCAGGTAAAACACTCAAGCATATACACACTAAAAAAATAAATACATTTTTATATAAAAGAAAGGCTGCTGGGCAGGTGAGGAGATGGCTTAGTCGGTAAAGTACTTGCAGCACAGAGTAGTTAAATTCAGATCCCAGCACCCACCTAAGACTCTAGCCATGGTGGTGTCTGTAACCCCAAGCCTGAGAAAGAAAAGGGGAGGATCCCCGGGGCTTGGTGCCCAGCGCCCAGCCAATTGAACCCAACCAAAGAGCTCCAGGGTCAATGAGAAATGCTGTCTCTATAAATTAACCTGCAGAACCATTGAAGACAATGCCTGATTTTGAGCCAGCTCATATACATGCAAAACACACACACACACACACACACACACACACACACACACACACACACACGCGCGCGCGCGCGCATATAAAAAAATGCTGTTGGAGTGAAGGTTGAGACTAGACAACATTAGTGTCATAAATGTAAGACTGGGCATCCAGCTGCCTTTTCCTCACCCAACCAGGGCAAAGCCTCTCCAGATAGAAGCACCTCACGCCGGATTAGCACTGACCTTCTGTACATCACTCTGACAAGGGACTCTGGCAGTTTCAACCCTGAGGCATGTCCCAACTTTAGTTCCAACAAAGTTCCTCTCTTGTAGAGACACCCCAGAGAGGAAACCCCAGTGAGAATCTTTGGTCTTGGGTCACAGGCTAAGCGCCTGGTGACTTTTAGAAGCAATCCTTAAATCCCTTTGACTCAGGTGAAAGAAGAAAACAGAATTTGTGTTTTGTCCTGTTCAAAAGTTTCAATACAAGACCAGAGAGATCATGTCAGCAGGTGGGAGGCAGTGATGGCGGTGCCTGGATGTTATTCTTGGGCTGCGGAAGGGAAGGGGGGCAGTGCTGGGACTCTTTCTGTCATTCTCCCTTGAGCTCCCCATTTACAAAATTGCTCACCCAACTCCTCCCCTGACTCCCTCTTCTTCACTTTCCCTTCTTACTAATCCTTATCTGCATCAGAGCCAAGGCAAGTGGCCAGGTGCTGTGGATCAGGTGCTGTGGGCCAGGTGTTGTGGGTCAGGTGCTGTGGGCCAGGTGCTGTGGGTCAGGCCTGGGTAAGGCAGGGAGCTGGGAACATGGCTCTGGGAAACAATTGTCTAGAACCAAGAGGCTGAAAGCTTTAGGAGTTTCCTTCTGAAACAGATCTGTCGTGCATTAGGACAAAGCAAGAGTTCTAACGCAGAGAAAGCGTGGGGACCTGAGGGCAAGAACGGGCTCTAGCCTCTATGAGCTCCTCTTTGAGTGTTTGCTTCCTTGAGAGGGGACAAGTGGTCTTCTCAGTGGTTTTTATTTCTGTTTGGAGATTGGTAATTCTACAGTAGCTGATTTAGGCCTTGACTTCACGTAGCCTAGTTCTACCAACATCTTGACGTCATATGGTCCCAGATCCCCTACACATGTGCATGCGCAGTTGGTCAGCAAGAAGGCTGTAGGGTGGCATTAGCTGCTCAAGTGTGATTTTTTTGTGCTACTGTTTCTCAAGTATATTAAATGACATTTAATCCTACTCTGTCTTGTTTTGTTCCGTCAGGCTGGACTTAACCCCTGGGAGTCGGGGCTGTAAACGACAGCAAGATTTTCTGAAACTCTCTGTGTACACATAAATGTAAGAACACCATTGCACTTAAATAACACGCTGCTTCTTCAAAAGCTCCTCTGAACTATGACATGGCCAGTTTGTTTAGTTATGTCCCCTCATTTCCTGCCTCATTGCCATGATTGCCCATATTGCAGCTCAAAACAGAATTTTAAGAACACCTCCAGGTGTTTTCGGATGAAGCTGGTAAACAGCTTTAGCCGACAGCTCCAGTGAGGCCCAGGGACATGAGCCAACACAAACAGGGAGTGGGAAATTTGCTGATAGCTCTGGGCACTGAGACCTCACGACTGGTCGGATGAGGCAGACTCCAAATCAAGCAGTGACACGCAGAGGAGCCAGGGAGGATTCAATCATGTTGCCTCTTGTAGGAAAGCAAATTCTAGAAAAGGTTGAGCCCTCTTTTTGTCAAAGCCAGAGAAGGAGCTTGCGTTGGCCAAGGTAGGCTGGAGTCCAGAGATGCTGACTCAGCACCTCCTGCCTGAGGTCTCAGGGTGGCTGCAGAGCTGGGTCTGCACGTAGCACCTCCTCGGCTGTGTTTGGTGTCAGGAGCTCCATCATTATCCGGTGTATTCATCAATATACAGATGGTACCACCAGAATGAGATTCTAAAGTGTAGTGTCTTCAGACACTATATTAGTAGTCACTAATTTAGACTGTTGAGCCTACAGTGCCTTGTCCTGATCAACACTCATCAACTAAATGAAGCTCTTTTCAGCTGCCTGGTAATCCTCAAAATGTTCCAGATAAAGCACCTAGGCCAAAGTTGGAACACAGTAGCAGAGGCTAGCTCTAGTCACACTTCTTACTGTCCCACAATTCCTTAGATTCCAATGGCTTTAAGGGGAAGAAATCTGCTTTTATGTCGGTCCAGCCTCCGAGGGGTAACACTTTGCATGCAGGGCTGGTCACAAGTTAATAGACAACCAACAACCCTTAGCCAGAGCAAGGCTTGATATACAAATGCCTTGTCTCTTGGGTGAGACACTCAGAGACATGTTCTATTGTTGCCCCCATAGGAGTGTCTAAACTGACTGACCTCTCAATGCCACCATCAGTGCTGGTCATAGGCAAGTCCTGCATTGCTTCTTCATCTTCCATGGTTCATTTCTCTGACATCCCTGAGATTCTGGGATCACCATCCCAACTACAGATGTAGGTTTAGTATCAGGTTCCGGTAAGTCTGAGCTAAGACACCGTGGCCCATGTTGCACGCTTCTTTGATGTGTAATGATGTTAGTGTGCACGCTGAGTGTTCCTTCCTGCCTCGGCCTTTCTTTTCCATGCACCACTTCTTGTCAAGGCTTTGTTCCACCTTCATAAATACGTGCATGGGGATGGATCAAATGCAGATATTTGTACCCTTCATAACTGGCCCATGTAAGTGCACACACACAGTCACACACAATCACACAATCTTTCCCTCCCCCCCCCCCCCCCGCACATACACACACACAAAAGATATGTACAGAGACCAAGAACGCCAAACCACAAAGCCATGGGATGTTATAAAAAGAATCCCTGTTGTGTGTGTGAGGCTTGCTACCCTGCCTAACTTCCTTCAGACTTGTCCTGGTTCCCTGTGGGCCTGCACATATGGCATAGTGTTTAAAGCTGTGCCGGGGTTCCGACCGCTCGTAAAACCAGAGATAAGCAGTGGGACCTAGACACAGAGCTCTGCATCCTGTTGTGTGGGATAAGCATTCTCTTTCCACTTCCTCCCTAAGCAGCGAGAGGATGGAATCGTTTTTCATGAAGACAGGAAATACCCTCACTACTGCTCTGTGAACTGGATGGAATTATGTATACCCCAAGAGCAGAGCCACTGGGCGAGGAGAGCTGTGTGGGCTGGATTTTCAACGAGCAGTGAACAATAGTGTTCTGTGGCCACACCCTGCAATTTCACACAAGGGGAAGAAACAACTTGGCAAAATAACCCTGCGCTGCCTTCTTTAAATGTGTGCTCCGGTGTGGTCTTCTCTAAGCTGAACTATCACTTCGCTCTTGTAGTCGCACACGGTTATGTGCCAAGAAGAAGAAAGCCCTTCCCTGGCTGGCTTTCAGCGTGCACCAATTTCAGTCATGACAGCTGAGTTATTAAACAGAAGCAACACAGTGCAAATGTCAATCAGTGTGGGCTTGGGACTGCCCGTTACTTGTAAGAAACATGAACTTGAGGCTGCCAGCCCTTCAGTACATAAATCACTTGGTACGTGTGTTGGTGACCGAACACATCCCTGTTTGCAGAGTCTCTCCGTGGCAGGCCACCTTGTATCTGTCAATGAATTCACACACAGACTGCAAAGTATGTCAGGTTGTTGTTGTTGTTGTTGTTGTTGTTTTTTAAGGCTTTTTGTCTTTTAGTGATAGCTCATGAGACATCCTACACCGCAAATCATTGGTGGAGGGAACTGGCTATCAAAATTAAAGTGAAAGAAAGAAATGCAAATGGAAGAAGCGAAATTTCAACTAAATGTAAGTGGAGCTTTAGACATGCTCTGTGGACGCTGGGCCGTCCTCAGCTTCCTCTAAGCATGCAGAGGAACTCAGGGTAGGTGAGTAAGCCATGGCAGATGAGGACAATAATGAAAAGGGATGGCTCATAGGGAGTCACGCCAGCTGCCCCGCTTTCCATCACCACGGTATTGGGACCCTTAGTGATCATCCAGGACACTGAAGCTTAAAGCCCTAGAAGCATACAAAAACCTAGACAAGAGATTGATGCTTTATCATCACAAGGAAGATGCCTACTCTGTACTGTGAGTTATTTGACAAGATGGAAGCGCTGCCTGGATTTGTTTGTTTGTTTATTTGTTTTATACATTGTGATATTTTGACATCCTCAAAATCTTTTTTAGGTTTGTTTGCTTGTTTGCTTGTCATGCTGGGGACCAAACCAGAACATCTTATATACTGGGCAAGGCTCCATCACCCTGCTAACCCCTAGTCCTAGCCAGTTCTTACTGAGAGCGGAGCACACAACCAAAAGCATGTCTTTGATAAGGAAGCCAGGGCAGAGCAGGGCCAGCACACTGTATTTCCATGTCTGAGTTATCCCAAGGCCAAGGGACTGGGCAGCCAGGGACTGCCTGGAGCCCATAGAGCCTACTGCAACCGCTGAGTGTGGCTATTCCTAAATCTACCATTACACTCTGCCTTCATCTCCCTTCTCTCTGTCATCCATCTCCAGACAGCCAAGGCTTCCTTCCCTGTGGAACGGCTCTCATCTCCAGGACCTGTGGCTACAACACACTTTGTTTCCCAGAGTGTTGGGCTACAGACCCGGGACAAGCAGCTAAGGTACCTTTTTCATCCAGAGCGGCCAGCCATGGATGATATACCCGACCTCTACCCTGAGCTCTTCAGCCCAGGGGTGGGGCTTCACTATGTAACCCAGACTTTTTGGTTCCTGTACACTCTGTGTCCCCCTCCCTCTCCCTGCCCTCTGTCTAGACCCCATTTTCTTTTCCCTGCCTTTCTATCTCCCCCTGCATTGTAGCTTCCCTGGCCCCCGATCCTTGGGACTGGTGAACCTGCTGAGAGCTGCTCCCAGTAAACCTGCATTTAAATACATTTTTAAGAAAATATTTATTTATTATTTGTACAGTAAGTATTCTGCCCACATGTGTGCCTGCAGGCCAGAAGAGGGCACCAGATCTCTTAATAGATGGTTGTGAGCCACCATGTGGTTGCTGGGAATTGAACTCAGGACCTTTGGAAGAAGAGACAGTGTTCTTAACCTCTGAGCCATCTCTCCAGCCCACATTTAAATACTTTAACTTGTCTTGAATTAGCTTGTTTTACCTGTGGAAGAAGGAATGCTCATCACAGAGCCTATCCCTGTTGTGTCTGTGACTACACAAGGCAGACACCGATCCCCACATTAAGAGAACACAGACCACAATGCTCAAACTACCACTATCAAGGAATAAAACACTTGAATTCTCACCATTATTTATACTCTAAATTGCAACATGCCAATGTTGCAAAACTAAATATGTTTTCTTCTTCTTCTTCTTCTTCTTCTTCTTCTTCTTCTTCTTCTTCTTCTTCTTCTTCTTCTTCTTCTTTTTCTCCTTCTTCTTCTCCTTCTTCTCCTTCTCCTCCTCCTCCTCCTCCTCCTCCTCCTCCTCCTTCTTCTTCTTCTTCTTCTTCTTCTTCATGTTTTTATGCATTTATAGTCTGCAGAAGCTCTTAATACTCCAACAGGGATTTCTAACAGTTGTGAAAGAATGGTGATTCCCCACCTCCACCCCTCCACCCCACCCTACTGACCATTAGGGTTGCTTTGTGATGTTTCTGCCCACAGTCCCTTATGCGGTTCTATATAACAAAGTGAGGACTGCCAAAGGCTGCCTCACTGGAGAGTCCAACTAATTCATTAAGTCAGACACACATGGAGGGTTTGAAAAATGGTGGCCCAGGTTCCCATCCTGACCCAAGGACATGGCCACTGCTGCCTGCTCCTGGTTAGGATAACTGGTCTACCCAAGGCTTTGTATTCCTATCTGAAGAAGCAACTGTACTTACCTCATAGAGCTCTTAGCTGATAGGTGTAAGGCCTCAGGGAGTGTGGCCAAATTTGGGAGGAGCTCATAAACACATCCTGCAAGGTGGAGACTCAGTCCTTTTACTTGTCTACAGTACCTTTGCATTGAAAACAAGGCCTGATGCACATAGCGGTTAACTTAGTCACTATTTAGTATACAAAGGAATAGCAGGTGAAGCATCTGGCAAAGGCCAGAGGCCTCAAATTCTTCCATTTCTCTCCACTTCTGGGTGCCCTGCACCCTTAGAACATTTCAAGAAGTCAGCAGGCTAGTTCTGCAGAAAACACTTAGTCTTGTTTATGCTTGCCCTTTAAAATGTCAGGGTGTCTTGTCAGGCTTAACGTTCCCTATACAAACAATGAATTCCTACCAATCTGTAGAATAAAAATAGGGCCTCAAAAATGAAGGAGCAGGGAAGAAAAGCAAGCCCTACAGCTTCACTGCCATGTGTCGTATCCTGGTAGGCTGGTTATTTTAAGTTAAGTCTTTGAAGGTCAGCGCCTGCTAGCTGCAGGTTTACCTTGGCACTCTCCTAAAAACCAAACCTGTTGCTGGAGAGAGCACAGGGGCCTCCCTTCGCCTCCCTGAAGTCGCGTTATCTACGGCGGCAAAGAGGAGAGGAATGTGACTGTGTACGGTCGGACTCGAATTCCAAAAGGAAAAAGTTATCAGCTAATTTCCACTCCTCCTCTTCCACAATCTACTCCTCAAAGTTGCCTGTGCTCCCACCCATGAAGAAGAGTGGAAACAACAGGAAGTGAGGTGCTCACTGCCCTGGGCTTTCCTCTCTGGGGTTTGCAGGTCCTTTTCTACTTTTGATAATCTACCTTTGCTGGTTCAGTCAGTCTTCAGAGGGAGAAGATGGACAAGCAAGCGAGACTCAAGTCCAGATGACTCTTCTCAAGCACCTGACCCATCTATGACTGGATACACCTTCCTGTCAGGTCCTCGTCTTTGCCTTGTTTGACTGAGGCTCGGGGTCCCAGTCCTGAGACAATTAAGAGAGTTTTACATTTTCTTCTAAGTGCTTGTGCTTTTGAAAGATTTAGTAAACAGGCCAATAATCACCACTCACATGGTTAACAAGACAACCGTGTAACTCTAACCACCCACTTAGCCCCTCTAAGCTTCACTTGCTGTGAAATAAACAGTAGTTATCTCCGCTCTTTTTTTTTTTTTTTTGAAGTCTGTCAAAATTCAAGAAAGAGAGCAGACAGCATGCATTAAACCCTTTCAAGTTGAAAAGGGGAGGGGGGAGGCAGTTAAATTTTAATCACCCCTTCTCTAATTTTTGAGTCAAAACATTTGCTCACTTCCATGAACCCTGAATCATTACCGTTATCTTAAACATTTGGAGTTGAAAACCTTCTCGAAAACCAATACATTCTCTCACACAGAAGTTAATATCTGCCTTAGCTAAGGCTCAGGGGTGAGAAAGGCACTGTTTTGCAGGTTGCCCATTTCCAACATTCTTGGGAAAAGGAAGGGGAAGGCTCTTGCATCAGATGTTTTGGAAGGAAGGTGACTGCCTAGTGAGCTGGAGGTTTTAGAGGGGAACTTTCCAAAAGCACTTCTTATTGATTCGTGTTGAATATTCATGAAGTTGAAACTTTTCTGTCTCTAATTGCCCGGACTCTCAGGCTGGCACACTGCAGCCAATAGTTTTCTGGTTGTTTCCCTGAGGGTTCGGTGGTGGTGTTTTTGTTGCGCTTGGCATTGTAATGTGGACCGAAAGCCCCTCCGGAGCCTGGGCATTTAAGGAGCATCGCCTCCAGAGGCTATTTACTCTGGACTTTGTCCAGGATGCCAGGCTCCCCCCCCCCCCCCACACACACACACTATGTCTCCTGACAAAAGCAGAAAGACGGCTCACCCACACAGATTGTCCTACTCAGGATGCACCTCGCTGGGTTGGGTTGGGTTTTGACCCTGGGGTGATCTGGAAGATTCCAGGAAAACTTAAAGAGACATGGCCATCTTATTCCTCCCTCCCTTAAAGAAAGACTCCTAACAGTTTCTAAAGAAGCAGTAGATGTGTTTCCTGGGGCAGCTGAGTCCTGAGGTTCCTTCCCACCAAGTTCACAAAGTTACTTAGTCAGGGCTAAACTACCTGATCTTAGTTACAGGAGTGCTGCCACCCAGAGAATATAAAGGAGGAAAGCACTGCCCAGCTCTCCTGGGGAGCTTTCTAAAAACAAGGAGTTGAAGGAGGCCTGTGCTCTCCTTCTCTAAGAGGAGAGAATGTGGCTTCAAGTCAAAACATCAATTAAATGTACAATTGGCTCTGTTTACAAGACCAACAGAGTCCTGTATTGCTTACAGAACAACAGTTATCCACACAACACCGGCACCAGGATCAGGGGCCCTCACACTGACCCCTGGGACTTGGGTCAGGGTTCTCTCTCCTTCAGCTGTGATAATATTCACTGTGATGTGAGGTCCACTAACGTATTTTAGCCAGAGAGGAAGTTTGGTTTGGCTGATAGTATCCAAAAATGGGAAGAGTAAAGCTATTTTTCTTGTTCTTCCTCTGGACTAGGCTTCAGTTTTGGATTAGCTATTATAATTACCTGCACCTATTTACATGTGGAAAATGCAGGCTCACCATGTTTGACCACAACAGATGGTACCTGGAAATCATCATAAATTGTTTCCAGGGCTTACACCATCTAGTTTCTTACTGTACTGTTTCTCTGTGTGTAACACATATGCAGCAATACATGTGACAGGTATGAAAACTCACTTAAAGAATACTGTTTGGAGAAGCTGGGAAAATGATATCCAATGCAAAGGCAATGGTTGTATTCAAAAGGGGGCACATATGTGCAGACAACTTCTTATGGGGCCCAATAACATAGGTTTAGGCTTGTATGCCATTTTGTTTTCATCACATTAGCTCATTGTCCTTGTCCTCCAAAAGCTGCCAAGAACAACTTAAAGCAGAGAGCAATGTTGCGTTTCCAAAATGGACAGCTATTCATGGGCTTACAATTTGGCAACTATGAATTATAGTATAGTTCATCTGATGCACGCATGCTTTGATGTTGCTCACAGCTGGAAGTAATGAGAGCAAGAGATAGAAACCGGTCAGGCAGTCCAGGGCAGGGACATTGAAAAATTCTTGTCCTTGGCCAGAAGCCAAAAATGTCTTTGGTTCTGGTTTGGCCACAGGCCAGGAATGCCAAGAGGGAGGTCTGGCTTCTCACTGTCACTCTTCCTCTAAGTGAGCACCCCTGCCTAGAGGTTGTATGTTTGGGTATCACCAAACCTCCAATCCCTTCTGGTCAACAGCTTTGGAACGTGATGTCTGGAATTTCATGGTAGAAGTGGATTGGACCTATTCCTCAATTTCCAGCCCATCTTCTAAATGACATCAAGGGCAAACGTTAGGTCCCACCCATTTTCCTGGTAACACTAGCATGGTAAGCATCCGTTTTGTCCCGGATCAGACCTCCTGGTCAAAAGAATGGAATGCCTCTGGCCGTAGGTGGAGGCATGACATTCTGATCTGCTCCAAAGATCACCCCCTGAGAGGTTGGTGCATGAGGACACTGGTAGTGGGTGTGGGGGGCAGGAGAGCTGGCCCTACCCCTCCCCAGTCACCCCCAGTTAATGGAGTCTGGTATGAATGCAGGTGGAGAAAGACTCATCATGTCCACTAAGAATTTAAGCATACTCCAGCAAGTATATGGGCAACACAAAATGGGCCTGCTTTTTCCATTTTTAATGGGGCAGGGTGAGGTCATGGGGGTGGTGGACATGGGAAGATTGGGAGATGAGAGAGTGATCAGGACACGCAACATGAGATTTCCAAATAATTAAAATAAAATTAAAAAATAAATACATACTACTATCTTCTCCCTTAGTTTAGCTGGACCTGTCAATCACCTGGCCAAGAGAGATTGCTTCAAAAAGGATGAGTTACCTAAGCCATGCTAAAAACATGAGAGGAATAATTCCCTTAAAACAGTAGTTCTCGACCTTCCTAATGCTGCAAACCTTTAATACAGTTTCTCAACACAAAATTATTTGTGTAGCATACTTCCTAACTGTAATTTTGCTACTTTTATGAAACATAATGTAAATATCTGTGTTTTCCAATTGCGCCAGACCCTGTGAAAGGTTTGTTCAACCCTCAAAGGGGTTGCAACCCACAGTTGAGAACCACCATCTTAAGGAGATTTTACTTCTAGGAAACCCCTCCCCTCATACAGGGTTTTAGCCGTGGCCCCTGTCCATTTCCTGAGTAACTTTTCCTTACTTCTATGTGTCTCTTGTTCTTGCAGATACTAGCCAAAAGCCTCAATGTGCTTTCCCAGACACTCTTGGTTTTCTCTCTCGTTCTCTGAAGCTTACCATGCCTCTTCTGCCATGCAGCTGCTTTCTGACCTTTGTTACTGAACCTGCCTGCTTTCTTGGACTCTAGCTTAAAAGACATTTTTTTAATTCTTTCCCATTCTCTCCCAAAGTGCGTGTGTATGTGCACACACACACACACATACACACACACACACACACACACACACACACATACATACACACACTAACCAACACCATGGCTCAAAGCTTTCTCACCCTGTTGTTTTCACTTACACTAGAATAAAGCTGTCCTTGAGTTGATAAGTAAAACTGGAAGTCTATCTTAGGGTTTCCATTGCTGTGATAAAACACCATACTCAAAAGCAGGGTTGATTGATGAGGAAAGGGTATTTCTTTTTACAACCCTTGGGCCATACTCTGTCACTAAGGCAATCAAGACAGGAACTCAGCCAGGGCAGGAACCTGGGGGCAGGCACTGGAGCAGAGGCCATGGAGGAGTGCTGCTTACTGGCTTGCTCTCCACAGCTTCCTCCGCCTGCTTTGTTATACCATCCATGACCAGTTTTCCAGGCATGGCATCATCCATAGTAGGCTGGGCACGCCCACATTAATCATCAGTCAAGGAAATGTCCCACAGGCCAATTGGTAGAATATTTTTTTAAATTGAGACTCTCTCTTTTTAAATGACTCTAGTTTGTCTCTAGTTGAAACAAACAAAAAAGAAAACTAACTAACCAAGAGAGAATATAAAAGAGGGGATTTCTCTTATAACAATGAAGGACAATGCTATTCACAATAACCAAAAATTGAGAAAAAACTATTTAGTATGAAAAAAAAGACCCATCATAGGAAGTTCCGGGGTTGACTAATTACAGAAGTTCAGTGATGTCTGTAGGCGAAGAGAGCCCCTACTACCAACATAAATACACACATACACCACACACACACACACACACACACACACACACAGAGAGAGAGAGAGAGAGAGAGAGAGAGAGAGAGAGAGAGAGAGAGAGAGACTTGGGCTAATAACCTTTCCCCAGAGACTTTAGTCATTACGGTCATTATGGCTTGAACATGAATTGCCTCTCACAGGCTCATATTTTGAATGCTTGTTTTCTAGCTGGTGGCACTGTTTTGAGAGCTTGGGAAAACTTTAGAAGTGGGGCCTCACTAGAGGAGATAGGTCACCGTGGGGAGTTTCTTGATTTGTAATTATCTCTGTTTCTTGTTTTGTTCTTCTGTTTCCAGGTTGGCTACCATTTGGATGCTCATCTCCTGATACACGCTCCTGCATCTATGATATTTTATCCAATGCATGGGCCCAGGTAGCCATGGTAACCATAAACGACACCTCTAAAACTGTGAGTCAAAATAAACCTTAATTCTCTTGTTTTTCTCATATGAGCGCACACACAAGCACTAATAACAAAGATGGCAATGATCCTCCCCCTTGCATATGTGCACTACCAAAGGCTAGAATTTGAGAAGTTCTAGTAAGTTCTTATGGAGAACAACTTGGGTTTTATTTCTTTTTGAAGCTGCCATCTTTAGGAAATGTGTTTCGATGTTGGATCAGTACCCTATCTCATGCCTTCCATATTGTGAGATCTCAACAAATCTTAACTACAGATAAATAAAAGAATGGAAAAACCTGTGGACTCAAGAGAGAAAGGAGGAGAGAGGAAGATGGCTAAATACAGTATAGATAACACATCGCCTCCTGGTAAAATGAAATGCTTGAGAGGTACGAGTAGGGTTCTGGTAACCAATCTGTGCCTTATATACAAATAATATATAATATATGTACAATGTTCTAAAACAGTACTTCTTAACTTGTGGGTCACAAGCCCTTTTGGGGGGCCCAAATGATCCTTTCACAGAGATAATGTGTCCTGAATATCAGATATTTAACTACGTTATGATTTATAACAGTAGCAAAATTACAACTATAAAGTAGCAATGAAAATAATTTTACGGTTGAGGTCCCCACAACATGAGGCACTGTATAAAAGGGTCACAGCGTTAGGAAGGTTGAGAACCCCTGCTCTAAAAATACCAATTAAATATTCATTCTGGCTGGAGAATGTTTTCCAGCAGTCTCTCCTAGGTGCGAAGGGAGGAGGCTTGTCTGGGAGTCAGAGAAAAGGGCTTTGTGAACTGGGAGGTGGAATAGAAACAGAGTAGCCGAGCCTCCTGGAGCAACAGCAGTACTCCCAGGGCTGTTCCAGCAGGTGCCTTTCGCCTCCCTTTTGTCATCTGAGGTCTCAAAATCAACCCAGCTCAGACTAAGCCAACCTTGGTCAGCGATTAAACCACCACAGCGGGAACTGTAGGACAAAGCACCCAGAGGAGGTCATTTCCAAGTGACTCTTGCCTACCAATGGGCTCCGGCCTCCTGGAGATCCTCTGTCCTGCTGGTGGGAGCACTGCCAAGGCACAGAACTCTAAACTGGGCCAGACACTGAAGTTGCTGGCGGCAGCCTCTTATCTTTGATTCTTCTAAGAATTTGGGGCGCATCACTGAAACATTTCTTTCTCCTCACCAGGAGTAAACTGAAAGTCATTGTCCGTTTTTGGGTTGGGGAAGGCTTTTTAGATTTAAATGCGTGTGGCTCCTCCAGCTTTTACATTGTCTGACTGGTAAAATAACTGGAGCGAGTCAAATATTCCATATTATTGAACTCTGAATATCCCACATATGTACTGAGGTCTTGAGGCAGGGTCCATTAAAACATGGCTGCCCCTTCTTCACTGACTCCTGTTGAACCAGAAAGGAGCCATTGATGCCATCTCTCCCTTCCGCCTTTTCTTCAGCTCAATTCTGTCAGCACAGCCCTGGCCACGGTAGTGGCCCCTGGAGGGCCAGTTCAGCTCGGTTGGACTGGGCAGTGTCCACCAAATCAATAACAGGCAGCCGGAGCTGTGCTGAAGTCACAGGTCTGGGGAATGGTCTTGTCTCCAATGGTCCATGGGGTTGCCAGCCTCTTCCCATGTTGAGTTAAGCTGGAAACATCTACGTCTTTCACACGTGCACATGTTCCCAAGAATAAAACAGATCTCCTCAGACCTTAGATTTGAAACATTGCAAAGGCAAGGACTTGAAAGAGTGCAGTTCAGATAGTAACCCCCAAAGCGGTGACCTCTGTTTCTCAGCAGTTCCATCCTTATGTCAAAACATACATCCAAACCGCATGGTAGCACATGCCTATAATCAAAGCTCCCGATGGCTGAAGCAGGGGCGTGGCAAGTTCAAGACCAGCCACACACCTGTGCTACCTGGTGAGAACCCATCTCAAAAACAGAAAAGGAAGAATGCACATCCTACACAAGTCCTTTCCTGCCCCAGGAGAGGCTGAGTGTGTTGCAGACTGTAATCAGGCTTAACGGACCAGAGGTCTCCCATATTGCTTACCAGAGACTTACAAACAGCAAACAATAAAGTTGACCTGTTACATTCATTGTCTGAGAGACAAGAAAGCTACAAAGCTCTCTCTCTCTCTCTCTCTCTCTCTCTCTCTCTCTCTCTCTCTGTGTGTGTGTGCGCGTGCGCGCGCGCGCGGGAGGGGGGTGGTGGTGAGGTGAAAAGCCTTTCATTTAGGAAATGGATGTCCTAACATCGAACTGTGTTAGGTAAACATGATGGTTCAGGGTCTATGTGGAGACAGGACCCAGCTAGTGTTGCACGTGAAAAGCATGTAAGTTCCACAGTGAGACTCTGCTGTTCTCTCTGAGGCCCGTGAATCTTTGTGTGGCCTCCGCACCTCCCCTTTGACCATGCTGATGTCTTACAGGATTGTTTTTTCTAACTAGAGAAGGAAAGTTCCATATCGGTGTGGACTCCTTTCAAATTCATATCTGATATCAGGACAGAACTTCATATTGTAGAAATCAAAAGCGTCCATTGCTCTCATTATATAAACAAAGAAGCAGAATACAACAAAACGGTTCTGCTGGACAGCATCTGCACTAGGGGGACTTTGAAGAGGACATTTGTTGGGGTGAGTTACACCTCTGTAGCTGGCTTAGGTTGAGATGGCAGGGTGGATAATTTTTACAAAACATGAGCATATGCAGGGAGAAGAGGTCCCCCTCAGTCACAGTCATAGGGGAGGGGAGTAAGGAGAAAATGGGAGGGAGGGAGGAATGGGAGGATACAAGGGATGGGATAACAATTGAGATGTAATATGAATAAATTAATAAAAAATATTTTTTAAAAATGTAAAAGCACTCATGGACAAGAGAAGTGGGCTGAGTGGATAAAGTCACTTGGCTCTAGCCCCGATGACCTGAGTTGAATCCCCAGGACCCACATGGTACGGTAGAAGGAAAGAACTAGAACCTATAGGAAGTTCTCTTCTGGCCCGCATACCTGCACAACCAATGAACAAACAAATATTTGACATAACGGGGCTAGAAAAATGTATCAGTTTGTAAAGTGGCTGCTACTCAGGAATGTAGCCCTAGCACCTGGTGGCAGTGGGGACAGACAAGCCGGCCCCTGGAGCTGGACAGCCAGTCCAACCAATCGTTGAGTGCTGGGTTCAGTGAGAGACTCTGTCTCAAAACAATAAGGTGGAGGGTGAGAGAGGAAGACACTGAATGTCAGCCTGTAGCCTCAACACCCACACACACACACACACACACGGGGGGCGCCTAGAGGCCAGCAGCCTGAGATCAAGGTGTTGGTAGAATTGGACTCTACTGAAAGCCATCATAATGAGCAGTGTGCCTCTGCCCTGGCTTCTGGCACCTGTTGGAAATCCTTAGCATCCCTTGGCTTGTTACTGAGTGACTCCAGCCTCTGCCTCTCCTCTCTGTACATCCTTCTCCCCTCTGTTCCTTGACTCTCTCACTGCTGTTTTCCTCTAAGGACACCTGCCACTGGGCTGAAGCTTCCCCTAACCCCAGGGTCATCTCACCTGTAGGTCCTTAATCACCCCTGCAAAGGTCCGTTAGCTCTTTTCGCTTTCACAGTGAAATATTTGGGAGCTGGGTATGTGGGCATGTCAGTTTGGCCTCTACAATTCAACCTGCTACCAAAGGTATTAGCATGGTACTAGAGCTGATAGACAAAGCTTGTCTCCAGGCCTAAGCTGCGAGTGAAAACAACCATCCAATTCAACATTGTAGGAAGGACATTTTTCCCTGGGGAGTTTAGGGGACACTTAGCTTTCTTCTCAACCCTGCCCCGCCACAGCCCTGAGACCATGAACAACACAAGTACAGGATGGCCCTGCCTGGTCCCAGCTAGACCAACTCAGAGGTCAGGCCACCCTAACACAGGTGTTGAAGGTTTAATAGGAGCCTGCAACTGTGGGGTCAAGGAGAGAGTCCTGTTAGGGTAAGGCACAGTGCTCACCAGCAGAACAACACCGGGTCTTTCTGGAAACAGACCCCCTGCCGCTTATTGTCCGTGGAGCCTTGGGAAAATCTGATGCTGTGATCTGGTTTCTCTGGCTGCAAAGGGAACAAGGCCGCGCTACCTTACCGGGGTGCTGTGTGAATTTGCTGACACCCGTAAAGCTCCCTGAGAGTGAAGAGGCTTACATAAGTGCCTGGTATTATTCACACAGCAAAAGGGCTTCCCCCCTGAGAATAGAGTCATAAACAGCACCATTGTGCAGCTGGTGGAACGCGTTCAAGAGTTTCCGTTCACAACTAGTAGATCAAGTTGTGGGTGGCTGTATGGGCTGTCTGTGCTCGTGCCAACTTACACCCCAAACGGCAGCGCAACGGGCTATCTCGTAATGAAAAGCCCTACTGTAAGGGACGGCCAAAGGCGAGACATCAGTCACCAAGATAGTCCCGCATGGCAGGCAACTCCACACGCACCTTTTCTTACAGCAGAAGAGCGACAATGGCAGAAACTGCAGTCACATGGGAACCTAACATGGTAGCACTTGAGACACAACTCAGCACACTGAATCCCCAAGGCTGAAAGATTAAGGAAGATTATCATTTTCCTCCCTCCCTTCTTCTTTCCCTCGCTCCCTCCCCCCCCCCCCCCCCCCCCTTTCGCAGGAAAAGCTAGAGTTGTAAACTAGATAGCGTGTTAGGGTTCGGGTTAAGGATCCATTCTCTCTGGTGTGGGAATTGGCTAGACACAGCACCACTGGCCCACACAGCGGACGGAGAAAGACTGCCTTTCCACCATTGCTGGGCCTGGAAGTTCTCCAACATGTGGGAGAGGGAAAAGCCTTGTTTTAGGAAGGGCTAGGACTCCCCTGTGGGTATCACGTGTGAGAACACAGCAGATAGTCTCAGTCAAATAACGGAAGACTGGATACTATATTAGTTAGTTTTCTCATTTTTATTCAACTTGCGGAGGAAAGGGTTTTTTGGCTCGCAGGGAAGAGTCTCTCATGCTGAGGTTAAAGTTCGTCGCAGGGGCCAGGAGTCCAGCATCAGCTGGTCACGTGGCATCTGCAATCAGGAAGTACAGAGAGATGAATGAACGCTGGTGCTTGCTCACTTTCTCCTTTTCACTCAGCGGGTGCACTACACCATGGACTGGTGCCGTGCATGCTTAGGACAGGTCTCCATCCACCAACACACTCCAGAGACGCCCTTACAGACATGCTGGTTGTCCCCTGTGTGGCTGACAGTGAAGATTCACCGCCATTGCTATAAAGATAGTGTCTTTGTATGTTTGTTTTGAAGCAGGCCTGGCGTTCTCACTCATTCTAGCTTTAAACCCACAACTCTCCTGCTGCAGCCTCCCAAGCAGCTGAGATTACAGATCTATACCCCACAGCTGCCTCTATGAACCACGGGATAACTGAACTGCAAGCAATTATTCGATAAGTGTAATTGTATGGACAAAATGACTGGTTTGGTTGGTTTCGTTTGTTTGTTTGTTGTCTTTCTTTCTAGAAATGACAATGGGCTCAAATCTTGAAAGCAATTAAAGAGCTTAGGACAAGAAAATCAGAAAAGAGGATTTGCCTTGGTGGTTTCTGTTTAAAGTGGGACAAAAATCTTTCGATTTTGCTTCAAAGGATATAGGGAAATATTTTGTAACACTGTGGATATTTAGTTTTCCTCAGGCCTTACTACCATATCCATATTTAATTTTTCTGTCAGGAAATCATTCATTCATTCGGTGAACACTTATTCGGCAACTGCTGTGTACTAGGCAGTGTGCAAAGTGTTAGAGCTACAAAAAGATGCACAACGTGACCACTGTCCTCATGAATCCCCGGACTAATGAAGGCAGGCTGGCAAGTATCACGGCAGGGCATGTCATCATGCCGTCTGGTCTCAGGCTCCACATCCAAGGTCCCCTGGTCCCCTTTTTCCCTCTTCTCCCCTCCCCCACCCCCCCACCACGGTGTTTCCTATTCCAGGGGGCATGTTGGAAGACAGCACCATAGCGGTCCCTCCAAATTCACCCAGGATGCAGCCAACTTCAGGAAGATGCCATGCAGACGTAACAGGCAGGACAGAGAAGAGCTCTGGGTCCCCAATGTGGCATCAGGGGGTACAGCACACACAGCTTGAGGACATTGTGGGAACACGTCTGCGCAGCTGGATGCACCTGCAGGCAACGGAGCAGTTGCTGACCTTTCTCTGTCAGTGAGATATCCTAAGAGCCACAGGCTGGGGAGTGCTGGCCTGTGGTGGTCACGTTGACAGGAGCCATTGACCTAACAAGTGTGATGGTGAACCCGAACACTGTCCACACTGGCCTTTCTGTAAGCTTCTGCCTCAGCTGCCCCCTGGAGCCTCAGGTTGCAGCTACTCTCCCTTTCCACGTAGGGAAGGTACCCCAGGAGCCAGGGCGCGATACCTGGGGAGTGATGAAATGGGGTCCACAGGAGCGATTTGTGGAGAGGACCATCTGTTTCTCCTTTCTGTAGTTTCGCTGCTGACCGTGAATCACTGGCCTCCTTCTGCATCGTCCTTTTCTTCCCAGCTTTGCTGAGGGCAGCAACATGCCTATTTGCTTCTGTAGCATCTCTTCCTAAGGCTGGTTAATAACACAAGCCCAGACAATAAAATATGGAATCAAGTTGGTTTAGGATTTTGAAGAAAGGTAGATAGGTGGGTGGATGGATGGACGGGCAGACAGACAGACAGACAGATGAGATACGTAGGATAGATAGAACACTAAATGTCTGTATCCTTCCCCCTCCCTTTTCATGTTGAATCTAGAAACCTAATGTGCATTTGGAGGAAAGAAGAGCTTTAGAAGGTGACTAGATTTAGATACAGGTCAAGCCACGACCAGATAAGCATCACCTTGGAAGATGCATGCTTGTTCCTCAGCAGCAGAAGAGAGGTAGAGGGAGGAGGGAGGGACGAGAGAGGGAAGGAAGTAGAGATTTTGTTGGCTCCAATTCCTTAACAATTCTACTTTATTAGGGATTTACTTAAGGTACGTGCCACCCTTACAGCCCGACTACACTAAATAGGAGGGAAAGGAGATTAAGGAAAACAAGAACGAAACCTGATGGATATCAGTTCCGTGGGGCAGTTCCCCAGGCATAATTCTCAGGAGTCTAGCAGGCCATCTACCTGAAAGAAGAAGCTGCACCCTCTGTGGACTGAACTTGGAGGTCTCCACTGAGACTCCCACTGCTGCAGATCCTGAAACTCTGGGCACAGGAACCTCAGATCTCTCTGTGTCTGTCTCTCTCTGTGTCTCTCTCTGTCTCTGTCTGTCTGTCTCTGTCTGTCTCTCTCTCTCCCCCTCCCTCCCGCTCCCTCCCTCTCTCTGTCTCTCTCTTTGTCTGTCTGTCTGTCTCTCCCCCCTCTCCCTCTCTCTCTCTCTCTCTCTCCCTCCCTCCCTCTCTCTCTCTCTCTCTCTCTCTCTCTCTCCCTGGCTTTTGCAATACAATACCCCGGCTTCTTCGGCTGATCCTTCCCCCCTCAGAGTCTATGCTCAGATGTTTATCAGTCTGTAGAGACAGAGTCTCAGTGGGGGTCAGGCATCCCAAGACTGTTTTCACCTTGGGCCCAGACTAAAGCAAGATTACATTCTCTACACAAGATTTGTCTGCGGGAACCTAAGGCTGAATCAGGCCCCTCTGCAGAAACACTGCCAGTTCATACTGAAGGGATGACAGTGGGACTTCATGAGCAGAGGCTGCCATGCTTCTCAGATACTCCCAGATCAGAGGTATCGCTGCTATCTTATTTAGGAATCATTCAAGGTGCTTCTGTGCTGCCTTGGTGTCGTTTCTGTGAGAGGGGGACCTTGGTTTCAGATAAGCCACGCCGAAGCCTTGCATAGGACCCCACCTGAGAAAATAGCAGAGGTGGGCAAGGTGTGCTCCTGAGTGTGGAAGGCTGAGTGTCAGACCAGTGCGGACTCTTAGATCTGTTTCCGAGTTAATTCAGGATACTTGAGCCTTAGTTCTAATGCAGTTGACCTTGCTAGCATGTGGAATTACTTGGGACTTATCACAGATTTCTTCCTTCTAATTTCTGCACCTTAAAGGAAGCTTCCTTATCTTATGCCTTCCTAATAATTGTATTTTGAAAGCGTGTAACATCTGGTTTCATTATCTCACAGCTGGAGATTTCCGCTTTGAGTCAATGACACCTTGAATCTCAGTCACATCTAATTAAGATGATATTTAGATGCAGTTGGCTATAGAATTAGTGTTTAGAATGGACGAAGACATTTGAATCAGTGTGGCTGAAGCAAAAGGAAAGGGGTGTTATACCAGGGTGGTTTTCTTGGTTTGTTTGTTTGTTTGTTTGTTTGTTTGCTTCATCTTTAAGTCTGCTGTTTCACTCAGTTTCATTACTGATGGAGACTTAGAAACAGAGATGGGCAAGGTCCTTATCTGTCTCTTGTGGCACAGCGACATGCTGGAAGGGCATGGTGTATCCAGGCTGCATAGCAGAGCTTATGGTACCGGCTCATTCATGCTGAGGCAACTGGCTTCTGCCCATAAAAGGAGGGATTACAACACCAGACCCAGATTGTCTCCATTTCCAAGCAGTCACAAAATGTCAACATAGGCTGTCAGTCACTTGTTCTTCATTCTCTCACAAGCTCTCCCTGGAAGCCGGGGCCAGTCACAGAAAACAGATGCAGGCAGGCACTGTTTTGACAACACTGGATACGCCTGTGATTAGGAGTCAGGATAGCGTAAAAAACGATTAGTATGCTCCTGAAAGAGCAGGGAGCGCACCTCCAGGAGGGATAATTGGATGGGCGGCTCTGCTGTGTTCACCTCCTACCCAGACAGTACCACACTTCCTAGCACGGCTTTCTGTTTTTTCCCAAACAACCCCTTGGCTGAGTGCTTGCTGTAACTTTCATCTGTCTGTTAGTGAGGGGAATCTTTCTCTGTAGCCCAGGCTAGCCTCAAAATGATGATCCTCCTTGGTTTCCCAAGTACTAGGATGACAGGGGTTTGTCACCAGGCCCACCTTGTTGTAACACTCCACCCTTTCCATATGCTGGAGTCCAAATCCTGGACCTTGTGTGTGCCAGACAAGCACCCACCATGGAGACAGGTCTCTAATATCCTCCTGTTCATCTGTCTAGAAACCCAGTATTAAGTACTCCAGGTTGATCTTGAACGCATTAGGTAGACACGAGTGTCCTTGAACTTATGATCAGTCTGCATTTCTTTGGAGTGCTGGTGTAGGCCATTGGGGGGTGGGGGTGCGGCATGTATTTAGTGCTGCGGAGTAAATCCAAGCCTCCCTGAGTGTTGGGCAAATGTTCCATTAAGGGACATACTTTTTTTTTTTTTTATCATAGTTAGGTAAGAGGTGTAGAAGGTTCTTGAAACATGGGCAGAGAGGTCAAAAGATGTCAAAAGAAATGTCAAAATCCACTTCTGCCAGCAAATAAATGATCCTTGAGTTGGCACTAAAACCATCCCAGTAACATTTTAAACCAGCGGATAAGCCATCTCTCTGTTTAGCAGCACTCCACGGGCTGCAGCTGCTAAGGACACACTTGCTAAGTTCTCAATTTACAAGGCAGAAAGTTGTTTAGCTCACCGTGCATGAATTAAAGTGTCTTGGAGGAACTTTAACTACACAACTGTCTAATTACCAAGCAGCTGTCTTTTTCCTAGAAATGAACTCTCACCTGAGAGTTGAGACTTGGGAACTTGTAAAGAAAAGAGGTTGTGCTCCCTACAGCTCTAAGGTCTGGAAAGTCCAAAGTCAAGAATTCCACATCTGGTGAGGGCATTTTGGCTGTGTCATCCAGTGACAGGAGGCAGAAAGGAAGAGAGCACACCCTTAAGGGAGGGAGGGGAGAAGCCAGGGAGTGAAAGACAGGGGTGGGGGGGGGAATAGGTAAGTAGGTAGGTATGTAGATAAGTAGATGGATAGATGATGATGATGATAGATAGATAGATAGATAGATAGATAGATAGATAAACAGACAGACAGATAGACAGACAGACAGACAGACAGACAGACAGATAGACAGACAGACAGACAGACAGACAGACAGACAGACAGACAATGCTCAGTCTTAGGTAGATGATAGATATATATATATAGATAGATAGATAGATAGATAGATAGACAGATAGATAGATGATGCTCAGTCTCAAAGACTCAAGCTCTTCAATAGTTGTCACTAAGCAGTCCATGAAGAAAGAACCTTCATGAGCAAGATTTTCCCTATTCCCTCCCCAGCCACCCTGTTTCACTGGGGCTTACATTTCCAACTTTGGGGAAACACATTCAAACCACAGCAGCGAAACCATTTGACTTTCATCTATATAATACGGGGCAGTCCTGGCTCGCTCAGGGCTGCTGTCAGGGTCAAAGTGTATAATGTGCTGAAAGCTTTAGAGCTCTGCCCGCAGTGTGTGCTATTGGGATGTGCCTTACATCAGTGTGTGCTATTGGGATGTGCCTTACATCAGTGTGTGCTATTGGCATGTGCCTTACATCAGTGTGTGCTATTGGCATGTGCCTTACATCAGTGTGTGCTATTGGCATGTGCCTTACATCAGTGTGAGCTATTGGCATGTGCCTTACATCAGTGTGTGCTATTGGCATGTGCCTTACATCAGTGTGAGCTATTGGCATGTGCCTTACATCAGTGTGTGCTATTGGCATGTGCCTTACATCAGTGTGTGCTATTGGCATGGGCCTTACATCAGTGTGTGCTATTGGCATGGGCCTTACATCAGGAGAGCATACTTGGAAGGCCCTATAAGATGAACAAGAAGAAAACTCATTACAAAGCACCAGTAGTCTGGACCCTCCCTACCCTCACCCCAGGACCTCCTCAGTCAGGGTTACACATAATACAGCTGGACTTGTACCCTAGAGCAAGGTTCAATTAAGGTTTTATGTGACCCTGCCACCATCACAGTGCTACTACTGCCAGTGAGCTGTTCCAATGATGCTGAAGGCCAGAGCTGTGTTTATTTAGGCTTTATTTAGATCAATCGCTGCTTCGATGCAATCTTTTCCTAAATTGATTTCAGAGATGAGATGCTTCAAACACACAAACAATAATCCAGAAAATGCCTAAGCACTCTCTATTGGAAGGACAAAACACTGCCTCGATATATTGCTCAACTTGCTGCAAATGGTCTCGTAAGAAATGTAGTGACTCAGAGACAACCCAAAATATAGTCACATCCTCTTTACTTTTCTAAGATTATCCTTATTTTAAAGTAGATGTGTGGAGTTTCTATGCATGACCTTTTTTTTTTTTTTTTAAGATTTTTCGAGACAGGGTTTCTCTGTGTAGCCTTGGCTGTCCTGCAACTCACTTTGTAGACCAGGCTGGCCTCGAACTCGCAGAGATCCACATGCCTCTGCCTCCCGAGTGCTGGAATTAAAGGCCTGTGCCGCCACACCTGGCTCTATGCATGATCTTATGCCTGCACACAACCCACTCTCTTGTGCTATGCGACTTTATTATTCCTTAGTAGACTTTGGCGTCTTCCCAGGCTTGACTGTCATAAATAGGGTGGTAATTTTACACGTCCATGGGCTTGTCTCCTTGTGAACATGTGAGAGATGGCATGCACATCTTGAGCTTTGTTGATGTCAGATGTTTTCCTACACAGTGGTTCCAACATATGCAGTACTTCTGCCTCCTCACAGACCTTCCAAACCCACAATGCATCAGTGTTCTTGTTTCCTCCAAGATCTTCTCAGCTTACAATTCATAAGGATTCATTCTTCATCACCAGCTTTGTTCCCTACCTATATCATAACATATTCTTCCATATTTTCTTCATAAAGTTTTAAATATTTCCTCTCACATTTAGATCCTACTATGTCTAAATTTATTTTCTATAGAGAGTGAGATGTGAATCTGAATTCATCTTTCTATTCTGTTCTTTTACATTTCTCTTCTAGTATGGTTTGACTTCACCCTTTATATCTTCAGCCATTAAATTATTAGTAATATCTAAATTAGTGACTACAAGTTAAGTTATAAGGTCCTAATCTCACTTTTATGTGTAATTTTATTTCTTTAAGGAATGTTTATAAGTTTTGACTGTTTGTCTTTAACAGGACTTTATCTGTGGGTCTTACACAGACTTGTTGGTTGAAATGTTTTCACTTCTGTCGGGTACATCATAGTCCCAAGAGAAGCCTTTAGTAGAATTTCTCAGTTCAGGTTTCTAAGACTAAAAGATGCATAAATGCAAGATGCGTAGTCAACCTAAAACTCATGGACAGGAAGCCAGTAACACAAAATTTTAGGAACCTGTTTAGGCTCTACTGAGAACTCCAATAGATAGAGACAAAAGTTCTAGGCTGGGCTTTTTTCCTCCTGTTTTATTGTTTCTAACAAAGTATAGTGCCTTAGTGCCCAGCTAGCAGAGCAGTCTCAGGTTCCATTTTCATAGGCCATAATGGAGCTGTTTACCCTGCTGCATTAACCTTCAAGCTCCAAGATTATTACTACGACCCAAAACTCTTTGTTTCCATCCCCTCACCCCATCTCCACCCCACAGTCAATGAACCACAAAAGCTCTGGTAGCTTCTGGCCTGGCTTTTAGTTCCCCTCATCCGTCAGACACTTGGGCATTTCCCTGTATTTCTTGAAAGCTGTACTATACATTTAAAGGGATTGTTGTTATAATTTATCCTATAGTTCTTGGTATTTTCAGTGTCAGGGTAGATTCAGACAATATAAACAATTTCCCAGAACCATTTGGTCCTAGTTGGGGCTTCTGTTGCTGTGAAAGACACCATGGCCATGATAACTCTTAAAAACATTGAGCTGGGGCTGGCTCACAGTTCAGAGGTGTAGTCCATTTTCATCATGGCAGGAACCACGGCAGCACGCAGGCAGACATGGTGCTGGAGAAGGAGCGGAGAGTTCTATATCTGGATCCACAGGCAGCAGCTAAAGTGACTGAGACACACCTACTCCAAGAAGGCCACACCTACTCCATGAAGGTCACACCTAATAGTGCCATTTCCTGTGGGCCTATGGGGGCCATTGTTATTCAAACTACCACACGTTTCTTGACTCAATTTCTCTCATTTGTGTGTATGTGCACTGTAAAATATACTTCACATATGTTGCATTTGGGACCCCGGGGTTTCCCTTGAAATATTTCAATGCATACTAATCTCTGTATCTTGAGAGATGAGAGATGTTGAGGAATAGGGTGGAGGGTTAAGAGAAGGGATCACTGAATGAGAAGATGTTGCTATGTGGTCGTTTGTACTTAACAACCAAATGCAGCAAAAATGAGGGACATAGAGAGAGAGGACTTATAGGTTATCAGAATGAGCTAAAGGCAAGATGAAGTTATATTATAAATATATGTTTATTGGGAGCAGCAGGGGAGGGGGAGAGGGAGGGAGGGGAGAGGGAGAGAGAAAGAGGGGCATGAAGATAGAGGAGAGTGAGAAGAGTGAGGGAGGGGAATCAAAATGTCTAGATTATATAGTGAAGGGCCTCTGGGAGGAAGCCTCGCCCCTGGCCTAGGGAATTCAGGGAAGAGGGCAGAGCATGCCAGCCACGCCCTGCAGCAGGTAAGGACCTACCATCCCAGCCTTTTGTTGACAATAAATGGATAAGGGGGATGAAGAAATCATCTTTGGCCACTTCCTGCTGACATTGGGCATGTTGATATGGGTGGAGGGGCATAGGGTTGGAATCTTGACCAAGTCCAGGAAGAACAGGCTGTTCTATTTGCTGTCCAGGATCTGTGAGGCCATCTGCAGCTAAGAAACTACAAAGTCAGCTGGAGCAGTGTGTGAGGTTTAGGATGAAGCACCTGAGTTCTGGATGCAGCTCCTGAGGAAATGCCTGAACCGGCAGGCTGCTGGAACACATACATGTTAGGGGCAAAAGATAAAGCTAAGGAGTTTAGGGAGAGAAATGTTTTCCTTGGGCGTGCATTTGGAACTTCTAGACCCATGATCTTGGTAGTTGGAGGCGATGGGTCCCAAGACCAGAGGAAGGGGAACAGCTTCCGCCCTCAAATAGACGGTTGTACTTATCTGGATAGAGTCCATTTTTCCTGTGAGAAGTGTAGTCCCTGAAGCTTACAAGAATCCTTTTAAGTTTGCAAAAAGAGACAAATATGTTAGCATCATCTCCAACCTTCTTAACTTGCATTTGCCAACCTTAAATCGCCTTCTGAGATCCTCAGACACTTTCTCAGAAGCTCAGACCTTACATAAACTTTGCAATTTTATAAGAAGGCAGCTGAAGCCTTGGTTTCCTCTGATAAACTGATCTTCAAACACATCAGAGATCTGTGAAGGATAAATTACCACAGGAAGCATAATCTAAGTGGCCTATGTATCGATTAACAACGCAGAGGCCTACCCGTTCCCTGATAGCTTTCCCATTAGGCTCCTGTGGAGTCGGCTCCTCGGACAGTATCAGTTTTCAACTGCCAGGCCCAGCAAATCTGAGAGGATTTTCTGTGGAGGAGAAACCTGGGAGAATGACTGACTTTATTTTGTCTGGGTGTCCTGTTTGTTCACAGTTCATACAGGACCTTACAGTGGGTGAGTTGGGACAGTCTTGCCCACTATCACAATCCAGGTATAGTTGTTGGCCATTGTGCCCAAATCTTCTTCGAGGCCTTGGGGTCATTGCTAGAAGCTGGGATCTCTGTCATAGTAAGATTTTCTCTTAAGCATTTAAAGGCCATTCTTGGACAGGTTTGAGGACCATAATCTATTAAGTAAGTACAACTGAGCTAAACAAACTTTGCTTGTTTTCAGTTACCCATACTAGGCTTAACCTTGAAAACGTAAAACAAGAGACTAGGTAAAGCTTAATCCCGTAATGAACTGCATCAGCTCTTAGCATGACTTTAAACATACAGGCCAAACAGGCAAAGCTTAAAAGGCAGAAGTTATATTTGGCAGTCAGCAATGTACTGAGCAAAGCTGGCAGCCCTCAAGAAAAATGGCGGAGATGCCATGGTTCTCCCACAACAAAGATGGCTGCTAGTTATCGAGCCTGCCCTTAGTCAAGACAGCGATGAAGATATGGCTTCAACCTCTTGATGCCAAAATCAACAAGGTGACCAGCCACATGTTGTAATGTGGGGCAACAGGCAGTTTTAAACTGCCACCAGTGCTGCCATCACCAGCAAGAGCATGCATAGAAGGGAGAAAGACGGAATAGAGCCAGAGGAGGATAAGAGGGGTCCTAGGGACCTGGGATGAATGGGCAGAAAGCAGCCTTAGGAAGCAGAGGAGGGAGGGAAGGGCGAGAGCCCTCTTCCCAAAACCCTGAACAAATGTAGCTGGAAAAATTCCTGCAGACACCCAATGGCTCCCATCTTCCTAGCCCTTGTCAGAACCCCAAGATTATAGAAGTGGTACCCCAAATGAATAATCTGGGATTTGTCGTTTTGTGGAGGTGGTTAACATATGGTCAGACATCTCCGAACCAGAGGTTCCCCTTAAAAACAAAACCCTGGTTGTTCTGGACAGACTGGGTCTTGCATGGCCACATCTCAGCAGAGCTAGTCTGAGGGATCCTAGACCCCAGAAGAAGCATCGGTACCTCTTGGCATTGGCTGGGGACTTGTCACTCACCAAGTGCAAAGTCACATCAGGTGGAAAGAGAGGTATGAGGAGAGAAGCGGTCCCCACGAGGCTGGCCTGGTTACTCGACTTCTCTGGTAGGCAGAGAGAGAGATGGGGTGAGCAAAACATCTGGGAGAGGGGAAGCCCCACCCCTGGGCTAGGGAATTCAGGGAAGAGGGCAGAGTATGCCAGCCACACCCTGCAGCCAGTAAGAGACCTAAGAAAGACAAATAGCTTGTCAGTTAAGGGAAGGCAAAATAAACAGCTTCTGAAAAATATCTTAACTTAGCAATCACATTTATTCAGAGTTATAACATTGTAACTAGATTCTGCAGGACAAATTGATCTTGTGACATATTCGCTGAAGAGTAGAGTAGCAGCCACCAAATCCCCTGATTGTATATAAGGTTACTTTTATAATTGACTCTGGAGCAGCTTCGCTTTTCTTGAATTGGCCCCTGTTCAAATTGGGTGTTCAAGGCCACCCTGCATGTAACTGCATAAGAAGAAGAAGCAGAAATGTCCAGGGAAGTCCTTTTCACCAGGCTGTGCTGGGGACGATAGGAAAGCATTCTAAGAACTGGTGGCCTTTATTAATTCTCTCAAATGCATCCCAGCATCCGCCCACTACTTACTATCCCCTAGGCTGCCGTTAGAACGCTGAGTTTCCATGGCTGGCTACCATAGGCAAACAGAAAACAGCCATGCTCTAGTGATTTTGAGAAACAATCAAAGGAAAACTGTTTTCCTGCCACTCCCAACATCACACACATGTAACCTTTGAATACAGGAGCATCTGTGTCTGTGGCTCACTCAGATTCTTCCCTCGGATTCATAGTCAGAGAGCTTGTGGCCCTGAGAAAAGGCACGCAGCTTACCTGCCCTCCAACAATGTGGGTCTGGTGCTGGGGGCCTTGTTTGAATAGATAGTAAGGTTACAAGGGTTAAGTAAGGAAAGGATGGGTGAGACAGGGGAGTGTGCCTGGCTTTATGATTTAATCCACTTACCTATAACGTTTCCTGAGCAATTAGGGAGAACGTAGACTCCTTTTTATTCAGCCTGATGATGGATGAAGATGATTGCCTTATTTTCATCTAAATTAAGTGGGGTTGATGGCTTAGTCTGACAGCAGAGTGACAGTTGCCCTTTCAGACCCTGGTTCTTAAGTGCTTTCCTGGCTTTCAGAGATACTCAGGGAGTGAGTTAGGGAAGGGTAGCCTTGTTATAACGGTGTCAGGACCTCGAGAGGAGGTGGAAGATGTTCATGGGATTTGGGGAAAATAACATGTCAGATCAAGGCTGAGAGAAACAGGGCATCTTTCACGATGCTAAAGGAGCCCGAATTCCATGCAAGGTGCCGTAATTGCTTCCCGGAAGGCTGCCTGGGCACAGACCGTATACAGGTGGGCTTTACTGTACAAAGGGTGCCTTGTGGGTATTCTTGACATTTTACCATCTAGTACCACTCTTCAGATCCTTCATAGCCTCATCGAGGCCCACAGTCTAAAGATGTTGCTAGCTAAAGCACTTGTGCTCAGACTCAGTGGGCGCACCTGTGATGGGCACTGCGTAAAGTAAGGACCCGACTGCCCCGTAGTACGGTTTTGTTGTAGACGTGAGGAAGAGCACAAGAAAAACATCTGGAAGAGCAGAGAGAGAAAGTAGTAGACTGAACATGGCCAGCAGGCTAGACCTGGCTACGAGAAAAAGCAGAGCGGGGGGAGGGAGCAAGGGATAGAAAGGGGGACAACTAGAGATGAGGATGAAGGCGAGCAGGCAAAAGAGAGGAAGAGCAAAGCCAAATAGTGTTACAAGGAGAACGAGACGGAAGCCCATGAGCTGGAGAAGCTCGGGGAGGGGGGTGGGGGGGGGCGGGGACGCCACAGGGAGATGATGAGAGGAGCTCGAACGCAGCATGGATGCTGAAATGTATAGCAGGTGCTTGTGATAGTGAGGGAGCCTGGGGGCCAGCATGTTCTTTGAGCTGCTCATAGGTACCTCAGACAGCCATTCGTCCCTTCCCGCTGGTAATAAAGCAAGTGGCTCCTTTGGTAGGGGGTACCGGTTTCCCAAGTTTCTGAGGAATGCTGGCTTTTGTCTAACCACCACCAGAATTTGGGGAGATGGAGTTTCCTTTGGATCTAACAAACACGGCCTACTCTCTCTTTTTAGGAGCCTTAGGAAGTGTCTTGTGACCACAAGATCAAAGCAGTGTGGAGCTGGAAGGGACTTGCCACTCTACAGATGAGGAAGGAAGTCCCAGAAAGGTAAAACAACTTCTTGGAGTCTAGAAGGTGCCAGGTTCCAAACCAGCTGCCTTCTCAGTTCTGCCTTGGATTCCCTGCCTCCCGCCATCTGCAGATGGAAAGTCTCCTAGGCTGCGGAGAAGTCAGTCAGGAAAAGGGCAAGTTCTGACCTACGTTTCAGGTTTTCACCACCACAACCCTTGCTCCCTGAAGCCCCCTAAGTCCACTTCCAAATTGGAGAAATTAGAAGAAATCCCACTGACTTGGAACCCCACATAGAAGGAAACAAAAAAACAAAAAACAAAAAACAAAAACAAAAACTCCTAGGTAATAAAAACATCCCGAGTGTGGAGAAAACAAATGGCAAAGTTCCACCTCGGCGCAGAAGCAGATGTGGTTCTCTTGGTGACTGTTAAATAAAGGAGATGAGTAGGAGACTTCATTTTTTGTTTAAGAGCCACTTCTGCCTCTTGCCTGCTGCCCCCAGGAATACTTTCAGACAGGTGAATCCCTGACTCCACTGCAGCTAGACTCATTCCTATTGGGAGGATGGAATCCAGAAGCACGGAGCATCTTAGCACTGGGCTGGAGTCATTTGCTTCTTGGTCAAACCATGGACCACTTTGTGTTTTTCTCAGATTTTAGTGCCTTCTCATATTTAAAAAAAAAGTACATAAGCCCTTGGGGACTTTGGAAGTATTGTTTATGTTCCTTTAAAAAGCAGATCTATGAAAGATAGAGTTTCTCTAAATTAGAACCAGAGAGAAGAAGGCTGAGTAGGAAGGGCCACAGAGGTTGTGCAGGAGCTGGGCTCTCCTCCACTCCCTCTGGAGTCCCCATTCCCCACCCCATCCCTGTCTCCCTCTGAGAAGTGTGGGATAGGTAGCAATGAAATCACCGACAGGTTCCGCTAATGTGTATTTTAAAAACCTTACCTCCACATGCAAAAAAAAAAAAAAAAAAAAAAAAAAATCTTGACGGTTTGGTTCATAAATAGGCAGAGCAGCTGCCAACTGAGAAAAGTCAGATGCCTTCTTACTAGTAATTGAGTTATAAATGTGTTTATATATTTCACATTGTTTCCCACTGACCCCCCAACATCATCCCTTGTACTGACCTCTTGTTCATCCACCCCCCCCCCCCCCACTGTGCTGGGTCTTCTTATGACAGCTTTCCTGGAGCCTCTTCCTGTCTGGTATGGGGACCCTGCCCTTCTGTCTCTTCTTTGCCTTCGCCAGCTATGACCTGTCTCAGCTCCAGCTCTACTTTCCCAGTCATTCCCCTAGCTGGAAGCCATCTTAGTTAACTCTGCCTACATTTGTAGTTACCACTCCTTGCCACAGTTACTGGCTCTTGACGAGGTCACCTCTTTCTCCCTTGCAGGAACTGTGTGCGTCAACCCTTCCGTGAGGTCTCCTGAACACACATTCCAGGAATCCCATTTGTAACACCACACTTACCAGGAGCTTCCCCAAGGCAGAGTCAACAGGGGCTTGGGGCTGTGACTCCTCTACTCACATTGCTAACTGGACATTGTGGGAACTCTAATGATGCTTTAAGAAGGGAAAAGGGGCATTCCAAGGTCATAGGGTCTTCACTGGGCAAAGATAGAAAGCCGTTATTCAAATAACAAGTGAAGTTTTGCTTTTGCATAGATAGTTCTCAATGCCGTTCTCAGCCACAAATGTTGAATTGTTGTTCCGCAGTGTTCCAGCTTGGCTGCAAGGATGCATTCAGAAAGAGACATTTAGACTGGGAACTCTCTGTAGACCGGAAGTTCTAGGAAGCAGCCAGAGTGCCAGACCCGGTTGCTCGTGAAACAAAAGGAGAGGCCAGGAACCTAAGGCTACAGACGGAAGAAAGGGGGGAGGAGCTGGGAAGTGTGATAGGAGACCAAGTTGCTCTGCTCCAAATCTGAAGTTGTCACCACTTAGAGATGCTAGCCCACACCTTCTGGCCACTGGGGGACCCTCTGCACCATCCTTCTCCCTTGACTAATTTTTGCTTACATTTTTCACAATAAGCATTTCTACTTTAGGGACTGCAGTATAGTGGGTTTTCCTTCCGACCTTGCTTCCCTGTGGCATTATTCAAGAGCGCTATAAATAGCAAGATAGGATCTCTCCTGACACACTACTATTTGATTTCCATACTGATGAAGCCAATTGGATCCCTAGACTCCCATATCCTTTAGGATGGTATCCCAGTGTTCCATAAACCCTTTTTTCCCCCAGGGGGTGTCAGGGGAGGGGAGAGTGAAAGAAATCAAGCAAGCACAGCAACTAAAAACAAAATGGTTTGTAAAAAATGCATGCTTTCTTCTCACCAGCTCAGCATTAATCTTGAGTTAAAATGCAAATCACCCATGTGTCCCCAAAGTCCTTTCTGGGACCGTCTCCCTGTTAGGTCCAAAGGAAACTCCTTTTTCAAGCAGTTAGACAAAAGCCAGCATTCCTTGAGAACTTGGAAAGCCAGCTCCCCTCTACCATAGAGAGCCATCTCTTCCTTACCACCAGCAGAAGGGACAGGTGCCTGTTAGCATACTGAAGCTCATGGTGGCCTCCAGGCTCTCTACACTTCAAAGCACCAGTTACACATTTCAGAGCCCAGGCTAGCCAGTTACACATTTCAAAGCCCAGGCTAACCACTCAAGCACTTCTCACCACCACACACTCAAACTTCCTCCAGCTTAAGCTCGCCCCTCCAAAGCTATTCCTTTCTCCTTATGACCCTGCTGTTTCAGCTACCCTCTCTCTTCGGCTCCTCTCTCCAAGTCCTCGGTCTTCCTCTCCTGTCCCCCTCCTCACTTCACCACCAAGTTCAGCCACATTCATTCAGTCTATTCCTTTCTCTCTCTGCTCTGTACTCTTCCAGGAGGCAGAGGCTGGTGGATCGCTGTGAGTTCGAGGCCAGCCTGGTCTACAAAGCAAGTCCAGGATAGCCAAGGCTACACAGAGAAACCCTGTCTCAAAACACACACACACACACACACACACACACACACACACACACACAAAACCAAAGCAAAACAACAACAAAAATAGCTTTCTGAGCAAATAAGGTATAAAAAGGGCATGTATATATATATGTATGTACGTATGTATGTATGTACATATGTATATATGTAACAAGGCTCTGTCTATATATGTAACAAAAGAACCGTCCCTAGATATGAAGAACTGAAGAGGCTTCTAACATGAAATGGTAACCAAGGTGGGAACTACATGACGTCTACACTGTCAGGATTGAGCCCATCTGGACAGGCAGCGGAGGCAGCAGGGTGTAGAAGGTTATCTGAGCATTGCGTGCAAATGTCTTGTGTAGGGAAAGGCAGAGAGCTTAGCTAGGGATCAGCTATGGCTGCAGGCCTTGCGAGGAAGGAGAAGAAGGAAATGGAGTTCAGAGAAGAGCAAGATCAGGAACGTGACAGTGGTAACTCTTTGGGGCTGTTTTTTCAGCACTCGGACGACTGAGACAGGAGGATTGCTCTGAATTCAACGTTAGCCTGGGTTCCGGGACAGCCTTCTGTCTACTAAAGTCTACTGAGTAAGAGTTTGTGTAGAAACCAAACCAAACCAAACAACACAAAAGGAGCCATATTGAACGAAGCAGAGGCCATAGACACATCTTCCCAGATGGAGTCAATCAGATATCGGCCAAGGGAAGAGAGATAGAGATTTACCAGGAAGATATCTAGGCTTGAATCCCTTTTTGAGTTGTTTTCTATGCTGGGCAATAATTTCTCTCTTGTGGGTCCAGGCCATCAGCAAAACTGTACTATCTATCAGGAACTGAGCTTACCCCAAGGAAAACAAGAATTGACAGTGAGGTCAAACAGCAGAATCCCGGGGGTCACTGAAGAGCCAGGGCAGGAGCTAGGGTGATGACGTCAGGTGGAAATGCAGATGACATAACCAAAGGCAACTACATGTGATGGTTGACTCCAAATGGACCATTGGAGTCCGTTGATTGATTCATTGGTTGATTTTATTAAAGATGATAGTTGAAGACTAAAAACTAGAGGACAGTAGGGTGAGAACATTTTTGTTTCTTTAATTCTGTGACTTACCTTTTGCTATTTGCTGGAAGATGGAGGTTGGAGCATGTTACCTCTTGGCTGTGGAGTGTGTTTGTGCTCTCTTTTCATTCCCATGAAAGAAGCTAGCTAAGGCCTCCACAGGAGAAGGATTCCTGGAGGAATAAAGTCAGGTGGCGATAGTAGAGTCATTATTCTGAGGCAGGAGGAGGTTAATTGGCCCTCCTGAATGACCTTTCCGTAGCAGGGCATTAACAGGTAGCCCCTTATGCACATCAGTCACACTGTTTTCAGAGGGAGCCAGTGAGTGATGGGTGCCCCAGAGCAGGGAGAAATGGACAGAATTTGAGAACATTGGCACTGGATAGAACCTTGAGGCCTTGACACCTTTAAGCGTAGCCTTTTTCCTGGCAGCTGAGGCTGACAAAGTGGGGGTTATGTGTCTGAGCGAAGGTCAGGGACCTGTCTGTGGCAGAGCAGGGACAAGAGTCTAGTTCTGTGAGTCTCTGTCTCTGTCCCTTCTTGTTTGATTTGGTTTGGTTTTGGTTTTTCAAGACAGGGTTTCTCTGTGTAGCCTTGGCTGTCCTGGACTCGCTTTGTAGACCAGGCTGGCCTCAAACTCACAGAGATCTGCCTGCCTTTGCCTCCCAAGTGCTGGGATTAAAGGCGTGTGCCACCCTGCCCTGCTATCCCTGTCCCTTCTACAGACACAGTTTGCATCAGGAAGCCACATGGCTTTCCACAGCTTTGTGTCCTCTCCTAAGTCTTATAATGAGGAAACCAAAAGGTTGAATGAATTTCGTGGAAATAAAGCAATATATATTTGCTGTGAATTTCTCTGGATTGTTTGTTTTTTCATGCTTTTCTACACAGGGTAGCCAATTGGACTTCCTCTCCTGTGATTTATGACTTGCCGTAGAACAAAACAAACCAAACAACCTGCCTGTTTTTTTTTTTTTTTCTTGGATTTTCTGACTTTTTAAAACTTACGAGCAGCTTCATATATGCTCCATGTTAACTCATTCTTGGTTAAGTCATTACAATAAGATTTCCCCAGCACAGCAAAATGTGTGTAAATTAAAAATACATACATGAAGAAAATAATAAAAAAGCATAGGAGAAAACACAATTTCAGCAAACATGAGAACCTGAGATCAATGCTAGCACTCACAGAAAAGTGGGCAGAGTGGTACACGTCTGCAACTCCGGTGGGCATGGAGAAGGGAGTGGAGTGGCTCTTAAGAACCTCCTAACAAGAGCCACCACAGCGATAGTGGTGGTGCTGGTGATACTTCGAGAAATAAAACTATGGGTGCAGGCAGCTCCCGTCCTGAGGGACAACACAGATGTGTAAAACAGAATAAAACTCATGAAGGATCCCAATCCTTCCCACTGAGTCTAAGAACTGAATAAAAGTAAATATTTGGCCTTGAGCTCGTTGGGAACCCCCCTCGCCTCCTAGTCATTTGCTTCCTTATCGGTAAGAACTTGCAAACTGTCAAGTCTGGGAGACAGTGAGGCTATCTTTTCATTTGCCCCCTATTTGGTGGGAAAGTGTCCTTTACTACAGCAGGGCATAGCTGCCTGGAACAAAGCTGACATTTCAAGAGCCATGGGACCAAGCTCTGCTCCCTGGGAAATGAGATGAACAACGCATTCTACGCTGAAACTCATGCTCAGAGCATAAGCTTCCTGTCTCCCCAGTTGTGCAGGCATAGCCCCACCCACCGCCAAGCAGGCAGATGCTGGGCATGGCCCCACCCACTGCCAAACACGTGGCTCCTTCTCTGCTTGGCAAGAAGGTGGTACCTTATTAAACAGAAACTCAAACTGGCTCCAGATTAGAGTTTTACAAGTCAAGATGGCTGCATACCAGCAATTTCATATGAGCATTTCTACTTTGCATATAACCTTGCAGATTGTAACTTTTCTTCCTCCTAGGAATACGGAGCGTTAGTCTGGGAGCTTCATAAAAGCACAAATCCCCCCTTTTGTCCAGTGTTTTTTGGGGTTCTTCTAAAACATCTTGTAGGTAGAATGATGGCTTTATAAGCAGTTCCACCATCGCAGGTGATCTCTGGCTGTTGGCTCTGAAGCAGCCCTTGAGGCAGGAAGGATTTTGTTAGCCATTTGAGAGGCAAGGCCCGGAAATGTTGCTAAGGATTCTGGGAAGAGAGCTGGTTAAGGCACAGAGACCAATAAAGCATCTACTGTGGGTGAGGCAGAGGGCCAGGCTAGAGCAGCTGGGATCCACCTGAGGAGGGAGGAACACTCACAGCACAGCACCAAGAATAACCTTGAACTTTGACCCTCCAGCTTCCACCGGAAGTTTACCATCATGTCCAGTTCTTGTGGCCTTGGGTACTGAACCCAGAACATCTTGCATTCTAGGCAAGGACTCTAGTAAGTTATGTCCCCAGTCCAAACATTGTGTTTTGTTTGAATGAGGGAACATGAAAAATGGAAAACCTCAAAGCTTTACACTAAAGAAAAACCTTGAATTCCACTCCTCACTGTAGGAAAGGCCATCTAACTAGTTGCACAATCATAGTCCACAGGCCTGTGTGAGATGTGACCCACTCCCAGGAGTGAAATTTCTCCATCTCACTTTTGTAAGGCCCTGCCACAGATTCTTGCTATAACTTTGCTCAAAAGCGAACCTTTGTCAACATTTGACAAGATCAAAAATGCCATCAATGTAGTTATCTCTAGGTCACACAGGGCAAAAATCACAACTTATAGCCTTGGGGGTGGGGGATGACCCAACAACAGCAGCAGCAGCAGCAGCAGCAGCAACAACAACAACAGCAACAACAAAACAACAACAACAACAGTGTTTGCCCTGGATTAACTACAGCCACAAAGCAGGAGAAACCCAACACAGCTGCTGTGTCCTCGGCAAGCCAGTGCCTGGGACTTATTCCAAAGGTTTCAAAGTGGCAATTCCAGTTTGGGCACTCTTTCCCAATAGACCTTAAGCAGGTCAGTTCACCCAGTCAGCACAGACTACTAAAGGCCTCTTTCCTCAAGGACAAAAAGAAATCAACTTTGTACAGCATTATGAGATGAGAGCTCCTATTATGGTTTGTGGGGAGGGAGGTGCTGCCACTGGGGGTTAGCAGATCACCACCCCCAGAGCTGTGACCCTGTTACCACTCACCCCACCCTTTGGTAGCCAACATCCTTAGCCGAAACCATGATTCTTTCTGTGCATATAAAATCAAACATCTCCAGCCTGGATATGAAAGTCTGTTTCTGCTGGGGGGAGGGGGAGAAGCACAGAGTTCCCTGTGTGTGCATCCATGTGCAGACACGCACCTGTGGACTATGTTGTCCGCCGGAAGCCGCTCACTTTAAGGAAGGCTTCTCAGTTTTGACCTGCTATTGAAATGCGCCCAGGGCACTTCATTGATAAGGCATAGAAGTCTTTGCAACTCTGTGTACAGTTTTCCTTCCAAGTGTGAGTCTCCCGGGCCTTCTTTCTGTGAGAGTCCAGTGCTCTCTGGGAAATGTCATTTGAGTTTTTCTTGCTCTACGACTCCACAGTCTGGTTATTGTGTCTGTGCCAGAAGCATTTGGTGGGCTCCTTGAGGCTTGCGCTTTTCACTTGCTCTCCTTTGTCGAATGCAAGCGGCTAGGCTCCAGGGCTCCTGCACTCTATGATGGTTCTTTGCAGCAGAGACTTCTGCCTTTGGTTTCTGTATGTAAAAACTCCCTCTCACCTGCGTGTGGGGTAAGCCTTGCCAAAGCCATTCTCTGGGGAGAAGGTACTTAAATCACATGGGATCTGTTCCAAGGGGCATACTCCATGTCCTGCCAGTGGGATGATTTATTTTCTGCCCAGGGATGAAACTGAACCCTAAGACAATCTGGCTTTATTTAAATCACTCACCAAGGGAGACATTTATTATTCTTGCCTTGGTTCTGCACCATTGAGCAAGGTGCCTTGGTGTTCATATGCCTGTAGCTCTAGACCTCCTGTGGGCTTCCAGAGGGAAGTGGTCAAGTAAAAAGAAAGTTGTTTCTTTTTTTTTTTTTTTTTTTAAGTAAAAATAAGAATAGAATAGAGAAAATTTTGTAAAAAAGTTGATGTCCCCACCCACAGTGAAGTTTTATTTACATTATTTCAAAGGAAAGTAGCTGACTCTTGCTAATATCTAAGTTATTAACACCCAGTGAAAACTGGATGTCATGGCATGCCCTTATTATAATCTCAGGACTCGGGAGGTTGAGACAGGAAGATCCTAAGTTTGAGGCTAGCCTAGGCTACTCTGTCTTTAAAAAAAAAAAAAAAGATTCAGGGTAAGATATTAAGTTGTGAGAAGCAGAACTTTGTCAGGATGATATTTCCTGGTATTGACAGAGCAGCAAAATGAACAAACCTAAAATGTTGTCATTCCCGCCCCCTTCCCTTCTCTCCCTCCAACTCTTCTTATACACCCCCCCCTCACATTCATGACCTCTACTTCTTTTGTAGTTGGGGTACACAAACACATGCCCTGGCTGTATTCCACAAGCATATTTTAAGAAAATACTCTGTGTTAGCCTTGGGTCTCTGGCATAAAATAGGACCATCATTTGGACCAAGTAGAAGAAATAATCCTGAAAATTCTAGCATCAGAAATAAAGAATCCGGGGGCTCAGAGGATGGTTTATCGCGTGACAGACACTAAGGATTCGAGAAATTTCCATGCAAGCCCCCAATTCTGCTGATTCCCCAAGTTTTTCTTGCATGTCCTCCACCTCGGGTTGGGACTATTCTCACGGCAGGCAGAACATGTCCGACTGCTCTATCCACACAGATGCTTATGGAAACCAAGCCAAGGTAGGCCTAGGAAGCAGGGGTGGGTGATTGACTTCTTGCTGACTTCCTGCCTGGACTCACTTTTCCTTCTAACCTAGAACACAGCTGACTTTTGCAGCGCTTTCTTATTGGAGACTTGTCCTACTCAGAGCTGAGTTGAGGTCAAAATCTGAAAAAATAAATCATTTAAATAAGATAAGTGCACTTGAAGACATCTTCTCATGCTTCTTAAAGTCGTATTATATCTGCTCAGTCTTCTCCCTAATTCTCTATGTGAAAAGATAAGAGGACCGTTCTATAGTGTTACAAGTTAGAAAACTAAGACCTGGAGAGGCCATGGGGACCTTTGCAAGATGCAGGTAACACAGACCTCACAGGAGTGGATGTGGCTTCCAGCAATGTGCGATGACCTCCGATGCTGTTCCCCCAGCATTTATCATTTATCCCAACTCTGGAGCTCTGAGTCTGGATTTTCCTCCTAAGGACATTTTCACAGATAACAGGACAGTTTAAAAAAAAAAAAAAAAAATCAAGGTCTTGAGGATTTCTAGCAAAGAGTCTTGGCTTACAGCACTCTTTTTTTTTTTTTTTTTTTTTGCCAGACATCGAAATGGCATTCAGTCATTCTACCGTGTCTTATGTCCTGCTGGTCACGTGGCTTGTTGTGCTTAGTTGCTAGTCCATGCAAGCAGTGTACATCAGAGGAAACAAACTCCTGAGTCAGCTGTGAAGGACAGAGCTAAAGAAGACAGGCTGACGGCATGCTTGCTCCGGGTGCTATTTTGTTACTGCTTTAACTTTGGATATTTCTGAACCGTCGTCTTCATCATTAACCCCACTTCCCTGAACCCCACTTAGTTCATTCCCCCCCCCTTCTGAACAATTTCGTGTCTTTAGTAAACTTCTCATTGTATAAAGAATGCCATAAGTTTCCTCCATTCCAGCCTCAAGGGGTGACAATGTGGCTAGATAGTGGGGCCATTGTCCCTGTGCGTGCTGTGAGTCCAGCCTGAGATTGTTGTCGATGAGGCTCTGCCTGCGAGCCTTGAACAAAGCCAACAGCACTAGGTGCATGGTAAGAAGGTGCAGAAAGAGGCCCTGGGACAGTAAGGGGACAACACCAGTAAGGAGACAACACATACATAAGACCGAATGCCTGGGATACAGAATTACTCACTGACAGCCAATGCTGTGCCTGGCCAGATTCTAGACCCACAAACACTGACAAAACCTTCTCCGCCCTTGAGGATTCCATGATTTAAAAAAAAAAAAAAAAAAAAAAAAAAAAAAAAAAGAGCCCTGTGTAAACTAGCCAGATCTTAAAAGTGGACTTTTAGCTGAAGCAGAATGCTCACCCAAGTCCTTTGTGGCCTCTACACCCCGAGGCAAATGGTAGAGTGTGTAGGTTACTATAATGAATAGAAAACAAAACATTAAAAAGCATCTCTTTATTGATCAAAACCATATTTCCTAGTCTCTCTTCCTCGGCCCTATATATTAGAGCGCTGGGAGTCTGGGGGGCCTTCTTAGCAATATCCCGTATGGCTAGATGAATTTCGGAACTAGCTATTGAAACAAAATTCCTGATAGTTTACAAACTGGGTCTTAGAAAATATTTTTAGATAATCAAGGACAACGAGGAGGAAACAATTTAAAATATGGAAACAGGTAAACGGCCACTGAGAGGACTTCCAGCTCAGGGTGGTGCCCCGGCCTGGCTAACAGTGCTTCCACACACACCACACACTTGACAAAGGCAACTGAATGAGAGAAGGGGCCTGGGGATCTGAGCAGCGAACTACAAAGGGATGAAGCCCGAGAAGGCAGAGTATGGTACCGCCATGCGGTGTCTCCACAGCAAATGTCACAGCATCTTTCCCTACTCTCCTGGGACTTGGCTTCCTGAGGACCAACCTAAGACTTTCCCAATTGTTTCACACACATCCCATGCCAACTAGAGAGCTTATGGGACACAGTGTGAGCTTGCCAACCCTCCAGAACCACTAAAAGGTGATTTTTTTTCCTCTTTGACCCTCCCCCCTTTAAGGAAAATACGTCTAGTATTTTTCTTTCCTAAAATCGAGTTTTAGTTTCTAAGTCAATTTGCTTTCTCTTAATGTGTATGATACAGAAACCTCCTGGGGTCTCAGAGGTATTTTATTAGCTCAAAGACTAGATCTAAAGAGATGTTTTAGTGAAAGATAGTAAACAATAAAAAACCACGGGCCAATCCACTGAGAAATGTTTCCAGGAGAGCTGAGCTTGCTCACCACTAATGGTAGGCCAAGGGAACTCAATGTAGGCACAATTGCTGGAGGGACCATTGGCACACTTGTCACCATTTCTCATCACCAGTTTCCTAAATCTTTGCAATATATAGTACAATTAGTGAAACAAGAAAAATAGCTACAAACCACGAAATTCTACATAGTGTTAGAATTGCGGCTGAAAGCTGGAAAGATCGCTCTTAACCAAGAGGGCTTGTTGCTCATTCAGGGGGAAGGGATTTGGTTCCCAGCACTGTAGGGTGGCTCCAAATTGTAACTCAAGCTCTAGGAGACCTGACACATTCTTCTGGCCTCTGCGGGCACCTGCCACACAGGTAGTACACACACACACACACACACACACACACACACACACACACGAGAGAGAGAGAGAGAGAGAGACAGACAGACAGACAGACAGACAGACAAACAGACAGACAGACAAACAGACAGACAGACAGACTTAGAGAGACAGACTCAGAGAGAGAGACAGACTCAGGGAGATAGAATAAATAAATACATGTAATAAAAATATTTACTACATCTTTATGTTCTTTAAAAAACTTTATAAAAAGATTTATTTATTATGTATACATGGTCTGCCTGCACATGTACCTGTACAGCAAAAGAGGGCACCAGATCTCATTACAGATGGTTATGAGCCACCATGTGGTTTCTGGGAATTGAACTCAGGACCTCTGGAAGAGCAGGCAGTGCTCTTAACCTCTGAGTCATCTCTCCAGTCCCTCTTTATGTCTTCTTTATAAAGAAATGGTGTATGGTTGTCGTCTCTCCAATTAAACTCTAAGTCTCTTTACAGTAGACTATCTCAGATATTTGCACCCAATGTTTTGTGCGCAGTATGAACATGATAGTACTTACCTGGTGTGTGTAGGTGGCTAATTCAAGCTTGTATTATGCATTGACTCATGCCACAGGAGCTAGGCCACACCCTGTAAATGAATAATCACTGGAAATTGGAAAACGTTTATAGAAACCTGCCCAGTCCTCTGGAAGATCTTTTAAAACAATTGAAGTTGATATATAGGAAAAGTTTAACTCAGGTATTTCAGGACCCTCACAGAAAAGATCCCAGTGCACCTTGAGCACTGAAAGCTAATTATCTAGGAGTAGCCAAGAAACATGACATTTGGCCCTATATTCCTGTGAAATGTAAATTTCCCATAGTGGTTAATAATAATTATAATAATAATGATGATGGTGATGTTGTCACAAAAATATAAAGCACCCCGAGCATTTTTAACAATGTCCTTCTAGGACAGAGTAAAAGAAAAAGCCTCTGCCTTTAATCCCAGCACTTGGGAGGCAGAGGCAGGTGGATCTCTGTGAGCTCAAGGCCAACCTGGACTACAGAGCGAGTTCCAGGACAGCAAGAGCTGTTACACAGAGAAACCCTGTCTCAAAAAACAAAAACAAAAAGAGAAAGAAAGAAAGAAAGAAAAAGAAAAAGAAAAAAATCTTTCCCCTTTGTGTTGGAAATGTTTCCTGACTTGCAAGGATTTCAAATGCTCATGGCTATAAGGAGGACCATTTCTGAAGAACAGTAGACATTTCGATGATTTCTTGCAAATTAAAAAGCTGTTTAGTTCTATTGCCTGTTGCTGGCCCTATTTCTGCCTTGCTTAATGGTTTACAGAATGCTGGTTCCTGTTGGCGCTTTCTCTTCATGCACCTGTGGGTGGAAAGGTACAAAATACACTGCACACTATTGTAGACGCTGACGGAATTATTCTAAGGTATTTGTTATCACCAGAGGCATATGACAGAGCTCTTCTGGGTCACCACCTTATACCTGTCACACCAAGTCAAAATTCTAAAGTTTATAAAGCTACAATTTTTTAAAAAAATTAAGAACTGAATTCACATAAACATAGAGGGAGCATCTGTCAAAAGTTTTATTAGCTGTATTAAAAAAATAATGAGACCAGCCTTAAAGAGACCAAGAGGATTCACACACATACACACATGTGCATGAACACAGACACACATAAACACATGCACACATGAATGCACACATGTGTACACACACACATGTGTTCACACACTCCTGTAGAAATAAAGAATCTGGATAAGGTTACATGTTTAGACACCAATCTGACTGAAGTCTGGCAGGATAATAAACCCAGAACAACTGAGGCTGCCCCTTGGTTTGTTTCCAACAGAAATAATTTAAAGGTGTTCCTTTTCAACATGGCAGCATGTTAAAACAATGTGCAGTAGTTTTGCTTTGTGGTTCCTTTTCTTCATTTTCATGATTTGAGTCATATTTCTTTTTAAAATTATGTAGTAGAATATATAGTGATTTTCACTGTAAATTTTATATAGCCAGTTGCTTTTCTTCCTCTTCCCCTCCCCTTTCCTTCCCCCTTCCTTTCTCCCTCTCCCTCCCCTTCTCCTCTCCTTCTCCTTCTCCTCCTTCTCCTTCTCCTTCTCCTTCTCCTTCTCCTTCTTCTTCTTCTTCTTCTTCTTCTTCTTCTTCTTCTTCTTCCTCTTCTTCTTCTTCTCTTCTTCTTTCTTCACACCACTCTTAAATACAGATTCACTCTGTATCTCAAGCCTAGAACTCATAAAAATTCTCCTGCCTCAACAAGTACAGAATTAAAGATGTGCGCCATCATACCTGGATGATTTTCTTTTCCTTTTTAATAAATTTTTTAAGAATACAAAATAATAGGTTTCGTTATGTCATTTAAACACATGTAAATCACTGTACTTGGCTTATATGTCTCTCCACCTCCCTCCTGTCCTTCCCCTACCCCCACCCCAACCCCGCCTCTCATGGATGCCCCTCCAAGTTTCTCTTCTATTTTCAAGACACATTTTTTCATGACTATTAGAGAAACTTGTAGACAAATTCAGAATTCTACAGATAAAATTCTGTGTTCTCTGCTCATCTTGCCTGAGTCTTGTATTTTTACCTCGGAGACTTGGAACAAGCCGTCATGAACAGGAAAGCTACGCTGAGAGGTCTTTTGCTTCCCTGTAGCCACCTCTGTGCAGCTATTAACACTCACAAATCAACTCACGTAAAATCAAACAGGAAGCCAAGGGAAGTCACCCTCCCAGCCCTGGGCACCCTCTGGATCTCCTGATATGACCATACTAGTGTCAGTTGGAACCAGAGAAATTGCAGCCTCAGTCTCAACCTGCCAACAATTACCCTCCTAGTGCATCTCCCATCACGTCCACCGCTCCCCCCGCTAGCACACATGCCAAAGTGCTGCTGGGGCCCAGGCTAAACCCTTCACTTACCCACATTGCATATTGATGCTGTATATTTTGGGTCTGCTGCTTTTGATTTCTGATGGTATGGCTACACTTACACTGAGTTATAACCAAGAGAAATCGATACTTACTGATTTGATATCGCATGTGTGTGTTGATCTCGGGGGAGTCTGAGATCAACCTTGGGTACCACTGCTCAGGTGCCATCTACTTTGCTTGTTTTTTTTCCTTTAAACAGGTTCCCTCAATAGCCTGGAACTTGGTAGGTTGGTCAGCAAACCCCAAGGTTCCTCTCACTCTGTTTCTCCAATGCCAGAACATCTCTCTCTCTCTCTCTCTCTCTCTCTCTCTCTCTCTCTCTCTCTCTCTCTCTCTCTCTCTCTCTCCCTCTCTCTGTCTGTCTCTCTCTCTCTCTGTCTCTCTCTCTCTCTCTTCTCTGTCTCTCTCTCTCTCTCTCTCTCTCTCTCTCTGCCCCAATCATTTTATTATTTTATTTTGGGAGAGCATCTCACTGAGTTCTCTGGCCTGGTCTTGAACTCACTATGTAGCCCATTAACGCTGTGACCTTGCACAGTGCCCTTTCTTCATCCTCCCATGTGGTCAGCATGACAGGCCTGTGCCACCAGACCCAGCTCCATCCTTTCTCTTCTCAGTTCACACCAGGACTCTGGCCTGATTGTCACAAGAGCTTAAATTCTCCTAATCTGCTGCTTCTTTTATGATTTGTCAATAGGGGCAGTGTACCTGATGCCTTTGAGTTAGAAATAAGATAGTCTCCCTCCAAAGGAGCCTAAAATAAAATAGAATGAAGAAAAACGGGGAAACTGGAGAGATATACTGACTCACTTATATTTTTTAGGCAAGTGCTAAATAATCTGAATAATGTGTGTATATAAATCAAACCAGTGAAATAACAATTAAAATGAAGATAAATTAGTTGCAGGGAATACTAGGGAGTGTCTTTTTTGAGCAGGTATCTTTCAACACCCACTGGAAATATCTTGTTGCCCCTCTTCCTCTTATTTTATGGCTGCCTAGATATTATTCTAAAACTTAAATATCAGTGTCCTAAAAAGTGTCTCATGGTCTCAACCCCTCATTCCATGGTGTGTTCATCCTGAGACTCTGCAAGCTAGCATAGGTGCATCGGGTACATTGTGGAAAAGGATGTGAGGGGCTGCTTAAAGAGGGCACCAGGACTTGAAGAAGTAGGATACATTTGATTGACAGTAGCTGGGAATATTCTGATGAGCCCAACTAAGCAAATAGATCAGCTAATTACTTAATAAATAAAATGTCTTCACATTTCTTTCCAAAACTTTTTAAAGCAAAAATATTACATGAAAATTAGCAGGTTATGAAAACACCTATGTGATTTTCTGAACTACAAGTCAAAAGCAGCACAGCCCCATGGCTGTGTGTGTGTGTGTGTAAGCATATGCATGTGTGTGTGGGTGTGTAAGTGTGTATATGTGTGCATGTGTGTGGGCGTGTACATGTGTGTGTGAGTGTGTGCATGTGTATGAATGTGTGTGTGTGTGTGTGTGTGGTGTATTTGATTGATGATTTAATACATGTATATGGTATGTTTCACTCAGCCTTTTCCCTCTCCTCTAATTCCTCCTCATCCCTTACCATCACTATATTTTCTCCCAGGTTTATGTGGCTCCTTCTCTCTCTCTCTTTCCTCATGGATTCCACACAGTATTGCCAGTATGTGAGTGAGCATAGGACCATCAGTATGTACAAGAGCTGTGCAAGATCAAGCCAGACAAAACCCCAGCATGGAGGGGGGCAGCAGTTGGTGGCAGTGGTCAGGCAGTGTCTGGCTGGCTGAGGAGTGTCACAAATTAAGTACACAATATAGCCAGGTTAAGAGTGAAAGAGGACTACTGGCCACCGCTGTCCCCTTGAGGACATTGCTGTGAAATTTACCTTTTAATGTATTTGTCATTGATCAGACTTTAATTTTCAGCCTGTTACCCGACTCCAGATAGTCTTAGTAGACACTATCTTTGATGACATGCATAATGCATCCTTACCACCCTAGAACAATGGAGGGTACATAGTAATTCCTCAAAAAAGTCATTGTTTGGTGACCAAATGTGACTCAAACATGGAGGCATGGTAGGAACTGCATTTCTCGGGGAGGAGCTGCTTTGCTAGCCTGGTACCTTCTCTGTAGAGCTGCATCTTGCCAGGCAGGGATAGGGGTGAGCAGAGGTAATAGTCTTCACGTGTGGGCAGGTCTTTTTCTCACATCAAGATCCTTGAAGTCAGGACCTTGTTTCAAGTCTCATAATGACGTCCGCCACCATCAGCAAGATGAGGAGGAAAGCAGGTGTCCTGGAGGCCAGATCGGCTTCCTCTGGCTGTCCATTCCCTGGACACCTACCAGAGTCTCTTTGCAATGTTGCATTGGAGGTGAAACAGAAAGGAGACTTCAGGGAGGGAAAGTGACCTACGCGGTGCAACAAAACACACCGGATGCAATGGCACAAGAAAGGAAACAAAGAGTTAGGCAGGGGACTCAGAGGGAAAAGTCACCTCAGCCATGCCATCCAAGCACATGTCAGTCTGAAGTCTGCCTTTTCCTCACTTGATCAGAATTTGTGTTTGAGGAGCAAAACTTCTTCCCAGGGTGAGAGGAGACGGTCGCAGGCAAAGAATTCTAAGAGCGAGCCCACGGCCCTTCTTAACAAAGCGAACCACTGTGGGTTACTAAAGCTAACCACAGTAAAAAGACCTCCATGGCCTCTGCCTACAACTAGCACTACCCACAAAACACCAGTGTACTTCCTTCCACCCATCCACCCTTTCTGGCCCTCCCTCTGGAACTTGCTGGTGGAGAGAATTCTGGGGGAGTAGTAAAGACAGCACCGTTCCAGGTTGGGAATGAAGGTGGCAACGAGCAAGGTGTGGGGCACGTTCAGTGTTTTCATGCCCCACTCTGCCAGCCTGCTCCAGCCCTCTGGCAAAGAGAAGGACACCCACTGGGACCTCGCAGTCCCTCCACTCAGCACAAAGCTTCTTTAGATTAGTGCCCAAACTAATTTTTATGACATGTCATTCCAGTAAGGGCACTGTTGTATTTCACAGATGGCCTTCCCCTAGATAACACTGTTGGTTGGCTGAGTTAGGATCTGGCTGGATTAAGGAAATGTAAGCTGACAGCTGGTCTTTTTGCAGGAGTGCATAAAGCCGCTGTTGTTGGAGGAAGTGATGGGGGGCTGGTTGGACCCCATGGCCAAGTAGGAGGGCTTGCTCTTAGCAGTGGCCAACGTTTCCCAAGCTAAGATGACTTTTTTAAAACACAAAGATCCTGTGAGTACAGTCTCACTGTACATGGCCAAATGAATTCGAGCCCTGCCAAAGAGGCCGGAGCAGACAGGAAAGCAGCCCAGTGGAGCATGGTGTGGGAACACAGAGACAGCTTAAAGAAGCCCACCCTGAGGTGCAAATCCCAGATGATCTTCAACAAGGGACTTGGCTCCCCTAGAGCAGCAGTGAGTCACCTCTAAGTCTCCTTGGGAAGACAGGCTCCCACTATGAGCACAAATTGAGATCAAGGGTTTGGAAGGCTTATTTTCCAGAAGAAAGACCTGGATATACTGGGAAATAAAACATCTAATAAAAGTGTGTATGTGTGTGCGCGCGTGTTTATGTGTGTGTGTGAACACGCACACATACACACCCGTGCCATCACACACATGTGTATATGTGTAAGGCACATACTCCCTGTCTAGTCAATATGCTAAAAGCATAATGTGCCTTAAGTCATCCAATTCTCCAATGCTCTTGGCAAATGGCACCATTGTTTATTTCCCTGTGTTTATGGAGAGAGCACTGAGCCTTGGAGAGATCAGCTAACCCGTGAGCCACTCCGGAAGTCAGGCCAGCATGAATATCAGTGTTTTTCAAATTATTGGACATAATCCACTCATTACTGTAAATCCACTTACTGGTCACAGATAGGTTTAACTAGACTGGAAAAACTAGAGATTTCTACACACATTCTGGGTAAGAACTGTTTCCTATGTTTCCGGTTCCGTACTGCGAATGCTAGGCATCATGGTTTACAGTGTACAGTGTAGTAGCCTGACATACAACAAAACTAATTTGATACATTTTTGAGCTTTGTGTGAAGAAAATTATGTCATGTGTGTTCTCTGGTGTCTGGCTCCTTATGGTCAGCATTATTTTTTAGAAAACCAATATTGTTGTAGTTTGTTCGTCCTTTACTGCACTGTTTATGTGCCCAGTACATATATCATGTGTCATATGACTTCATAACCTTTAAACAAGGCTCCTATGGATGGCTCTGGGGCTCTTTCCATTCTTTAAAATCTCTGTGAAGTCCATACGCATTCTAGTCTTTGCCTTCTGGCAAGCATGCGTACACGCACATATGGAGTCTACACAGGCATAGAATTGCTGGGCTGCCAGGCATAATGTCAGATGCCTTTAATCCCAGCATTCGGGAGGCAGAGGCAGGTGGATTGCTGTGAGTTCAAGGCCAGCCTGGTCTACAAAATGAGTTCAGGACAGCCAAGGCTACACAGAGAAATCCTGTCTCGAAAAACAAACAAACAAATAAACAAAAAATTGCTGGTCATTGAACATGTGGGAGTTTGTTGTTATTAGAAATTGTCAGTGTTTTTCATAGTAGCTAAAATACTTCTAATCGACAAGTAGTTTAAATTTTTTTTTCCTTACTTTCTGTGAAGGGTGAGAAGTTTGAAATATACCGACTTATCTGAAAAGTGCAGGAAGACATGATCAGACACATAGAAATACAGAGCTGCTTATGTATGTAATACACTCTCTTGTCCTCAGTTCGTTCCATTGCCATCCGCACACTGAGCAGGACTCGGGTGAAGCCAGGACTGGGCAGAACAGAACTTTCCGACAACTCTGAAATGGGAGTGTGGCTGGTGAGTCTGCTGGGCTGGCTTCCATGGAGGGTCCTGCTCTCCATGTCTGAAGGACTCTCTAGGCATACCTCTTCAATCCCGTTTGTCCTTTATTCCCACTGACCTCTGGGTCCCTCAGTCACTGACAGCTGCCTGTTCTCTGTCCTCTGACATCCACCTGGTCATTAAAGCACTAAACCCCTAAGGCTGTCTCCTTCCAGAGAGATCTCAGGCAATAAGACAATCAGCCTACAGCCCCTTAGGAAAGACTGACTTTGTCTTGAAGGAAAAGGTAACACTATTCAATAGAGGCTGGAAAAAGCCTGTACCCACTCCAGACAGAACTGTTTTGGGGAGGTGGGGCGGGGAGGGGCAAACAGAGAAAATATGTATAATTCACAGTGCCAGTGGGCTCAGGGGTCATGGTGAGCTCTCTGCACTTTACCTACAGAGGATGATGAGGCCTCTCAGGTTATGTACAGCAGTCTCTTGTTGGCATAGAACAGTCCCTCAATGTACGTCAGGACCTTAACTCCTTCTTGACACAGACACCAGGAAGCAACAGTGTAGCACGCTCTGTGAAGCCACATACCCAAAGAATTTCCAGTCAGGTCAGCCTCCCATTTATCTTGATCCACAGGGAGACCACAGCGCTTGAGAAAGAGGGCACATAGGGCAAGTGGGCTTGGACTTTGTGGCCGTTGGTAGGGGTTGTAATGTGCTCTGGCTTCTGCCATCCTAAGAGCCCAGGCCCTCCATGGAAGACCTTCTTCAACATATGCAAAGGCCCTAAATGGACCAAGGATCCAGATCTTCCATTTCTTCCAGGAACTATAGTCTAAATCCCTTCTCTACCACAATTCTGAACTTCAAAGACTAGGTGACTTCAGGGCAAGGGGCATCCTCATTTACAGAAAACCTAGACATTATTCAAAATGGGTTAATGCAAGTCCCGCGTGGCATAAAGCATTTGAAACATGGCTAGCCAAACTGAGATATGCTGGGAGCATAACGTATATAGAAATTGAAGATTTGGCTTTAACAATGTTTAAATCTAAAATACTTCATCAATAATCTTATACTGCTATATGTTGAAATGGTAATTTTAGTTTCTTTTTTTTTTTTTAATATTGTTACCAGACAATTTCAAATGGTACATAGATCTCTAATAGCACAGGGCTAAATTTAGGGTACCCCCCCCCACACACACACATGTTCAAGTTCATTGCTCACCTGTTGGAGATAGCTTAACTCCTTTGTGACTCAGTTTCCTCTGCAACAAGCTAACCTAAAGTTATTCATATCCTTTCTTGACATTGCTAAAAATTAATGTTCATATATATATTCATATACAAATATATGTATGTGTATATACTTATATTTGCATATATATGTATATATAAAGCACCATAGGAACTATGCCTGTTATAAAATAAATGTCTCCTTAAAGTTAGGTGTGATATTATTAGCATTCTGGTCCTCTGTAAAGGGAAAAAACCTTCTGTGGAGTATTTCCAAACCTGGTCTCCAGGGAGGCTGAGCATAGCAGGAAATCAACCATTTGTGCCTCTGAGATGCTTGCAAGATTAGTGATGACAAGTCAGGAGCCCTGTCTTTTGATATAGGCATCACACTGAGCCTGATTCATGCTGTCCTTTTATGATGAGCTAGACGCATAGGTCTTCGGATAAAACAGGATCTTGCCCTATCTCCCCAACACACAAAATGCTAGAAGGAAAATGTGCTGTGGTGCCAATTAGGCCACAGATCAAGGTACCCTAACCTTAGTTAATGTGACTACTATCATTTTTTTTTAATTTAGCACAACACTGAGGTCTTCTTTAATAGTCATGCTTAAATGGAAGTAGATATACATATTAAGGTGAAAATTGAAATCCATCTGGAACCTAAGAATATTTTGTCTAAATCTTATATATAATAGTCTGTTATGGGTTCTTGTCCCTGGATTGTTGGTAAGAGCCCAGCTGTAGGTACAGTGGTGCTTGTTGTTCTCAGACCTTGGAAAACAAGCTCTGATCTTTTCCTTTTAAAGTATTCTATTTCCAAAGGCTTGTCATAGAGAGAGACAGACAGACACACAGACACAGAGAGAGAGAGACAGAGACAGAGAGACACAGAAAGACAGAGAGAGAGGGAAGGAGAAAGAGACAGAGAAAGAGACCGAGAGAGAGATATAGTGACAGAGAGAGAGAGAGACAGACAGACAGACACAGAGAGAGAGACAGACAGAGACAGAGAGACACAGAAAGACAGAGAAAGAGGGAAGGAGACAGAGACAGAGAGAGAGACGGAGAGAGTCAGAATGACATAGAGACAGAGAGAGAGTGACAGAGACAGAGAGAGAGACAGAGAGAGACAGAGACAGAGACAGAGAGAGGGGAGGCTTGTTAATGACACATTATTTACTGCCTGGATGTGTAAATGAGTCGGAGTCCCTCAGGGCAAAGATGGTATTGAAGAGAAAATAAACTCCATGGATTGGATCCACAGACCTAAGAAAAAAAGATTATAAACCCATGCTTTCAGCTAATATTAGTAAAGTTTTTGTTGATGGCTAAGAACACTGCTTTGAATTACCCAAGTGGGGAAAGAGAAAGGCATTGCATTATTCACTTTGAATTTCAGAGATTTGACTTCTATGTTCTGTTGTTCTGCTGGGGTTTTTTTTTTTTTTTTTTTTCCTTTTAAGTCTAAATTGTAAGGAGAATGGTTTTGTGAAGAAGGCAGAGCTCTTTCTGAGAGGTCCGTGAAGTCCGCATGTAGCCCCTCACCCAGACTCTGAGCTTGGCAAATCATTCTGTGATCTTGGAAAAGCATCTCAGGGGTTTTATTAGCAATAGGCTAATTAATAGGACGGGGAATGTGGCACCTTCCCCAGGTTCCTGCGCCCTTTAACCCACAGCAAGACCCTTACTCTTCTTCTTTTAATGCTCCCAAACCATTAAGTACTTATCAGTTTTAATTATTTGAGATTTGAGCCAAAAGGCAAAGCTAGGCAAGGAACACTGACCGGGGTATGGTCTCTACGCTTTCAAAAATTTCAATATGTGTATACATATGAAAACTCTGAAAGTGTCATCCATGCAGAATTTTGGTAGAGACAGATAAAGGACACGCTAAAAGCAGCAGTCATAGATCTGTGGCATGACTGAACTGGAGGGAAAGGGGACAACAAAATGACACCTTCGGGTCTCATGTCTAGGTTGTACTCAAAGCTCTGCCCTTGTGTTTACTGATTTTTAATTTTTTTTTAGTGTCATATAAACTTAACTTTAGCATCTCAGACCCAGAGGTCTCATTGCTAAAAAACAACAACAACAACAAAACAAACAAACAAACAAAAACCCCCATCAACAACAAAAAAGAAAAAAACGGCATAATGATTTAGTGCATACATGTGAGCCCTGGTCATGTCATGTTAAAATTTTTTGTAATATATAATATCAAACCACAAATGGAAACCATACAAGTGCTATCCTTGATATGGTCTGTAAACCAGAATGTCATGACCAACATAGCATTATATAAATCATTTGTAGTGTTCCCATTAATAAAATTGCAATCGGTACCATTATTGGAGTTTGCTGATAACGGAGGGTGCCACCCACAGCAATGGGTGTACGTGACTTTGCAATGTTCCCTCAGTCCCCAATTCTGTACTTGTCTTTCGGTGTCCTCTCTCACATGGAAAGCAAACCTACCAAAGTTTGGATGGCACATGACTGGAAGAAGTAATTTGACAACCAAAATGATATATTTTTTCTGGTTCTGTTTTGTGTGGGGTGGAGGGCAGTGGAGTGATTTCATAAAACTTTATCTAGCAAGGTATAGAAGTATACACCTTTTAGCCTAGCACTCCAGAGGCAGACGCAGGCAGATCTCTGCAAGTTTGAGGACAGCCTGGTCTACATAGTGAGTTCTATGTCAGCCAAGAGTACATATTGAGATCCTGTCTGAAATAGCAAACAAAAGAAACAAAAAGGCCCCGCCAATATTTTAAATATATAAAACATCAAGACATTTAGAAAGGCCCCTTTATAAGTACCACTGAGGGAAGTTTTCTCTGCATCATGAGAGGAAAAAAGACATACGGGTGCTTTTGTTTTGATTGAGGATAACCTTTTTTACATTTACTTTATTTATTTATTTATTTTCTCTTTCTGTATACATGTGCATGCGCACACACATGTGGAATGCGGAGAGCAATTTTATCTGGATTCAGTTCTCGCCTTCCATCTTATTAGTTTTGGAACTTAAACTAAAGTCCTCAAGCTTGGTGGCAAGTACCCCAAACTTATGAGCCCTCTTGTAAGCCTAATACTTACACCACAGTATAGCAGTACCGCTAAAAAACTAAAACTCTAGTGTCGTGGCAAAGTTCCCACTTACTTGCATCTGAGATGGGACTTTCCTTTCAGGATAAAGCAAAAGAAAACAAAGAGAAGTGAAACAAGAAAACAGGACTAGGAAAAGCAAAGAAGAAGGGATTTGTTGGATGAAGAGCTGTCTTTACAAACCTTCCCATGGGCAACAGGCTGTGGAGACACAGTTGGGAGCAGCGCTCGCTTCTTAGCCAACGGAGAACAGTGGTGGGCCAGCATTATGGGTGGCCTTGTCTGTCCAGTCTGGACTAAAAGTGTCAGAGTGGCTGTAGCCTCTCTTGCTATCCCTTAGCTCTGCCAACCTGGTGGTTTTAAGGTTTAGGAAGCCCCTGTTGTATAAAGCATCTCATGTTAGCTTTTATTTATTCACATACTTAATTATTTTGGAACTTGGGATCAAACCCAGAGCACTGTGCAAGCTAAGCAAGAGCTCTACTTTAAGCTATGTACCAAACCTTACTATAATGTTGGAGGTATTTTTTAAATTTGAATAGATATGCTTTTAAAATGATTCCACAATAAAAAAATAATAACTTTGCCTACAAGGGAAACAAAAATAAGGGTTGTTTTGGAATCCTTGAAATGAGAGAAAATTTAGCTAAAGTTAATTTTTTTTCCTTGCCTTTTAATGAAGTTGTCATTTAACTGTGTATGACTTTTTGGGGGGATTTTTGCAGGTTGCAGGTATACAATTGTTGTGTATGTCTTATGCACCTATAGTTAGATATTGTATTTTCATATGCCCCTTCAATCCTGGGTATGTTACCCATGGTCCTGGTGAAAACTGGGCTCTGTGTGTCTCAGTGTTTGTTACACATGTACTTGTTAAGCATTTGCTGGATCATTTAAAATGCACCAATTCATCACACTAAACAAACAAGCAAACCCCCAGAAATGTATGGTTCCTTTCTTTGCTAAGGGATGGGGTGGGGTGGGGGCACATTAAAAGGCAGGTGGGGGGAGGGAGGGCAGGGAGAGGGCTTGCAGCTGTCCTCGGATTTCTGTGGATCCCATTTGCCAGGAAAAGATATGTCCTAATTCGGCTTTTAATTGCAGGTGTGATTGTCCCCAGAGCTGTGCCAGGAGCATTACCATGTTAATAACAGGAAGTGTACTGGGATCAGAGGAGCAAGCTCCCTGTTCCTCCAGCAGCTGAGTCCCCAGCCTTTCTCAAAGGCAGGACTCTAAATATACTGAAAGGGGGACTAGTGGCCGAGCTTGGGAAGGGAGTCTTCTGCGGGTCTTTAGGGATGGGGTGGGTAAGGCAACAGATTAAGCAGTGGATCAAAATATAAGACAAGGCCTTGATCACCAAGTTAAAAAGCAAAAAAGGACCAAACTAAAATAAAAATAGCTCCAACCCAGAGATCAAGAGGACTGTTTTGTGAGAAGGAAGAATAGAAGCGGTCCGCTTACGCTCTGCCAAGCCACTAGCTTGAAGTACATCATTGTGCCAATGGTGGAGCGCCTGAAAGGCTCCATTATTAAGGAGTTAGTGCTTGACAGCGGCCGACTCCACCACAGAAAAATCACTCCCTTCCAAGAGACGGCATCCTAGGAGTCTTGGGTTAATTACTCAAATCTTCAAATTATCGTTCGGGGAGCAAAACGAAGCATGCAGAATCAACAGCTGATCTGGGGCCGAGATTAGGAGAAGGAGGGCGCCTTCCTATTTTTCGAACATGACCATTTCGGTTGTAGAAACCGTGAGAGGGGACAGGGAGAAAGAAAAACACACCCGTGTACCGGGCAGGCACTAAATGGCTGGCAGCTGTAGAGCCCCGCAGGAAAACACGATCTGCCCATGTCAGTACTCGGAGCACTGTTGGCTAAACTTCTAAAGCAAGCTGTTCCAAATCAAATTGCCTGAGGAGAATGGGGGTGCTGAAATGAATGCACCCCATGTTTTCTTGCAGAAGAACAATTTCTCTAGACACGGGCTTCCAAAAGATCTGATGTGCCCAGCAAGTCAACTCCCGTCTACTGACATGAAAACACTACTTGAACATTATTCCATATACAAATACAGATTTCCTAACTCTACCTCCTACTGTGGGAAGTGCCTTCATTTTATTGCTGTTTCTGTGTGTTTGTGTATGTCTCTGTGTGTGCACACGTGTATTCATGTATAACTATATGTGTGTGCAAGAAAGCATGTGGAAGCCAGAGGTCAACTCAGATATCATTCCTCAGAAGACATCTCTCTGTGTGTCTCTCTGTCTCTGTCTGTCTCTCTGTCTCTATCTGTCTGTCTCTCTGTCTCTATCTGTCTGTCTGTCTGTCTGTCTCTCTCTCTCTGTGTGTTTCTCTGTATCTCTCTGTCTCTCTCCTCTCTTCCTCTCTCCTTCTCTCTCTCTCTCTCTCTCTCTCTCTCTCTCTCTCTCTCTCTCTCTCTCTCTTCTTCTCCCACCACCTCTCCTTCCTCTCCCTGTCTCTCGCTTTCTCTCTCTCATCTTTTCAGACAGGCCTATCCCTGGCATCCAAGTCTTGTCAATTAGTCTAGACAGGCTGGTGAGGAGCCCCGGGGATCCTCCTGTCTCTGTGTTCTCCCCCAGAAAGTAGCAGGCAGGCCCTCTCTACCACACCCAGCTCTGTACATGGGTTCACTCAGGGAATAGCTCTTGCCTGGATGTCACCCCAGCCCTGTATTTTTTATCATCACCACAATCCCTGTCCTTTCCCACTTTTTTCCTTATAAGCCCTGGCTTTCAGAGGCTCCCAGAACTTTCTGCAAGAAATATTTCTCAAGCAACGATTCTGGACATATCCCTGCAATGGGAGGAGGGCTCTACAAATTACAAGAACTTTTTTTAAAAACTTTTTTTCATTTTGATGATAATTAAAATTTTTCTTTTTGCTCCTTAGAAATATGACAGTGCCTTCTACAGTAGTGATTTACCACTGCATAGTCATCTTTAGGGAGGAAGGTTTTATTTTCTCAAACAAGGCTTTGCTAATTTACTTTCAGGGACAGGAGAAAGTCCCTCTCTTTCAGGGACTCTTAGGGTTCACAATGTCTTTGAAATTTTGCTACAAGGAAGGTAATATCTGTTCCCCAGCTAGCAAAAGCTCAGATTCATCAATCTACATCTGCTCATTCAGAAGCAATTTTATCAGGTCCACTCGAGCATTATGAAAGAATTCTAAGAATTAGACCAGTAAGTGCCAGTTAAGTTAAATTATAGTGTAAAATACCTGAATAATAATGTTAATATACTTAGGCTTGGTGTGTGTGTTTGTGTGTGTGTGTGTGTGTGTGTGTGTGTGTGTGTGTGTGTGTGTTGGGGATTGAACCTAAAGTCTCACAAAGGTTACACAAGTAAACAGTCACCCACTCTCCATTTGGAGACAAGGTTTCATCAGGTTGCCCAAATTAGTCTAGAAAACTCACTCTATGGGCCACTTTGCCTTTGGACTTTTGATCCTATCTCAGCCTCCCCAGTAGATGGGATTATAAACCTGCGTCATCAGGCTGAGCTGTTCAGTTTTATTATTGTTGCTTAGCTCTCTGTGTCTCCCATTCAAGACACGCTTGTTTCTCTATATTTACACTGAGAGCAGCCTGGCGATGCTGTACACAAGGATACAGACAGGGCTTGCTAGGTGCTGAGAGCAGTATTAATCTCTGATCGTCACATCATGCATGCTCACATTGGCATAGAGCTGGCACCACCCTCCAAACTGAAAATGCCACACCCACTCACCTCCATTCAATTTCCTCTGGTTCCTGACAGCTACTTTTCTACTTCTTGTCCCTGAAAATAAGTGTCTGTCCTAGTCTTCTTGAGACGATGCTCTGATCTGTCCAATCACGGTCAACTAGTAGAGCCATGTGTCCTCTTCTCCGACCCGTGAGTTGCCCAAATCACTGTTTCTGGGTGCAATGCATCGGCACATCCAAAATGTTTTCACCGTTGCTCCCCAAAATCTTTTGTTGGGCCAACCAGGAAGGATGATTTATTTGCAAGGCTTCAATGCCTCAAGATGACCCACAAAGGAGGTGCGCTGTCTTCTGCTTACCAACTATTCTCCAGTGCTGTTTTTCTCAGCAAATCTCATGGTTATGGGATAGGGCAAGTAACACAAAGGCCTGTTGGGTTAAGAGACTGGTCCTTACATCTGGGGCTATGCCAGACTCTCACTCTTCTGCACAGAACAGGTGCCCTTGAGTATGTGCCCATCTTCCCTCCATCACTGGAAGATCTCTCTATAGGCATTCCTACTTGTCTCCAGACCTACCCAGACCAGGTGTGTGCACCATAGGGTGAGAGGCTGTCATGGCTTCCTGCCCATCCAGAGAACCTTATTTCTCTGACTCAGATCTTTGATACTTTTGTTGCATCCAAACAGTCGCCGGGCCCTGAAGATATGGCGTTTTTATTTTGTTATTTTGTTCTTGTTGTTACCAAACCAGTGAAGGTCCTTAGCTTTCTGACTTAAAGTAGAAGTCACAAAGGAAGTAGATTTTTACTAAAATAGACTTCTCTGCCCTTGCACACGCCGCCGTATGACCCAGGTGTTTCAGACATGCTCATTTGGAAAGAACATCTACTTCCAATAGAGACATACTATCTGTACCTATTCTAAGTATTGTCTGTGACAGCGTTCTCAAGTCTTGTAGCCTAGAACAAAGCTACATGCTTCAATCTGGAAATTGTTTGTCTCCCAGTGTTTTGCATGCAGGAACCTTAGTTCCCAGCATTAAGTATGAGAAGTAAAAGGACTGGAAGGGGTGAGGTTTAACAAAAGACAAGTAGCTTTTGGGGGCAACATCCTTAGGAAAGGTTAATGTCCATACCGCCCAATGGCATCATCAACCTGAGAGGGGTTGTTATAATACAGGGCCACCTCACATTAGTCTTCTTCCACTCCCACTGCTCACAACTCCCATATGCACCCCTGCTGTGTGACCTTGCCCACCATGTAATCATAACCCCACCACCACCACAGATGGGGCCATCTGAGCTTGAGCTTTTTGGCTTTCAAAATTGCAGGCCAAAACAGGTTTATATAGCTTATAAAGAATGGATTATAGATCCAAACAGACAATTTTCCAAAAAACAAAACAAAACAAAAAACAAATGGCCAATAAATGTTAGTGAAAGTTTTTTTTTTTTTTTTAAATCCTTAGCCATCAGGGAAATGCAAATTCAAATTGCTTTGAGATTCCATGCCATTCTAGACAGAATCCTCTGGAAAACAAATGATAACAAATGCTGCCTGGAGAGGGACACTCATTCAGTTCTGGGGGGAATGTTAACTGGTGTATCCACTGTGAAAATCTGCATAATAGAGCTATCATATGACCTAGGTGTACTAGTTACTTCTTTATTGTTGTGATAAAACATCATGGCTGAGACGATTTATAGAAGAAGGAGTTTATTGTGAATTTACGGTTCCAGAGGCATAGAGTCCATGATGGTGGAGCAAGAGGCTGAAGCAGCAGCTGAGCGCACACATCTCAGATTACAAACAGGCGGCAGAAAGAGTGCACTCAAAATGGTGCTAGTCTCTTAAAATCTCAAAGCCACCCCCAGTGGAGTAAATCCTCCAGAAAGGCCATACTTCCTAACCTTCCTCTAACAGTCCACCACCACGGAGGACTGAGTACTCAAATCATCTTACTAAAATCACCACATCAGCTAATACAATTCCTGGTTATCCATCCAGAGGATTCTAAGTCCTGCCACATAGATACATATAGATGTCCAGCAGTGGGTTAAAGAATAAAGAAAATGGGATGCAGATACACAATGGAATCTTTTTAAAATCTTTATTTAATGTACATTGATGTTCAGCCTGCATATATTCATGTTAGTATGGTGGTGTTGGATCCCCTGGAACTGGAATTATAGACAGCTGTGAGCTGCCATGTGGGTGCTGAGAACTGAACGCAGGTCCTTTGGAAGAGCAGTCAGTACTCTTAACCTCTGAGCCATCTCTCCAGCCCCCCCCCACACACACAATGGAATTTCATTGAGCCATAAAGAAAAAATGAAATTATAAGATTTGTGTGAAAACGGATAGGATTGGAAATGTTAAGTGAAATAAGCCAGACTCAGAAAGAAAAATACCATGTGTTTTTTTTTTTCTCATATGTAAACAGAAGTTAAAGGTTTGTTTGTTGTGCGTGTGTGCATGTGTGTGTGTGTGTGTGTGTGTGTGTGTGTGTGTGTGTCCCTGAGAAGGTGAGAAAATATATTATGGGAATAACCGGTGGGGGGGGGAAGTGTGTGTGTGAAGAAGATGATAGAATGCATGTGACATGAAAGCAGGCATGCTATTGAAGAAAGTGATGAAGAAGAAGGAAGCAAGGGAATGGGAGAGGACAATGGGGAAGGGGGACAAATCTGAGCAAAGTATTATGAAAACACTATAATAAAACCTAGTATCTTGTATGCTAACTTAGAACAATAACACTGCAATTTGAATAGACACATCTTCCCAAAAATCCATATGTGAAAAAAACAGGCCACATCATGAATTTGGAGGATGGGTGGACATGAGAAGGACTAGAGAGAGGAGAAGGAAATAGTGTAATTATATTTTAGCTTTTAAAATTGAAAATAAAAAAAGAGCAAATACAAAACCACAGGTCTCAGTTTCCTGGTTTCTAGTGGGGCTTTTGCATCATGAGTTCTATTACTTCCTGAGTGGGACAGTGCCCTCAGGGCCTCTCGACCCCTTCCACCATGTGAGGACACAGCGACGGGGTACCATCTAGGATGCACACAACAAGCCTCCACCAGACACTGACTTAGCTGGCATCTTGACTTCTGGACTGTGGGGCTTCAAGAACTGAGAACTGGTACTGTTAACCAGTTACCAAGCATAAAAGTTGTAGTTGTAGGAGCCCCAACAGAATAAGGAAAATATTATTTCAGGTCAAATTGACAAGATATTTTAATGTCATGGTAGTTACACTATGATACTTCCATGAGTTTTACCCCTCATTCAAAAAAAAAAAAAAAAAATGCGATGAAATAAAGCCAATGGAAATTCTTCAATGACAGATTCTTAAGGTACACCACGGAGAAGTCAGGGGATGAGGCCTGCAGCCTCAGTACTTGTCACCACTGACAAGAGCCCCCCCCCCACTCCACCCCTCACACAGGGTCTCTCTGTGTAACAGAGTGCTGGCTGTCCTGGACTCGCTTAGTAGACCAGGCTGACCTTGAACTCAGAGAGATCCACCTGCCTCTACTTCCAGAGTGCTGGGATTAAAGGTGTGTGTCACCTCGCCCAGCTTGGAGGCCAGCTTTTATGTTCTGCCATAGGTCCCTTCTTATTGCACGACTCCTCAGCTCTCCTCTGGCCTGGTGACACTGTCAACAGCAATAACAACTCTTCCAAGATTACTTCATGGCTTTGAATTCTGTAAAGCACATGTATGCACACTCTCTCATGGACCAGTGGCAGTTTTTTAGTGCTAGGGCATTGCTCTGGCCCTGGTCCGGTCCACAGTGATACTGCTGATGGATTGTAACCAAGTCAACACGATCATGCTGCTGGCTTGTGATGGAGTGGGTGTGGCCAACTGAGGCTAGCTTGAAGCTGAAATCTGACTATGGTCTGACCTCTTGCAGAACAAGAGGTTTTCTTTGTGTGTGTGTTTTGTTGTTGTTGTTGGGTTTTTTGTTTTGTTTTGTTTTGTTTTTGTTTTTGGTTTTTTGAGCATCTCTAAATAAGGAAAAGTCTTTCAAGGCCAGGGATCTTTGAGCAATGGTCTCCCATTCTTGAAGATTTGCAGTGGACCTCTGCATGGTTGTTTTAATGCAACTAGTTTTCGTTTTCCTCAGCCAAACGATCCTCAGTACCGTTTAATTGAACCATTTTCTTGTTCTGAAAGTAATGGGATTCATTTAAATTAACCTGAAAAAGTCCAAGCAGGAAGTCATAGAGAGTATGAGCAAGTGTGTTCACAACAGAGCAAGCATGTTCACACAGAGCAAGTGTGTTCATATAAGACCACGTCACACCTTTATGCTTCAGTCAAGCGTAGAAGCGGACTTGGGGTGTAGGATGAGGTCTACTCAGCTATACTTTAGGTGTTGGGTGTTGAGAGAGTCCCAAAGGCCTGTATGTTAAAGATTACCCACTGGGGGATTGCTCATGGAAGACAGACTCTTCAAAGAGTGGGTTGGTTAGAGGTTTTGTGTCCTAGGTTCATGGCCTCAATAGAGATTATGTAGCAATCCCTCCTCTTCTTTGGCTTCCTGAGCACAGGTAAGCAATTCAGCTGCACCCCAGCCTCCTACCATGATGTGACCACAGGCCCAAAGCCACATAGCCAGCTCATCACTAAATTTCTGATACCAAACAAGCATTGTTGTTGTTGTTGTTGTTGTAGTTTATAAACTAATTGCCTTAGGGATTATGTTATACTGACAGAAACCTAACACAAAATACAGATATTTTGCTAAACCAGGCTGCAGCCCCTGAAGCTTGCATCACTTCCTCATCTCTCTTCTTCACAGTTAACCAGGTCATATAGACTTGGAATCATGGTTTATTGAGATATAGGGTTTGAGGGGGGCCAGAGTAAATCTCTCATGTCAATGAAAATTCTTATGGGCCTGCCATTCATTGCTCTATGTCTGAAGGAACAGCTCCCCTTGGTCTCGTCTTCCCAGGGGACTGAGAAACCCTTCCATTAACTGTTGGCTGTTCTATAGTTCAGTAGGTATGTTTAAGAACCCTTCCTCAAGCCACTCACAGAACCAGCCAGCTGCAGCAGCCAAAGGGTATTTTATAGCCAAAGACATCCCCACTGTGTTAGGGAAGGCAAGCACTGCATCTCAGAGCCTATGAACAGTGCATGTTACAAGCCTCGGTACCTGAGGCCCCGGTTGGTCTAAGCTGCTAGTAATAATGTCTTAGTACTTTCCCACATCACTCTCCCACAGCTGACCTGGACTCCATGGTTGACCTAACCTTGCGTACTTTTGGAGTTTATGATGGAAACGCAAATAAGCCTCTCACACTGGCTACCACTGGCTGCGTTCTATTGGGAATTTGGGGTCTAAGACAAAAAGAGGAAAGTGGGTTTGTGTGTAAGTAGCTTGTACGTCTACAATACAGTCTGTGTATAAAATGAACAGAAAGGAGACTGCTGAGAGGGGCCAGCACGCAGGATTCAAGGGACCAGCCTGAGTCTAGCTCAAGGTGTTCTGGACCATCTTAAAATGAATTAAACATGTAACGACAGGGTATTAAGTTGCTTAGAAACAAGCAATTTGGATAGAAATGGGAAAGGAGAAGCTCAGGGAAAAAAAAAATGTGTCCTTAAACACAGTCTAGAAAGCACAAAGGGTCTTTTTGATTTCCAAAAGGTAATGGTTTCATGGAAATCATAATGAGAATGCAGCCCAAGCATTGTTGTCACAGTTTATAGAACTTAATGGTTACAATAAAAATTCTTCCCAGTGCCACGAATGCAGAAAGAAAGACACTATTTATTCCAACGTCTCCTGAGGTTCAGCTTTAACGCTTCAGGAACAGAGATTACTGTTTGGGTATCTGGCTTAGTGGGGTCCCTGAGAAAGGTGCTAAGAGATCTGTGGTAGGATTTGAGGGTCCACAGGAGACGACTCGTTGTGCTGACAGACAGCTCCTAGCTTCACTAATAGAGACTACTCTTAATATTGCAGCAAGTCCAGAATGCTAGGCCAACCTTTAAAACAGGGCAAAGTAGATAAACAAATAGTTCTAATTTTATTAGCAATTATCTTTTATCTTACAAGGTTATCTCCTCTTATGATCTGGTTGATGTCTTTAAATTCCACAGTTAGGAATCTATCACCCAGGCTAAAACATTGGTCACTATGGAACAGTACACAGAGGATGTAAATGCAGAATGGGTGGGGCAACCTGCTTGTGATCAGAGAGCAGAGAAGGTGGAAATAGGGGGGGGCCTTCCTGAGTCAGAAAGAAACTTGGGTTTAGATAACTCACTAACCAGTACCGTCCACTGAGCTGGGATAGCCCCGGGTATTGTAGCTTAAATGGGAAGCAACATTGTCTGATTAAATTAGCTCCCTGGAGAGAGCTCGCAGTGTTTTTAAACAACTGTGGTGTTCCAGAATTCTTTTTTGACTTTTGTAGAATTAGATTACATGCTTAATTTTATATTTCTTTCTTTCTTTTTTTTTTTTTCTTCCCAGGGAAAAGATGCCTTTAAGCCTTTAGGCTGGAATAATTTAGACATAAGCAAACAGAAAACCCAGGAGGAGAGGAAGAGAAAATAGAGGAGCAGGAGGATGGGCAGAGGACCAGGAGGAAAGGGAGAAAAAGGACCAAGAGGAAGAAGGAGGAGGACAGGGAGGAAGAAAGAGCAAGGACTCATTGCAGGAGAAAAATGACAGACAAGGGAAGAGTGCTGAAGGATGCTAGAAGTTGTCTGCGCCCAAAACATTGGCCTTTGGGTGAGCCAAGTGGCCTGTTCTGTCTGGCGTCTTCCATCGCTGTCGTACATTATACCACTGAGATGTCTGGGCAAGGAATGTCTAAGACATTAGAGTGAAATATCTCAGAGGTGTATGGGAGGAGTAATTTATCTGGGCATTTAATATTTACAAGAGATACAGGTGCTGTGGGTAGACTGAGACACTGGAGTTTGAGCTCATCCACTCAAAGGCGTGGGGAGAATCACTTGAGCATTGTTTCCTGTGTTTGTTGACTGATTTCTTGAAGAGACTCTTAGTCCAGGCTCATCACTGCAATCTCTAAAATGGCCACTGTTGAAAAGCTGTCCTACAAAGTGATGTTTCTGTGAAATTGCCACTGGACATGGGGCAGGACTGCCCCAAAGGGCACTTCAGGCAGCAGAGCTGGCGAGACATAGCTCTCCAGCCTCTTTTCTTACTCACCTGCCTCCTCCTCGTCTCCTGATTTGGGATATATCGCTTCCTTTCCCCACTTAAAGAGAGAACATCACTTTAGATCACTTAATGAGCTGCTAGGGCTTTTTCGTTCTTCTCTTTTTCAAATCTTTGTCACACTTTAATTTTTGCTTCACCCTTTTAAAGCTTGTAAGCATACTACCTCAACCTTCGCTTGTGCTTGTTTATTGATGAGTGCTGTGGATAGAGAAACCTCGTGAGAAACGCTTGGCCAGGGTGAGATCTATCTGCACGGTGGCCCAGGTTTGATGCTAATTAGCCCATATTTACTCAACTGTGGAATATGATTTCTCTCATTAAAAAAAAAGAAATTGGTTGTATGACACTTTTTTTAGAAGCTTTCATCAGTTTTGATGTGTTGTGCTGTCTGTGACTCAGTACTTCTGCTAGTCACCAGCGGGAACTGCAGGTGTCCAGGGAGGGACAGAAACAAGAGGTGAGAAGGAAAAGTCATCTCAGATTGACTTCATAAACCTGGATCAGACTTGCGGAGTCTGATGATGACAGGCAGTTCTTTGTCAGCATATTTAAAGCACAGTACAATTTTGGAAAAAGTTTCCAGGCAACAATCATTCCCATTATGAAATGTGCAATAAAGCTTAAGGTGTGACTACTTAGAAATTCCTTCACAAAGGAGTTTACATGAGTCAGTTCTGTAGCAACAGGGTCTAGAAGCTAGTGTGGTTTCTGACTGAGATAGCGTAGAGGTCAGCAGGCTGTAAAGTACCTGTGGCATCCCCCCTAAGGATAGGTTCTATTAGCTGGGAGCTAAAAAGGGAAAGTCTGAGATAAACATTCTAGTGGAGCGAGAGCCTAAGAGATGATGGCTCAGCAGTTGGGAGCACTGGTTGCTTTCATGGAGAACCCAGGTTCTATTCCCAGCACCCACACAACAGCTTAAAATATTTTATAACTTCAGTTCCAGGGGAATCTGATATCTCCTGGCTTTCATAGGCAGCAGGCATATGCATGGCACATGAACATATTTGTGGGGAAAACAGCATACCATAAAAATTAAAATTAAGAAATAATTCTGGCACCAGAGTTCTATGTTTGTTTCTGTCAGTTAACCTACACTGGCACACCAATATTACCACAGTCGGTATTAAGGTTTTGTGTGTTTCATGGATTTTGACAAATGTATAAAGGCATAGATTGTTTTCTAAGATATCCTACCGAACAATGTCACATCCTTGAAACTCTTCTATGTCCCAGCCATCCTTCCCTTCTTCTGGCTGCTGTCAACCATTTATCTTTCTTGCTCTCTCCATAGTTTTGCCCTTTCCACACTGCTGTGCCATTATAACTGTATGTCTCATTTTCAGATTGTTATTTTTTTTATTAGTTATATGAATTTAAGCTTCCCTCATCTAGCTCCTCCTCCCCTGGCTGCCAGGAAGTCCATCCCTATTCTCTCCCCTGCTCAGCACTTGGCTGTAAGCTGCTTTATTGGCATACAAGGGAACAACTGGGGAGCAGTGTTTACAAAACATTGAGACAGAAGATTCCATGAACAAGGATTGCAACCAGATATGAGGGGCAGGGGTACAGACTCAGCATTTAAATTGCACAATAACCTTATGGCTACTTGGAGCTAAGAAGTGTCTGTTCCCTCTGAGCCTTCTATTGTTGGTTCGGCTCCCTGAACCAGCACAAATACTTTGGATCTTCTCTGCCAGTCTTTCAATATAATTTTTCTGTTCTTTCTTGTAGCATTGATGGTGCTGTTTGAAATGATCATGCTTGAAAAAAAAAGAGCTTTCAGTAGGCTCCATAACCTGGCCTGAGACTGACAGGGACTATGGGCTGCCACAATGCACATGCAATGTACCATCTACTGTGAACTGACAGCCCTCTCATTCAGCTGTTTTAGCAGGGCAGCAGGTTGTCTGTGTGCCATTTCCTACCAGTGTGCTCTGTGACCTTCAGCAGCCGAATCCAATGATTAGGAGCCTGGTAGCCTCTGCCAGGGCTTCAGCTTCTGTGGGGCTTGTAACCATACGAGCAAACCAGGGATCTCAGTATTTTCTAACATGAATTTACACAATTCAATTTTTAGAAACTTTGAAAATAAAGAGCAATAAATGACCAATGGTGCTTAGTTTTGATATTTAAAACGACAGTGATTAAGAAAATGTAGCAATAGTATAAATAGAATGGAGCTGGATAGACTAGAATAGAAAAATAAAATAGGTAAGTTCGGAAATAGATTTATAGACATGTGGACAATTGGCTTTTGGCAAATACAATTCTGTGGCCAAAATAGATTATTTTCAACAATGTATGTTAGAGTAATTAAATGCTGGTGTACAAAATTATAAACTCTGACCCATATTTTGCATAAAATGCCAAAGTTAATACAAATGGCATATAGACCTATGTTGAGATCACCTATAGACACTGGAGTCCTACCAAAAAAAAAAAAAAGAAAATATTTTGTGACTTTCTGTTTAAAGCAACAGTGTCTTAGATATGACACCGAACATACTGGTCATTAAAAAAATTAGTAACTTGAACACCAAGAACATTAAACTTCTGTTCCTTTAAGTACACCATTAGAATGACAAGTTTCAGCGCAAAAGTAAATATTTGAAATCATATAATGTATCTTATCTCTGATAAAGGACATGAATCAGGAATATAGCAACAATTCTTGAGCGCAAAAGAAAAATATGCAAATTAACTTCAAGTGTGCACAAAGATGTGCGCATACAGCACAGCCTGTTTTAGAGAGAAGGCCATTACGATGATGGTCAGTTTGAAGAAGGAAAGTGCTCGCTCTCAGCCCTTAGGACCATGGTCCAGCCCAGCTCCATCAGGAACGCCAACACAAGCAGCTTGGTCTCTGGGGGAGTCTCCACCCAGCCATGGCTTTACAAAAGGTCCTCGGCTTCTCAAAGAAAAGAGACAAGACAAGATGCTCAGGTCTCCAGTGACAAGGGAAGTGAGAATAAAGTCACACTTATCAGAATAGCCAAAAAAAAAATCATCAACACAAAGGGGGTGGTGATGGACAAGTGACATTCCTATGCACTGCTGGGGGAATGTACACTGGTACAACCACTTCAGGAACAAGATTTGTAGTTTCTGGGAAAGCTGAGCTTATACTAAAAATTACTAATACACCCATGTTCTTAACACAGGAGTCAACAGTCAAGAGGTAGAATCAATCCTCATTTCCTTCAGTGGATAAAGGGTTAAACAATGGAGCTAGACAGTGGCTCAGCAGTTAGGAGCACTCCCTGCTGTTCTGTGGGGCCTAGGCTCAGTTCCTATCCCTCACAAGACAGCTCACAACCAGCTTTACTTCCAGTTTCAAAAGGTATCTGATGCCCTCTTCTGGCCTATATATGCACTACATGTACACAGTACACAGATACACGTGGAAACAATACTCCTGTACACATAAAAGAAAACTAAACAAATCTTTTAAAAAGACAAATGAAATTAAATTCACACCATCCATTGAAATGTTTCATTTTGAGAAGAAAAGGTCTGCCCTGCCTAATACTGCACTAAGTGAAACAAATCAGTCACACACACACACCAAAATATTATCTGTATGAGTTTTCCAAATAGGCTGATAGAGGAACACAAAGTAGAATATTGGTTTCCAAGGGCTAGAGAAGAGAGGGGAGGGAGACCTGTTTTGAAGGTGTCAAGTTTTAAATTATCAAGGTGCAAAGGGTTTGGAGATCGGTTTCACAGCAGTGTTAATATACTCGAATGGAGCTAAGTGCTGACTTAAGATGGCTAAAAATGGTAGCTTTTGTGCTCTGAAGTTATTCCAAAATGGAAAACAAAGACATTAAGCTACCATAGGATAAATACACCTGCCAGACATATCAACTCATGTGAAATGAGATAACATGTCCACACAAGACTTGTGAAAGAGATTCTAACAGCCGTATAAGTAATAGCCAAGCAGTAGAAATAGTCCAGATGTCCAGATGGATGGCCTTGAGCCTGTGTTGTAAGCGTAAAGGCTTATTTCAGCACTCTCCATTCTGGTCCTTTGGTGTTCCTTGTCCCAGTACCCGACTGTCTTGATTATGTGGGAGGTTGAAGGAGAAGTGCCCCTCATAGGTTTGCGTATTTGAACACCTGGCTTGCAGTTGTGGTGGGGGTGGGGGTGGAGAGGTCATGGAACTTTTAGGAGGTAGGAGCCTTACCGCAGGTAGTACATCTCTGGAGGCTGGCTTTGAGGGTTGATAGCCTTTGCCCTACTTCTTGTATTCCTTCTCTGGCTCCTGTGTGTGAGTCAAATGTGATGAGCCCACTCTTGCTCCTGCCTCCAAGCCTCACCACCACGCTGGACACTAGCTGCTCTGAAACCATAAGCTGAGACAAACCCCATAGTGATTTGAACGAGAACTGTCCCCCATAGGCACACATGTCTGAACACTTACTTAACCATGGCTGGCAGTGCTGTTGGTGGGTGTTACGGACTCTTTTTGGAGTATGGCCTGATGCTTTGTATTTGTTAATTGCTTGCCCTGCCACCCCCCCATCCCCCCCACCCGCCACTTGCTTACTGCGGGACTGTTACATGCACCCCACCTGGACTACTGCTGTTTAACCTTGCCTTCCTGTTTGACTAATAAAGAAAGTCCTGGACAGGCTCAGAGGAATGTAGGTATGCACGGTGAAAGTTTGAGGGCTTTGGGGGACAGAGAGGATCTTGGGAGAGAGAGGCTGGTGGCACAGGAAGAGGAATAAGCAGGAGAATTGCCATGGGACAGAAAAGAGTCACGTAGGCCCAGAGGAGGAACTCTGAAGTTCCACATGGAAAAAAAATGGCTCAGATGAACAATCTCAGCAAGTATTTTGGGATTATGGATGGAAGGTAGTACAGATAGAAACTGCTAGAACAGATGGCATGGGATAGAGGATGAGAGATTTTGAGAGGTAGTTTAGGGGGTTAATATCTGCCCAGCCCCAGGTAAAATAAGGCTTATTCTAAAATACAGCAGGAGTCTGTGTCTTTTTATTATAATAATGGGTTATATATTACCACCATAATAATTATAAGCCTAATAATAAACATTAATTAGGCCATACTTTTAAATTAACCACAACAGACCCTAGAGGAGGTGATGGCACACTGTTGAAAGTATGTCATTTGAGGCACACTTTGAGTTATCACCCCACCCTCCATCCCCTTTGCTCCCTGCTCTTTGCTCTGCGCTCTTGGCTTTTGTGCCTTTGTCTTGGAGAGGGAGAGAATCTTAAATGTTTAAATTAAAAGTACATTAATCTACCTAGGGCATCCTTTCCCTGTCTGCCTACTGGGGAGTCTGCCTGATTCCGAAACCCTTGTTATAACACTTATAACCTGCTACCACAGTTGGTGCTTCAAAGCCATGTTCCCTGAATACAGAATCTTGGGAGATAAAGATAAGCTGAGAATATTTCTAGCAAATCCATCTCAGATGCCATTGTCACAAAAGAGCAAGACAGGCCTATGAGATAGCTGTGTGCTTATCCCAGGCTTGCACAGGCTTGTTCTGACATTCAGCTCAAGCCACAAGTCCCCCAACCCCTTTTCCATCTCTATTTTCCTTAGAGTCTCTCTATAGAGTCCAGGCTGGCCTTGAACTTATGACCCTCCTGCCTCGGCCTTTCAAGTGCTGGAATCAAAGGCCTGCCTCCAAGACTAGCTTCTTGATGGCTCTGGGCTTTGAGCATTATTGGGCTGTAAAGGGGAGTAGTGAGCAGAGACCTGGACCAGTGCAGACACTTTCAGTAATATAGTTTTTGACTGTCATTTGTAATCATCGCTCCCTTACTGATGGAGAGCACAGGATAAAACAATGTGTTGGACTCGAGGTTGGAGTACCAGGGAAGCAAGCCAGAGAGGAGACAAGAAGGGAGCTGCAAACATAGAAAATTAGCCCCTGCAAAGCAAGCCTCCACCCCCTACCTCAACTGTTTTGGACTGCAACCCAAGCCAAAAGGCAGTTGTGTAGAAATGGGAGAGCTTGCCATTGGCTGTAGGTACCCAAAAATAGAAAATTCGAGAATGCTAACATGTGAGAAATAATGATGGTGTCCGAAATGTCTTTAGAAGAGTCACTGTGTGGAAAGAACACACTTCCTTCCGTCCTCAGGATCTCAGGGCACAGTCAACTCTCACTTTGGGAGACTCTCCACCCAGTCCAACGTGGACTTTCCCACAGCCGACCTGCAGCATCACCGACTCCTTCGAACTCTTGACTCAGTGTATGGCCTCAGGGCTCCAACTATAGAAGACACAGAGGGCCCTCAGAATACGAGTAGCTCTTTTCTGCAGAGTTCAGCAGGGTTTCCACAGCTCTTCCCAGACACCATTTATAGACCAGAAGCTTCCCTGAGCATCAGGATGCCTCTACATTGGCCAGGAGGTTTGAGGTAGTTACCTTTCTTGCTGCCGGGCAACTGTCCCATCAGAGCTTCAGTGTCCTCAATTTGTAGGTTAGCCTAGGACGGCTGTACAGTGCTTTGTGGGTGTGCACCACACGTTCTGCGGTTGACATTTCGTGCCCTTGGGCTACTCCCAGCTGCTCCACTGGGCCAGGTTTATGTCCTGAGCTTCTGATTCTCCCTCAGCATGTTTCATCTTGAGTCTTCCTTCAGGCTCTAAGGTAAACCATTCTAGTTACTCTGTTTCCTTCATCCCACACATTCTTTCCAGCGAGAAGCAATGGAATACAACATACCAGGTTTTAAGGATAACTTCTGTATCTATACCTGCAGTATATATCACTGTGCTTTACTGTACAAATTCACAAATGCACAGATTTAAGAATACTTTAAACGTGGGCTGGAGAGATGGCTCAATGGTTAAGAGAACCACCTGCTCTTCCAAAGGTCCTGAGCTCAATTCCCAACAACCACATGATGGTTCACAAACCACCTGTAACATGATCTGATGCCTCTTCTGGCTACAGGTGTACAGGTAGGCACAACACTGAATACATAATAATAAATAATAAATAAATATTTTAAAAAAGAATACTTTAAACATAGAGATGGATTGACTGAAGTGTCATGATGGACCTTCACGATGTCAAATCTCACTGTCCACAGAGAAAAGCCAGTGTGTGCATACAAAGTGCTGCCCACAACCGATGCTCTGGAGACGCTGGGAAGAGGTAAAGCAGATGCGCCATTAACTGCGATGCACAGCATTCTGCCATGGTAGACGCTTTCCGGTTCAAGACCAGTTCTACAAAGGCCAGCTGAACGTGCTCTGTAGGCGTTATCACTTCTAAGAAGCAGTGGGCTTCAGAAAAAACCAGCTAGTCTCCAGAAGGCCCCCTTCCCAGCCTCAGTAGATGAGGATGCTCTCAGTCCTGAGGCGACTTGATGTGCTGGGGTGGGCTGGGGAAGGGGTTCCCCTTTCTGAGGAGTTGGGGGAGCTGGGATAGGGTGAAGAGGAAGGGAGGGTGAGACTGGAAGGAGAGGAGGGAGGGAGCTGCGATTGGCATGTAAAGTGAAATTTTAAAACAGAAACAAAAAAAGCAAGGAAAGAAACAGGTGCCGGGTGGTGGTGGCGCATGGCATGCCTTTAATCCCAGCACACGGGAGACAGAGGCAGACTATGAGTTCAAGTCCAGCCTGGTCCACAAAGTGAGTCCAGGACAACCAAATCTACACAGAGAAACCCTGTCTCGAAAAAAAAAGAAGAAAAAGAAGGAGGAGGAGGAGGAGAAGAAGAAGAAGAAGGCTGTCAGCTGAGATGGAACTGCGCGTGGGGCGAGGGAAGAGCTTGCCTTGCCACTGATTGCAGTACCACTGTGAAGAAACGAGCCTGGCACTTCTCATGTCATCAGTCGTGTCCAGGGATGTCTCCAAGAGCCTCTGAGTGCTGAGCGCAGAGGACACCGCAGGGGGAAAAAAAGCCAAACAAAAATCTCTCCCCTCAATGAGCAAATTGCAGCTGGGAGAGATAGACACGAAACACAGAGAGTAAAGCAGTGCAGCTGAGTAAGATGTTGGAGTGAGAATGAAAGGTCTAACCGCGGCCCTAACCTAGCTCACCTGCTAAGCCTCCAAATGCAGTGCAATAGAAACACATGAAGCGGTCAGTGGAAAAGCTGGGCTGAGGCATCCCGAGCGAGGGCAGTAACCACTAGAAAGAGACGCTAGTAAGAGAAGTTCTGGCATTCCAAAACAGCAGCAGCCTCTGTAGGACTTTAAGATGGTGGGTGGGGGTGGGGATGATGGCCAAGTGTTATGTACTATGCTGTTAGTGTGCTCCCAAAATCCTGACACCCTCTCCCCCTCCCTCCTCTGCCCCCTCCCCCATCCCCTTCCCTTCTCTGCCATGTGGAGACACATGCTGCAAGCCACCCACAACCCATCAGAAGGCTGTAGCTAGAACTCCCAGCCTCCAGAACTGTGAGAGATCTGCCCAGTCAATCAATGGTCATTCATTAAGCAGCTTGAGCTGACAGACACCGGATGCTGTTTTCACTCACTGATTTCCCACAGGCCGGGGCATGTGAAACAACACTGAGAGAAAACATACCATCAGCTAGAACTGTCACTGTGTCACTGTCACTGTGTCACTGATGGGTGCCAGACAAGTGGGTCTTGCACGCCCCAGGTAGAAGTGTTTGGGTTTTTTTTTTAATTTGTTTTGTTTTGTACATGAAGTGCTGTTATTGAAGCCAGCTTCCTCCACACCTCAGGCCTCTTCTCAAAGACTGCTCAGCAAGTATACTGCCATGTTCAGTAGCTGCATTTCTGTCACCGAACAGAGCAGGATATTGAAACTAATAAAGGAAAACGTGTTCATCTTTCTTAGTTAGGGCTGTGCTGTGATAAAACACTGTGACCAAAAGCAACTTGGGGAGGAAAGGGTTTACGTCCACATTACTGTTCATCACTGAAGGAAGTCAGGGTGGGAACTCAAACAGAGCAGGAACCTGGAGGCAGGGGCTCGGGTGGAGGCCTTGGAAGGCCTCTTGCTGACTTGGCTTGCTGAGCCTGCTTTCCTATAGAACCTATGACCACCAGCTCAGGGATGGCCCCGCCCATATTGGGCTGGGCTCTTGCACATCAATTGCTAATTAAGAAAATACTCTATTGGCTTGTGAACAGACCCATCTTATGAAAGCATTTTTCTCAATTGAGGCTCCCTCCTCTCCAATGACTCTAGCTTGTGTCAAGTTGACATAAACTTAGCCAACACAGTGGCCAAAGAGATGGAAAACACCTTGCTAACAAAAAAGTCAGGATTTGACCTTCAGATTATTAAAATAGTTTAGGAAAAACTGAACTTCGTTATGTTTTCTTACATATTCCAAAGAGTCGTGGCTGCAGTCACCATTTTCACCCGTCTTCTGTACAGGTCTCTGTCATGTCCACACACACACACAGACACACACACACACACACACAGACACACACACACACACACACACACACACACACTGTGTAATACATGCTTGCACACAGCACAGTCCCATCTTTTACTTTCAGATATTGGTGGATGATCTCTAGCTTCTGCCCTTGGTTTCTGGCATTTACAGAAACATGGGGACATTAGTGGAGATGGGACCAAACACATTTCGTTTCTGAGTTAAAGCCACTATGTGGTTTTTTTAGAGAAACCTCTCCATCTCTCCCCACCACACACACACACACACACACACACACACACACACACACACACACACTGTATTTCTGTTTTTCCTTTCTGCTGATAACAAAAGCGCTTGCCAGAAGGCATCTGTCTTTTTGCGTGCCTTATGGCAGTGCAGCTAGGAATAGAAATTAGAATTACTTTAAGTTTTGTACCATGCTGTGTTTTCGCTTCAACTACATATGGTGCCAGGGGGTAGAGCAGAGAGAGTGGGGAGCTCTTAAAGTCATATGACTGTTGGATCACTCTCCAGTGTGTCCTCATTTGAATTTCTCCTAATCTCCAAAATGGGTTATTTGAATCAAACCATCCTGTTGTTATAAGATTGTTTTTTCCCCTCCCCTCTATCTGGCCATGGAAAAGAGATTGATTTTCAAATCAAGACCTAAATTCGGGGCCACATGCAGGGCTTAGAATTGTTCAGTACTATTCAGAAAATTGTTGGTGTCACTTGTTTGAACTCGCGGTCAGGTGGGTAGAGCCTATATTGGCGCACCCGCAGCTACTGTGTGTTGAAGAGCTTATGTCTACACCTGCTCGGATGAACACACTCACTCACTTCTGATCCTGAGGGATGGATGTGCCATAAATGGTGCCGCGCTGCTCTCAGTGAAAAACTATCTCAGGTAACTTTTTCCTTTGGAGGTAGCAGGAAGAGAAATCTTCAGCTTTTAATTTAGCAAATATATGAGCGCCAATGTCTGGTGCTACAGACTTAAAACTCAAACAGTGGAGCACAATCCCTGAGTAACTGGTATCTGAGCTACCGAACAAGGTAAAAAGAAAGGGAGTTCAGGGTGAAGGAGAATATTTTCAATGGCACAGAAATGGGAAAAGCTCCAGAAACTTCCAAGAAGAAAAAAATTTTTTTTTAAATGAGCACTATGTCCTCTCAAGTTGGAGACTTCATCTTTAGTGCATGAATTTGGGAGGCCTTTGTGAGCCAAACTAAAGCTAGAAGGAAGAATCAAACATGGCAGCTGTGACTCTAATATCAAAAGCAGTAGATGGTAGAGCCCGTAATGAGTTCAAAACAGAAACAACGCCTGCCTCCGATCCCAGCACCCAGATGTCCCAAGCAGGAAGATTGTGAGTTCTAGGCCAGCCTGGGGTACAAAATGAGTTCTAGGCCAGGCTGAGCTACCTAGTGAGTTTTAGGCCAACTTGACCTCCATAGTGAGACACTGTCTAAAAAAATGACAATAATAACAACAATAAACTGAAGCAGAGATTTATTTTGGACAGACTCCTCCATGACAAGCAGACATGTCTCTGTCAGTCGTAAAGGGACCTAAGTCTCGGTTGGTAATAAGGGCATCTAGCTAGTGCTCTTTTTAATTGAAAACTTATACAGTGTATTCTGATTAAAGTCTCCCCTCCCTTATCTCCTCCCAGATCCTCCTCGCCTTGTTACCCATCCATCTCCAGGTTTTCTTTCTTTCTCTCTCTCTCTTTAAAAACCAAACAGGCAAACAAACAAACAAAGAAACAAACTAGAATTTAAAAAAACAACCAAAAAATGAAAAAAGGACAAGAAACACAATACACACACACACAAACACCCTCCCACAAAATCAGAAACCACAATATACAAGCAAAGAACAGTAAAAAGAAAAAAAATTAATGCCCAGACAAAGCACTATGAAAGGAAAGATCCTCTGAGTTTGTTTTGTGCTGTCCATCCATGCCTGGACATGGGGCTTATCCTTAACTGTACTTTATATCCCCTGTGAGACTCCACTAGGGACACTGATTTTCCCTTTGCAAGTGATCATCACTTGGAGATAGCATGCATCTCACTCAGGGGTGGAAGATTGTGTTTCCCCACAGCACTGGGCTCCTGCCTGGCTTGAAGCTGTACAGGCCCCAGGGCATGATGCCAGTCTCTATGAAATCATGCGTGTGCCAGTCTCTATGAAATCATGCGTGTGCCAGTCTCTATGAAATCATGCGTGTACCAGTCCTGTCTCATCTGGAAGACACTGTGCCCTTGGTGCCCTCCATCTCCACTGGATCTTACAATATTTCTGCCTTGTCTTCCATAAATAGCTCCCTAAAAGGAGGCGGCGTCGGATGAAGACATCCCATTTAGGACTAAGCGCTGCAAAGGCTCTCGCTCTCTGCACATTGTCCAGCTGTGGGTCTCTGTGTTAGTTGCCACTGATCGCAAAAGGGCACTTCTTGGATGATAATTGAGTGAGACACCGATCTATGGCCATAACAGAATGTCATTGAGAGTTACATTTTTGCTGTATTCTTTTAATAGAACAATGGTATTTGTGTTTCTTGTAGGCCCATGGCTTATCTAGTCTCGAGTTCTTGATCACCATAGTGGTGCCAGATGTGGGTTCCACCTCATGAAATCGGCCTTCATCAAATGAGATATTGGTTGGTTACTCCACAAGCTTTGTGCCACCATTGCACTAGCCTATCTTGCAAGCAGGACACCATTGTAGATTGAAGGTTTTTTGCAGCTGGGCTGGTGTTTCCGGTTCTCCTTCGGTGTCATGTAGAATACTTTCTGGCACCAAGAATTCTATTCAGTGGGGGTGAAGCTCTCTGTAGGCAGCAGATCGACTGCTCCATGTTCAATGAGTCGTGTAGGTGTTGTCTTTAGGAATCGGACCTTGCCGTCAGTTTGTGGAGAGCAACCAACATCCTTGGCATCAGCTACCGCCTGGCTTGTTTGGGTGTTCCCATGAGACCTCTGTGGCCAGTAGCTCAATTAGATGTAACCCATTCCTGGGACTGGACAGCTACACTTAGTGACAAAAAATGTCCAGTTGGTAATCTGTCTCCCACATTATTTGGTGATTTCATTTAGAACACCTTTGTTTAGAATTTTTAGAAAGTTTCTGTTGTGTTAGGTGTCCATACTCCTCCTGAAATGTCCTTTTAGCCGCCTCTTTTGTGGGGGCCAAACTACTACACAGTGTAAGTAAAGGGGATCCCCCTAATACAAGAAGATGTGGAGCTAGCTCTCTCAGTCTCAGTTGCACTGACACTTGGGGGTAGATGATATGGGGGAAACAGGATAATTTTTAGTTAGAAGGAGAATTTCTCCCTCACATCAGATGGGTTTACTCAGGGTTAGAGTGGCAGACACTGGTCACTTCCAACTTCCACTGAGTCAGTGGCCTCTGGGCTCTGGGCTCTCAAATTCAAAGGATGAATCCACAGACAACCAGAGGATGAATTTAGAAAGGAATTTCACAGGTGGGTGCATATAAGAAAGAAAGCAGAGCTCTTACATGGCAGGGCCAAGTCCTGGGAGATGGGATGAGATTAAACAATTAGATGGGGGCTTTTGAATAGACATTTAGCAGAAACTGCAGTGGGACATGGAGAGGGCAAGGAGCTGGTAAGTTCAGGTGGCCCAGCCATGGGACGCCCAGGTGCCTCCCCTCAGCTTTGCTTCCAGGAGGAATAGCGATAAGAAGAAGCCAGAAACCCCCACCTGGCATCCTGGCTTCTAGCCAGGGCACAACCAAAGACATTTTGTTTGAAACAGTTTTGGCATCCCTGGCCTTTGTCAAGGACAGAACTTCCAACGAGCCTCAGGGCACTTCGAGCTTTTAGCCTTGTAAAGACTGTTTACTTTCAGAGTTCCTCACCCTGAAACTACCCACCCAGTTTCTATCACCTGTTTTCATCAATAAGTATTTGTTGGGGGCATTCTGTGCCTTTGAGGGTAACTGGTACCTGCCAGATACCAACAGAAACATCTCCCTGACTTAAAGCAGCCAGGAGTGTCTGCAGATGTTACCATCCTTGGCCCGGAGCGCTAAGAATTGTCTCTCTTCTTGAGAACCACAGGAGTAAGGACAGGATCTTGGAGAGGGAGACGGAGACACACCGCGCACTCACAGTGCCAGTTTCTGAGTTCATCACTTTCACTGGTTGTAGCAGTAACCCAGCTATGGCCAGGCAACCCTTCTGAAGCAACCGGATGCCAAGAGTGACACTTGCCACCACTAACCAAAGTTAATGATGGGTACAACGGTGGGATGTTGGTGACATCCTCCCGATGTAAGGAGAGTGTGTGTCCTCAGACCACAGCCCAATCTCTCAGCCTCAGACAATAAAACAGAGTGTCTGAATCCCAGGCTGGTTCTGCGGAAGGTTCTATGGGGGTGTTCTGCTAAAGGAAGCTTCTCAAATCCCAGTTGTATCCTTAGTTCCTCCCTGCAGCTAGTGACAAACAGTATGCTCATGGCTGCCCCTAAGTCTTGATTGGCACAAGCATTGAGTGTGAGTCTTGAGGTTTCAGATGCCTTGGTGTTACTTGGGAAGATTATTAAAAAGGCAGGCCCAAGTGATGTCGGAGCCTGGGACCCACAACAAGTACTCCTGTGTACCAGGATCTTTCCTGCATAGAGTTCATTAAGCTGTAGCTCAGAGGGGGTCCCGGGTACTGTATGGACCCTGTAAATCAAGTGAATATGCTTTAGAAAACTGCAAAATCTGTCTGGAAACAATTCCCTCAAGCCTTGGCCTTGGGAGTGATCCATTAGTGAAGGCCAAATGGTGTTCTGCTTATGTCACGTCTGTAACCTCCCCTTGGCTGTATCTAAGTCTTAACTACATCTAAGTGTGCTTGGTTGTTCTCTCTCCTGCCCCCCACCTTCCACTCCCCCAGCGCCCCTCCACCCCCTCCTGTGCTCCCCCTCCTCTTCCCAACCAAATAATCTTAAGAGACAAAAATTTACAGCCTGGAACTTAGAGTCACTTGCTGTTCAATCAACCAGTACTATTTAGTCTCCTGCTAAGGTTGAGGGTGACTGGCTATGGATGCCCATAAAGGCTCTCCACCTCCAACTCCAACACCATCAGCTTTCTAGTGGAAAATTCCTGGGCACAGAAGGGTCAGCTTCCAGACAAGAAATCGCCCAGATATGCTCCCCTGGGCACAAAGACCTTGGTGTTCAGCCAACCACTGTTATGAGAAGCGGGGGCTTTTGTGTTAGTGTCTGTTAAGTCTGCATCTCAGGCAGCTCTTTACTATAATGGTGATTATTTATTTTCTCCAAGGCCAGGCCTCCACCCTCCCATCTTTGGAGGAATGTGTTAATAATTTGCCCTGGGGAGATGAAAGTCTCTTTGATACCAGTAGAATAAACACACGGAACATTGCTCAAAGGTCTGGTTTCTACCATAGGAGCCCAGTTTCGGGCCGAAACAAGAGTGAAGAAAAGAGTCTCGTTTCTGACCCCTCTTCACCAGTTCCTCTTTTGCCCCCTTTGCTCATGCAGCCAGACAGCGTCCATCCTAATGACAGGAAGCCGAAGCCCACAAGGACCATTGTCAATGGTTGTGGCAAATGCAGCTACAGCAGAGCTGAAAGGCCCCTGTCTTTTGCACTGGGTGGGATGAGGATCATTCTAGAGTCCACATTAAAACAGGCTTCGGGAAACAATAAGAATAAGGAAACCCTTCAGTCCAGCTCCCCATCCCATGGATAGAGAGACACAGTGCAAGGAGTTTGTACAACGGCATGGCCGTGGATAGAGAGACACAGTGCAAGGAGTTTGTACAACGGCATGGCCATGCGTGTCTCCCATATCCTGCCATGTCTCTCACCAAGCCTTGTGCTACTGTGGTCCCCTTCCCTCAAAGACTTGAGAAATCAAAGAGGCTCCCTTATAAGATTTCCTTGGTCTCTTTTTCTGTACCCACCACCACTTTGGAAGGTGCATCTTCTCACCTAACTGAGTAGCATTCCTGAAGCCCTGGGGCCCTTTAGAAATACAAGGAGTGGCTTGGTCTGCTTCCTCTGTCATTTAGGTCTCTCACACCCAACATAGAAAGCCACCATCCTGTCCCTCAAGGTCCTGCCCTGAAGGTCTCCAGCAGACAGCCATGGATATGCTGCCTCTCTCGGCCCCCTTAGTTCATCTGCACACCCCAAAGGCAGCCTGGAAAAGGTGTAAGCACAGCTGTCAGTTACATACCTTGCTCTCTTTTGCCCTTGAGGCTCTTTCAAGTTCCATTTTGACATCTATTTGTTGGTAAACTTGATTAACCCAAAAGACTTCTTGGACAGTCCATAACTAGCAGCAAAGTTCAATCTCCAGGCTATGCTCTAAGCCTTAACCTCTCTCCTCTACCATTCTATACTGGGATAGAGGGAACATGATTCAATAATAGTTATTATAGTAGAATTTTTTGTTAGATTATGAAAAAAAACATAGTCCCCATAAACATGACTTTTAAAAACCGAATCATGGGTTTCTACATGATGGATAATGGTTCCCAGTTACAATGGCTGCTTCATTAAGAGTTGTCTCTGACTTACTCCTGCTTTAATGTTATTTCATGTGACACAAATATATGTGCTTTTGTCACATTATCATGATGAGTTTCCTGTACATAAGTTTATAAGTTTTGTGTTGTTGGGTTTTTTTTGTTTTTTTTTTTTTTTTTTTTTTTTTTTCTTCTTCTCTGTTCTTGTGAGGCATTCAAATATCCAATTTCAGCCTGGTGAGCCAAAGGTCATTCTATCATTTATTTTCCAAAACTCAAAGCATGACAGTAACGTTCTTTTCCTCCAAATTATGGGGCTTTGATGTTCATTATCTTAGAATTCATAATGCATTTTCCAACCCTATCATCAAAGCCCTAAGACTTGTTTTGGCCTAGACACCTCCAGAGACTGAGTTCATTCCTTCAGTTTGTCGGTCAAGCTTTTCCCTCAGAGCAATTTGTCTGAGTATCCTGAGGCCCCATTCCTCAGAGACGTGTCTCCCTCCTCTGCTTCCTTCTCCTCTCCTCTTCACACCCCTGCCTCCACCTTAACAAGGCAATTCTTTCTAGAACACTCAGTTCCAGGATTATATTCCAAGATCTCACTGAATAGCCAAGTATCTGTTTCCCTAAATTAGGAATTTCAAAGTCAGCATTCAGCTGGTGTTTCTAAACTGACACCCTTCCCAGACTTAAAATGGCCCTGAGGAGAAAGTTAATTTCGTCTTGCATCCCTGAAGTAAGGATGCGTCTGTCCTCATAGAGCTGTCCACACTCAATAGCCGTGACATGTAGAAACTCCTCCCTAAAACTCCTTGACCAGTTCAACAAGATGTTAATACTCGTAGGTTCTGCCCTGAAGCCATGCCCTCACTCAATAGCCTTTGGGAAAGAGTGATCACTAATATGAAAAGTTGACACACATCATGCGCCTATGAGAAGGTGCCAAGGAACATGGATTTGGGCGTTCAAATCACCAAAAGAATATGGCTTCTTCTGGTACCCATACTTGCATGGTTTCCATTCAGGCACCAGAAAAATCTATCACCGTTTTGTCCGTCCCAGACATGTCTGCCCCCTCCAAACTTCAAGCAAAGTGACCCCTGGCTTCTAAATCTAGTTTGCCAAATTCTGAGCTACCTATGAACATGAGATCGGTTAATGCTCAAAACACATAGGACCTCCGTGAGGCAATAGCAATCTGTTCATGCTTAGAAAGGACAAAGAACTCTAAGACAGCAGCAAGGTTTGACACTTGGGACTTGCGATGGTTCACCCAGCACTGCTGCTGCCACCCTGTCTTGTCAGTTGTCTAAGCCCTGCTCTTGTCTAGATTCCCTTTGACCTGATACAATCCCGGAACATAAACAGGTGAGTCTTATAATGGCCCCTTTGTCTTCCTATCTTTACTTTCCACCCAAAGATCCTTAAAGGCATCGACACACAAAGCCAGGAGCCCAGGTCCCCTGCCATCAGCCTGTTGACTTCTGGACTGAGGTAACAGGAATCTTAACGCTCGGATTAACCGATAACAGAATTGGGCTCCCACCTATGGCACTGCAAGTGTTAAGTGATTAGTCTGCCACCAGAGAGGGAGGAAACTGGTCAGGATTCAGGCTGTTTCACAATAGGCTTGCTCCGTGGAGTTATCTCCAGACATGCCCTCTATTAGGGCTAGATAAACAGCCGGTGGTACTCACTATTAATTGATAACTGGCTGGGACTTTCCAGTAGAAAGAAATGGAAACACAGTGAAGAATTCCCATGAGCCGCTCTCACTTTGGAATCTAGTCAGCCCTGGGATTATCTGTTTGAGAAAGTCAAAACACCTTCACCGACTCGGCATTCATCTGTGGAATGTGCAGCCGTTTATGAAGTACCCTCACGCTAAAGAACTCTGGGGGAGGTCATGAAGAATGGACGAGGAGCTGAGGTTTAAAGATTGACTCAGACCCACACAGGGAACGGGAAATGAGATGGGCATCTTAGCCAGAAAAAATGAGTTACAATCCACACCGTGTTTCTGCTTCATAAGGGGTTAAAAATGTGGGGATATTTGGGTGGGGGGGGCATGCAGCATGCAGTGCGGGAGGGGGGGGGGGGGGAGGGGAGAATGTGATCTGTAAAGTTGATATCCCCAAACAAAACCTTTTACCTCTGTAAAAAGCTAACTGCCTGGAAACACTCAGGTCAAGGACTTTCCTGAATGAAAAAAAATCTACTCTACCTGTGGGAGTCCTTGCCTGATCCAGACAAAGAGTGCATAGCACTGGTGACTCTCTTCTGGATGGCCTTATAATAAGATCTAATTTGAAGTTTATAAACCCTAAAGAGAAGCCTTAGTAAAATATTGACAAGTCATTGCTACTACCGGTGACAATTTACCTTATCACAGAATTTCTACCTGGCGATGGATTTAAAAAGGGAGGGGACAGAGATGCGTTTCAAGGTATTAGATCAGAAAATTAAGCTGATTTTGTGGAAACCAATCACTAGAGTGTCTTTGGGTGACACCTGGCTAGTCTCAAATACCAACTCTCAAACTTCTGGAAGGCTTTCTCCTTTCCTTCCATCCCTGCTGTCTTTCATCTCATTCTTTCTTTTTTGTTGTTGTTCTTCTTAAACTGGCAATTGGGGAGACGGAAGTAGCTATGGCTGCCGCTGCTTTTATGACTTTGAGATGCAAATAATGACATAGCTTCTGGGGGACCATGGTAAATAGGGTCCTCTGCCTGTGCTGGTCACTAGTCCACCAGCAGTGTACAGTGAGTGAGTGAGTGAGTTCTCCTCTCTCTCTCTCCCTCTCTCTCTCTCTCTCTCTCTCTCTCTCTCTCTCTCTCTCTCTCTCTCTCTCTCTCCCCTTCCCCTCCTCCTCCCTCTCCCTCTCCCTCTCATCAGAGAAGGCCTTGTACATACCTTGGGTGTCCTTGGGTCTCCATGACATTTCCATCCAAGCCTGGCCTCTACTGCCAGAGTCCCTGTGACGCCAGGAGCCCCACGGGCACGTCTTCATCAGAAAATAAGGTACAGGACCTCAAGTTCCCCACAACTACCCAGGATCCTCTGCAGACTGGCTTAATTGAAACTAGTTATTTTCTTTTTGGATGTTCCATCTACCTGTTCAAAGACCTCAAAAGCACAAATATTGTTTTGTGTGGCTCTTCTGTGTTCCTTCCTCTTAGTATACACAAACACATGAGTGGGTACACACCCCCACACACACACATGTGCACACGCACGCGCGCGCGCGCGCGCGCACACACACACACACACACACACACACACACACACACACTCATAAAGCAGCCTGTTCGTTCTGGGGTTTGTCTGATTACTTTACCTGTGAAGAGAATCTGTGGGGCATATGGTCTTAGTACCTTATTTCTAGAAGAAATTTAACTTTTTCCCTGAACATTTACTGTCAGGACAAGAGCCATGTAAGCAGATCTGATTTTGAACATTAGAAGCAATATTATCTGGACTTTTCACAAATAGAAATCTCTACTTTTTCTACCTGTGTCATCTGGCTGTGCCCACGTCTCCACCTACATAAACAGGTGCTTACACTTGAGTAGATCTGTGGCCAAAGTAGAAGGTCAGAAAGTGGGAGAATAGTACATTCACCTGTCCAAAAGTTTTAAATAAAACTTGAAAGGGATTAGTGAATCTTCCTAAATTAACCAAAGTAGCACCATTGAGATGTCTGAAGCTATAAAAACACAGCCATGGTTAGTCAGGACACCCAAATGCCTGTCTCTTTAACCTGAGAGCAACATGGGGAATGATGCAAATCATCTGAAAACAGTCATTCCTTCTGCAGCATTGCCCTTTCCACTGCACAGCTAACTCTTACTTTACCTATGTTCTCACGTGCCCTGCAGTGTTAAGAGGTCCCCGGCCACCAAGGCTTGATCTTGGGAAGACCACCATCACTCCATATTTCAAGAATTCTTTCATTATGCTCTAGGGGGGAAAAATGCCTGGTCTGCTCTGTGTAACCTGTGTTCAAGGGCTGTGTAGAAAAAAGGCCTCATTCAAAGCCTTTCTTCATTACTGGTGACCAGATGGCCTCCATCCATGGCAAAGCAGAATCATTGGTGAGTAGTTTTCTGAAATACGTGGGCCCCAACCTCCGCCAGTCTTTACGGACTGGACTGTCCTCCTCAGAGTCCCATGGCAAGGCCATTTTGGAGAGTTCTAAGGAGGAAATAAATGTTAAAGAAGTTATTGTGGACTAGTTCTAACCCACACTGGAGAAAGGGAAAAAGAGAGAGGAAGAAAAGGAGGAAAAGCAAGAAGAAGGAAACAAGGAGAGAGAAAAAGATCAAACTCTGAGAAAAGGTCATGTGAGGAGCCAAAGAGGTGACCGCTTGCAAACCATGGAGAGAAATGTCACCCGGGACTTTGCTCTTGGCCTTCTGGACCTAATTTCTGTTCCTTCCATTGGCTATGGTGTCCCAGTCTCACATACCAGCCACTGTGAAGAACAGTACTGTAAGGGGGCTTTAAGCAGACTCACTTCCAAAATGGTCTTGACCGCCCAAGTAGGGGTGTGTGTGTGTATGCGTGCGCGCGCGTGTGCGCATGTATGTATGATATACATGTCTGTCTGTGATGCACACATGGAGGAATGAGTTTGTATTTTGCTCTGAAGTATTCATAGAAAGTGGGTTTTCAGTGGCTTGTATGGCTTTGTTTCAGTCAGTTTTGAAAAGACAGTTATCGGCCCAAGTCACCCAAAAACCAAGTTCTTGGCACAAAAGAGATTTAATTGCCCCTAAAGAATAAAGGACAAAGTCAGGAGATAGAGGCGAAAGAGAAGAGGAAAGGCACAGGGAGCAGGGGAGGGATATTTGTCTCGGAGGGACACAGGTGTGCCTCTGGATAGAGAGGAGACAGACGTGGCCCATAGGCAAAAGACAGTATATAAAGGCAAAAGGCAAAACCCTGTGTTAGGGTGAGATGTTTAATTTTAATTGGGCATGTTAATTAGGTGAGCAAAAGTGGGCTTTTGATTGCTGGACTTCAATTACTTTGATAGCTGGACCTTGGTAGTCAGGCTCAGGAGGAGGAAGTGGTCAAATAAAGGAATAGACTTTGGTGGCTAGCGTTAGGGGTGTAATCTAAAGGTTTTTAGTGAGGAAGAGGGGCTGGGGAAGGCAAGGCCTGCTAGAGCCGTGTTTGCCATGCTTGGGCCTGCTAGAGCCCCATTAGATTGAAAAGGTGAACAGAGAAGTTTCTTAAATAAAGTGTGTCCTAGCCCAGGGTCAGATGATGCTCACTGCTTTTTCATGAAAATTCTCCATGGTTTTGGGTAACATGGGTTAAAATGTAAGGTATATTATGAATAACTGTCACATAGTGGCTAGATGACAAAATTGTTCATTTGTTTGAAACAGAAGTAATTAGCAAGTGGAGCAGCTAGAAATTCTTTCCTCTTTCTCTTTTTATTTTAAAGTATATTATATATTGTGCATTTCCTGGAAATGATTCCTTTAGTTTATTTCCAGACCTCCTAACAATTGGAGGATGTTATGCTGTTTCTGCTGCTTTCTAACCTTATGGCCCTGGACACACTCTTCTCACTCTGCCTCTCAGAACCCACATCTGTAGAATGGGCCCAGGCATGGTTCTCACGCCTGCGCTTGCTGAGGTAGTTAAAAGAGATGGCAAATCAACATCTGGCACAGACTAAAGGCTTAATCAACGACAGGTGTGTGAGCTCTGTGGCAATACTTTTTTTTTTTTTTATTTTACAGTTGTTCTATGGCTATAAGCACTAAATTTAAACTTACTCAAGAATTTCACCTCAAGTCACCCAGCTCACTAGTGATAAGTTCAGGATTCAATTCCAGATCCATCCATCCATCCACTGACTCCAAAGTCTACATTTAGAATCACCCGCCACTTTCTCTGCTTTTCCAGCCTAGCAGATATGAACACCACACTCCTTTGGTTTTTTGTTTTGTTTTGTTTTTCGAGACTGGGTTTCTCTGTGTTAACCTCGGCTATCCTGGACTCGCTTTGTAGACCAGGCTGGCCTCGAACTCACAGCAATCCACCAGACTCTGGCTCCCAAGGGCTGGGATTAAAGGCGTGCACCACCACACCCAGCTACTCGTTTGGTTTTTCAAGACAGAGTTTCTCTGTGTTGCCTTTGCTGTCCTAGACTCACTTTAGACCAGGCTAGCCTCGAACTCACAGCAATCTGCCTGCCTCTGCCTCCCGAGTGCTGGGATTAAGGCGCGCGCCACCACGCCAGCCTAGAACGCAACACTCTCACAGAGCTGAAAAGCATTCAGTGATAAGAACTCTTGATTTACTCTGAGGAGAGTTGGTCCTTCCATGCTGAGATTGCTGCCCCAGGCAGCAGTGGCTGAGCCATCTGAACCTTTCTTTGCATATTCCAGCACCTCCTTTTTCTTCTTCCACACCTACGCTGAGAAGAAATGGCAGCAAAATGAAAAGGACAAATAAACATGTTCTCTGAGGATCCTATGAAAGGGGATTTTTGGTTTTCATCAAATACTGATTTTTCTAAAAAGGCAGTCTTTTTGATGTTCCTCTCCCATAGTTAGGACTAGATTAAAGTGCCATGAGTCATGGAAGCAACCCAGGCAGGAAGAATGAGTCACCTTGCCTTTTTGGATCTTTTGGCCACAATTTTTTCCTGGGATCAACATCACTGGGAGTGGGTGGGTCCTGCGCCACCTGCTGTAGCTGTTGGCTGGCTGGGGAACACGTGGGTATAGGACTCTCAGAACGTGGGGGAGTCTGGCAGAATGAGAATTGTTGAACCCTCAAAGGGCTGTCCTGTAACCCTTCCAAAAGCACTTTCATGCTATCAGTTTGGATGCTTCCCGTGCACATTTCACCACTTTTAACTCCCACGTCTACCTTCACGCAGGCTAATCAATCTTGAAGGATAGACGCACACTTCAAAGGTGCCCGCTGTGGGTGCCTCCTGGTCCAAGCCAGCTAGAAGACTTGGGCTTGTGCATGCAACAGCTAGGTTTCTGTTCCTCTGTTGTTGTTACTGCTCCGTTGGGATATGTCTAGTTTGTTATTGTTTTGTTTTTGTTTTTGTTTTTTGTGTTTTTCCTAAGACTGAAGTGGCCACGGTTACGCACACTCTGGAACTCAATCTCTGGGAGCCAGAGATGAATTGTCACATCTCTCAGTCCACTTTGTCCTGAGCCTATAGAGACTTCCTCCCCTCAGTCAAGAGTTGTTGGATAGCCAGGCATGGTGGTGCACACCTTTAATCCCAGCACTTGGGAAGCAGAGGCAGAGTTCAAGAGCCAGGTCTACAAAGTGGGTCCAGGGCAGCCAAGGCTAACACAGAGAGACCCTGTCTAGGAAAAACAAAAAACAAACAAACAAAAAACAAAACACCACAAACAAACAAAAGTCATTGCATGGCCTGAAAAGCCCAGACTTAGCATCTGCTTACTCCCAATGGGTCTATTTCTGTATGTCCTGTCATTGCTAGCCTTTTGTTTTTCCCACTGTGGATTTGGCATCTTGGAGGAGCTAGCCAATCAGGAGTGCAGCCGGCTCCAAGGCAAACTGGAGACTGTCTAAGCTCAGGGACTGCCACTACTGGGTTTGGACCATTTGAAGCCAAAAGGAAACACAAAAACCAGAAAATATCTTAGACTTCTGAGCTTTTGAGCAAAACCAAAAATAGTGTATCTCCTTCTTTGGTAGTGAAATGATTCGATCTTCAAAACTTTGAACTAATTTGAATCTTCAAAGCAGTCAGTGTAGACCAAAAGGAAACCCGTGTAGGGTGGCATGCAGCTCGCCTGCGGCCAGCATGACCTTTCATGTACATTATATGACAGTCTATACATCCTCTTCTTCTTGAACAGACAGTTAAAAAAATCTTATTTCTCAGGCTAACTTGCAGTTAGCCCTAGAGATGTGGACAGTAGCTGGAGACCCCATAGCCAGAGTCCCGTTACCCTGTTCATCCTCCATGCCAGCCCAGGGATCAGAAACTGTACGATTAGGGAGGAAAATCCCCTACACACGACAAGAGCCTTGACTTACACTCTGAGGAGAGGCTGAAATCCTCTGAGACAGAAACATTTGTTTAGAGCTATCAGCGGAACTGGACTCGAGTAGCTCGTAGGGACTTTCCCCTCCTCGCTTATGAATGATGTTTGTGAGTCCATTTGATCTTTCAGTTCTGAAACTTCAAAAATAAGGAAAAGGATGTTTTCCTCATGCTGCTGTGATTAAGAAAAGAAATAATACTGATATCTTTATATCCAAATGGTCTTTAATGAGCAGTTCTGCTGCTAAAGACGACAGGCAATGCCTGGTATGAAGTATCTTCTCTTCAAGGACAGGGCAAGTTAGAGATGTCTGGGTACCAGCCACATGTTCAGATGCTTGGCTCCGTCAGCAGTCTTCCCTGTTTGTGGCTGATGCAAAATTGTATCACTTCTCAGTAGCCCAAGTGCCCAGATGTTGAATAGAAGTTAGAGTGTTTTCTTACTCTCTCTCTCTCTCTCTCTCTCTCTCTCTCTCTCTCTCTCTCTCTCTCTCTCTCTCCCTCTCTCTCTCTCACACACACACACACACACACACACACACACACACTTCAAGTTTTTGTAATCTACCCCTATAAACTTTTACTTTAAACTTTAAACTCCTATTTATAACATTCACTCATCAATGGAAACACTGCATTAAAATTTTTTTAAACATTAAAATACTTTCCTATGTTGGAAATTTGAATAATTTCTAACTCAGTAAGACACACATGAACAGTGAATCAGGAGAATTCTGCAGAATGCGGTTTTACGATCCCTTGGCTTATTGTGAGAGGACAAAATCCTGTTCTGGACAGTGGGCCTCTCCACTAGAACATAGGGACATGGCTGAAAAGGATAAAGTGACTTTACAAATGTCATTTTCCAGATGAATTAATGTGCTAGCCATGACCTGTATCCATAAAGTTTACTTGTAGAATCAAAAACTAAAGTGAAACTCAGTAGTGACCAATTCGTTATTTGACTTGGTGCCAAATAAGTTACAAAAAGAGTAGCAGAGAGTGGTGCTCTATTGATCATTTTTCTATTGCTGGGTTAAAATTCCCAGACAGAAGCAACCTAAGGACAGATTTCTTTTGACTGCCAGTTGAAGGTCACATCCCATAATGGTCAAGAAATCAAGGTGGTAGGAGTGTGAGACAATGGGTCATATTGCATCCATGGGCAAAAAACAGAGAGCAGTGAATGCTAACGTTTAGTTGTTTTTATTCTCGTTGTACCACAGGTGTGTGGCTTAAATACGTCCCCCATAGTCTCAGATGTTTGAATATTTGGCTCCTAGTCCATGGTACTGTTTGATGAGGCTTAGGAGGTATGGCTTTACAGGAGGAAGTGTGCCACTGGGGGTGGGATTTAGGCTTGCAAAGTCTCGGTTTGCTTTGGAGCCCATTTGTGATATAAGATATAAACTCAAAGCTTGATGCCCCTAGTCCATGCCTGCTTCTTGCTACATTTCTCAGCCATGGTGATGGACCCTTATCTCTCTAGAACTGAAAAGCCACAAATAAACACGTGTTTCTATAAGATGGTTGTCGTGGCGTTTTATCACAGAAGTGAGAATTAGTACGCCAGGAATTTCCGAGGCCTAGGGAGTAAGAGAGCCTTCCAGTGTCAACGAATCCATCAAGATAACGGCCACAGGTGCCTCTGCGATGTGATTCCACATGATTCAAGCTGATAATCAATATAAACCACTGCCAGCAATCAATGATTCGCATCACCGTTTCTGTAAGTCCACTGAGCACTCTGGTGTCACATCTACCGTGGTTTACAGAGCAGGATGGAATGCAGTATTTACCGGGCAGAGAAGCACGTGCCTTATTAAAGGAAATAAATAGTAACAGGATCCTTTTAGGAAAGAGAGCCTGTAAAATACCCAAGCCACAGTTTCCACGTGGCTTATATTAAATGACTTAGTGTTCTTTGTGTCGGGGAGAGGTAGGAAAAGGGGTCAAGGAAAAAAGACAAAATTTGTGCTCTTTGGAGACGTTAGCTACACAATTGGGTAGAGTCTCAGGGGTGTTCCTGAAGTATTCCTGTCTCTAAAGGGAATATGTTTGGTTACGTGATCATATTGCCCCCTGCTTGTCAAGATGGCTGCCTCCTGATTTTGATGGCTCACTATTCTCCTGAGGGAGCTCCTCTCTTCACATAGGGGAGTGCTGTTGGAAGGGGATTTCCTTCCAATCTATTCAGTGTTAACTCAGAAGTGGGCAGAAAGTCCTCGTCCTGGAAAGAATGTGTAACAGCTGGAAGAGCAATGGACATTTCTTTCCACCTTCCAGAAGGTACTAAGGGTGACCCTATAAGGAAGTACAGGCGAGTGTGGCTTTGACTACCACTGATTTATTTCTGAGACAGACAAGGTCATGGGGAAGTTAAGCGTTTTATGCACAAGGCTTATAGAGCTGGCAAAGGTGAACCCAGGCTGCCTGCCTGCATTTCATCTTAGCTGCTGGACCACACTGAGAAGACCAGGGTAGAAAATGGCAGCTACCACTGGGTTTTATGTCACACGTGACCAGGCTTGTCTCTCCAAACAGTCTCTGAGAGAAATCCCTAGACTATCTGCAAACTGAATTATGAAAAAAAGGTTTGTTGTTAAGGCACTGGGTGCCGATCCTTAGAGCGGGTGGAAGGGGCCACTTAGGTGGATGGCGCATCCTTGGATGGAAATAGACATGAGTGGGAAAAGAGAAGCAGGGACTTGGGGTTTGCCACACCTGGGCCCTAGCAGGAAGGAGAAACAGTGGGGTTCAGATGGTTGTAGCAAAAGCAAGGGAGAATAGAAGACTACCACTAGGAGAGAGCTGCCCAGTCCAGGGACAGTGTGACCCTCGCATCCCACTGAAGTCGTCACCCTCTGGAGATCTAATCTGCACAGGCCTCAGGGGGAATTGAACAAGGCAATGTGTTCCTCTTTTCACCCCCCCACACACTTCATCAGAACTGAACTGTATCATGGGAACTAAGGAATAAATACACCCCCGCCTCACCCCATGCACACTCACTAAAGAGCTGAGTCATCCGAGCAGATCCTTCTGAAAAACAAAAAAACACCAGACACAAGAGACTCAGGATGGCAGGATCAAGGGGTCCAGGTTAACCCTCAAAACCATGTGACATGGCTCTGAAGCTGTTCTTCTTCAACGTGATAAGCCACTCAGGAACTCTGCATTTCCATATGAACTTACACTATATTCAGTTTCTACACAGGCACACACTCACACACTCACACAACCAACTGGATTTTGATTGAGATTGTATTCACAGATAAGTCTGGCATTGTGAAAGATTTCTTTTCTAAAGGGTCAGAAGTTTTAAGGGCAGACTGCCATGGGCAAGAGAACAGATGAATGGTGTGGGCGTGTTTGATACACACTCGGGCGGTGGGAGGGGCTTATCTTGGGCCATGGTTTTTGGCTTCTGTTACACATCATCTCGCACCTACACTGTATTGATTCTTCCAATATACAAACCTGATACATCCCTCTATTGATTTAATTCTTCCTCTTTTCCGATTCAGCAGCAGTTTACGGCTTTTAGTGGGTGAGCACTGTACTTTCTGTTAAGTATATATAGCTTTTATGTTATTATAAGTGGTCTCAAATATATAAGGGAAGTTTCAGTGAAATCTATTTTAAGAAGTATGGGAATTTATAATTTATTCCCTATTATTAAGAATATCATATTTTGGCCACTAAGTAACATTAAAAATAGAGATAGAATAGCATTTAAAAATCAATCAGTGGGGAGGCAGGGGGCTGGAGAGATGGCTCAGCAGTTAAGAACACTGGATGTTTTTCCAGAGAACCAGGGTTCAACTCCCAGCACCCACATGGTTGCTTAGAACTTCCTATAACTCCAGTTCCTGGGGATCTGACAACCTCACCCAAACATGCATGCAGGCAAACTACCAATGCACATAAAATAAAAATAAATAAATCATTAAAAAATTAATCTGGGCCATTTTGCATTAAAATTAATTTGATCGTTACCTTTTCGGCTTAGTGCTCCCATGTGATAGTCACAGAAAAACAAGTCTAAGGCCAGAAACTGTAGAATTAGGACCATGATGTCTCAGCTCTCCACACATCAGAGGGAGGGTGAAAATGACCATATAATTTATTTTGAATGCTTACTTGAAATAACCAAGACAATCACCTTGTAATATTTTGTTTGGGACATCCCTAAGGAAGGCTTGTAGGATGTGTGCATGCTTCTAGGTGGTCACCAGGGTAGCTCAGGACTGACTTCTGACTGCAGTGCTCCCTGCTTCTTGCCTTGCCCCTGTTTGCTACTTACTGTTTCTGTTCAGCCAGGATTAAAAGGAATGCAGCAGATAGGAGAAGGAAAAGAAGAAATCATCCTTGAAAGTCTGGGTAGCATAGATCACATTATAGATAGTTGTGAGCCACCATGTGGTTGCTGGGAATTGAACTGAGGACCACTCAAAGAGCAGTCAGGACTAGAAATTATCATAATGAGTGAGTTAACCCAGAAGCAGAAAGACTCACATGGTATATACTCACTTATAATTGCGCACTAACCCAAAAGGCATGTCCCATGGAAGTATTCACTTGCCAAAAGATTGGGATAGATGTGAGAACATCCTACTGAGACTCTAGGTAAGAGAAATATAGGAGATGGGGAAAAGAAGGACCCAGAGGGTCCTAGAAACCTACAAGAAGAACATCATGATGGGCGGATCAGGGCCCAGGGGAGTCTGCTCAAACTATTGCACTAACCAAGGACAATACAAGCGGTAAACATCAAACCCGTACTCTGATCTACCCAATGGACAGGACACTCTCCATAGTTATGTGGAGAGCGGGGACTGACTCTGACATGAACTCTGGTGCTCCATATTTGACCACCTCCCCTTGGTGAGGAGGCCTGATGGCACTCAAAGAAAGAATAAACAGGTTCTATTGCTGATTTTTTATTTTAATGTTAGAATAGTTGGTAGTAAGGGGTTACCCTGGCAGCAGAATGGGGGTTGGATAAGACAGGCGGGAAATAGTGGAAAAGAGGAAACGGTGGCTGCTAAGAAAATGCGTGTGAAGAACTACCTTAAGAAGGGAGGGTGTGAGTTAGGGAAAGGGGGACTATGGAGGACATTAGATGGAGTAAGATCCACAAGCCAGTGAATGGACACTTCCTTGTCATGCTTGGGGCTAGCCTCAAATTCATCTTGAGACTGCCCTCTGCATGTAACAAACAACACAGAAATAACTAGACAAAGAAGCTACCTTACTAATATTTTGTGACTGCAGGGATCAGATTTAGTTGCCCCGTCCCGCGCCCTGAAGTCCCCAGTGTTGCCCAGAAAAAATGGTTAGTCTGGCATACCAATATTTCAAAACATGGCTGGAGGCTGAGTTTAAGAAACAAGCAGCCTGACAGTCATAAGCCTGAATGACCAAGGGATGGGAATCCCTGCAAGTTGTTTTAAGCAGTTGCTTAGCGACTGGCTCCAGGAAATGCTTTCACTGTGCAGAGTGAAATTACATGACCTAGAGATCATGGGGTGGCCAGTAGCGTTGACAGGCTGTAATAAGGACTTTTTTGTTTGGTTATTTATAAAGGTATTTTAGTGCTTAATTGCTAGACTTTCCGAAACACATCTCTATTTTATATTTATACCTCATGAAGAAAAGAAAATAACGTTTAATACGAAAGAAAGAAAGAAAGACAAAGAAAGGAAGAAAGACAAAGAAAGAAAGGAGAATTTGGGAGTAAGGCGTTAAAGCTGATGCCAGCTTGGTGCTGAGTGTTTCCGCACAACCTGCTGGTCTTCTTCGCCTTTACAGCAACTATTTGAAGCATCAAGTGTAGGTTCCCTCCTGTTACTAACGAAGATCCTAATACTTGGTTATCAAATCCAAATTCAAACCCAGCAGAGTCTAGCTGTAAAGACTGAACTTTTCAACCACTTAGTATGGCCTCCTTCACCTAGCCCGGACCCCGCCTACTTTACCCAGTCCTGACTCCACCCACTTGACCCAAAGGCCCAGGACCCGGATGCTGAAATAGAGAAAGCACCTCTGGGCCCACAGATCTGAGTTACTCGTCCTGTGGGAATGCAAGAGCCTGAAAGAAGCCTTCCCCTCCCTGGTCAGGAACAAAGCTTCCGCAAGTTGGATGAAGGGTCAAAACACCGAAGAAGGAAACTGAATCCTTGTCCCAATGTCCTGGCCCCTAAGCCAGGTCCAGGACCTTGACTTTGTCAGGAGACCACAGCCACGCCCATAGCCACGCCCATAGTTTGCCATTGCCCCTCTTTACCATCATGGATTCTTACACCTCTGGAACCAGAATCACAGCAACAGAAAAGGTAACTAATGTGCCCGTGTGCATGTGAATTCTTATATTCTTATATATGTGCAGATAAACGGCTTTTTTGAAAACCCCAAGCTGGAAAAGAAGAACGGAGACTGAGAAGACCTGGAAAATGTTGCTTCCTTTTGGGAAGTCAGCAGGAGCCAGAGCAAGTGACAGGTCAAGGGAAGGATTTCAGGTTTTTACCTAAAAGACACAGTCGCCATTGGAGAGCTTAGTCACGGGACTCAACACATTCATATTTTTAAACCATTTTTTTTTTAAAGGACAACATATTTTAAAAATTAAGGGGGGAAATCCATGGTGTTTAAATGCAGGGAGGGATTTAGATGGGGCATAGAAGGGAGAACAGTGACAAAGCTGTTGTACGAACCTGAGTGAAGGTTCTGTTTCTTGATGATGCAAAATATTGGCAGAATTCTGGGTATCTGTGGAAGCTAAATGGAGTCGGGGAATGAGAAGGAAGAAATGTGGCAGAATGCAAGTACTGTGGTTCACCGGAAGTCAGGAGATCGCTCTATCCAGAATGTAGATGCATGGGTGCCATTTGCTTGCTCGTGTGCTGCTCTGTCCCTTGTGGGTTTGCTCTGCTCCCCACAGCAGCACACAGTGTTTCCTCCCCATTTCTGATCTTCCTGCCACTGCACCTCCTCTGGGATGCCATTGTGCTCATCTCTGCTTTAAGGCTTAAGGTGGCATTCAACCTTGGGCTGCCCTTTCCCATCCTTGAGGGGCTCCCACTGTGCATTGGAGCATGGTTGGAGAAACACACTAATTGTGCAGGAGTTGGCCGGGCATTGAGTTTTTAGCTTTTTGTGCCCTGGTTAAGTGGCTGGTCGACTGGCCTCAGTCCATTTCCTAATGGATAGGGGTCAGCTTCACAAAGCCTCACTCTGACTGGCACTAATTACCACCTTTGAGAGTTTTCATTACCCTAGGCACAGGACTGAAAGGGCAGCAAGAAAATAAACTTCTGCTTGCACGCCTTGGGGGGCTCTCTCTGGTTTCTGACCATGCCTGCACGGGGCATGGGGGTGGGGCCACTTAATGGGAAGCAGACCTGTTTGTCTTTCTGCTCTTCGATCAGATGTTTCTTGAAGGAGTCAGCCTCGGAACCCCAATCCTCAGCTCAGGACATGACTGAGGTCATGGCGGAGCTCGGTGTCGGTAACTTCTCTGCCCCCCAACCATGCTTGCTCTCCGCATGCCACACTTTACATCAGCATCGACAGACTCTGAAGGAGATGGCTCCTCGAGTGTGTGTCTATGGCCCCGAAGCCCTCAGCTGGGCAGTGACTTATCTCTCCTCAATTGTTAACCAAGACAATGTCCCTCAGACTTACCACCAGGCAATCTGAGGGAGGCATTTTCTCAATGGAGGCTCCTCTTCCCAGATGGCTCAAGCTCATGTCAAGTTGACAAAATACTAACCAAGACCCGATTCTTCCTTGGCACTAAGACTGCTCTCAAGTTCTTTCACTTCACATATGAGATTTGGATGAAGAGATGATGGATTTTCTCTTCTGGAAGAGACACTTAAGTCTCTTAGCCAGTTAGTTTTCTGAAATGAGCAAACTATATTGTATATAGGCAAGGGATAAACAGTAAACTCAATTGAGGAGAACATTATTTGCACATCTTTAGGGCTGGTGAGATGGCTCAATGGGCAAAGGCAGCTGCTGTCCAGCCTGACAGCTTGAGTTTAATCCCTAGGACCTACACAGTAGAAGGAGGACAGATCCAAGTCCTGCAAGTTGTCCTATGACTCTACACGTATTCTCTCTCTCTCTCTCTCTCTCTCTCTCTCTCTCTCTCTCTCTCTCTCTCTCTCTCTCTCTCTCTCCTCCCCCTCTCCTCTCTCTCTCTCTCTCTCCTCTCTCTCTCCCCACTCTCACACACACACACACACACACACACACACACACACACACCATAGGGCATAATTTAAGAATAAATCTTTCTTCATTTCTGTTTGACTCTGAAGGTTCTGAAGTCTTTGGAACCTGTTCCCTCCAGAAGTTGGGTTTCTCTCCTGAGTGCATGGAATCATCCTGCAGACTGAAGGATACTTTAGATTTTAAGTGGGAAAGTTTTCATAGAAAGCAAGATTATTCAAGGGACAGGTGTTGGAGCAAACTGTCACTAAATAGGACGGCATTCAGACCAAGTCACTAAGATGTGTAGCTGTAGCTCTTGCAGGTGGCGTTGCTAGGGTTGAGTCTGGTGTTTCTTTTTATCTTTTCACCAGCATTAAACTCTGCCTTCCTGAGAACTTTTCCAGCCCTTTCCGCTTTCCTCTCATCTGAGGAAACAAGCATTCCTTCAAGAGGCAAAAGCCCAAACTCAGAATGTTGTGGTTTCACACCTGAATTTAAGGTCATTAACACAAGCATGCCTCCAAGGGGAAACTACAGCTCAGCTTTGAACTCCATGCCTTTAACCACTGTATGTAAAGAGTTGTCAAGTGGCCAACTAAGGCAGAGGCAGGTGGATCTCTGTGAGTTTGAAGTCAGCCTGGTCTACAAAGTGACTCCAGGACAGCCAAGGCTACACAGAGAAAGCCTGTCTCAAAAAACCAAAACCAATCCAACAAACAAGAGGCTGGCTGGCTGTTGGATGCTGACTCTGCAGAGTATTCTGTGCTGGACACAAACTGGCATCTCAAAACTTGAGCTATGACACTTAGGAATTTTTGTTCTCTTCATAAGTTGGGTCATACGATTAACCCAAACTAATTATTCATAAAATGGTATGTAGAGAAAATGAGTTAGTTAGCTGTGTTGAAAAGTGATGTATATGCACCTGCACCCACACACAAAGATACACACGAACACACACACACACACACACACACACACACACACACACACACACACACACCTGCACAATTAATTAACCAGATAATTATGTTTTTAAAGAAGGAAGATTCTAGCTGGGTGTGGTGGCTCATGCATGTAATTCCAGCACTCAAGAGGCAGAGACAGGAAGATAAATTTGAGGACATCTTGAGCTACAGAGGTACATTCTGACTCAAACTATAAATTAATAAATGATAGATAGATAGATAGATAGATAGATAGATAGATAGACAGACATTATATAGCCTTGGGACTGCAAAGGTCACCATGATTGACATGGTCAGAGCAAGGTAAAAACAGAGTAGAAAAGCTGCTTGCCCCTCCCACTGCCTGCTGCTGCCCACACAGGGGTGGGAGGCTGGGCCAGGCTGGCCTTCTGAAGCCAACTGGAGCCAGATGAAAGGACACCAAAGAGGGAAAGGGAATCACTCCCAAGCGCCCGGCTAGCCAGCTCCTTTCAAAGCTGCGGGACCTTCCCAGGCTCACTCTAGTGTCCGGTTTACACTCTCTGCCTCCCTTGGGAACGCAGATGAATGCAAAGGAGTCAGAACCAGGACGGAGCTGCACTTTCATTCCACCACAGGTCAGAGACTGGCTGCTAGCAGGCTGTGGTGTGGCTGAGAATAAAGGCGTCCCAACCCCACCCCCCACCCTCCAGCCATTTGGAGATTCCAAAGAGTCGCTCTAAAAAAGAAACTCACCATTGCTCCCAACATTGCTAAGAAACAAAGGAAACGAGACAGATGATTCCACTGTCCTAGTGGATGGATACCAATGATGAGACTCCACAGTATCCACGAAGGCTCAAGAGAGGCAAAAAGAACTTAACCACTGACTGACAGAAGCAAAGAGCAGTAAAGTAATATGACTTCCCCTGTGCATTCAGCTATGGTCGCAAGATAAGATGACGCGTGAAACGTTTAAACGCTGCTTGCTAAGGATGATGGGTGAAAACTGGGCTGAGTACCCCCTAGAGGTCTCTCGCCGGGGTAAGGATAACCCTCAGTGCCTCCCCGAGATTCAATTTGCTCAGAAGTTCATCTAAACTTTGCATGAGCTAAGTAAGGGTTGGAGAGTGGCTACATCCATGACTCAGGAAGGCGAGGAAGCCGCCTGAAATAGAAGCACTTTGAAGGGATTGTGAGACAGACGGACCGAGAAGAGCACAGCCGCGCACGTGACACACAGCACGTGACGCACTGTAGGGCCTGGTGCGTGAAGCTGGCGCGGGTGTCACTAAACTCAGACTGGGCTGACTAGGCTTACTGGAGAGTGAGTGTGGAGTGTGAAGGGTGAACGCCCTGCTCCCTGAAAAACTGATACAGCCCAGAGATGTCTGTCTTAACGTTCCTGGCAGGCGAGTGCAGAACCCAAGCCACACTCCGCACGTGAGGTAAATCCCATCTAGGGGACTCTTCAGACCCTAGCTGTCTGCTCCTATGGAAGTATTAGTGGCCTGATAGTGGGTGGTGACAGTCCTCCAGGGTCACCTCCAGGGTCACCACCGCACCCGCGGAGAGAGATCACCTTTCCTGTTGCTCTAAACAGGAGCAGGAGGAGCTTACCATGACCTGGAGCTGGTATTTCTATGTCAAAACTGCACAGGAGCTTAAACATTAAATTTGTCAACTTTACATTCACTTAACAAAAGAGGACCACTTGGGGCCTGTTAGAGAATCTGGGCTCTGGGGTCAGACAGACTCAAGTGACAATTCCCTTCTATCTGGGTGTCCGGCAGCAAGTGCCCTACAGTCTCTCAGCCTCCGGCGCCTCACCTGCTAGTATGTTCGAGTGTTTAATAGTGGCACCTCGTCACAAGGAGAAATGTTGGAACGGCACACTTGGTAACACAAGGGATCATGCTGAGAGTTACCAGGGAGTGGTTTCTACTCATGTAAAAGGGAGGAAAAGAGCTAGTAAGACGTGGATGGAAACAGAATCCTCGCAGAGCGTCTGTAACATTTTTGGTGTAATTTTTGACTCTCGCCTAAAGGTTTCCAGTTGTTTACAAGGACAGTTTCTATTTTGGTTTCTCTCCACACCTTCCCCGACTCCCCTTCAGTTCTCTCCTGAGGATTCTATCTCCCTGGCTTCATTACGTTATATTTATTCATCATGCTTTACATCTCCACTCGGAAAGAACTGTGGAGCTGTCATTCCCTTGGGGCTTTGGTCAAATACTGACTATTTTAGACATAGGAACTCCGTTCTCTCAAACACATCACCGAGGTGAAGTACAGCCGTACCACTCACCAGCTCACAGTGGTGGTGGATGGGGCATGAAACTTAGTACGTCAGGAATCTTCTTGACAAGATTTAATAGGCCTGAGTCCAAGATGAAGCTGAGAAAAATGAAAGGATTTGCCTGACAGCAGATGATAGACACACACACACAGAGAAGAAGAGAGTTCAGAAAGGAAACTGGCCAATGGCAAAGAGAGGGATTGGTAAAGAATTGGCAAGGCCTTGCGAAACCCCTTGGTGGAAAACAACCATGAGCCTTGGCTTGTCCATCTGTCTCGTCCTCCTAGGAGGCAAATCATTTTTGCCTGAGGAAGGTGCCTGCCAGGAAGCTGCCCGTCTGTGGGAGCCTTTGGAGAAAAGTGGATGTGTCTGGACTCCTGCCCAACCCTGTGTGGATGGGGAAGAGAAGAAAAGGCCCACAGAGAGGTCTCTGAAGGCTGAGAGATGGGAGCACCCCGGTGGCTGACACTTGTGAGTCAAAGCGATGGAAAGAAAGGGTTGAGAAACAGAGGAAAAGGACATGGGGGCGGGGGAAGGGAGAGGGGAGGGTGGGAGGCGGCTTTGTTTCTTCAGTCTGGGACTGTCAGGGCCTGTCTCCTTCCTTGACGGATCCCCCGTTCGGCATTACTCACCCATCCTTTCAAAACTCAAGTCTGTCTTTTTCCAGGTGAAGAGTCTACTCTTGGTGCCTCAAATGAGCACTTACCCTGTGAGAACTCTCTTTCAGAAGTAAAAAAAAAAGGTATGTGTATGTATGTGTGAGTGTGCATATATGTGTGTGTGTATATACATATGTATACATGTGTGCGTGTGTATGGCTTTGCGGGCTACTCTGCCAGGGCTTGAGCTGCTGCCTTGGAGCCTTGGGGCACAGCGAGCACGTCCATGTTCTCTCCTTTCTCTCTAGAGTCCTTGTCACAGTGTTTTGCCTTTTTCTCCAGGTCATGGTGAAGCTTCTCTCTGGCCTCCGCAGCTCCAGGCTTACCTCTCTGTCCTCCCTCTCTCAGTGGTCTGGCCTGTACCCATCTTCCCACCAACTGCCTTTCCAAGACTGACCAGACAAATGTCCTTCCCGTAGATAATTGGCAGGGGCAAATTTCCTCTTTAAAAAAATTCCTGCTGAGGTAGCAATGGCTGGTAATAATTTCAGGGTAATAGCCTCCATCAAAGGGTGATGTCTTAACCGGTGCACCCTAACATTTTTCCATGCTTGGCACACATACAAAATGATAGTCCCACTACATAGTGTGATAAGTTGAAGGAGGAAGCATTGGGTCCCAAGAGGCTAGGACACTCACAACCCTGATTCCCACTATGGAAGGTGGAGAGATCCGAATTTCCCAAGCTTCTGAAATCCTTTTGTGAGCATCCAATTGGGAAGCTCGTCATAACCCAGTGGCTTTAAAACGTGCCTCTGTGTGAACCCCAGCGGCTTGCAGTTGGTCCTCCACATAGAAGGCTGAGCCAAGGGCTTACCAGTCCCAGAGGTTGCCTCTCTGCTTTTATCTCCTTTCTTTATCTGCACACTGGATGTATGTTTACCAAGAGAGACAGTGTTGCAGCTTAAAGGAGCTTGAAAATCACCGTGATCTTCCATCCACCAAACAAAATCTTCAGGTGGAAGCCGAGTAACAGAGACAGTAGTGAGGTGACGTTCTGAGGACAGAAGGGCTGACTTCTCCCCTGCCCCATCCAACAGCAGTGCAGTCTTCCACACAGACTAGATGACAGGACCACCCTGCACATACCCTGTGCACATCCTACTTCTATGGCTCTATGGTTTTGTTTCTTCAAAATGCCTAATCCTTGGGCCAGGTATGGTGGTACAGGACTTTAATCCCAGCACTCAGGAGACAGAGGCAGCAGACCTCTATGAGTTCAAGGCAAGTCAGAGCTATAGAGCAAGACCTTGTGTTAAAACAACAACAAATGCCCCAGCCTTTGGGGAATTTAACAGGATGGATTAACACCTAAGCATGACAATGGCTTAGCTAAATCTAGCCCAAACCACTAATAACTGTTCTTGTCAATGCTATCTATTGCATTGCAGCCTGATTTATTTCTGCTATCTTCCCAGAAACCACCAGATATACAAAATATCAAAACTACTGAGGGGGAAAAAAGCCTAAAAAATTAAATGCTAAGGCACATCATACAATTGAGGTAATGGCTTTACTTATTGTGATGACATTATTCTGTTGCCTTGTTATATGTATTTTTATCTGATCTGTTCTTTTACAAAACAAAACAGAAAATGAATTCTTGGAAAGTTCCACGGAAAATGTGCTTAACAGTCAATGTCATCTTGGTAGGATCTGACGTCACCTACGCCAAGACAAACCTCTGGGCGCCCCTGTGAGGGGATTTTCTACACTGAGTTTAATGAAATGAGAAGGTTTGACCTAAAATGTAGGTGCTACCATGGCACAAGCTGGACTGAGGAAGACTGAGCAAGTAAGTTGAGCACCCATACTCAACCTTTGTGCTTCCTGATACAGATGCAATATTCTCAGCTGCCTCGCACTCCAAACTGATAGGCTCCGAGCTCAGTGTGAAACTATGTCTCAAAAATCAAAGTGCCAAGCGCCTAAGACACACAAAGTCAACCTCTGGTCTCCACATACACACATGCCTGCATGCACATATGAGAATACAGATCTTCAAATTGATTTGCCCAGGGACTGCTCAATGCTACTCTATTTCTGGCATCAGATCAGTCTCCTTGCTATAATTCCTGGAAAGTATTATAGATTCTGGCAACACTTCACCCACCACCAAATTCAGTGACTCAGCCATGAGCTGGTGCATTTGCTGTCTCAGACATCAGGGCGAATCCACAGACTGCAGCCCCATTGCACATTCCAGGCCCTGCCCTAGATGTCCAGCAGTTCTCAGGAAGTTTACTCAAGGCTCCTTCTGTCTCTGGCCTTTAGGTCCCCTTGACTATCTCAGTATTAGACTTTCTTAAGCCAGGTGTCATCTTTAGCCCTTTGCTATCTTGTACAAAGCATTTACACAAGTAATTCATGAGTAATGTATGATATTAAGCATCACAGTGCAATAATGCGTTTTACTGAAGGATCCACAGGGGTGGGTCATGCACCGTGGTTCAAGGTTTCTCAAGACCTTGTTGACTGGCTCTTTTCCTCCCCTCCCTCCCTCCCTTATTGGCCATGGGAATTCCAAGGTCTTCCCCTCTGTTATTCCAATTAGCCCCATTCTTCTTTGCTCCTATGTGACAGCTCCTTCAAGGACTCCAATAAGACTCTGCTCAACAAACTCTTTTTCTTAGGAGAGTCCTAGCAATATAATAAGAAAATGCCAAGCACATGTATTTATTGGTTGGTTGAGATGAAGTGCACGTCTGCCTCCACTGAAAAGAGGCACGTTGTTTTTATTTTGCTTTGTTTTGTTAGGTTTTTTTTTTTTTTTTTTTTTTTTAAAGAAAGCGAATTAGAAGACAGGATACTAGAAACAAAACCCCACCACACCCCTGATGCACCATGGGAACAAGACAGAAATCCGTGGAAGTCCCAACTCACCACCTGGAGAGGGAAGATGGTCAAGCATTTTGAACCATTATGCTGATTCAAACAGATAACATATACAGGCTATCCGAAGCACAGAGGAGTGTTTCTCAAGACATATTTTAGCTTTGCGGTGACTAAAGAGTGGGGCTGGCATTTGCAGGGAGGGGCTGGGGGTGCTGGATAGCTTGCACCATGCAAAACTTCTGCAAGGACTGCCAGATCGTAGGGCAATAGGAAACACTATATTTGAGCACAAAATGCAAGGCGTGTCACCTCTGACCTTCTGCCTGGCATTCAAAGCACAGATGAGTTTAAATGCAGTGCAGCTAATTCTTTAAAAAGACTCTCTTCATCCCAGATTATTTTAGCCCAATCTTTGTTCCAAGGTGATAGTTTCTCTGACATCCCATAATACTGCCAACATTTTAATTACAATCTTGAGCTCCATTCTGTAGCAAGTGATTCCATTTAGGGTGTCTGTGTTTAATCTTTCTGTTGTAACTATTTTTTGATCCCCAGAAGAGAAGAAGAAGGAAGATAAAGTATGAGATAAAGTCTGGGAGAATCTTGTAGTAGAAGGAACCAGGTGGCCTAGGTCCAGGTGACCCCTGCGTGCTTGAGGAGCTAGTGAGGCCTCAGAGGCCATTTTCTCCATGACATCATCATCGATAGTAGCAATGGGTCCAAAAACAGGCTTCAAGGATCTTCCTCACACAGGCCCCTCACCTTGCAATAAGTAGCAGCCCTAAATACCCACAATTCCCCTGGGGAACGACAGGGTTCCGCATTCTCTGATGTGTGTGGTTTTGAGTGTGAAACCACTGTGCCTGGTGAGCTAGCCGTAGTACTTAACAACAGAGGTTCTCAAACCATGGGTTGCAACACCTTTGGGCAGAGAGTCAGACGAACCTTTCACAGAGGTCCCCTAAGACTGTTGAAAAACAGAGAGATATTTACATTCACGATCCTAACAGTAGCAAAATTAGTCACGAATTAGCAATGAAAATAATTTTATGGTGGGGGGGGGTCACCACAGTATGAGGGACTGTATTAAAGGGTCACAGCATCAGGAAGGGTGGAAACCACTGCTTTAGAAGGTCCCGGAACCTGTAAGAGGTAAAGTATTACTGAGGAAGGGGAGTCACTAGCTGGTGAGCAGTGTTTGGTAGCCAGACCCCACGGCCTGTCATCTCTCTGCCGAGAGACTGCGTGTTTACCAGGATGGCTGTGTCACACTCCTGCTGTACCGCCTTCCTGTCATGATGGACTGTGTCCCTTCTTAAGCTCTGAGCCCAAATAAGCTCTTCCTCAGTAAAATTACTCTCTTGCCAGGCAAATGGTCACAGCAGTAAGAAAAGAAACTAATACACCACACTTCCCAGGAAGCTGCTGAGCTGCCATAGCACAAGTCTCCTTCCTTAGAGGTCCATGAGGTATTGGGGGCATGGGGGGAGAGGGGAAAGGAGAGGAGAGGGGCGGGGCTGGGTTATCATGGATTGTCCTTGGGCCAGGAGCCAGGTGAAAATTTGGACTCTTCTAACCTACTCTGGACTCCTGGTTCTTACAGGGATATTTTGAAGATGCTCAGGGAAGTGGGGATTCCTTGGGATGTTTTACCACGTAAGAGGGGAAAAAAATGTATCGACTCACAGGAGATGGTGGTTCAGATGGGTGTGGAAAGCCTCGCTGGCTGGGAGGATACAGATTCCAGACTGCATTTGTTACTTCAACACTTTTTCTTTTCTTTTTTTTTTTTTTTTTTTGCTTTTCAAGACAGGATTTCTCTGTGTAACTTTGGCTGTCCTGGACTTGCTTTGTAGACCAGGCTGGCCTTGAATTCACAGGAATCCACCTGTCTCTGCCTCTGCCTCCCAAGTGCTGGGATTAAAAGTGTGCACCACAGGGGCTGGAGGGATGGCTCAGTGGTTAAGAGTGCTGCCTGCTCTTCCAGAGATCCTGAGTTCAATTCCCAGCAACCACATGCTGACTTACAACCATCTGTAATGTGATCTGATGCCCTCTTCTGCAGATAAAGTACTCATATACAATAAATAAATTAATTAAAAAACAAACAAACAAACAAACAAAAAGCATACACCACCACACCTGGCTTCTTTTTCATAATTTTTAATGACTCTGTATGCTGATAGAAAATTTCTAGTTAAAGGACTGGAGTGTGTGTGTGGAGGGCCCCAGGGACTGGCCTGACTAGGGAAGTGAGGAAATCAAGGAAAGACAGGCACATGGGGCACATGGAAAAGCTGGGGTTGAGGGGGCTGGGCTCTACGAAGGACATGCTGTAGCTCCCAGGAAGCTCAGCAAATTCTTTATGTACAGTGGAGCAGAGAGGCGGGCTTATTGCACACAGCTGAACAAGGAGGAAGGTGCTAATTTCGATGGGAGAAACCTCCATAGATTTCAGGCTGTGAATACTCAAAGGAAGCAAGGAAGGGGCGGGGGGAAGCTACTGTGAACATTTTCTGCATACACTCTCAACATCCGCAGATGGACCAGAAGCTGACTCTGCCATTCTTCTGAGCCTCAGCCGTGGAGGCTTTGCCCTGCCCATGGGTCTGAGGCTCTGGGGTCCTTGACACGGCCCAGCCTGTGTCAAACAATGCATATTCACTCCGGACTTAACTTATCGGTTGCCTAGCACTGCAAGGCTCTAGGCTCAACCTCCAGTACCACAAAAAGGAAAGGTTCTTCCAACTCTTATGTAATTTGCATCCAAGCTGCTTTTCTTAAGTCTTCTCTTTCAGGACTCACTTCTCAAGTCTCCTCAAGGAAAATAAAAACTTAAGCAAAACCCTCGTTCGTGCCTAATGATAGGCCCTCGGCCAGCTGTCCTCTTTCCCGAGCAGGACATCCTGGCCTGCTATTTCCATGGCCACTTCCCAGCAGTCTAGCTTACAAAACCCAGAGGCGAAGCCCGAGCTCTTTCAGAAGTTGCCCAAGTGGACCTAATACATCAAACTGTGTCAACATCAGGACCTACAAATCCCTCCACTTTTCAACCCACACTTGACCTATGTTGCTGGCCTCTTTGTGCTTTCTTGTTGTATTAGTTACTCTGTTGCTGTAATAACAGTAAAAGTTATTGTTAATTCATTAATTATAATATAAGTAATTAAATTATAAAATATAAGTAGTAAATTAGTTAAATTATAAAATAATGTAGTTAATCTATTATTAGTAGTATTGTTGCTGTTGTTGTTATTGTTGTTGTTTTATTATTAACTCCAACCAGAAGCAACTTAAAGAAGAAAGAGTTTATTTGGCCTTAAGTTTCCATCCAGAAGGCCATCGTGGTGGAGAGACACAGCAGCAAGTGGCAAGCATTAGCAGGAACAGGGAGCCGAGAGCTCACGTCATCGAACGTAAGCACAAAGCAGTGAGCAAATTGAAAGTGGCTTGCCTTCTTTAATCTCAAGACCCCACCCCATACCTCCTGTAGCAAGGCTGCAGCTCTTAAACCTCCCTAGTAGTGCCACCAACTGGAGGCCAAGTGTTCAAGTGTCCCATGACTATGGGGGTTGTGTTCATTCCAACCACTACACTTAACCAAGTTTCTATTCCTTGAACATACCATTTCACCTCCAGTTAACCTCCCCCCCCCCCCCAAGAGCAGTGCCTCCTCCAGAAAGTCTTGACTGGGCGTGACCTCTCCAGTTGCAGACACCCCTACCTCAGCTCTTTGCCACAGTTGGCCTGAGTCCGATGCATCTTTGGTGTGTTATAAACATAAGGATCAATATTATTTCTGGTTCGTGTGCATGTCTCACGTTCATGGGAGTGGCTTGTGGGAGCTGGTAGAACCAACTTAATTGACTTCACATGAAGTCATTGAGAGTCATCTTGGAGAAGGTAAAGGAGTTGGAAGCTCTTAGGAAGACTTTGGGTCAGAGTGGAGGGCTGTGTCTGATTATCTCAGAACCTTCGCCACCCCTCCCTCCCTCCTTCTTTCCCTCTCTCCTTCCCTCCTTCCCTCCCTCCTTCCCTCTCTCCCTCTTTCCATATTACTGGGTATTCAAAATAAGAGAAGTTACATCTGTTTTTTTGTCAGAATCAGACGACTTTATGTCTGTAAGGTTGTAGCTAGAGCCATGAAGTAGATACACTGAATGACTCACCCTAGACAGACTCAAGTCCGTCCCTGAGAAATGAGGAGGGGGAGCAGTTAATCTTTCCTAAAGTAAACAGTGTCAGCACAGCTCCTCAGTCTGAAGAGTGGAGATCCTGGGCTGGAGAGCAGCAGCCGCACACTTGCCAGATTCCTTGATGAGCGGCGTGGCCCGATGGTAACTGCTGAGATCATTGATGAGGAGACATCCACAGTGTGTCCAGTTTGAAGAGGGCCTTAGAAAGATGCTATCCCATGTTATTCTGGGGGCGGGGGGAGGAATTTGGAACCTCAAAGGGCTAACTTTTCTAAATTTTGTTTTGAGAATTTAAGGTGCCTCATTTCTCATGTTTCTTTCCTTGGCTTGCCCTTGTGGCAAACCCATTCTCACCCCTAGCTACCCACTAACCCACAATTCCCTGCTTCTTCACCAGACAGGAGAGTTTCTCCACTACTTTTCCAGTCCTCACTTGTGCACTGACCCCTGAAGTTTAACCAGTGCCTCCTTTAAGATGAAACAGTGTCACTTTTGTTGTTGCTGTTGCTGTTGTTGTTGTTGCTGTTGTCCTTCTCTGCCTGCCCTCCAAGGACGTGTCACAGTGGAGACTCCCTCTACTCCCCTGGCTTCCAGCTCATCTCTCACTGTCTTTAACTTTCTCTGGTGCTTCATTCTTAACAGCCACCTAGAGTCTGGCACTTTGTATCTTCTTCTTAAGCCTGCCTCTTCTCCCCTCTGCATTCTTCCCTGATAATGTTATTTATTTCTACAGAACCTTGATGCCAAGGATCCTCAGAACTGTAATCTTTCAACATACAGGCTAGCGTGTGTGTGTGTGTGTGTGTGTGTGTGTGTGTGTGTGTGTGTGTAGGGGCAAGTACCCACACACCCACACCCACGTACACACACACACACATACACACACAGGTCAGAGGATACCAGCAGATGTCCCCCTTTGTTGCTTGCCACCTTGTTTTTGAGGCAGGATCTCTCACTGAACCTGGATTCCTGATCGGCTGAACTAGGGACCAACAAGCTTCAGGGATCCACCTATCCCTCCCTCCCAGCATTTGATTACAGGTATATGCCACTGTACTTGGCTTTCTGCTCAGGTACTGGGGACATTTTTCTGGCTATCTTCCAGTCATCATTTCCAAACCCAACAAACTGTCCCTATCCTACTTAACCCACATTCTAATAGGCCCAGTACTTAGTCTCAAGTTTTCAGTTCTTATGGTAACACTGTAACTATTCCAGTCAGCTTTTACTTTAAGCCTTGGAACTGGCTATGGCTCTAGCCTCGCTGATATGCCACTATCAGATTCCCAGAATTCCACCCTATGCATTTTGCATCTGAATTATTTCCTCTCTTTTCTCTGATTTACACCCACAATCATAGGTCAGGCTTTTGCTCTTTTTCTGTCTCATAATAACTTTGTTATTGGTGGCTCCACTTAAAACTCGAATTTATCAAATTCATGTGGAAATTTTCCCATCAACTATATATTCAAGAATATTCCGTGGCAAAAGCCAAGGGCTTCCATGGGGTATAAATTTCAACAATAACCAAACGTCTTAAGCCCATGTACAAAGCTCACCCAAGAGTCAATGACTTAAAGTCAATTAATTCAGTTTTACCAACTCTTTCAAGGGTGGGCCATGACATGAGAGGGTCCTGAAACTTGCAGAAGGGAAGCATTCCAGAAAATGAGTCTCACATACATTTCCAGTACCTTTACCCACGACAGCCGAATGGGACAACCAGTCCCTTGAACACACAGGAGTCCTCCTACCTCGATATGTTGGTATCAGGCTACACTGATATCACACTTGCATCCTGCAGTGCCCCAAAATGTCCCTCTGAAGTACTACCCAGCTCCCCCCATGGTCCCGAGCTCATCTCTAATTTCTCTCTCATGAAAGCTTTCTTCCTGTCTCCAACAGCTGGCGAGGACCCCGGGGCCCCGTGTAGGGCCACTGAGTCTCTCTCTTGTGTTTCGTGCGTTCCTGTTGTGTTCCTTCCAGCATGTGAGCGATTACCAGCCCTTGGCACCCTCCTGATGGATGGATGGCAAGCTCATGCTGCACTAGGGTCTCCATAAAAGCTGTAACCCAATCCCGGATATCAAAGACCAAGAGGAGGGGAACCCTAGGTCTAGTCTCATTTACAGTCAGAGACCCAAGTGAAAGGAAGGGTTAACTCAACAGCCCTGCATTTCAAAGAAAGCCTTACTTCCCAGAACAGTTTTTGACCTTGAAAATAACTTCTAAACCCTTAGGATATTCAGCCTGTTTTCCTAGTTTTGGTATCAACCCATATTTGTCTGCCTAGGGCCTGACCAGTAGAAATAAGTAAGTTACTGCTAAGAAAGTGATTTCTGGCAAATGTCTGGTTTTGCTCTGGAGAGCAGGAGAGGGTGTGGCTGAGGCCAGTCACTATGGAGCTGACATCCAGGGAGCAGGCTTCCAATAAAAACCTTGGATACCAACGCTGACGAGCTAGCCTGGTCGAGATCATTTCTCATGTGCTGCCACATCTCACTGCTGGAGGGTAAAGTGTCTGTGTCTCTACGTGGCTCCATTCGCAAGGGTCAACTGGAAGCATTGCCCTGGCTTCTGGACTTTGCCACCATGTGCCCTTTTTCCTGTCCCTCACTTAAAACCTTATCGTTGAACTTTATTTATTTATTATATGTGTTTGAAGGGGAGGGATGGAGGCCAAAGGTCAACCCTGCGGTGTCTTCCTCAATCAGTCTTGACCGTATTTTTTTTTTTTTTTAAGCCTCTTCCTGAAGTAGGAGGCCCAGGATCCTCTTGTTTCTGCTGCTCAGGATTTGTCGTACAGGCCTGACTAACACATCCCACTTTTAAGGTGGATTCTAGGGGACCAAACTCAGGTCTTCATGCTTATGTGTGTCAAGGACCTTTCCAATGGAGCCATCTCTCCACCCAGAACATACTCAAGACTGACCATCGCCTTGAGGGCTCCCTCCACAGCATTTTATTCAAATACTTCAAATTTTTAAGTTTTAAGTTGTTCACGACTGACCTTGTGCCTGTTCATCGGCCGCTGAAGAGTCCTAAAGCAGGCAATGCGTGCTTTCTCATCTTTCAGTTCTTTGCTACGTTCCACCCGGAGACCAATCCACACTGGCTATCTAGGGAAGGTAAAAGTACTAGGTTCAGGCTGTGGGAACAGAGACCCAATTACACAGAAGCCTCAGTAAGTTGGATATTTGTTTTCTTCTTGAAACAGTTTTTGTTTGTTTGTTTCCGAGACAAGATTTCTCTGTGTAGTCTTGGCTGTCCTGGACTCACTCTGTAGACCAGGCTGACCTCAAACTCACAGCAATCCACCTGCCTCTGCCTCCCAAGTGCTGGGATTCAAGGCGTGCACCAGCACGCCTGGCCTGTGAAACAGTTTTTAGTGTAGTTTTACTAGTGTGATCCTTCAGGGTCTCAAATTCCTTCCTCGTGTTCTTTTAACCATCCCTTGAGGTGAGAAGTCAGTAGTAGCCCTCAGTCGCAGATGATATTTGCCCTGTAAACAAAGTCTTGTTGGAATGCAGTCATTGTTTTGATTTGTCTTGTCATAGACTGCCTTTCTGCTTCAAGGACAGAGCCAACAGAGACTCTGTGGCCCGTAAATATGGTCCAAACTATTTACCATCCACCCCTACAGAAAAAGTTTGCTATGCCTTCCAGATGCAGGCATGGAGATGTGAACAAGGCATGCCCCGTTGGGCTAAGCTAACCCACAGACTCATTTCTGTGCTCTTGGGTGCTGCTAGGAAGTCCTCTCAAAATCCATATGCTGAAGTCTCAACCCTAAGTACCTCAGAACATGACTGGACCTGAGGTATTAAAGGAGCATTAGGTCAAAATGGAGTCATTTTCATAGATCCAGACCCACAGACTTGTGTCCTTATAAAAAGGTATCGGGGCATGCACACATATAAAGAAGATGCCAAGGAGGAGGCAGTCGTTCACAGGCTGAGGAGAGAGGCCTCTGGGGAAGTTCGGTGGGCATGCATCACTCTTCCCACCTAGTCCCCAGAACCATGAGATTATCAAAAACTATCAAATTTTGCTGTTTGCACCACACATAGGCCTTGCTATGCCAGCCCTAGCAATCCAATAGAGTGACAGCAATGTCAGATTTCCAAGAAGGCTTCATGGGAGCGGCACCAACAGCAGTAAACAGAATGGAGACTGTGTTTTGACATCTGTGCTCTAGCACTTGAGGTGAGCTTGAGGTGTCCGGTAAGAACTTGGAGATAGGGCTGGGGTGCAGCTCATTGGTAGAGCTTTTGCCTAGCCCATAAGTCTCTAGATTTCAATGCTCAGCATCCCATGCACAAATCAATAAATATTTTTTAAAGAATACTGATTCCCCAAGAACTGAGAAGACAGATCATTTGGTAAAAATGCTTGCCTTATGAGCCCAAGGACCTAGGTTCAATTCCCTGAACCCACATTTAAAAAGTCAGCCGTAGGAGGGTGCACCCATAATTCTGCTGCTGCTGAGGCAGCTGCAGGAAGATCCCTGGGACTGAGTCAGTGAGATCCTGGCTAGGGAGAGACCCTGTTTCAATATTAGCCACCTCCCAAAACCCAACGTATATAGCATCCTGAGGAATGACACCCGACACTGATGTCTGCTCTACACACACACACACACACACACACACACACACACACAGAAAGAGAGAGAGTTTTGGTCATCTCCAAGTCTGATAATGTCTCATGACAGTTTGCATGAGATAATTTCTGATTACAGTTTGGATTCCCACAAAACTTGTTTGGGGGTGGGGGAGGAAAAGTCCCTAGGACAGTTTTCTTGTCTATGTAATAGCAGTATATTTCATGTAAATTAATATTTTGACATTCGCAGATCTCAGGCAAACATGTTTATTTTCCCTGGCACGGATAACCCCATACTGCCTGAACTCTAGGTGCTGCCAGTAATGAGCTTCTGAGTCTTGGAGGCGTGGGCTGATGCTCACAGAGACGGCATGGAGGCCAGCAGTACGTTCCTGAGCCCCAGCTCCTCAGGCTCCTCCCTCTACTGTATCTCTGCTGTGTCCGTGTCTGTCCAGCTTCGCCATTTCTGCCTAACTTATGTCTCTTTCAGAATGAAGAAAGAATCTTGGACAAAGCGATGGTTCCGGGTGGTTCTGGTCTCCCTGTTCAAATGACTCTCAAAGAATCGTGTTTATTTATTTAACAGTTGGGCTTTGCCCCAGATCTCCACAAGCAGACAAAGAGACAGATGAGAACTTTGCGTGACATTGTGCCTTGCCCTTGACCCGGTACTGGAAATCTGAGCTCTTCCCAGCTCCAGCGACTCAGTGGCCTCTGGGGCCTGACCTGTCCATCCTAATCTGCATTTGAGGCACTTGGAGATTTCCCCTTCAAGTGCATCTTCTGTAGTTCTGGGCTGGGACAGACTCAGCATTTTAAAAAAGAAGAATGCCAGCACTGCTGATGGGCCCCACTTTGAGTACCAGGCTCAGAGGAAGATATGGGAAAAGCAGGTAGCCACATTCATGCTGAGAGGAAAGGAGCAGAGATCACAGCTCTGGCCCTCTGCTGACTGCCAATTACAAGATCCACCATTCCACCATCATGGCTTTAGGGATTTGTCTCCAGTGACTAGCTCTGTTAAAAATGCTAACGCTCTCTGAAGATCATTTCTCAAATTCAGCTAATACAATGGTCTCCAACAATCTCTTAGCAAGGACCTGTGGTATCCATCTTGATACACAGATGACTTTTGATCTATAAAGAAGGCTGCCAGTACAATACTTCAGAAAGAAAATTTAACTAAAAAGAAGGGATATCAGATAGGAATGTTTTCGGTTGCAAGCAATAGAAAATCTAGTTAAGAGTGACTTAATCAATATAGACATTTACTCATCCAATAGGAAATCCAGCAGCTCAGGAATCTATCAATATCATTACAAATACAGACTCCATTTCCATCTTTGGTTATTAGCTTTATATACTGGGGCTTATTGGCTCATGGCCCCAAAATGATTCCTGTAGCTTTAGGTGTCACTTTTGCTTTGAAAATAGGAGGTCCAGATGTGATGGTGCAGAGCAAAGCTGTAATCCCAGCTCTCTGGAGGTCCAGGTGTGATGGTACAGAGCACACCTGGAATCCTAGGCCTCAGGAGGTCCAGATGTGATAGTGCCGAGCACACCTGCAATCCCAGGCCTCAGGAGGTCCAGGTGTGATGGTGCAGAGCACACCTGCAATCTCAGGCCTCAGGAGGTCCAGATGTGATGGTGCAGAGCACACCTGTAATCCCAGGCCTCAGGAGGTCCAGATGTGATGATGCAGAGCACATCTGGAATCTCAGCTCTCAGGAGGTCCAGGTGTGATGGTACAGAGCACACCTGTAACCCCAGCTCCTTTCTCTCTACTTCCTTTCCTCCTGTTATGGAGCAGAAGCTGCCGGGGAGTCATCGGTTTGGCGAGCGATTGGCTTCTCATATGGATTTTAAGGGTAGTAAGATTAGAATATCTTAGAATCTGCCCGTCTCCAGGTAAAATAAGGCATCTTTAAAACACCACAGGTGTCTGTGTCTTTTATTGATATGGTAGCAGGCTCGTGATAACCGCCATAATGATTATAGGCTTTTAATAATAAACATTATTAGCCGGTTTTGTTCTCTGTGACATTATTTACTGTGCATTCAGGAAAGCTGTGAGAGGCAGAACGTCCACTGGAGACTTATGAGAAGAGTGAAAGGAGACAGTGAAAGGAAGACAGGGCCATGGAGGAAGTGGTCAGAGGGACAGAGTCCAGTTTGTTGAATAAAACAAAGTGTCCAACAGAAGTCTTACCTATTTTAAGCTTCAAAGCCAGCCTGTGAATTAAGGATTGTTTCCACATTTTACAGATCAGAGGGACTAAAAATCTTTCTCCTCTCGCCCCGCCCCCCATCCTCACCAGCCCCGCAGAGCCACATGGTTTGTAGTTAGAAGATTTGGGATTCCAGTATGCACACTGACCTCAACACTCTAGGCTTCCAAGCCATTGCTCATGTCTTCAGATGAAGATGCTGTTCTGGCCTCTCCCTTGCTCTCCATTTGGAGAACTGTGTTCTTCAGAGAGCATCCTGATGCTCCAGTCTTTGGAAGTCCCTTCAGGCCAGCTCAGAGGATGGCTTGCTCACAGCAGAGGGGACAGGCAGAAGCTGGCTTGTGTCACTTTATAGCACCCACGTCCTAGAAGATGAGGCTCCACGCTGAAGAGACGGCTCGGCAGGTGAGAGCACGCTGTCCTTATACAGCTCAGTTCCTAGCATGGGCACCAGGCCTTCACAAACCTCCTGGAACTCCAGCTCCGGGAGACCCAACACCGTCTGGCCTTACAGATACCCCACACATGAGCACATACCCCCCTACACACACACACACACACACACACACACACACACACACACACACACAGAGGCACATGCGTGTAAACAATAAACTATTTTGTAAATGAAACCAAAGTAGACACCATCAAACATTTATCTCTAACTCAGAACACATTTCATCTCACCCTTGTGCATCATGTTTGCCACACTGGACATTCCAGCTTATAAAAGTACTATTTTTTTAAGGTATTATTATTATTATTATTATTATTTTAGAAAAATGTAGAACAAAAACAAAAATTCACTCGAGGGCTACAATAAAAACAGCATTCTATTTACTTTCCTTAATTGCCTAGTAATTTTCTTCCACTCTGGTTATCAAAGGCCTTCCGCTATCTCCTTGGGTATCTTGTCTGATTGGAATCCAACTCAGGCAATTACAAAACTCTGGTGGGGAACAGCATTTGGACCAGGCTTTTTTTTTTTTTTTTTTTTTTTTTTTTTTTTTTTTTTTGGTGCTAATTTGTTTCTGCTTCCAGTGACTGAATCCCTTTGGAGTTGCCTCCAGCAATTAAACCTTCAGATCCTGGAGAGGAAGGCCAGCACTACGAAACCCCAAGAGAAACAGACGCCATTCTTTTAACTTGCGCCCTTGGCTCTGCCTAGCAGACACATCCCTCGACCTCAGCTAGGGCTTCTGGGCTTCACCAGCTTGTGTGTTTCCATGTATTCTGAGCTGCAGAAAGTGCTCAGATAGGATGAGAACTTCTCATTCTTTGGCACATTTCCTATGAACACAATGATCACGTGGGATGAATATCTAGACTTCAGAGATGCTCAGTTTTTCACAGCCTTGTCAGATGAAATAAGAGGCAGATAAGGCCTTTTCTAATGTTCTCTCATGTGTTGTCACAGAAGGAGTGGTGAGTAGGAGCGAGTATGACACTGAGGGTGCCAACCTCAGTATCAGCAGAGTGGACAGAAGCTTCTGGTCCTATGTCACCCCGGTGCGGCAGGAATTTTATAGATGAGGTTTCTGAGTATCAGAGAGACTGAGAAATGTGGCCAACACCACACAGTTTGTAAACGTAAAATCTAGGAGCAAATCATACAGTATTGGATCCAGAGCCCCTTTTCTGGTATGCCCTATACTGCCTTTGGAAACGGCACAGAAAGTGGGGACACTCTTGCTTGCTGTTTTTGCAGCTGACTTCAAATTATCGGAGTATCTTGAGCAGTCACATATAAAGATAAAGCTCTTGAGGGGAAACTTGAGGCCAAACATCCTCTGAGAAGCCAAGATGGGGTGTGTTTAATCCTTTAGTTATAGAGATTAAAGGTGAGTGACCCAGGCCCAAGATGAATGAAGAGAGCCTGAGAGACCCCTTCCTTAATTGGTGACAAAAATCCATCTAAACAGACATCCCAGGCTCCAAGCTTCCCTTTCAGCCCGCTGAGTGGGTTCAGTCTCTGACCGGGCCAAATTTCTGGCCCTGCTTCAGGCTTTCTTCTCCCACATGTAAGCTAAGACTTGAGGCTGTGCTGGTCTGTGAGTCACTGGGGCGGGCTGGGGACCGAGGCAGTCCTGACCTTTCTGCTGGCCCTGTGTACTTGGCAACATCCTTCTGTTCTTACATCCCCTCCCGTTTCATTCCAACTTCTGATGCTCCGGTGGTGTGTGTGTGTGTGTGTGTGTGTGTGTGTGTGTGTGTGTGTGTGTGTGTGTGTGTGTATGTGTGTGTGGGTGTGTGTGTGTGTGTGTGTGTGTGTGTGTGTATGTGTGTGTGGGTGTGTGTGGGTGGGTGTGTATGTGTGTGTGTGTATGTGTGTGTGTGTGTATGTGTGCGTGTGTGTATGTGTGTATGTGTGTGTGGGTGTGTGTGGGTGTGTGTGTGTGTGTGTGTATGTGTGTGTGTGTATGTGTGTGTGTATGTGTGTATGTGTGTGTGTGTGTGTGTGTGTGTGTGTGTGTGTGTGTCCTTCAATCTTACAGTAGCCAGTGCTATTAGGCAGACTCAGCTCTCAGAATGAGTTATTTGACGCCAAGCACAGGCGTGGCAGACTTACTAGGAACCTGCCTCGCCGTGTTGTGCCTTTCTTTTCTGCCATCCTGTTACTTAGACTTGTTAAGAGCAGGTATGTACCTCCATTGCGTTTCTCTGAGTGTTCAACGCCCCCAAAGAAGCCCTTTGGCTGTGAAGCCTCCTTGGCTTGAGTGAGAGTGAAGGTGGTGGGAGGGAGGGGAGGAAGAATTTCTGGGCATCAACTCCAGTGCTCCTAAGGAAGTGGAGACTAGAGACAAAATCATTGGCTTTACAGTTTGAAGAGAGCCAAGTTCTAGTTCAAAACTAGGCCACCTCTTGCACTTGCACATCTGTGGAAAGCCCCTTGATTTCTCTGAGATATAGAGCTCTTGCTTTTTAAAACAGTCATAGTGGCATACACCTGTAGTCCCAGCACTGGGGAGGTTGATGAAGGATCTCAAATTCAAGGCCAACCTGCGCTACAAAGCAAAACACTGCCTCAACAGCTACAAACAACCTCTGTCCCCTCAACCTTTGAATGGTGCCGGTAACTTTGACTTTATTGGGGGGGCTGTGGGGTGTTAAACAGGGTAATCACATACGACAGCCAGGCTCAATGTGATGATGAGGGACACCAGGCCACCCTGTCCTACCCTGTCCCATTTACTCCATAGAGCACCTGAAAATACAAACAGATGTCCCCTCCCACCCCATGACCCCTTACCAGCTTCCCTTTGGGGGAGCTTGGCCCTTCTTGCCTGGCTGCTTGTCAGAGTCTAAAATAAGATGGCTCCTGACACAGAGCAGGTGCAAAAGAGAGGTTGTGGGCATCCGGTGACTTGACCCCATCCTTACCCCGTCGTTGTCCCTGTATCCTCCACTAAATGGCCGTCAGATGATGTACAATGCTATGGGCCAGAACTAGTGACCTGGCAGCAGGAGCTGAGCATGGGGCACCATCTGGACTCCTTGAAGTTGGTCCAGACAGACATCGAGATGTGGGGAGAGGCACCCACACTCATAGAAAAGGGGAGAAAGAGGCCTGTGGCATCGGCATCATCACCGAAGCCCTCTGGGAGAGGTGGGGGTTAGATACTGAGATTGCTGGTCTTGTGGCAGCCTCCATGTTTGCTCCTTCAGGCTGCCCTAAGTGGCTAAGTGGCTAAAAGCAAGCTCCTCCTTGGCCTAAGTTAACCATATGTAGGTACCAGGGACCAACACGGGCAGAAACAGACTGTGCTGCTGGCAACTCCACATGGGACCCAAGTGCCTCCTGCCTCATGATCTGGGTGCCTTTCACATCCCAGGCAGAAGGAAAGAAGGCAACATAGGGTCCCAAACATCTCCTCTTTCCACGACTGTGGGTGGGGACACACTGCTTCTCTCTGTGCAACAGGAAAGAACCTAGTGGTAACTATGCCTACAGATGAGACTAAACACTCCTGGCACACCCTTAAGACCATGCAGAAGCTCCTGAAGTAAGCATTAGTTAGGCTAACTCCACCTGGGGTACCAAAGATGAAGGCAGATGCTACACTGAGGGCAAAGATGAAGATAAACAACCAGTAGGGGACGCGAAAGTGTCAGAGAAGGGGCAAAACTAAGTCTTAGCAGGGGAGAACTGTGTTCCAAATTATAACAAACTAAGATGTGTGTGTGTGTGTGTGTGTGTGTGTGTGTGTGTGTGTATGTGTGTGTGTATGTGTTTAATATTTGCTTTTCTTCTTTGGAGGGGGTTGTTGTTCTAATAGGTTTTTGTTTGCTTTTTGAGAAAGAACATAAAAAGTTGGGAGGGTGGAGAGAGAGGGAGGGAGGGAGAGGATCTGGAAGGACTTAGAGGAGGGGAAGAGTATGATCAAAATATATTCACATTTAAAATTTGTTTTAAATAATAAAAATTATATTAAAATAAACTATTGTGACCATGAGAAAAATGCCACCATCATGAAAGATTAAAAATAACTGTCTTTGCAGAACATTCTAGGCTGGGAAGCACTTAAGAGAAGGGTGGAATATAGTTTAGTAGGAGAGTGTTTGGTTGCCCGACAGGCAAGAGGTCCTGGGGTGATCGCTGACTGGGGGTGAGTGGGATGGGTGCCAAAGGGTCAACAAAAGAAAAACAAGCAACAACCAAAACTAGACACAGTATTTTGTTATTTGTTCCTGTTTCCCCTCACAGAATCTAGAGGAGGTTGTGACAATTGGCAGTATTTGAATATAGACTGAGCAATGGATCATATTTCTGTTTTAGTGTTACATTTCCTTGCCTAATGTTTACCATGGGATTCTGTAATTGAATGCCCTTGATCTCAGGAAAGGCTCACTGAAATGGTCAAAGGCAAGATGTTATAATGTCTGCAACACACCTGTAAACTCTCAATGACTCAGCAAGACACGCTGCTGATGGTGATGATGGTGACGATGCTGATGATGGCGATGAAGGCAGCATGCTGGTGATACCCTGTCCCCAGCACTCATCTGTGGAGCAACTAACTGTGTGAAAGCAAATGATGTTCACTGCATGACCTTGAAATCTTGGATATTTTTCTAAATAAAATGACGAGGAAAACAAAGAGGATGTATTATTGATTTAAAATAACTTACGTGCATATTAAGCAAGCATAATGTGTGGAACATTACTGAATTCTGGTTGGAAAAATCAACCATTAAAAAGTATGTGCCTGAGAAAAATCTATGAATATTGAATATACATGAGGTGCTAGATGGTATTAAGGATCATTGGTTCCATTAATGTGCTAGTGACTTTATGCATTTGAGAAGCACAGACATTTGTGAAGAAACTGATGTGATATTTAGAACTTGCTGTTACATAGGCCAGAAGGTAAAAGAACAAAAAGTGAATGAGATTTAAAAAAAAAAAAAAAAAAGAGCTCGAATAGTGAAAGCTAATGAAGCTAGATCATGCATATAATCATTTTTTCACATTATCATCTTAATTTTGTGCCCAAATTTCACAGTAAAGTTTTATTGAGCTCTAAAGAAAAAAGAAAAGGTAGGAAACTGGGTAGAACCAGCTCAATGCATCTTATGTTTTCTCTCATTTGTGGAATTTATGGGGGAGAGACATGAAAGTAAAAGGTGGACTATTAAGGACGTAAAAGAAGAAGGAGATAAAAGGGGCTCTGGAGGGGATGAGTATGGCTAACGCACATTATGTGTGTGAAACCCACTACTTTATCTACTTAATACACTTATTTTTAAAAAGATTTTTTTTAATGAAGAGAGCTACCAGTAAATAAAGTAAATTCTTCTGCAGGATAGGGACAAACAACTTATAAATTACTCATTTGTTAATTGCAGCCTTTCTCTGTCACCTTCAGGACCTCGAGGTCTGATGAGCACGCATGCATGCATACACTCACGTCAAAAATAAAACACTGCAAGCCAGGATTGCCGAAGTCCCAGCCCCAGAGGCATCACAGCCGCGAATGCTCACTTGTATCTGCCAACTGGTTTCTTAGCAGGCCATCAACAGCCTTCCAAGTTCATTTGGTTTGTTTGTTTGTTTGTTTGTTTGTTTGTTTTAATTTACTTTGTGTTCAAATCACTCTCCCTTCATCCTTAGCCCTTCCTTCTCACTCAACACCAGTAACAAAGCAATCAAGTGTTACTCTCCCAAAGCTCCAGCATATGTATTTTCACTCCTGTCTAGGGACAGGAAAACTGCAGCGTTGAGGTGCACTGTGAGCAGGTTCACAGTGACTCCGGGTTGGGCTGAGACCAGGACCTTGGACCTTAGACCTCTGCTCTAGCCGTTAGCAAGCTTGTCGTCTCTTGACCATGCAGAATGAAGGCAGCTCTAGTTTCTATAGTAACCAATCTGCCTAAAATAGGAATTATGGGGGGGGGGGGACAAAATGTTTAAAGCCAATTGGATCCATTCATCCCCGAACAATGTCAATTTAAGGGCTGTTACCCAAGTTGTTGGCTTGTTGAATGGTCTCCCACCATGGGCTCTACTAGAGGAAGTGGGGGAGGGCAGCTGTACCAAACATCCCATCCCACACACAATCACACATGCCCTTATTCCCTTCCCCCTCTTCAAACATCTCTTTATTTCCCAGAGTCATAAGCTTTTAAAACAAACTTTCAGTCAAGGCAGTTTTACGGCCACAAGCCTGAGACAAAAGTAGAAATTGAACAGTCCCTGACAGGCAAAGCAAGCGTCCCAGGAAGCAAAGAGACTGAGCCCAAATCCTGTGCAGAAACCTGGCAGTTAGAGGTAGGTCTTCCAGGCGACCCCCTCCACGGTCAGCTTCGTGTCCTTGGGAAGGAGGTAGACTTGGAGCTAACATGGCCCTACAATGGAAAGTGAAATTGGTTGGCCTGTGACAATGCTCACCTGTCCTACAGGATCACAGGACGATTTCATGGGGGGTGACTTTAGGGTACGATGGCAGATGTGCACAATAATTCATTTTAGTTCACTGCCATTGTGCTCCTTTGGTCTTTCTGATACACAGAACTTTCAGCTCCATTCTGCTCTCACTGTTTCCAGTGTTGGACAATTTTTGACTTCCAAAACATTGGTAGATTTACAGAATGGGATTCCCGTGTCCTGTTTAACTAGCCCAGCTTTTTCATTTTTTTTTTTTTCTTTTTGGTTTTTGTTTGTTGTTTTATTGTTGTTGTTGTTTAATTTTCCAAGTGATACGGGTTAAGCAGCAGAATTCATCCTTTCTTCTTTTGTGTTCCCTCTATCTGAGAACCGTGAACTCAGCAAGAACTTGGTGTTAGTCCTGAAGTCTAGTTGTACGCCTGGATGTTTTTAAGACATGTCTGTGAGACTCTGACAGCAACATGTAACTGACATGTTGACAGCTGAGTCTCAGCATGGCCAGGCTTGCCAGATTTAGCAAACAGAGATCAGGATAATCAACTCCATTCGAAAATTAGGTGAGTAATTTTTTTTTAGTATGAATAAGTTTCAAATATTACCTGAGACCTACATTTAATTTTAAAATGCACATTATTTCTTAGAAAATCCCATTTTATTGGGTACCTTGGATTGTGTCTGACAGCCTTGGGTCACACGACACAATTAGCTACTTTCCCTGATTATGCACAGAAAACTTACTCCCAAATGAAAATACTGAACTAAAGAGAGAGGGGCAGAAGGGAGGGCTCAACACAAAGAGGAACACACTGGGCCCAAGGATTTGGGAAACTGCACACAGGTACTGAAGGTTTGAGCATAGGGCACCTTGTGTGAAGTGGATTGGTCAACCAAGGAGAGACAGGGGTGTTGGTCAGTGGTAAAATATTTATATAGCATGTTCTGGGTTCTGTCCTCAGCACTGTAAATTTAAAAAAAAAAAAAAAAAAACCATCAGCTAAGGAGGTTGGCTATTGTTCAATATGCCATGGGGAGTCAGTCCTCAGAAGGTTTCATGTAAGGCAGAGACAGGGTCACACTTTTTTTTTAGGAAACTTTCGCATCAGAGAGGAACTAGTACGGCGCTTCTCAAACTGTGGGTTGTGACCCCTGTGGGGATGAATGACCCTTTCACAGAGGTCACCTAAGACTACCAGAAAACACAGATATTTACATTCCCATCCCTAACAGTAGCAAAATGACAGTTACAAAGCAGCAATGGTATAATTTCATGGTTGGTGGTCACCACAACATGAGGAACTGTATTAAAGGGTCGCAGCATTAGGAAGGGTGAGAACGGCTGGACACGTAGACAAGGGAGGTTACAAAGAGCCTCGGGAAGGCTGTGGCAGCATCCCAGGGGAGTTTCTGATAAAGGCTGAACCTGAGCCAGTGTTTTTGGAGATAAGAGTTGCTGTGACTACTCTTGTTTGTCAGAACTGATGGTGCGCAAGGCTCTTGGCAGTGAGAAGCCCAGCCCCAAAGCTTGGGCGGCTGGAAGAGTGATGCTAATTGGCTTAGCCATGAGCACGGCAATGCAGCCTGTTTGTGAGCCGACTACAACCTAGAAAGTAGCAGTCAGCCAGCTCGTCCTAGTTAGAAATCTCTCTCTTTAGTAAGGTCAGTTGGCCATTGGGGACCCCCAATCAGGACTCCATGGCCTTCAGAGTGATTGCTTGGCCTTTCAAATGGTTTGCCTGAGTCTCTACCCCAGAGACTCTGATGCTTCGCATGTGATGGAGACAAACCATGAGTCAGGAGGACAGCATGGCCCCTACAGCCTGGCATGAGGAAGCTAGCATGCCTGTCGATTTATCACCATCTTCAGAACGCAGACTAGTGGTTCTGTCTCTGTAAACCTCGGATGAGCTTGACCCTCATACTCTACCCTTCAAATACCTTTGCATTTGTTTGTTGTTATTTTTGCTTTAATGTCTATAGACAAATGTTCACATGTCTGCTCAAATTTTACTTAAGCCACCTTTTCCTTGTGGTTGTTTTGTCCTTTTTTTTTAATTTCTTTGTTAGTTTGGGTTTGGGTTTGAGTTTCAGACACGACTTCATTATATCCAGAATGGCCTCAAACTCTTCATCTTCTTGATTCGGACACTGGGATCACAGGGTGCTCCGCAGGCCAAGCTCCTTTCAGTGCACACTGTAGCACTGGGGTTGTAACTGAGAGGACAGGGAGGACTCCCCCGCACATGTACATCCTCATGCCAGGCCTATTGTACATAAGTGGCATCCAAAGGACATTAGTTATTTGCTACCTGACTAACATAGCCTAAGTCCTTCCAAAACAGAGACTGGTGAAAATGGATGGCAGGCAAAGAAAGTGTCTCCTTTAAAAGTCAACTTGCACGCTGCCCCACTAGCACCCAGATCGCCCAAACCTTCTAGTTATTTCTCTCCTGTACAGAGTCTCCCTCCCCAGCACTCTCTGAGCCAGATTTAATCAATGACATTCAGCTGAAGAAACACGATCACACATGACAACTTCCTAAAAAGCCTGACAAGACTTTAAAAAATAAAGCAAAATAAACTCAGGCATCCCTCCGCAAATGTGGGCTCCAAATAGAAGGTTTTATTGTAAACCTTCCAGACGTACAGGCTCCACTGTTGTTTTTGAAAGGCATTCCAATAACAGATGCCCCTTCAATTGGGGCATGGTTTGATAGAAAGCAGCAGGCACAATTCAAGAAAGAGAAAGAAAAAACCCTCACTTGAGACATGTCCAAACCAATTAGCTGTGAGAGTGAAACCGTTTCCTGTTGGGTTTAATGACGTTAACAAGATAAGGAAACATGAACATTAAGTTGAAGGGAACAGTGCCCCCCCACATCCCCCAAAATAGGGCTCTTTCAGACATTGAGAGCGAGTGTGGACTCTCATTTGACTATTTTAAAATATCACCAGGCCCTCTGTCTATGTCTGTCTTGTTCTTCTTCAGAACCGCCCGTAAGATGGACTGCCTGGCCTTCATCTACCTACCTAAAAAGTCAGCAGCACTGTGCTCTGCATGCCATTCCCACATGGAGAGCGAGCGGTAACAGAACAGGAAATGGGAACTGAAGGGAAAGTTAAGGCTGTTGTTCAAATGGCACCTGGAGATTGTGTGTGCCTTTTCTTTTCCACCTTCCACTGCTCTGATTAGCATAAATAATTGTCTTGACCTCACCTTCGAGATGTGCCTCCTCTCCCTAGCAACTACAATTTAAAAATACATGTCTACAAACACAAAGTTTGTTTGCTTGCTTGCTTTTTGTTATTGCTGTTACTTTAGCTTTTTGTGACGACTACTATTTCCTTAGCTTGTAAATATACTGACTTGAAGAAGCATAGAGAACTTGATGTCAGCTGTTTCCAGGCCCAGTTCTGTCACTTAATCTCTCTGGTATTTGGTCTGAACAAAAATGAGCAGAGTCTTTAATTATATAAAGCTCTTTGAGTATTTTGTAAATAGTAGGAGCCCTGTTTAAAAATATTCTAACATCATCTAATTAATGCTGGCAGTAAACTGTTAAAGCATTTTTTTTTCTCTAGACATGAGACATAGGCACAGAGAAGTTAAGAAACCTTTCAAAGACTACTTAGCAAACAAGTGTGACCCAAGTGAAGAGTCACAACTACTCACAGCCTTTGTCATAATTTGAATAAGAATGTCCCCCATAGGCTTACATATTTGCACACTTAGTCTCCAGCTGATGAAATGTTTGGAAGGATTTAGAGGTGTGGCCTTGTTGGAGTACCTGTGTTATTGTTGGAAAGCTTGTGTCAGACCCAGTCTCTCTCTCTCTCTTCCTCTCCTCTCTCACTTACTCTCTCTTTCTTCTTCTTCTTCTTCTTCTTTCTCTCTCTCTCTCTCTCTCTCTCTCTCTCTCTCTCTCTCTCTCTCTCTATCTATCTATCTATCTCTCTATCTTTCTCCTTCCTCCTCCTCTGCCTGCATCCTACAGACCAGGATGTAGCTACCAACCACTTCTCCAGCACCATGCCTGCCTTCCTGCACACTGCCATGCTCCCTCTGAAACTGTAAGCAAGCCCTCAATTAAATTCTTTCTTTTATAAGCACTGTCTTGGTCGTGGTGTCTCTCCACAGCATCAGAGCAGTGACTAAGTTAGCCATACCAGTTGCTACTAAGAGATGCCGCAGCTGGCATAGGGTCTTGATCAAGTTTCCAAAGTGTCTGAATTTGAGGAAGAAGAAACATTCCTGGTGACAGGGAGAAAGGTTGTTCAATGGGCAGAAATACAAAACAAAATGAGAGCAACAGGGGGCAGATTTCTCCATATTGAACTGGATGTGCTGACCAGGAAGTCCACTAAGTACTGAAAACTTACACTAAGGGACAGAAGTCAGAAACAAAGATACAAAGATGCAAAGAGGTGAATGTTGACACTATGCAGCTGAGAAAGAGCACAGCAAGGGTGAAGGCAAAGAAAAGGGGGAGTAAGCTAAGGGGAGAGCCTTGGGGTCCGCTGCACACATGCTCAAGAGCCAGAAAAGGGGTGAACAGTCAACCTCAAAGGAGTGCTTCTGAAGTAAAGTTAAGATGCCCACAGAAGGGGAGCCTACAGTTCCAGGGCTCCATCCTCAAGTCAAGACAGTCAGTGAAGACGGAGCTTCAGGAGACGCTGGGGGTGGAAACCTGAACACAGTGGCTAAGAGGGGCTCAGAAGAACTGATCTGGAGCATGGAAGTGTGTGCTTCCTCCCTCAAGGAATGTGACATCATCAGAGAAGCGGAGTCCTGGAAGTTGGGAAGGAAGGGAAGGGAATGTCCAAGAGTAGGCTGTTTTTAGCATGGCTCGGGATGGGCACTTTACACTCTGTGGAGAAGGAGCCACAGAAAGGGATACTTGGAGGGATGGAGTCTTGGAATGCATCTTGGAGTCTTGGAGGCCACAGCTCAGGTGCAAAGGTCGGGGGGCTAGTTTTGAAGTGCAGTCATCCATAACACCAGGAGAAGGTGGACTCACGTGGACTCATCATCCCTGATTGGGTTGGTTCCTGGGACCCACTGCCCATCAGGCTCTGTTTCTGGGCTTCACCAAGCACAGTGTCTTTGAGGAACAGTGAAATGCTATGGTTTCAGGATCAGAATTAACTCTAGATACCAAGAGGCTCTCGCTGTTCCAGCTGAGACAATGGCACCCAGAGCAGTCAACCTGCCCAATAATATCACTAAATAGAGAAAGAGCCCATTTCTGTTTATTTCATGGCCCCAGAGCTTGGAATAAGGGCTTCAGGCATATGAGGCAAGCTCTCAACTACTGAGCTGCACCCTGGCCTTCTTACTACATGCTAAATTAATTAACTTTGAGGCCAGAATTTCATCCTACAACCATCCTATCCTTCCCAAGTGCAAAACTCTTTCTCATAGTTCCTTCAGATAACCACCCTATTATATTTTGCAGGGTGTGCAAAGGAAAGGATGGCTGTGTGACTTGTACATGACTTTGTGAGACTAATGCTTCCTTTTTTTTACATGATGATAGATGACCTCACTGAAATAACTCATATGCTACTTGACCAAAGCCTAGAGCCTTGATGCATTCACTGAAGCATGATTCAATCGGTACAAAAATCAATTCAACTAAATCAACACCTGAGGTGGTAAGTCAGTGTAAGACCAATGGCACCATCTTTGCAGTCCCTCAGTTCTAACACCAAGAAAGGTACAAACCTCTCACATGCATGGTGGAACTCTGGCCTTGATCACCCCTGGAGCGTTCCCTCATAGAGCGCTGGCATTGCTCACCCTCAACCTACCATGCCTGCTTGTCCTTCTCCTTGGTTCCACAGCTGACCACAAATGCCTTTTGCTAAAACTTACTCTGTTAAATCTGGCTGCTATGGATAATGTCCAGGTCCTCAGGCAGTGTGTCTACAGATCCTTTTCTATGTCCAGCATGTCCTATTTTATTCTTTCCAAGTGCCAGCTCTTGTTTCGCACTCGGTGTCTGTATAATTCCCTTTTCTAGTGCTGTGATGAACACTATGACCAGGGCATCTTATTGAAAAAATTATTTATTTAGGCTTATGGTTCCAGAAGGTTAGAGGTCATGGTAGCAGAGCTAAGGCATGGTGGCTATAGCAGTAGCTGAGAGCTCATACCTTGAACCACAAGCAGGAAGCTGAGTACTGGGAATAATGTGTGTTTTTGAAACCCCAAAGCCTACCCCCAGTAACATACTTCCTAAGCTTACCCAAGAGCGCCACCAACTGGGAACAAGTATTCAAACATCTGAGCCTGTGAGGGACATTCTCATTCAAACCACCACAGCCTTCTAATGCGTAAAGAAAATCAGAGCGATCTGGAAGGGCTCCAACTTCCCACTCCCTTCACCACAAATATATTCACATTGTCACTCATCCTTTTAGCCTTTACTCATTCACAAGGCTGAGATCTTCCTTTCCTTGTTCAGAGTCAGTTTCTGTCCTAAACCACAACTCCCCCCATCCTTCCCACCTTTCTCTGCTCTTCTCTCTCAAACCACCTATGGGCCTGGGCGTAACTATAGACTGCTGCAGTAGAGACTTCTGCTTTGGATCATATGTTCCTCAGCTCCTATAAATCTTTCTCTTTCTTTCCTCACCAAACTTTTTAAAAAATGCAACCTCATTTGTCACTCCTTCCTTGTTACCCTGTTCTTAGTTCCCCCACTCTGGCTTCCATACCTTTCTTTAGCTACAACTGATCCCTCATCTGTGCTACTCTCACAAATCACAGTTCCAGAATCCCATCCACTCTCTGCTTCCATCTGCATGGGTGACCACTCACACCTTCTCCAGACTCATCTGACTTCCATGAGCCTGTACTTCCATGATTTTTATCCTGACTTTAATTTGCTCATTCATTTAAGAAAATATAGAGCTGGAGAAATGGCTCAAAGGCTAAGAACACTGGATACTCTTCCAAAGGACCTAGGTTCAACTCCCAGCACCCACATGGTGGCTCACAAATCTCTCTACCTCCAGTTCCAGGAGATCCAATGCCCTGTCCTAGCTTCTACAGGTATCATGCACACGGGTGGTACACAAACTAACAAAACACCAATACATATAAAAACAGACAGCTGATAGATTATAGATGATAGATAGATAGATAGATAGATAGATAGATAGATAGATAATTGATAGACAGATGATAGATATAAACAGATAGATGATAAATGGATTGATTGATTGATTGATTGACTGATTGATTGATAGAAAAATACACATTTTCTGGCATCTATCATATATACAGCAGGGATCTAAGAGTGAAGAAAACTGAGCCAATGCTTATTCTCACAGAGGATATATCTGAATTGGAGATGCACTGGCGGACAGCTCAACAGAAAGCATATGGTGGATTCTTGTTTTTTAAGGCAGGAATGTAAACACTGAATCAGTGAATAATGAGCCATGACTTAGGGAGGAAGGCAGGGCCAAATTCCAGGATGTGTAATAGTCACCAACTAGGCAGCATTTGCTCTTCTTTTATGTGTGTTTCTGATACATGGCAATTGATCATCTGGAGGATTTCCTTATTTTAAAAAGTCAAGCCTAAGAAGTTTAATATTTTCCTAATCCTAAAACAGGAGCTCTCCTAAGTGATGGTCTCTCTTTTCACTGAAATCATCTTCTAGGCTTTGTCTCATCTTGCCTGACTACTCAGGACCAATAGCTTTAAGCTGCTCCCTTGTTCTGCAATTCTCCTTCAGCCCACAGGCAATCATAAAGCACACAGTCTCATAGCACCTTTCAATTCGAGTGACACTGTCAGCACCTGTGTCTCATCACCATCAAACAAATTATCTGGACACTTTAGTTACGTTTCTTAAACCAAAATTTATGGGCCATTGTGATTGATTTCCAGCCCAACCCATCAGACTTTGCTGAGAGCCAAGATACAGCAGGCTTAGCTAGGTGTGAGTGTGAAGATGGCAGTGGAGTCCTCAGGGGGCAGAGGGCAGAAAAGAGTGGGATCCAGACTCAGACAGACCTGGAACACATTGCTGTCAGGTGCCAACAGGACCTCAAGCTTAGGCACTTGTGTTCTCTGAGCTTCAAGTAATACATCCATTCAATGGGAGTAATAGCCCAGAAGGATACTGGGAAGGTTAAACATGCGTTGTGTATAAATTTGCTCTCTCATAATTGAGTCAGCGGCACTAGCTTCATTTAGCCCCTTTTCATTCAGACTTCCTTGATTTTCAGGACTATGGCTCTGTCCACTTTCCTGGTTGACTCTCTAGACTGATGCAAAATAAGTTGATACCAAGAGCCTCTGTGGCGATGCTGAGGAGGAAACACCCATGACATAAGCTAAGTGAAAGACTTACACGAAGAAGCAAGAACCTTGAGAAGGAAGAAAGGTGGGAGGGTAAGGCGGAGGCCATTGATACCGAAGCAGAGGGCAGAGAAAGCACAGTAAAGCCCTGTGGCTGGGGAAAGAGGGCGGGGAGGGAAAGAAAGAGTGAATCTGCACAAGGACAGCAAACGGATGTCAGGACATGAGGCACAACCATCTCAGCCCCGGGATGGGTTAGGTACCCCTTGGCCAGACTCAGCTCACAAGAAGCAGGGAAGGCCCCCAGCAGGCCAAAAAGAAATGTTTCTGTGAAGCTCTGGACAGGCTGTTGAAACCCATGTGTGGAGACACTGGGGTAAAAGGAGTGTCTGGAGCAATGGGGGATCCAGTTCTTGCTCCTGGCTGTCATGTGGGTCTAAATTCCAGCTGATCTAAACATAAGGATCCAAATTTAACCCAAAGTTTGGCCATGATTTTACTGTGTCTAATGATGACATGGGTTTCATGTATGCGTCCTGCTTGATGGTCCCTAGTGATGACGGCTCTGAGGCCTCTTTTCCTGAGGTGACCACCCTGCAGAGACCCAAAGAACATACTTGAACTTGGAATTCCTCATTCAGTTTAAAACACAGTTCCACACAATGACATTCTTGCCTTCTCTGGGTTTTTTCCCATCCACTCCCCGACTCTGTCCCCTCCTCTCTTCCCCCATTTTTCCAAATTCCTCTTCCCGATGAGTCAGGGATTGAAAATGCTTGGCATCCTTGTTGAATAAATAGTGTTTGTCCACAGTGATACTAGTCAGTGGCAAACGTCCATTGCTCTGTGACAAAGAGATGGGAGTATCCAACCCACATGTCTGCCTACGACCCTGGTTCTATATGGGTGTCAGACCACTGGGCTATAGGCTTTGCTTGGATTCTCTTCCAGCTATCTGGGCTGCCATGCACAGAAGCGAAGAGGGAACAGAAGAAAAGAGGAATGGACCAATGTTGGGGGCGGGGGGGAGGACTGATGCTTTCATACAAATCCTCTTGCTTGTACCCAGAGTGTAGGTAGGATTCCCCCTGCCACCCCCACCCCACCCCCATTTTGTTTTTCAGATCTTGCAAGTACTGTGAAGGCTAGAATTTTGACTCTCACATTCTGGACAGAACCCTGGCATTTCTTGTACTGCATCAAGCCGCCACTGACCGGAACCCACTTCTGCTCTTTTTCTGGAGGCCTCGGAGGATGCCATGCCCCAGGGGAACAAGCACTGCTGCCTTCTCCTCTTCTCCCTCAGCCAACTGCATTGGGAGAGCTGTGTGTCTTAGAAAGCCTTGGAAGACATATATTCTGAGGCTCGATGGGCACAGAAGTGTCTCGGTACTCCCTGAAGACCCCACACAGTTTGGCAGACATGAAGGAATCACTCATCTGCCTTAGCAGACCCTGCCCAGCACCAGTGCCCATAGTAGCCAGGGAGCTGGAGAGTCCTCTCTGCCATGCAGGACTTTTCTATGTCCTCTGCTAATGCTTTATGGTTAACACATTAATTATTCAACTTAATCGGTTGCGCTGAGGCATTTATTTGCACGCATGCACATATCGTGCCTTGGTTCTGTCACTTTCCCCCGCCTTCTGTCCTTTTGTCCTCTCGCCCCTCCCCTTCCACCTCCTTCTTCCTGCACGGCCCCTCTTTTAGCTTCAGATACAGATATATGTTTAGATGCTTTTAAACTCAAGGATCTCAAAAGTCACTCACTCCCTGAGTCCACGTGTGATCAAACCGAACTTCTTACAGACAGTACGGGCAAGGCCCTGAAGGACCCTTCCTTGAGGCCACAACAGGCTGGGAGTAAGAGCCAGAGAGGCAGTCACTCACTCACTTATTCACTGGCTGTTTCACATCCACTGGGAATGGTTCTGCTCGCTGGAAGTTCACCACTCTTAGAAGCATGCGTGGCTGTTCCTGCTGCTGTTGCTTCCTGGTGCCTCTGTTCTGGTCGCTTTCCATTCCCAGCCCAGCAGTCTAACCCCAAGACCTCCAAGGCCACTCGCAGCATTCCTGAAGACTTAGAAGAAGGGCTTTTGTGTGCAGCCTTTTTCCTCCGGGACCCTGGAATGCATCTTCACAGGGTTTGCTGATTTACAGCCCCGCTGTCTTTCAAAGAATCCCCTGGCCTGCGTTGAGTCAACAGATATAAGAAAAGGCTTGTTAAAGGTTCTGTCACGGAGAGCCAGTTGTCCGTTAAGCTGGCAGGATGCTTTCTTTAACCCCGGGCCTGCCTCGGGCCTCTGAAAATGCACCATGGTGCCACAAGTGCTCAGCATCTGTGTAGGAGACTTCAAAGCTCGCCAGGACACAAGCGATAAGCAAACCCTTGTTTCCAAGCTGCTATGATACCCTTTATCAAGTTTTGGCCTTTACCATGCTGAAGTGACTTGAAGGTTTGTTTTTGAGAGTCACATTGGCCCATTTTCTAACTCCACAGTGGCTATTCTGCTTGCCCACTGAAAGCCGTTGCTACGTTCTGTTTGTGCCTACTACCCATTCTGAAAAGAACCCACTCATTAGTTTGTTCACTCACGCATTTACTCAATGATCTTCACCCAGTTAGAGAGTTAAGAAGCCACTAATAGGTGACTAAAAGTGGCTGATGCCTCAGGGGCATTACTGTCACCCCTGCTCCAGGCCAAGCTACTCTCTCCCCAGCTGACAGGAATGCTGCTAGCTGGTGACTCACAACTGAGTCCTTCTTGGAAGTTGTCCTTGGCCAAAGTGAACTCTGTCCCTCGGGGAAATGTGTCTTCTTGGGACAGCCAACCTCCAAGGACTGGTTGATGTAGAGGTACAGAGGCCTAGGCCTCTCTGTCTCACTGAACTCATGCCATCTTCTTTTAGGATCCTAGGCATCGGATGAGCCCCTGTCACGGTTACATCACAGTTCAGCTCCCAGCTCTGCCATGTCCCACTGCCCTGACTCTCTTGGCTTCAGTGCCCAGGAACAGCCCTGCTCCAAGTGAGCCTTCTGCACACAAATCCCTAAGTCAGAGTCCTGTTCCCAGGGAACTTGTCCTGAGACACCTGCCATCACAAAGTGTACATACTAGAGATGAGAGAAAATAAACAAAATAAATGATCACTGTGTGTAAAATGTGACATTGCCGTGGGAAAAACTAGAGTAGGTTCTGGGAATTTTAAATATGGAATGAAAACTGATTAATTTTCATAACTCTCTCTCTCTCTCTGTCTCTCTGTCTCTCTGTCTCTCTCTCTCTCTCTCTCTCTCTCTCTCTCTCTCTCTGTCTCTCTGTCTCTCTCTCTCTCTCTCTCTCTCTCTCTCTCTCTCTCTGTGTGTGTGTGTGTGTATGTCTGTCTGTCTGTCTCTCTCTCTCTGTGTGAGTGTGTGTGTGTGTGTGTGTGTGTGCATGCGCGCACGCAATGCTCCTATGCAGCCTGGCCTGGCCTCAAATTTACTATGTAGCCGAGGATGACCTTGAACTTGTGTTCTTCTTGCCTTCACCTCCTGAGCACTGGGATTACAGACACATCCTTGCCAGCCCCACCCACTGGGTATCAAATTCAGGGTCTCGTACATGCTAGGCAGAAACTCTTCCAGTTGAGCTGCAGTCCTAGCACCCAGCATTCATTTTTCACAGTGTGATGAGAGTAGTACTCTCTGAGAGACTAGAGCAGACCTGAAATTAGCAAACTGAACGTGCAAAAGGCTCTGAATCCAAAATTGCTCCTGGCAGAGTTGTCAGAGAAACATGAACATCGGTGTGTGTGTGTGTGTGTGTGTGTGTGTGTGTGTGTGTGTGTGTGTGTGTATGCATGCGTGTGGAATGTGACTATGAGTGTGTGTGTGCATGTGTGTGGAGTGTGTGTATGTGTGTGTGCATGTGTGTGTATGCATGTGTGTGGAGTGTGTGTATGTGTGTATGTGCATGTGTGGAGTGTGTGTGTGTGTGTGTGTGTGTGTCTGCAATCCTGAACATGATCAGCCTGAAGGTAGAGTAGCCACACTCCTGGAGCAGAATGTGTCCTTCTCAGGAAGCATCATTCTTCACTTGTAGGGCTTCTGTCGGTGAGATGACCACAGTGTGGAGAGAACTCTGTGTTATTTGAAAGTCTACTAATTGTGGGTGTTCATCACATCGCATGATGCAACATCTGGCCAATAAGCTCCAGGACCCATCTGTCTCCCACTTCCCAGTGCTAAAGTTTCAAGCCTAAACATCCAAATCCAGATTTTTTTTCCCCTCTCCTCATGGGTGCTGGGAATCAAATGCTTCAGGGCCATGCGCTTCTGTAGCAAGCACCTCACCAGCCATCTGTCTTTTATAGGCCCCAGGTATGGCTCTTAATATAGAGTGGAGATTTTCAGTTTTCTGTAGCCTCCTTTGTTCACGTAGAACCTGCTTGTTCTCCTCAATATGGGCAGAGTGGTTCCTTTCCACTTTGAGTACCTCAGAGCAGAAGTAATCATATAAACTAAAATGCTAAGAAATGAAAATGACAGCTAATGCCAGTGAGGAGAATATCCCTAGGTAGATAATATGAAAAGTGTCAAAAGAGAACTAAACATTATGCCACGGTTAATATTGTCAGAGACTTTAACAAATGAACAAAATATTTGCAACCTATACTTTTGCCAAGGGGTAAGTGTGCAGAATACATAAGGAACTTTAAAAAAAAAAAATCAAGAGTAGGAAAAAAATAAAAGCAAGCAACCCAATGAAAAATGAGGGGAAGGTTCATGTAGGCAGGCATTTCTCAAAGGAAATGCAGACAGATTCTAAACAGATAGATGAGGAATGTTCGCTATCATCCATCATCTGTGAAATATCAAGCAAAACTAGACATATCAGTAAAAACAGCCCTTATCAAAAAGATAAAGTTAACAAATGGGTACGGAGGCATGGAAGAAAGAGAATGAGTGTACAGTGTGGGTGGGAACGCCCATATGACATTACGCAAAACAGTGTGGTCGCCCATCAGAAAAATTAGAAAGAGAATTACAAAAATGTCTCAGAACCCTACTTCTGTATCGATAAACAATGGAAACGAAACCAGTATGCCAAAGAGGCACCTTCACTCCTGGGTTCACCACAGCACTACTATAAACAGCCAAAATATCAGAATAAATATGCTCTGCAGAATGCAATTCAGCCATAAAAATAGTGAAATCTTGTCACTTGCTACAACATGGGTGAAACCAGAGATCATTGTGCTAAGTGAAATAAACCAGATACAGAAAGGCAAGGACCGCATGACTCACACGTGGAACGTTTAGCCAAGCATGATGACACATCTGTAAACCACAGCACTTAGGAGACTGAGGCAGGAAGACCAGGGGTTCAAGGACAGCCTGGGCTACATAGTCAGACTGAGTCTCCAAAAGCTGAAAAAAGAAAAAGGTAATCTTACTGAAGTTGAGTGGAATGGTGAAGCCTTAGCACTACTTCAGGCACACACACACACACACACACACACACACACACACACACAACTTACACAACTTACACATATGGAAAACTAGCCAACTCAAGGCAGCATGCCGGTGTGGCCTGGGGTATTTGCCATAGGAGAGGTAAAAACAGGCGGAAGGCAGAAAAAATTTTATGACTGAAGAACAGAACTTACCCCCAAAAAAGGAGAGAGCAGCCTCCAATTGAGATGATGTTGTGAGTGACGGGCAAGGTGGGAAACACATATAGGTACTGTTTCTTATTTGTAATTTCTACAAATTCTCCAATATTAGGCAACATTGAGCTTAGGATATTCCCTGTGTGCTGACCATTCATCTGTTGCTGCTCAACTCCAAACTCGGCTTCCCAGCCTTTGCCTTTTAACATGGTGGACCACAGCAGGGCTGTCCTAGGCTTTCCTGTCAATAAGAGCCTTGGTGCATGACGACAGGTGGGAGGAAGGAAGTAGACCCATCTTCCTGTTTGGTGCACTTCCTGTGGGTATGACTCCAGTTTTCAGAGACCCCAGACCAGCCTTTTCGTGCCCCTCTGGAGAGCCACAAGTGGACTGGTGATGCCAGAAAGCTCCGTTCAGCCCTGGGTCATCCTCAGAGCAGTGTGGTTTTTCCAACTCTACCTCTTGATGTCTGTTTCCCCAGGCCTTCACTGGCAATTGATTTCTTTGGGGTTTGTTGTTGTTGTTTTCTCTAAAGCTAATTTCAAATCGCATGTATCACTCTGAAGTGTACAGCTCTGCTGACAGGCGTCATCATATACTTTGTTAATCTCAGCACTCAAGAGGTAGATGCCGGTGGATCTCTGTAAGTTAGAGGACAGCCTGCTCTACAGAGTAAGTTTCAGGCCAGCCGGGGGGCGGGGGGAGAAGGAGGAGGAGGAGGAGGGTGGGAAAGAAGACAGCTTGCTGTTTATTAGTATGTTCACAATGCTGTGTGACCTTTACCACTATCAAAATATGTGCATGAAGAGTGTATGTGATTGTATATGTCTCTGCATGTGCATATGAATGTGTACATGAAGATACATGTATATGCACATGCGTGTTCTCGGTTATTTCTGTGTCTAATTCTCCCTGTTGAAAGCTCTAAGTGCTGTTTTGATAAATCCAAATATCTTCCAATCCCAACACAGAACTTATTTTAGAATACTCTTCATCTGCATATTTTACTTTCTTCTCTTGCAGTGAATACCCTTTCTTTCCCTCACTTTATGACAGTGACATATGGTCCTCTGTCCTCTCATCCACTGGTTTAGATGTATTTTCCAAACCCAACAAGATGACATCCCTACTTGGCCAACTTCCCTAGATGGCCATCTCCTCTAAATGGCCATCTCCCCTACATGGACATCTTCCATACATGGACATCTCCCCTAGAGGGACATCTTCCCTAGATGGACATCTTCCCTAGATGGACATCTCGCCTAGATGGACATCTCTCCTAGATGGACATCTCTCCTAGATGGACATCTTCCATAGATGGACATCTCCCGTAGATGGTCATCTCCCGTAGATGGACATCTCCCCTATTTGGCCATCTTCCCTAAATGGCCAGAACACCATCGGGACCACTTAATTACATCAATAAAAATGTAGATTAAAATGTTTCCTGTACAGAAAATGCTCCAAACATTATGCTTCAGCAGACCTTTGGCCACGTCTCCCAGCAACTTTGAAGTCCTGGCTGGATGCTCATCTATGCCTGTGAAACTGTCTTCCCTAAGCAAAGCTGACTTTATGGGCTTAAATTCTTGAGTTGTACAATTATGTGACATGAGCAAACATACATTGTCCAATGACTCCTGATGGGAGAAAAAAGAGAAAGACAGCCACTCCTTCTTTCAAATGAGCCTTCCCACTCTACCCCCTACTTTGTTGAGACAATAATGCTTCTTTCTAAAGAGGTATGGCTTTTTCTCAAGGCCTAAGATTAGAAAGGGAAAGAGGGCACATGGCTTTTTGGGGCCACTTAGCATCATCCCTCATCCAACCATTAAGAATTCTATAGGAAATTTTGACTTCATGTGTTCCTTGCTCTTGACAGGAAAATCACTTTTCTGGGATTCTTGACTGCAGTCTCTAGAATGACTCGTACTGGATTGTCCTCGTACTGGTTCTCAGGGCTGCCCCTTCCTCATTCACAGATGCATTCTGGCCTGTGTACCTGATGTCTGCAATCATTAATGTGCACATAGGCATTTTGCAACCAACTCTCTGAAGAGTAACACTACAGTTTGTATCTGGAATGCCCCCCTCCAAGGGCCCACGTACTAAAGGGTTAATCCCCAGCTTGGCATTACTGGGAGATGACAGAGACTTTTAAGAGGAGAGGCCTAGTAGGAGGTTGAGTAGTCCTTGGGGACACAACCTCAGAGAAGATAGTGGGGCTCCAGTCTCTTCCTCTTCCAGCACATCCTGGCCATGTGGTCACCAGGCTACTTTACCACAGTACCATGATGTGCTTCTGCCTTGCCTTGCTAAACAAGTTCACATGCAACAGGACCAGCCAGCATGAACTGACACCTCCAACACCAAAGTAAACCTTTCTTCTTTTTAAATTTGACTGTCTTAGGTATTTTGTTGTAGTAGCGGAGCTGGTTAGCATAAAGGAAGGGTCCTGACTTCAGGCATCTGCCCATTTCTATGGCACTGATGATCCTAACAGTGGCTCCTGTACAGCTATCCACATGATATCACTTAAGTAGTCTTTGAAAAGAGATATATGCAGTTGGGTCTCACAAGCAGCCTCTTCCCTGGATGTTTATGCATATCTCTGAATGGATTCCACCCATATGTCACTTAAGCAATGCATTCAGGCTACCAAGGAGATAAAGATTCAGAAAGTTAGACTAGAGCCTTCAATTCCAGGTGTTCGCATGCTAAGCCAAGGAGATGATTGTCCTGTGTCCGTGACTGCTCAGTGTCCATGAGAGCTCTATATCCATAATCTACAGAGCTCTTATTGCTGGAGACAAGTGGAACAGAAGAGAGATCGTGGACAGACACGTGGAAGTCTCAGGGTTTTAAAATCAAAGCCAATCTCCTTGTTAAGATCCGCGAGATCAGATGCTTTCTCACTGTCCAAGTGACTGCTCTACCTGGTTAGAAACGTGAACTCCAGAACAGTTTACACTGCCTTTCTGTTTGTAGTCCTTGCAGGTTTGGGGACTAAAGACAGAGATAGCTGTAGGCAAGGGCTAGATGCTCTCTGAGATGAAGCACTTCTGCCCCCAACTGGCTGCTGAAGTGCACTGCATCTAAAAGACCGTGTCTTAACAATGCGTGACTTTTTTTTTCCCTGTGCACCTCCTGACTTTGTTGTTGTTGTGTTGTTGTTGTTGCTGCTGCTGCTGCTGCTCCTGTTTTATTTCTCCTCTGGGGTGGTGGACAATTCTTCTGTCACTATACAGTGGATAGAAATCATCTGAAGAGAAAATCTGAAGGTTTTACATGTGTAATTGGTTTTCATTTCTCACTCTCGGGTCCTTTTTCTGGCAAAACACCAGGCCTTGTTTCTTTGTTGAAGTCCTTCCTGAAGATTTCTGTGCCGGACATGAAATTTTTCCCACCAAGTTATTGGTCAGGGAGGCCCCAGAGACACCCAAAACAATGTAGGCTGTTGTTTGATCTTGGTTGCCAACATAACTAAATGGGGGAAAGCTCTATTTCTGAAGACACTACACACTTTAGCTGCAAGACATCAAGAAATCAGTCTCAAACTCATCAGGAAAGTCTCTTGCTGCTGACTAGCTTTCATAGTGCTGAAGGGTGTTGTGCCTGGGGAGGGAAAACACATCAGCAGTCTTACCCAATGCTGGGCTCCGCCACAATAGGAACCTGACAGCGAGTTGTACCCACTGGTACAATAGTGGCATAACAGTTATGGCGGTAACCGATCACTTTCAGCTGGATTTGAGACCTATCCCACTGGAGGGATTTCATGTCTGGCACTACAAACCTAGTCAAAAGCCTGCGACTAGAGAAATCACGGGTTCTAGAGAGAGACTTAACAGTGTGTGTCCTGAAATGATAATGTGTCAAACCAGCTTCTCACTAACTATGTTTATACTCATCGATGTGTGCTGCTCTCAACCTAGGTCAGGCATGTTTCTTTTTGCAGTGGGTTGTAATTGATTCAAAGGCTCAAATCTAGTCAAAACTCTAAGAACAAGTGACTATGAAAATTCACTAGTAGACGGGTCATCTATATCAACGCTACTCACTCCCATCCAGGGCTCAAGGATGGCACTGTGGGAAGAAGGAATAGAAAGAAATGTAAGAGCTGTGGAAAGAGGGGGAGAGGGTGCTATGTTCTGTGAAGTGCCGTGTTTCAGGCACCACGAAGTTGTGGCACACAATCAACTCAAAGCAGCTCTGGCTGCCTACGCAAGACCTAGAGAAGAACAAGCCAGTCAAAATTCCAGTATAGATAGGGAGGGGCTTACAAAGACCCCTTCCTAACATAGGAGCTACTGGCAGTTAGTGGCTATTGAGGGACAGAGTCACTTTTTCAGGGGGAAATGTGGCCAATGCTAAGTTGACCGTGCCCTAGTTTATGCCCCTCCCCTCCCACCGCCCCACCACCCCCACCCCCGCTGCTTAGGCACTAATTGAACTTAGGGAGTTATTGGTAACATTGTCATTCATAATAAAGGAGGATGTGAAGTTGGGAGGGGTGGGCTGGTAGTGTTCCAAGGGAGTTTGAGGGAGGTCGTGGGGAGAGGGTATGACTATAGTACATTGAATACACGTATGTATTTTTTCAAAGACTAAATAATAAATGTCCTTCCACTACCCATTCTGTGACACTGTCCCTCAAAGCACATCCTCTCTTCTGATGCCCATTGTAAAACAAAGACACTAAACACAAAAACCAAACAGGCCTGGGCCAGGCACCAAATCTCCAGAGAGAGCCACAGCAGTCAATGAAGCCCGAGGCCACGGAGTCCTGTATAGAGTTAGGATGCGCCATGTATGACTGCGCTCATTGTATGGCTCATTCATCCAGTCTGGCATTCCTATGGCATCTCTTACCCTGGTGCTTACTGGGCTGGTTTGTCTCACTTCTCCTGCCTCTGCCTCCTAAGTGCTGGGATCACAGGCCTCCAACCTCACACCCGGCATCTTTCATCGTTTCCCATAATGGCCTAACTGACTCTTCCATACTGAACAAGGCTTTTCTTGGTCCTCTTAGGTGTCAGTTTTCAGCCACAAAATCCAGGCTTTTTTTCCCTAAGGACTGCTCTCTGCTCCTGTTTCTCACAGGCAGCAGGGAACCCCAGGGCACTGCTCAGACAAAGTGTGGGATTAGGCCATTCGGGTGGTGAAAGATGTATTGCTTTCTTAGAGAAGTGACATTTAACCTCTGGGTTTCCCAGTCCACACACAAAAGGCTTGAGAGGTGCAGCTAGCCTCCAGGGACTACAGGTGCCCTCTTAGTCATTTGGAGTAGGGAAGATCTTTGCAACCACATCCACCCATGGCAGGAAAAAAGAAAAGAAAAGGGGGAAAAAAAGAAAGCCATTTTGATCCTTTTGAGAATAGAGAAAGTTAAAAGGAAAAAAAGAAACAAAATTCTAGCTCTAAGCCATTATCCAGTGTTGGCAACTGTGATGGTTATTTTTTACGTTTAACTTGATTGGATCAAGAAAAACCTAGGGGGGTAGAGAAGTACACCTCAAAGTGTGTCTGTGAGGGCATTTCCAGACAATTAGACGACGAGGGTCCTGCTCTAGTCAGTAGATGGATTCTTAAAAGATTCATTATTCACCAGCATTATTGAGTGACAGTGAAAAGTAGAAAGTAGGGCTTACAAGAAGGACCTGAGTCACCGAGGGCACCGAGTCACCAAGGGCACAGAGTCACCGAGGGCACAGAGTCACCGAGGGCACGCCCTGTGCAACTGTATTTGCCCTGGTCTCCTCCCTCCTTCCTTTCTCTTTTCTTGTCCACAGTGAAGAAGATCTTCTGCCACCATGATATTTAGCCCAAGTGCATGAGGCCAAGCAGCCATAGACAAAGCCCTCTGAAACCGGGAGCTTGCTTCTCATTACTTAATCAAAACTTCCTCCCTTTAAGCTGTTTCTACCACACAAAAGCTCACTAAAGCCCGGGCTGGGCGCTGGAGGAGCTCAGGACCAACATGTGTGCATAATATTCTCTCAATTGAAAAACTTTACAAATGTCCTATTTTTTTTTCATCAATATTCGTTTGTCTTTCGTGTAGTCTTCTGCTTGTTTTGTTGCTTCCTGGCCTGATAACATCTGAAGTGTAGAAAATAAACTCTTCGTCTCAATGAATATCTATTAGCCCAGCACACTACTCTGTTTTGAGTGGAACCCTACTTAGTGAGTGGATAACTTTACCGTTTCTTGGCACATGGCTATGTGACCCTCAGCCAGTGTCTAGGTAGATTTGCTATAAAAAAAAAATTAAGTCTTGAAGATGAATTTTATTTCATAAGGCAAGGAAAGAATGGTTAATATTTTTTAAGATATGTTGGTGTACCTATCATGTTTAGAGACTATCAAGAGGCATTAACTACAGGCTCTGAATACAAGAAGTTAACTGCCTACTCACAAACAGGAGACATACTCAAGAACAGTAAAATACATCACATACACTGTTTAATGCTGACATTTGCCGCCGAGTACTGGAAGCTTATTTTGTTCTGCCCTCTGTACCTGGCACTTTCTAAATGTTATCTCTTTAAATCCCTTGAGCACCCTTATGAGGTTGAAATTGTTATTATTCTCATCGTAGGAAGACGAAAACATTCGCAAAGTTTAAACAACTTGTCAAGATTTTAGTCCAAAGTGAAACCAGATCCTGCTCTCACACATCAGGGGATCTGCTTGTCAGGAAGCTCAAAGCGTGGGTTAGCAGAGCAGGCAGAGAACTGGGGAACTGGCATGGCTCCTGGCTGGAGGAAGGGGAAGTCTTCTGTGGAAAGAGGGAGTGAGACCATGCATGGCTGGCAAGTGAGAACCATGCGTCCCCTGGGTTCTGAGAGTGAACCTGCTGCCTGCTGCCTGCCTGTCTGATGCCTGCCTGCCTGCCTGTCTGATGCCTGCCTGCCTGTCTGCCTGCGGCCTGCCTGCCTGCCTGCCTGCCTGCGGCCTGCCTGCCTGCCTGCCTGCCTGCGGCCTGCCGGCCTGTCTGATGCCTGCCTACCTGCCTGTCTGATGCCTGCCTGCCTGCCTGTTGCCTGCCTGCCTGCCTGTCTGCTGCCTGCTGCAGACACTTCATGTAGGAAAACTAACTGGCAAATTCCAGTGTTCATGAATAAAACCAGGTTGAAGTCAGCCCATGGGGTAGCTGTCCCCACCCTTACCCCAAAAACACATGACTTACACCCACTGCTCTGGGGAATTCGTGGAGATTGCATTAATGATCTTAGTAGAGGTGGTAACTGTAAGTGCCAGCAGTACATTTGCAAACTGGGAATCAGCCTTGAACTCATCGGCACAGGAGACAACTTCCTGAACAGAACACTAACAGCTCAGGCTCTAAGATCAACAATTAATATATGGGATCTCATGAAACTTAAAAGCTTCTGTAAGGCAAAGGACACTGTCAACAGAACAATATGACAGTCTACAGACTGGGAAAAGATCTCCACCAACCCTACATCTGTCAAAGGGCTAATATCCAAAGTATATAAAGAACTCAAGAAATTAAACACCACTAAACTAAATTACTCAATTCAAAAATGGGGTACAGCGCTAAACAGAGAATTCTCAACAGAGGAATCTTGAATGGCCCAGAAGCACTTAAAGAAATGCTCAAAGTCCTTAGTCAACAGGGAAATACAAATAAAAATGACCCTGAGATTCCATCTCACACCTATCAGAATGGCTAAGATCAAAAACTCAAGTGACAACACATGCTGGCGAGGATGTGGAGAGAGGAGAACACTCCTCCATTGCTGGTGGGAGTGCAAACTTGTACAACCACTTTGGAAATCAATCTGGGGGTTTCTCAGAAAATTGTAAATAGTTTGACCTCAAGACCCAGCTTTACTACTCCTAGGCATATACCCAAAAGATGGTCCACCATACAGCAAAGACATTTGCTCAACTATGTTCACAGCAGCTGTATTCGTAATAGCCAGAAACTGGAAACAACCTAGATGCCCCTTAACTGAAGAATGGATAAAGAAACTGTGGTGCATTTACACAATTGAATACTATTTAGCTATTAAAAACAAGGAAATTTACAGGCAAATGGGTGGAACTAGAAAGGAGCATCCTAAGTGAAGTAACCCAGAATCAAAAAGACACATGAGGTATGTTCTCACTTATAAGTCCATGGTAGCCACATATTACAGCATAGTTATACGAAAAATCAGGGACCCAAAGAAGCTAAGTAACAAGGAGCACCCAAAGGAGCTGCTCCTTGAATCTCACTTAGACGAGGAAATAGAAAAGACCATGGAAGAGGAAGTAGAGAGGGAACTGGGTAGGAGAGGGTGGGGGAGGGCAATGAGTTGGGGGATCAGATGTGGGGAGTGAGGAGAGAAGGTCTGAGTGCCTGCAGAGAAACAGGAAACAGGAAAACAAAGGCAGGTGGGGGAGTGGGTCACATCACTGAGACAAGCTGGAGACCTGCGACAGGGTAGGCTACAGGAAAGATGCAAGACTGTCTCTAGCTGAGCCTCCTAGCAGAGGGGACAGGAGACTGAAAAGGACATCCTCTAATGAAACAGGACTCCCAGTGGAGGGAGAGGAGCACCAGCCCACCCACAAAAACTTCTACCTAAAATTGACCCTGCCTATAAGATGTGCAGGATAAAGACAGAACAGAGATTGAGGGACGCCTGGCCACACCATGGGAGAGAGCCGACCCCTGACAGGATTAACAACACTCTGCTATGCTTGCAGGCAGGAGCCTAGCATAGCGCTCCTCTGAGAGGTTCCACCTAGCAAGGGATCAAAACAGATGCTGAGACTCATAGCTAAACATTGGGTGGAGCACAGGGAGATTTGTGGAAGAGTTGGGGGAAGGATAGAAGGACCCAGAGGGCCGGGAGCTCCACAAGAAGACCAACAGAGCCAACTAACCTGGGCCCAGGGCTGGAGACTAATGCACCAAGCAAGGAGCATGCATGGACTGGACCTAGGCTCCCCTACACAGTACCAGATGGGTAGCTTAGTCTTCATGTGGGTCCCATAGTAAGGGAGCTCTGGCTATCTCTGACAATGACTGTGTTGCCTGCTTCTTGATCACTTCCCCCAGGTGGAAGCGGCCTTGCCATGCTATCATGGAAGAGGCTGCACTCAGTCCTGATGTGACTTGATGTGCTGTGGTGGGTTGGGACGGGGCTCCCTTTTTCTGAGAGGTAGGGGGGGGGCTTACGGTAAGGGGAGAGAGAGGGTGAGACTGGGAGTAGAGGAAGGAGGCGGCTGCTACTATGATTGGAACGTAAAATGAATAATTTTTCTTTTTAGGAGTTGAGTGCTGACTTATACAAGCCTGCCACCTGCTGTAGGCAAGCAGAACTGATTCCAGATTCCAGGGGTGCTACTATGAGCCAATGAGCAGAGTGGAGGTGTAACACTACTGTCTCCTTAAACTCCAGATATGTAAACACTCAGTAACTGAGGGAAGGCTGGTGAGGCCAAACATGGAAGAAGATTTTAGAAAGGAAAAAAAAAAAAAAAAAAAAAAAAAGACTAGAAAGGATTCGCAGGCAGCAGAACCAAAGAGGCCTAGGCACAGGTGACAAATGGGGCCACTTAACCATCCGTGTCACTTTGAATTACTAAGTCTCTCCAACACCTCAGATCCCTTGTCTGTGACATGAGCTTGAGTATTTATCTAATGACTGAAGGAACAGGGCACATGGATGCATTTTGTGAATAGGATTAGAAAAGCAAAACACATGGAAAAAGCATTTACTGTATTTCTCTTCATAAAGCTATTTGGCAAGGAAGAAAACAAAATTTCACTCCATAATCCCCTTTCTCAGATTTATATATAAGATGGGACTGGTCCTGCTTCTACACACCTGAGATCCGAAGTAAAATAAATAAAGACACATAGCATGCCTACCATCAACAGAAAAGAGGCCATTCTACCCACTTGGCCACGGAGGGACCAGTTGCCCACTTATACATATGGATGAAATGCCCAGGGCTTTTAGAAACAGGTTTTGTAGTAATTTTCTTTAATTGGACTCTGATACCTTGCAGGAACAACTGTGGCAGCCGAGACTGTCAAGCATGCTAGGTGCCTTCCGTGAACTGTTGCACCTTGTCTTTCTAACAGCCGTGTGGGTCAGCAGGCACGCGGGGCAGACATTACTAACGCTGTGTTGTAGATAAGATAAACGATGCTCGGCCAAGTTGAGCATAGCAGACACCTGGTGACTGCCTGCCCAACGCGCCCCTCTCCTGCCGGCCAAACTGAAAAGTCAACAAATCTCCTGCCCATCCCATCCCGAGCGCAGCTTTACATACACATTTGGAAAACCCAGAGAGAAATTCAATTCTACTTGCCTTAGGTGGAGGTGAGTGGTCTGCTGTTCCATTTTCTTAAGGGCTAGTCTTCTGGGGACTGCGCTGGGGCGCACTCTCTGGAAAAGGGCCACCAGCTCATGATTGAAAGGCAAGGGAAGAAGTTTTTTTTTTTTTTTCTCCCATCAGTCCCCCTATCCAGGTGACACAGGGAGATGAGAGGCTAATGTTGACATCAGGACATTGAAGAAGAGAATAGGAAGGTGGTCAGGGCCTGGGGTCTTGGTGTTCTGGAACTATTCAGTTGTCAGCAGCAGACAAATTCTGCCTGGGGCTCTGTAATAAACGAGGGCTCCTCTGGTCGAGACTGTGGTTTCTGCTGCTTGCACTCAAAGGCTTCTTAGTGGAAATTCAGGGAGGGCCACGCACCTAGGAAACAGCAAGCTCAGGCATTAGCTTTCCTGTGCTCCTTCCTCCCTTCCACTCCCAGCCCTGGTCCTCTGGCTAAGGACAGGCCTGAAAAATATAGGCTGGGAAACTTGAGCAGCTCACCTAGATCCTCGTTGCTCAGGAGCGTAACCAACTGAAAGGGGGAGAGGTCAGAGGTCAGACAGACCATCTCCAGGCGGCCCTTGTTTCCGCTAAGGCTCTTCCGTGCTGAACTTCCATATGGATTTCCTCCTCACTCTTGTTTTCTTCAGCTCCTCCTCCCTGCGCTGCCCAGCCCTGTCTTGTTGTGGTACTAAGGAGAGACATCTGACAGAACGTAGATTAGTATAAACGGGCTAATTTAAGTTATAAGAGCCAGCTGGGAACAAGCCCAAGCTAAGGCTGAGTTTTCATAATTAATAAAAAGTCTCCGTGTCATTATTCGGAAGCTGGTGGGTTTAGACAGTCTGATTATAATTGGTACCCAACCATTATATGACCCTTTAATACAATATCTCATGTCATGGTGAACCCCAACCTTAAACTTATTTTTCTTGCTACTTCATAACTGTAATTTTGCTACTATTATCAATCATCATGTGTGTTTCCCATAGTCTTGGGCAAAAGTTATTCGACCCCCAATGAGAGCCATGACCCAGAGGTTGAGAAACACTGATCTAGAGTAGTCCCACGCACAAGATGGACCCGTTAACTCTATCCTGATAAAGAGTTGCTCTAAGAATTAAGGAAGTGTGGCTGGGGATAGCTGTTAAGAACCTAGCGTAGTTTCTGTTCCATTGTATATCCCTAGATTTTGTGTGTTAGTTATTATAAATTCATGAGAGTTTTGAATGAAGTGCTGGGGACGAGATAGCATGTAGGGCCATCAAAGTTGAAAATCATGTGGGAGTGGGCAACATGTCCGGGGGGCACACAGCTGAGGGGCCAGACTGAGCTGTGAAGTCTATTGGGCTGATACACTTCTAGAAGATGTACGGAGGTGTTGAAAGGCACAACTGATGATACCCAGGCTCTCCTGTTGCTTACCTCTTTAACTTGCAGAGAAATCTACCCCCTTAGGGGGTCCCTATGATAATAACCCAGTAGTAAGTTTCAAGCATCCAGCAAGATGCCGCTTGGCACAGAGACAGAACTCTGCATGCAGCCAAAGTACTCTGTGTGCCTTGGTTTCTCCTTTGCTTAGCCAAGGGTCACCAACTCTGTGCTTCTGAGATGTTCTGACAGACTCAGCTTTATGTGGAAGAGTTTTTCCACATGGCACTACTAACTTATCACTTTTGTTTCATTCTTTATTTAACAGTAACTAAGTCAATGATCAGTTTATGACCTTTATCTTTGGATGTGGATGTTCTGTGACAACAGGCAGAATTCTTGTCAGCATTTCCCCCTTAAAGTAGTCACCACAGAGATGGCTCAGCAGATAAAAGCACTGTGCTAGCTGTTCTTCCTGAGGACCCAGGTTCAATTCCTGGCCCCATATGGTGGTTCAGACCTGATCTGGGGAATCTGAGGTCGTCTTCTGGCCTCCATGAATATTATGTACACTTGGGACACAGACATACATGTTGGCAAAACACCTGCACACATCAAATAAAAACAAATCTTTCACTTAGATACAATGGGGACATTGCAGGGTGAAGGAGGCTCTCCCAAGATTCCTAGCTGTGGCCTGAGAATCAGCATTGGCAGTATGCATGGAGCTCTGCCTCAACTCTGGACCCAGGAAACCCAGCAAGTCAAGGTATTTTTATGGCCTCTCCTGTAAATGACTTTCTCTGGCTCTCTGAATATGGAAACCAACACTGTAGAACCCCTGGGTATGCTGACCCCATCAGACCCCTGTGCCTCACATCTGTAGCCTAAGGGATCTCCCAACCCATTGCTTGCTGATGGCATCACCTCTCCTGTGCTCTGCCTGCTGTCACCTGAGTGTCTAATGACATTAGACAAATGCCAAATTTCTCTATTGTATACTGTGATAAGCTTTCTCCACTGAGTGTTCTAAGTCACCATTGAGATTTTTCCATACAGCTTATAGATTCTTATAGCTACTCTTTTATATTTAACTTCCCTATTAAATCTGTGGTTTAATTTACATATCTTCTAGACTGGCATACTAGTTTGATGGGCAAGATATTATTTTCATTAAAACATTTTTAGTTATACCATGATTGAACATTTTTCTCTACTTATTAATTCCTTCATTTGTTTGATAAATATTTATTCATCAGCTACCATAGGGTAGACTAAAATAAATTTAAAAGTCAATATTTTATTATAATACTTGGTATCCTTTTGCTTTATAAAGTTTTTTATTTGTATCTGTTTTTCTGTTGTAATCAATAATATCCTACTTACAGTCTTTGAATATTAAAACTGCTATCTCTTTGGCATATTTGTGGGAAAGATTTTCCAAGGACAGAGCTAATGTCAAGATTCTCATGTTACTTTGAAATGATTGATTACTGAAGATGCTCTGGCCATGTCAATCGAATATTGGATTTTGTGAAATGAGAACCTGCCATATTCGGCTGTTTCTGACAAGGAAAGGAGGAATTTCCATAGAGTTGGCTTTGTGCCAGCCACAAGGTTTGGGTGTCGGTTTGGGGAGTGAGGGGTGAGTCAGACCTCAGAGGAAGCATAAAGAGCCTGTTACGACATTACAGGTGGTAAGATCTCACGCACAATCCGAACTCAGCGCTGGGGGTTTCAGTGAGAGGAGAACAAGGCTTCTGGTTTGCATTTCATTTGTGCCTGGAACTATAGGATTTAGTGCACAGGAGTCTGTCCCATCAAGGGTGAATGGGCCATTTATTAGAGCTATAGGTTCATGCTCTCTGTCTGTCTGTCTGTCTGTCTGTGTCTCTGTCTCTGTCTCTGTCTCTGTCTCTGTCTCTGTCTCTCTCTCTCTCTCTCTCTCTCTCTCTCTCTCTCTCTCTCTCTCTCTCTCTCTCTCAAAAGAACTCAAGGACCATCATAATATCCCTGGCTTCCCACAAATATTATTACTAGCTTGATACTGAAAATCGTACCTCAGTTTAACCAATCAATGCTTCCAGTATATTCTTTGTATTTCAAATCATTAGATTATAATGTGTTATGGAGATGTCCTAACCAATAACAAGTGTGCTCATGGCCTATAGAGTGTCATTTTATTTTCTTGCTTGCCTAACTAGGTGAAGGAATATCTGACTCTGTCATTTGAAGACTGAGTGATCAATTCAGATTTATTTATTGAAAATGATTTCTGTTTCAGTGAGTGGGCCTGGTTGTGCTAAAGATCCCACCCTGCTTATTGAGATCTCATTTTCCTCTCAATTTCTCAATTCGGATTCAGTGGTAGAATTTCCTTGCCTGAGGAAAGAAGGAAAACATGTCAGAATGTAACTTACTGAGTCCTGAAGGGCTGTACTTACGTGACATGTCCCATCAAGCTAACTTGCTTAATTTCACCAGCGCATGTAGAAATCAAACCTTACGTAAACAAACAGGACCTAGTATGCTAAAGAAGCAATTAGCGTGGCCGCCATCTTGGGCAGTCCATTCAAACTAGCTGCTCTGCATAATGTAGCCTAAACAGTCTGTCCTGGGGCTCCACTGATTTTTTTTTTTTTTTTTCTTTCTGTACTATAAACTCAATAGAAATCTGTTAGCTGTGTTTCCAGAAAGAAGAAAGTAGTGTTTTTTTTTAAAATATGTCTTTTAAAAGGAGACTGTGAAAATAAACAGAAAGAGTTCTCTCAACACCTCGAAACTGTATTCTGGCACCACCACCTGTGAAAGCATCCTCTTTCTCACTGTGTGAAGGAAACTCCAGGTCCCCTGACATTGTTAAACCATTGATGTCACATTGTACAGTGGGAGCAATGAAACTGTGTTTCTTTGATAATTATTGCTTTAATTATCCACTCTCCTCTGGATCCTCTTGTAAAAATAAATGAAGGTGGATACGGTGTCTTTCTTGGTGTAGCTCAGAATCGTGTGAACGTTGGGAACTTTTTCAAGACATGTGAGTACAGGGATCCAGCAGTTAGGAGTCCCCTGAGAGGAAAAGGGAGCCTGAGGCCGAGCTAGAGGGAGAAGGGATGAACACATCCTACTGAGAAGCTCAAGACTAGCTTCAAGATAGCTACAGTCTACCATTTCTGAAGGACCCCACTTTTCCAACTAGAGGGTCAGGTCAGGGTCCAGCAGCATATCATTAACCCTTGATTTCCCTGCAGTGAGAAGTTCCTCCCAGACTTCTTCTACATAAAGACACATTGGTTAAAGATTCAGATATCTCACATGTTCAGGCTTTGCCAACATTGGACCCAACCAAAGTTCCAGTGTTCCAAACAAACAAGAAGTCAGGAATCCTGGATGTCTTTCTGAGCAAATAAACTTGCCTCGACTGAGCATCTAGCATTTGCAGAGCAATGTGCAGACTTGAAGAGTCCAGGTTGGACTCAGGAGACTGAGTTCCCTCTTATTCCCATCACGCTACACTGCATAGGCTGCCATCCCACATCCACTGCCCCCAACATCCCACATCCACTGCCCCCAACCAGAAAAGCACACATGGAGAGAGCCCCGGGCTTTGTAGAAAATGCTGTTTGTGCCTTCCTGGTTTTCCTAGTCCAACTATCACAATAAACGACCTAACTAAGCTGGAGAGATGGCTCAGAGGCTAAGGGCACTGACTGCTCTTCCAGAGGTCCTGAGTTCAATTCCCAGCCACCACATGGTGGCTCACAACCATCTGTAATGTGATCTGATGCCCTCTTCTGGCATGCAGGTGTACATGAAGGAAAGACACTGTGTACATAATAATAAATAGTAAATCTTTTAAAGACCTAACTGAAATGGGTCCCCTAAGCTTGTCTGTCAGTGTCTGACACTACAGCCTCCTTCCAGAAGCCAGGGAACCGAGGAAATTGAGAAGAGACTGGTGTTTCCAGAAGACACTGAGTGTGTGGAGACTTACTTGCTTTTCTGGGGGGATGTTGAGAATGGAGTGATAGATTGGATTAAAGGAATGTTCTGGTGTTTCGTTTGGTGTTTTTAAGGCTGAAAGATGAGAGCACATTTTTAGGCTAAAGGGAAATCTCTCAAGGAAGGACCAGGATGAAGGTAGAAGTAGGAACGTTGTAGAAATCACAGTAGTAAATATATGTAAATATCACTACAGAGAGCATTTCGCTGAGAACGTGACACACTTAAATCAATTTGCTTTACTCGAGAACCTTATGCACTGGACATGGTGGTGGCTTGACTGTTGCTACCCCAGCTCTCAGGAGGCAGAGGCAGGAAGATCACAAGGTTGAGCCCAGTTCGGCCTACATAGGAAATTCTGTTGGGTAATAGCCTCAGGTCACGAGGAACTGAGTCAGACTGTACTGAGCAATACCCGCTAGCCATAAGGAATTGCTTGGCCCAGCCGGACCGTTCCATTCCGCCTGCAGAAGCAATATGCTCAGGTACGGAGAACAATTCACCCTGCTTCCAGTAAAAGCACAGAAGAATAACTGCAACTTCCTGATAGCTGCCTAGATACGTGTGTGTGTGTGTGTGTGTGCGCGCGCGCGCGCGCGTGCACGCGTGTGTTCCCAACCCCCAGCCCCACTAAGTGCATTCAACCTTCATCCCATGGAAAGGCTGAGACCCCTCACTGTTCAGTGAAGTGGGCTTAGTCTTTTGATATCACATCTGCCTGCCTCCATTTCTTTATAAATCCCTATTCAAAATAATGCAAAAGAAAAAAGGCGCTGCTGTTATTTTGAGCACACAGATAAGGAAAGTGGAGGAAGAGGTCACACAATGCCAAGCCCTGACATTGAAACTAGAACCCTAGTAGTTCAGAGTCCAGATTCTCAACAGTGGTACACACTGGCCTCTCTGGGGGAAAGCTTTGGGTAGAGTGAGGCACACAGATAATGACGCCGATTTTTTTCTTTTTCTTTCTTTCTTTTTTTTTTTTCTTCAAGACAGGGTTTCTCTGTGTAGCCTTGGCTGTCCTGGACTTGCTTTGTAGAACAGGCTGGCCTTGAACTCACAGCGATGCGCCAGCCTCTGCCTCCCGAGTGCTGGGATTAAAGGTGTGTGCCACCACCACCAACCAGCTTGGCACCACTTTCTGAAAAGGAAAAGACTCACATTCTCTCCAGCAGAAGGCATTGAAGGGAGTCCAGGGGAAAGCACAGGAAAATGGCTAGGGAGAAGAGCTAAGGTCATGCACCTTGGATCATGAGGTTTACATACAACTGACGGCATGACCCGTCCCTGGGCTGCGGTTTAGAGGAAGGCTTTTATTGTGGATAAGAGAGAAAGAAGAGCCAGAAGCATCTGGAGGAGAGAGAGAGAGAGAGAGAGAGAGAGAGAGAGAGAGAGAGAGAGAGAGAGAGAGAAGACAACTGAACATGGTGAGCCAACTGGACCTGGCGAGCAGAGCAGGGTGGGGGGGAGGGTTAAAGAGAACAGAGCTGAGAAACAGGGAGGTGGGAGACAAAGAGGGAGGAAGAGAGGGGAAGACAGAAATGTGGAATAGCGTGGTTATAAGAAGAGTGAGTACCTGGGGGTGGGGAGAAGCCCGGGAGCTGGGGAAGTTTACAGTAGAGGAGCATGTGAAAAGGGCTGGGACGACAGCATGGATTCTGTAACAGGTACTTGTGTTACTGAGGGAGCCTGGAGGCCAGCGTGTGCCTTGGTGTGCTAACAGACACCACAGATGGCCATCTGTCCCGTTTGCCAGTCATAAGGAAAGTGGCTCCTTTTGGTAGAGAGGAACCCTGCTTCACAAGTCCCTGAGAAATGCTGGCTTTTGCCTAACAGTCGGAATTTGGGGAAATGGAGTTTTCCTTCAACCTGACAAGGCTATCTTCAGGTCCCTTACAATCTGGAAAGTAAACCCTGTTGTCAATACAGATACTCAGAAGGGACTTACCACCTACTTGCTACAGCAGCTGGTGTCTTCCCGCTAATGTACCAGCTACAATTGTGTGGGGAGATGTGTGAAGGGCCCAGACCAATTTAGCAGCAAGTGTGGGTATCCAGTTGCTCTGCTTGCAGATTCTGGCATGCCTGTTATGGGTGTGAACTTTTAAAGAAATGGCCCAGCTTTGTTTTGATATGTCTCTGAGGCTGAACAGTGTGAGCATATGTTTAAGCGAAGGAGAAGCAGGATCCATCCTGAGGCTGCGAAGCTTGGAGTCTGCTGCTTCCTGTGGGTTGCTCAAAGCTGTTGGAGCAATGAGCGCCAAGGGGCCACAGCTGTGCTTAGTGTTTTCCCAGGAGAAGTGAAAGAGCAAATCACTGGCTGGTCCTAGGCAGGTGTGTTAGTCAGGGTTCTCTGGAAGGGCAGAACATATAGAATAAATCTATGTATCTATATCTATCTACCTATAGACAGAAGTATATATAGACATATAAATATACAGACATAGATAGATAGATAGATAAATAGATAGATAGATAGATAGATATAGGTGATATAAATACATGGATATATAGAAAAGAGATTTACTAGAGTGGCTCACAGGCTTTGGTCCAGCTAGTCCAACAATGCCTGTCTATTAACAGAAGGTCCAAGAATCCAGTAGCTGTTCAGTCCACGAGGCTGGATGTCTCGGCTGGTCTTCAGTATATGCCAGAATCCTGAAGAAGTGGGCTCTAATGTCAGTGAAGGCATGGACTTGCCAGCAAGAGTGAAAGCAAGCAGACAAAAAGAGAGCAAGCTTCCTTCTCCCCTGTCCCTTACAGCGGCTGGTAGCAGAAGGCACGGCCCAGATCAAAGGTGTATCTTCACGCCACAAAGATCCAGTTTAGAAGTGGGTCTGCACACTTCAAATCATTTAATTAAGAAGAAAATCCCTCACGGCTGCGCCCAGCCATTGGGGCTTTAATTAATTCCAGATGTGGTCAAGTTGACAACCAAGAATAGAGATATAATCAAATTGACGGCTGGGTATCAGCGAACACTCAGACTTCACGCATCCTCCAGTTTGGAGCCCCACCACATGCACTGCTTCTTAAAAATCATCCCCCGCCCCCCCCCAGACCATAAGGAGTGGGAGATTTCGGAGAAGACAGTTGTGTTAGAATTTTTGACACTGTCACAAATACTGAATAAAACTCTTTTTGCAAAAAAGCTTTCATGACTCCTGGGTTTAAGGTTTCGGTTCCTGATTGGTCGGCACTGTTGCTTGTGATGAGGGAGTGAATCATAGGAGCCAAACCACTTACCTCGTGGGATGAGAGAGGCCAAATCTCACCCAGGGTAGATGCCCAGTGACTGGGAAACCTCCAACTGCTCTCCTTCTCGCAAAGGCACCGCCTTCCAATGACAACAGCCTGAGGACAAGTCACTAATACAGGAGCCTTTGGGAGAGCTTTGGATCCAAGAGCTTATACCAAGAACATCCCCTGCGGTGTTTCCATGTCCCCTTTGTGTCAGGCAGGTAGGTACAGTCTGTAACCACAAGATGGGGGGGAGGGGGGGTCTAGATCTACAAAGACTTTTGCCTCAACCTCAGAGTTCCCTTCCCTAACTCTACAAGAGATTTCGGAGAGACAAATTCAATTACATTCCTCTCAAGGGCTCCCTCTCAAAAACAAAAAAAAAAACAAAAACAAAAACAAAAACAAAAAAAAAAAATTAACACAAAGGGAAAATACTGTTCTGGATAGTTCAGAGCTGCCAAGGAAGGACAGAACTGGGGAGTGGTACTAGTGGAGAGACCCCTCTACAGCCTGCTACCTTAATTCACGCCTCAAGACTTCGTTTGAACTTGACCACTCAATGCCCAAAAGCAGAAGTAGAGAACAGGTGGCTCACGTTAGAACATTTTTTAAAACAGTTTTGAGGATGATCAGCAAATTCGCCATCCACATAAGTATCTGAACATGCTGGGGGCTGTGTTTGTAGTGGAAGTTTTGGTTTCTTTAAAAACTCAGTTATGCTATGTAAATGTGTTTTCGTTTTAATCCTAGGTGTGGGATATGGGGCTGATTCAGACTGTCCACAATAGCAAATTATTTGCCTCATGCATACTCTGAGAGGAGCTCTTTGCCAGCTGTAGATAGTTTAATTCCAAAGACTCTGGAAAAGGAATAAATGCCAGAGCCAGAAAAGAGACTGGGGGCTCCGAGGAAGAAGAGGAAGACTGCTGCTCACCTCCTGCTGCTCCTGGTTGCTGTGGTTACAGTTTGAGATCCAATGATGAAACAAATGTACTTTTGACAATGAACAAAATTCAAAAACATTTATTTGAAAATAAAGGCCACAATTTTTCTGAACTGTGAGTACTATGGGAACTGGAAAGCCCAGCAGCTAGTATGAGCCTATTTAAATGCAGCTATCATAACCTCTTTTCTGTATTTAATCCAGGCATGATGAAAAAAAAAAGTCATGCACTGAAGAGTTAGTCACTAGCATGGTGTGCTAGCATTTGTGCCAGTGAAATAATGGAATCCTTAGGATGTGGGGCCTGACGGTTGGAAGTTTATCACTGGTGCGTGTCCTAAGCATGGGGATTCTGGCCCCTTCCTTTCTCGTTGTTTCCTGATCTCCATGAAATGAGCAGTGTTTGTCCTATCACACCCTTCCATCACCACAGTCCCCTAAAACAAGGCGCCAACTAACCATGGACTGACACCTCTGAAACTATGAGACAAAATAAACCTTTCTGCTTTATTCGTTTACCGCGGGCCTTTTATCGGGGTCTTAAAACTGACTAACACACTTAACATTCAATAGAAATATAATTGAAATTACATTTCATGAGCTCCAGTGACAAGTTTTAAATATAGAATTGTTGACCAAAATATTAACCAAAATTTGCCAAAGTGCTAGGTTTACATAAATTTTAAAATTTATAAAATGTAGCCAAAATAGTATTTACCTGTTGCCATAAAGTTAAATTTTAATTTATTCTTATTTGTTATCTGTGCCTTATAAAGTTGTGTCTATTTGTTAAGGAAGAAGGAGATATCACGCTGAAATGTGTGCATTAATAAGGCCAAAGTCTCTTCCTTCGTTCTCAGAATTTATAGACTTTACAGAAGGGAACACTCTCTATTCATTTAAGTTACAGCTGTATTTATTAGAAGAGATGGATCTTTCTTGGAAGTTTTATAAATAATTAACCAACTGAGTTCACCCGAGTCTACTTTTAATTAACTCAACAAGGATGGTCAGCCTGTCCTTCTAAAGCCAGTAACAAATCCATGGGGTTTTAAAAATCAAATTGTAGATTAACAAAACTTCTCTGAAACCATTGCAAACTCTTCTCTTCTGATGCACTTCATAAACATTATGACAGCCCCATAGAATGACTGTTCTGTTTCTCATTTATAACCGAAGTAATTTGCTCAGGATTGCATAGGTGGAAATACGCTGTAGTGGGACTCCGGCTCCCAGTCATGTGCACCAACCCCAAGCTCAGGCACTGTCTACACTCACCCCATGCAGCTCACACGTCCTCCACTTGAGCACATGGCTTAGAAGCTCTGATTTCCTAAAACCCATGTCGGTTCACCTGCGTGGCCACACAGTCGGAATACAATTCAAATACACCAGCACATCCAAGCCTCCTAATCCTCACCCTCTTGTTCTCATTGGAAGACTGGAAGGACATCAGAAAGTCCCTTTGTGGGTTATTCTGATGACCAAATGGCTAATGTCACCTTATCAATGAAGAAGACCTCAGCCTCAGTGCGGAAAGACCTTCAGAGACATTGCATCAGTCACTGAATCCCCTCTGGTTCCCTCTCTGTGCTGTTACAGAGACATGGAATAGACACAGATGACCCGGCCTGTGTCAAGCTCACCTTCTAGTGGAGAAGTGCCATTTGGGTTTTTGTTTGTTGTGTTCTTATAGAGTCTGAGGTCATCCAGACTGATCTTGAATTCACTATGTGGCCAGGAATGACCTTGAACTCCTGGTCCTCCTGCCTCCATCTCCTGAGTGATGGGATCACTGGCAGAGTGTCATTTGCCTGTCCTCAGAAGCAGGCCCTAAGACAAGGGTGACACCTAGACACAGTCACAGCAATGAAACATTGCAGCAACACCTAAACCTGCAACCACAGGTTTGTGTCACTGCGTGTGGAAGAGATCAGCCAGAGCAAGCTCAAACTGCTGTGAAAAGCCATATACCAGGACAGCGATAACTATTTTATTTATTTATTTATTTCAAGACAGGGCTTCTCTGTGTAGCCTTGGCTGTCCTGGACTCACTTTGTAGACCAGACCGGCCTTGAACTCATAGCAATCCACCTGCCTCTGCCTCCTGAGTGCTGGGATTAAAGGCGTGGGCCACCGCCACCTGGCTGAAGGTTTTCTTTGTTTTATTTTGTTTTGTTTTTTAACAACATGTTCATCCCCAATGGTTTCGAAATTTGTAAAACTGGTCCTTCACCATGGATAGTCTGAGACACCCTCAGCCAGCCAGGTATCACATCACGGGCAAAAGCCCTGACTTGCTAGAAGCCACATGGTCCATTCTAAATTCAGGAAGTAGCATTCTGAAGAAGGAAGTGCCCGATGGTTTTGTCAGTGGAGGACTCTTCTTGACCTGGTGATCAGGGAAGCCATTGGAAATGGTGCCCTCTGAGCTGCGGTAAAGGGAGCCCAAGTGAGGTGCAGAGTAACAAAGTATATGTGGCACAGGAAAGGGTGTGGCATTCTGGAAGCAGAAGGGGACCAGGTGCTAGACACAGAGAGGAGGGGGTAGTGAGACATGAACGGGAGATGAAGGAAAGAGCCAGGTGTGGCCTCATAGATCATGTGTCCTCTTTTCTCATCCCATATCATGGATGAGAGTTGGCGCTCCACCACAGGCCATGGATGGCTGTCCTGACTGGTGTCTGAAGTGTGAGCCACAGATTCATAGGGTTGGACCCCAGATGGTGGCGCTATCATAGGGGCTCATGTGTCCTGTCCCGGCTGGGAGGGGTGGGTCACTCAGGAGTGGCTACTGAGGCTTACAGCCTGGCCATGTTTCCAGTCCTGTTCGCTCTGCTTCCTGATCTGCCACAGTGTGATAAGCTACCCTCCCACTCCTCCTCCACCAGGGACTCCGTGCAGCACACATGCTTTATCCTGCTCACTGCAGTGGGCTGAAACTGGGAGCCAAAATAAGCCTTTCCTCCCTTAAGTTGCTTCTGTCAGGTACTGTGTCACAGTGACAGGGAGAATAGCCAATGGGCAGTAAGAATGTGCTTGCCAGGGAGGGGCTTGCCTATAGGGAGCACCAGTGGACTTTCAGAGTGATAGAAATATTCCGAAACTTAATTGCAGTGAGACATTACACCCTCACTCAAAATGGCTGGAAAATGCAGTTTTTAAAAAGCCAACATTTGCCCAGCACGGTGGCACACACCTTTAATCCCAGCACTCAGGTAGATGGCTGTGAGTTCCAGGCCAACCTAGTCTATAAAAATGTGTCCAGAACAGCCAAGGTCACAGAGAGAAACCCTGTCTCAAAAATGCATATGAATATAAATAAATAAATCCAACATTTTTGAAGCCCAGAAGGGTGACTGAATGATAACCATGAATTCTCATAAGAAATTAGTGGGTTGGGTTCCCACACAGCAGATTAAAATACAGAGCTCCAAAAAGTTGTGAAGTTTGCCCAAACCACATCTACGTAACACACTCAAGCCCACGCCCTCCCAGCCTAGCTGCCTGCCTTTCTTCAGCATGAGCCCCCCCCCAAACATGAAAACATCTGTATACGTATTACTTTGGTTTAAATGATGATAAATGCTCTCACAGAAATCTATTAATCGGGGAGATTTTATTTTGAGAGTTCGCCTCAAAAACTTCCCATTTCACATTCTAGAAACCGAAAGTTCAAAGTCAAGCTGTTGACAGAGCCCAACTCCTCCTAGAGTTTTAGGGAGACCATGGGTTCCTGACTCCTTCTTGCTCTTGACACCTAGCTGGAGGCTGTGTGGCCCCCACGGTCCCTCTCTCCCTCCCTCCCTCCCTCCCTCCCCCCCTCCCTTCCCCCCCTCCCAGCATTCCTGTAAATTATACAAACCACTGAGGCTGATTTCAAGTGGAAACCCTCTATCTCATTATAGCTGGAAAGACTTCTTTCCCCAGCAAGGTCCTGTTCGTGGGTCCTGAAGACCAGACCGGGTACATCTTTTCATGCCCCATTCCGCAAGCCACTGAGCCCATCACCCACTCGGACAGCCTGCAAACTCTCTGGGCAACAGCAGGCTGGCGCCAATTGTTGGTCTTCTCCCAAGACCACACGTCCCGCATCGCCTAGCTCACCTGTCGACAATGGGTTGCAGCAGAGTCGCTCTAGTTTCCTAGTGGTTCAAGGCAGGAAGTAAGCCCAGCCTCTTGGCTCCACCCACAGGTGCAAGCCCAGCCCTTCGGCTCCAACACGGGCCGAGAGCAGAAGCTGCACCCACAGGTGGAGCTCATTTGGCAGGCCGCATCACTCCTGCCTTGCTCACGTGCGTGCGCATGACCAGTGCCCCTAGAAATGACTGGAGCACAATCCTCTTGCTGCAGTGCTGAGCGTATGACCAGGATGGATGACAGGGAAAAGTCACCTAAGCCCCTCAACGTTCTCTGCATAGGGGTTGAGTGCTAGCAATGCCGGTCCGGTCAGCGGCCTTCAGCCATGCCTTCCTGAGTATCTGCTACAATAACCAGCAGTTTTCCTCCTGTGCTAATTAATTCGTCGACTGGATAGGATGCGGATCCCGATTCCTAGGACACAAACTGCTGAGCATATCTAGTGGGAGTTTCTATATTGGGTTAGTTAAGGTAGAAGGACCCACGAATTGTGAGTGGCCCCATCCTGTGGGCTGGGGTAGTGGACTGAATAAGACAGTGCTCTGACCACCAGCATTCAGCGGTCTGTTTCCTGCAGACTCAAAATGTGACCCGCTGCCTCAAACCCCTGCCAGTGTGACCTCCCTAACCTGTTAGAGTGTACTCAGACTGAGCCAAAGCGGACCTCCCTTCTTAAGTTGCTTTCCCAAGCATTTTGTCACGGCGACAAGAAAAATAATAAATAGACTCCCCAATCTGCTCCCTGCTCACCCTAACCTCCCCCACCCCGCTCATCAGTAATAGAATTGGTGCTAGGAAACAGATTTACCTATGAAATATAGTTGAGTGCTGGGTTATAAAGCATATGTCTGCTCATATTTAAAATTGTTAATTCTCTGCATGAGTGCGTGTGTGCACACATGTGTGCTTGCGGGGGCACGTGCACACGTGGGTGAACATGTTCACACATGCATGTGAGGTCCAGAGTTGACATGAGTGCCTTCCTTGATCGCTCCCCACTTTATATATTGAGCCGTAGTCTCTCAGTTGAAACCAGGGCTCACTGACAATCTAAACTTCTGGCTTGCTCCCCCAAAACCTGTCTCCACCTCCCTAGAACTGAGATTACAGTCAGACAGCTGCACCCAGCCAGCCGCCTTTCAAACAGATGCTAGAGGTCTGAACTCCAAAAATGCTAAAGCAAGAACTTGACACACTGGGACTATCTCTTCCGCCTCTGCTTGTTTTTGTTGTTGTTTGTGGTTTGTTTTTTTGTTTTGTTTTTTTGATCTTGGTTTGGGGTTTTGTTGTTGTTGTTGTTTATTTTCGTTTTTGTTCTGTTTTGTTTTTTCAAGACGGGGTTTCTCTGTGTAATCCTGGCTGTCCTGGACTCACTTTGTAAACCAGGCTGGCCTCGAACTCACAGTGATCTGTCTGCCTCTGCCTCCCGAGTGCTAAGATTACAGGCATGTGCCACCATGCTCTGCTTCTGCTTGTATTTTTAAATAAAGTAATACAGAGTGTTTTGGAAGAAGGAGACCATAAGGGAAAGGAAAGTGATTAATGCCATTGTTGGGTAATTAACAGCACCCCAGGGCACTATCTCTGTGCATGAATAGGGTGCTGGTGAATGACAGAGTGCTAGGTTTGCTGAGTGGCTGTAATATTATCAGTGAGTGAGCAGTAGCACTGTCACAGGGACATGAGGCCCTTCAACTTTTTTTTTTTTTATGGAAAATAAATGATAGGCACCTAGAAAATATGAGGCAAAAGAGAAGAAAAGTACCTGTCTACAAAATAACATGGATAATAAATTAGATTATTGTGTGTCAAAGCAATTGTAAGGGCTTAAGCGTGTAGTTCAGGGGTAGAGCACATATCCAGTACCTGAAGCCTGGGTTCAATTCCCAGCACTACAAAAAATGTATTAATATAACCATATGCAAAGAATCACACTTTCTGCCTTTATTTCCAAGTTCAAATATTTGGTAGTTAAAAAGAAAACGGGTTCGTCCTTATCGATGACACATAAAATGCCTTATGTCACTTACAATCCCGACATATGAGGGAGGAGGGCACTGGGATCCCGGACAGATAGGAGAGCCCTGGGGCTTGCTGCTAGCCAGCCTAGGCATATGGACAAGACCTGGGTTTGAAGGAGAAACTCTATCTAGAAAAACAAGGAAGGAGCTGGGTGTGATGGTACACGCCTTTAATCCCAGGACTCAGGATGCAGAGGCAGGTGGATCGCTGTGAGTTCGAGGCCAGCCTGGCCCAGGACAGCCAAGGATACACAGAGAAACCCTGTCTCAAATAAACAAAAAAAGAAAAGAAAAACAAGGAAGGCACTCCTGAAGAGAGATTCTTAAGGTTGACCTCTGACCTATACATGCATATGTGCACACATGCACATGTACCTACACACATGTGCACACACATAGATTCAAAGCCAGAAACACAAATGAAATGTTTTCATTTTGTAAAAACACAAACAAATGAACCGTATAGATGCTTTTCACTCCGCAATAGGTTAGTGCCACCACATGCAAATCAGAACAAGATTTTTCCCTCCTCAGGTTTTTGAGCCTAGAGGATGAATTGACCGTTTACTCAGCTGCTTCCCAAAGGGGTGCATTTGGTGACTTGTTAGGTTTCAGGCAGAGTGGGGTGACGCACAACCTTGTGACTGCAGGCTGTTCTGATGTAGTTGGCACAGATACTCGAACCTTGACCTAACAACCCTTCAAATACCACCGCTCCCTCCCACAAGTCTCCCCGTCTCTCTGTCGGGAGGGCACCACTGCAGGGAGCCTGAAGAAAAACAGCAGCAGCTCAGCAGGGCACGTGGCCTACCGCCTCCTGCTACAATATTTACGTCCTACTCCATTGAGATGCGCCCCTCCCGCCCCTCTCGCCCCCACCCCGCTCCCTCCCCCGCCCCTACCCCGCGCCTCAGCTCACATGACCCAAATGCAGGTCTCACACCACCAAGAACAAACAGCCCAAACGCGCAGGCAGTCTGTCTGCGCTGGCAGCTTTGCACATGCTCTGTCTGGCCTCTTGGATTCCCTCTTGGATTCCTCACTTACTCGTTGAGATTTCTATTGGTTTAAGGCGACCTTCCAGCCGCCAAAGCTCTAGGAGCCGCAGCATTTCCCTGGCCCAGATCCAAAGCAGGCACCCCCGTGGAGACGGTTTTATTTTAGGGGTTGGAACGGTTTTTTTCTGTCTGCTTCGGGGAAGGATGTATAATACTCACACAGAAGTGTAGATGATGAATGGGGCTCTGCGAGTAACTCTTCCTCCCCCACAGTTTTTATAGGAAGAATATTTTACGTCTTTTCAACGGTGGCCCTGAAGGCAACCTGCAGATCTAATGCACGCTTAAATTCTCCAACCGGAGCCTCAGCCAACGATGCTGAAGCTGACTGACGTGTTGGCTGCAGCGTGTGAGATGGGGGTTTCTCCTCCAGAGCCCTGAATGGTTTTCTTGCCCTTCGGATGGTGGTGGTAAGCTGTGAGACAGGCTACCATGGATTTCAGCACCTCGTCTGTGTTTGATCAGCAAAAAGGTAAACTGATGTTTTTCTCAGTCCTTTGGTGCTGTAAGGAAAGAGGTGTGTGTGTGTGTGTGTGTGTGTGTGTGTGTGTGTGTGTGTAAGCAAACCTGTTAAGTTCTGACTTGATAAGCTTTCAGGAAGAAAACAAACAAACAAACAAACAAGCTCTTGGGCTTTCCGTCTTGCTGACTGTATTCCTAGCCCCATTCTTTCGCTTGGGCTTAAGGGGTATCCGCTACTTCAGATAGTGCCATCTTTATGTCCTATTATTAAGCATATTAGAGAAAGTGGTGTCAGAATACAAACCATGCCTCCTTCAGCCTGTAAATCCCATATTTCGTCACTAGAGCCTTCCTTCACAAGCCACTGTGGATTCCACTCCAAGAGAGTCGTGACCCACCGGCAGCTCATTCAAGGCTGTGCAGTGACTTAATGCCATATTATTTCACTGCAATGACAGAATATTTTTTTCTTACCCTTGATTTGCATAAAGGAAGTCATCTTCCACAGGCCTTGGCTGTGAAATTAATACATCACCATCAGACAGGCGGCCTTCAGTCTGTGTGTGTGACTTTGCATATGCTGTGAGCCTCCACACATGTGTTTGGCATCTGTACGGTTCTGTGTGCGGTGGGGAGGGGGGCGTTTCCACTGTTTAAATGTAACAGGCATTTATTTCTAGGATCTTGTTTTGAAATATCTGGCCTCTAACCCACACTAGGATTCTTTAGCCTATTAGGATCCTTTGATAGTTTCTTCCTTTCAGCTACAGCCTGAAATGGTGGCTGGTGGAAGCCTGGTTAGGAAAACCCATTTCTTCTTCCTTTTTTCCCAATGTCGCTGCTTTCAGGCCAGTGTGCCCTCCCCTGGATGTGTATCTGGCTTCATGAGTGAATGATGTTTGCTCGGTAGGTTTCTCAAATAAGAATTTAGATCTAGATTTCTGAGGCAGTTGGTAGATAGAGCCTTCTCCAAGGCTGAGAGGGGAGGGGGAGGGGGAAGGGGGAGAGAGGGGGAGGGGGAGGGGGAGGGGAGGAGGAAGTAGAGAGGGAGGGGGAGAGGGGAGATTGCCTTGAGAGCATCTCAATTCACTTTGAGTCTGGAGACAGGTACCACAGGAAGGGGGCCTATTCTAGTTCCCCCGCCCCCTCTTTCTGTACCTTTCATTCTACTGGTAGAAATCAACAGAATTGAGAACTCTGCTTAGACTCTAACTGTTCATGCTGGCTGGGGAGCAGTTGTCTCTGAGCCACAGAATCACAGAGAAAAACAGTGAGCTTATTTGGAGACTAATGTGACAGAGTGGGGAGTGACTACCATGGAACAAGGCCTTCAAAACAAATTCATCTGTTCCAACCTGGCGCTCTGAATCCAAGCGGGCTCAGGTCATAACTAAAGTGCTGGTGTAGAATATTTTTCTTCCAGCATCTTGTATGGGAGCAGTTCCTCTGTCTGATTCTTCCCATAATATTAACTCTCTCCTTGCTGCCTCTGTATTTCTTACTCCCTTCTCTCTGAAATTGCTGCAGGACTGGAACAGAGGCTTATACATTCGTGGCTCTGAATGGCAAATCAGCTTAGCTTTGTGACCTTAGCATTTTTGTTGTTGTTTTGTTTTGTTTGTTTGTTTGTTTGTTTTACTTAACCTCTTTGGGGCTTCATTTCCTCTGGAGTAAAAGGAAGGAAATGTTTACGTAGCGGGGTCATTACAAAAATACAAACTGAGGACAGGACATTCTTCACAGTTGAGTGGAGAGTGGGGTCTGACTTTCACACGAACTCTGATGCCCCATATCTGACCCTGGATGGGGAGGCATGGTGGCACTCAGAGGAAGGATAGCAGGCTACCAAGAAGAGACTTGATACCCTATGACCATATACAGGGGGAGGAAGTCCCCCTCAGTCACAGTCATAGGGGAAGGGAGTAAGGGGGAAATGGGAGGGAGGGGGGAATGGGAGGATACAAGGGATGGGATAACAATTGAGATGTAATATGAATAAATTAATAAACTATATTAAAAAATACAAACCGATACTTTAAGGGGCAGTTGCCATGTTGCTGGGTGCAGTGAGTGTTTTCAAACAGTGGTGACAGCGGCTGCTGCCGCTGCTGCTGGTGGTGGTGGTAGTTTTAGTTCCACCCAACCTGCCCTTTGACCTCCAGCTTAAATGTAGCTCTCCTCAATCAAGTGGCTTGGCTGCTGCTAGGTGACTAGGCTGCAGTCTTTCTTTGTTCCGAACCCCAGGGGGCACTCTGTGTAAGTTCTGAGAAATAATAATAATAACAGAAACGAAGCCCATCTAGTTCTAGCGCCCCACTAAGCCTTCCTCTCCCTGAAAAGCATGGGAGAGCCTGACAACTGGTAAACATCTGAATACATTTCAATATTAGATCCTTTAGCAAAGTGTGGTAAAAATGACTGGGAAAGATGAGGGTGATCGCCTCTTCCCTTTTAGCTAAGATGAAATGGGTGTCTGCTCTTGCCAGATGTGGCTGGGAGGTGAAATGGGAGCTTGCTTCGTTCACTCTATGCATAGGCCTGGTACTGCAGTATCCCCAGGAACCGTGCACCCCTTCAAGGGACATCAAAACGTAAATAGATAAAAACAGGATGAGCGTGGGACTTTAGGGAAGGAGTCTACTATGAATCCTTACGACCAGAGAATTAAAGCCCACAGCACCAAATTCACATGCACATGTGGACAAAGACATTTCTTCTGGAAGAAGCTTAGGGACATCATCTAGACAAATGTCCACCTTCTCCTTTTGACCACTGAGCACCGGGAGAACCCATGGATTTGTTGGGCTTACTCACAGAGCAGCGACAAGGAGGTACTGACAGGATCATAAGTGAACCTGAAGTTGCCGTACCACCGGAACAACAGTCTCACCCCAGTGTTGCTGTTGGTTTAATGGCATGGCCTAATAAATGTTTATTACTAGGCTTATAATTGTTATGGTGGTATTATCATCCTCACTTTTAAAATCAGTAAAGACACAGACACCTGCTGTGTTTCAGAATAGCCTATTTTCACCTGGGGCAAGGCAGATAGTACCTTACTCCTAAGCCATCTTCATGTGTAGCCCAGCCTCCACCCCATGCCATCTGCATGTAATCAGTCCTGTCTGAGCTACCTCCCATCCATAACCCCAAAACACTTCTTAAAGCTGGTCATTTCCTCCATGCACGCTGACCCGGCCATGTGCTCTTTCCACCTAACCCATCATGGCAGACCGTCTCCTCCCTCCCTCCTTCCCTCCCTCCTTCCCTCCCTCCCTTCCAACCTCCCTCCCTGTCCTTCCCAAGCTCCTCTCTATCCCACAAGCCCTTGAACTTTCACTCAGCCCCTTCCTCTGGTCCAGCTCAAGTATCTTTATTAGTCAAACAGGGCGGCAAGGTTAAACAGTGAGATACTTGGGTTGCGTGACAGTCTCCAATAAGAATCTGGGGGCAGGGTTGTGGAGGGGGAGGCAACCAATTAACAAATACAAAGCACCAGACCATACTCCAACACCCCAATATAGATGATAACTTTTCTATTGCTACATAGATAGAGTCTTAGGGAGACATCCACAGCCTGTATATCCCAGCACCTTCCGAGACACCGAGGCTACCTGCACTTAACGTGGAATTACATACAGGTGGCTGGGTAATGTGGGAGGGAAATGAGGAGAGTCTAAGGTGAGATTCCAGGGGTCCTCCCCACCCCTTTCTCCCTGGAGGAACATCCATCCACTGTCAACAGGCTCCGTTGCGAAGGTCTCCTGCAAGGAACCACAGCTGCTCTAGTGACAAAGGAAGCTGCTATGCTCAGAGGATCATGCTCTGCAGCAGATATTACACAGTCCACTAGATCTTGAATTTGGCTGCACAAGAAACAAGCTGGGGATTTCCGGGGGGGAGGGTGCATTGAAAATGGTGAAAATGAGACCTACCTGTGGAGGTCCCAATAAGATGGGTATGGATCTGGCTTGATTCCCCACCCCCAGGATGTTCCAATATGAAGCAAAGATTGCAGACCGCTCAGTTCATCCCCTTAACATTTCAGGTGGGGTAACTGATGCACAGAGCAGCTCAAGGTAGCTCTTGTGATAATCACAATGTGCTAGTTACGAGCAGAGAGGACCCGGACCCAGGAGCTCTCTGTGCAGACAGCAATGCAATTGTAAGCTTGTAATTCATCAAGCTCTCTGGCCCAGCAACTGCTGGGGGTAAGCACAGATCAGATCTCAGGTCATGCTTGGGAAAGTGGGGGCAGCCATATGTGCGTCTCTGATGAGATATATTTCCATGACGTTTTTTTCTAGAAAGTCTTGTCTCAAGCCTCCATGGCTGCCTGAGCCAATGGTTTTGTTGTTGTTGTTGTTGTTGTTGTTTGGTTTGGTTTGGTTTTGGTCTCCTCTCCAGTGCTCTGTAGATGGCTTTGCATGTCCCCAAGATCTCTGCAGGCTTCAGGTTACCTGACCAGCCCAGACTTTAGCTTGCTTTGTAAACTTCAGAAGGAGAAAAACCTGAATCTGCAAGGCTCCCTGTTCCTGTGTCCTGTGCTTTCCACTCTCACCATAGCAACAGCTCTGATCCCACGTGTTCCTCCTGGCTGTCTTCCCTCTCAAAGCCCACATGCAAGGAAGCACTGTAGTAAAATGATTTACTACAGAACACGGAGGTTCCTGCTCAAGTCGGCGTGCCCTGTAACTGAGGGGGACCTGCATCTGCAGCTCTGCCGCATCCTGTAGAAAGGAAGGCTTTGCTGTGTCTAAAGGAACTCCTGATCTCAGAGAGAAAACAGGAGACACACTGGTTTCCACAGCCCCCTGTGTCCCAGTCAGGCCCCGCTGTGGGTCAGGGTGAGGAGAGGCAGGCCCTTCTGCTGTGCTGTTGGGATATGGGTCTGATGGGGCAGCCACCTCAGGACAGCAGGCTCTTCACAGCCTGTGACTCTTACAGATGCATTGCTGGGAGGATGAGAGGAAGGGCTGGTCTTGTGCTCGGGTTAGTACATATGCCTAGTATCCGTAAACTGACGCAATGAAAAAGGCATCACCAACTGGCGCTTAAAACAACAGGAATCTTCTCTTTCACAGTTCTGGAAGAACAAAACAAGTCTGAAATCAAGATGCTAGCTGTACCATTTTCCTTCCAGAACTTTCAGGGAAAAAAAAATCTTTCTTTGCTTCTTTCAGTTTCAGGCTGTCATGACCTCATTATTTTCATCTCTGCCTCCATTTTGGTCTCCCAGGCTGTGTGCACGTGTCTCCTCTGTGTGTGCACTGCATCGTGCAAGTCTCAAACTCCTGCTCCAGAGAATGCAAGAGAAACACTTCATAATCTATGACTTAACCCCAGTTCTTTACATCTAAGGCGTGGGCGTGTGTGTGTGTGTGTGTGTGTGTGTGTGTGTGTGTGTGTGTGTGTGTGTGTGTGTATGCGCGCGCGTGTGCATGGATGCCATATAAAGCAGTAATCATAAATTCCATGAGTTGGCATATAAACATATCTCTAGGACTACATGAAATAGGAGTCAACTCTCTGAAAACACATGTGCCTGTTAGGTTTTTTTTTGTTTGTTTGGTTGGTTGTTTTGTCAACCTGACACAAGCTGGGGTCATCAGGTAAGAGGGACCCTCAACTGAAAAACAAAACTTCCATCAGGTTAGCGTACAGCTGGTCTATAGAGGCGTTTTCTTAATTAATGGCTGATGGGAGAAGGCCCAGCCCACTGTGAGCAGCGCCATCCCTGGGTGAGTAGTCCTGAGCTGAATAAGAAAGTAATGCATGGGTTGGAGAGATGGCTCAGAGGTTAAAAGCACTGGTTGCTCTTCCAAAGGTCCTGAGTTCAATTCCCAGTGACCACATGATGGCTCACAACCATCTAGAATGAGTTCTGGTGCCCTCCTCTGGCCTGCAGGCAGAACACTGTATAAATAATAAATGAATCTTAAAAAGGAAAGAAGAAAGAAGAAAGAAAGAAAGAAAGAAAGAAAGAAAGAAAGAAAGAAAGAAAGGCCTTTAATCCCAGCTCTCACTCAGGAGGCAGAGATGGGAAGGAGCCTGGTCTACAGATTGAGTTCCAGGACACCCAGGGCTGCACAGAGACAAAGAAACCCTGTCTTGGAAAAAAAAAAAAAGAGAGAGAGAGAGAGAAAAGAAAGAAAGAAAAAAGAAGGAAGGAAGGAAGGAAGTTGAAGAAGCTGTGGCGAATAAGGAGCCAGCAGCCTTACTGCGTGGCCTGTGCTTCGGTTTCTACCTGGAGCTCCTGCTCTGAGTTCCATCCATGATGGACTCTGACCTATCACATGGCATAAACTTTGCTACCAAACATTGCTTTTGGTTATGGTGTTCAGAACAACACTACAGAACTAAACTGGGATGTAAGGCAAAATCTTAACATGGTCTTTGGTTTAAAAACAAAAATACATTCGGGGCTGGAGAGATGGCTCAGCGGTTAAGAGCATTGACTGCTCTTCCTGAGGTCCTGAGTTCAATTCCCAGCAACCACATGGTGGCTCACAACCATCTAGAATGAGATCTGCTGCCCTCTTCTGGCATGCAGGTGTATATGTAGGCAGAGCACTGTGTACATAATAATAAATAAGTAAATCTTTTTAAAAATACATTCTTATTTAAGTTAAATGGCAAGTTGGCATGTATGAGGTGAGAGAGAACATCTCTTTGGTGCCTACTCTGAACAGGCATTGTGTGCACAACCCATTGGGAGAGCTGATGTTCACAGAGCACTCAGCGGTCTCTTGTGCCAAAGACTGCACTTAGACCAACTCATAGAATTCTACTATCCACCTCTTTCTTTTTATTTCTTTTTATCAGAAAGCTTGTGACCTAACCCAGCATTACCACAGAGTTAGACTGCAAAGCTGGGATTCCAGCTCAAGCCTGTTTTTCCTCAAACCCCACGTTCTTTTTTGCCACAGTATGTTGTTTTACTGGGGAGCCATAAAATTTAACAGGAAAGTTAAGGCATCAATAACAAAAACAACAACAAAGCGAGTTGATGAGCCATGTCTTTTCACAATCAAGTTACTCCGTGGTGTTTTAGATCAACGCACAAATATGCTGATTTTAAAACTCAACTTCTCTGTCCCCGTCCCGCGGGTTCAGTTATTCGGGGTCTCGAAGGGGGTCACGGCCTGTGAATGAAGAATGGGCGAGAGAGAAGGCACGACTCAAGAAAGTATGTCTTATCAAGAGTCCTTTACTGAAAGCAGGTGTATGACTTTTAAAGTGTGCTTCAGGAAGGGCGGGGGAAGGAGGGAGAGCAGTGGGAAAGTACAGAATCTTCCGGGGTAGGAACCCCTGGGACAATGTGTGGGGCGGGGGGAGGAGACAGGTGGCCCCACGGTCTTTTCTCAGAGACCACAGCACGTCAGATGTTCATGTACCGTGACTTCTGAGAAAGGCTACAAAGCCACGGTACACTGAGTGTCCCTTTTCTCAGGGCCAAGTTCCCTCTCCTGGGGCCAAGCACGATGTTTGTGGTTTGTCGGTTGCCAGGCAAAATGTTTGATAAGTTCTTTCTGTATAGGCTGGCTGGAAAGGGTCAGCTGGAGTTCAATGCAACCAGGATCTCTCAGCTCAGCCAGGGTCTCTCGGCTCCCAACATCTCCCCCTTCCCTATTTAATAAGGGCCCAGCACACCACATGCCAAGGAAGTTCTCACACATTCCCGAGAGCGCTCGCCATCGGGGTGGTGGAAGGCGAAAACTGGTGCCACATGTGGGCGCAGTACTTCGCAGCTCTCCATAGGGTGTTATATGGGCAGTGAGCTTAGGAAAAGGAAATGGTCCGATCAAGGCTGGAGCCTGTCTCAGAGCCAACCGATCGAGGACCATCTTAGAGGTGCCACTCAGTGCCATCCCGCGTGCAATGGGCAAGCTTCCCTGCGGGGTGCAATGGCCACTGGGTGCACGCAGATATAGGGTGCCTTACGACGTGCAATGGCAACCAGGGCCAGTCGAGTGCGAAGGCCACGCAGAGAGAAGAGAGACTCACTGCAAGTTAGTTATGTAGGACTTACAGGCAGCCTGCCAGGCCTGGGGGAATGATCTGACCTCTAAGGCAAAAAGGCTGTGCGGTAAGAACTGAGGATGATGGGAAGGGGTTTGATGAGGTTACCAGAAACGCCTGGGGCAGAGTCGAGCCCTCCATTTGGCATCGTGTAATGCCTGGAAATGTAGGAGTTGTCCACAGGGCTGCTATGAAGGCTGTTGGACCCTTGAAGTCTCTGTTTCAAAGGCATTATTTTTAAGATCTTCTGAGGAGAGGCGGTGGTAATGGACCTGTATATTCTTGGTAGCAGAGTCAACCTGGCTTTTAACAAAGGTGGTTAAACGATGGAAGGCCCAAGGCCCAAAAGAAAGGAGAAGGAGGATCCCCACAAAGGGGCCCAGGAAGCTGGGCAAGAGGGTAGAGAGCCAGGGGGAGGAGGAAAACCAATTTTGATACCAGGATTCTTGTTTCTTTCTGGCTCGCCGAAGTTCCTCCAGAGCCTTGGAAACTTTGTCAAGGCTCTTTTGTGCTAAGCCTGTTTTACTGTCATAGTACCAACATTCCTCTTTAAGAGCAGCACAGAGCCCCCCTCCTTGAGGAAAAGGAAGTCAAGGCCTCTGTGGTTTTGAAGAACTACCTCTGCAAGGGAATCAAGGGAGTCCTTTACCTCCTGAATCCCATCTCTCATATTAGAAATATCTCTATCAATAATTGTCTGGAGTTCAGCAAAACCTTGTTTGGAGGTCACCAGGGAGGCAATTCCTGTACCTGCCCCCACTGCACCAAGGCCCAAAATAGTGGCTACGGTGAGGGTCATAATGGGCTCTCTCTTAGATCGGGGGTGGATGGAGACGCCCTTATCTATAAAGTTCAGGAAATCTTCAGGGTTGTGGACAGAGAGGCAAGGGAATAATAGGACCGTCACACACCAGTCACGTTTGTGGGTAAATAAAGGGGTAAAGAGAAAAGAGGCCAGGCCTGAAAAGCAGGCAAAATAAGTGCCATTAGGGGCAAAGGCAAATTGGAAGGTGGTATTTAATAAAAGAGTCTGATTGCAAACTTCCAATAGGTCTCTGGGGGGAAGCATATTTGGGCCCAGAAGGCAGGTGCCGAAACCAGAAATAGATTGAACTGTAATGGAATTGTCAGGTTCGGATGTGGAAAGGGCGGGAGGTGTCTCATTGGTAAAAGAGGGGGTGGAAAAGAGCGCGATGCCCTCATAGTAAGGGGGTGTGGGGGAGAAACATATCCAACATTCTGGGTAATTGGAGGAGTTAGCACTTTTAAGGGTCTGGATAGAGGCATTAGCGAGATCAATAATGAGTTCTGCAGTACTAGGGGGACCAACAGGGATGATGGGTTGGAACAGGGTAGGGAAAGAAGAGTGAGGGGTGGCAGAAGGATGAGGGGTTGGCTGTAGCTCAGGAGCAGGAGTCTTAGGGGCGGCTGTTACAGGCTTATGAAGCATATTATTGGGGCCTGCAGAGGCAGCATTTTTATTGGGGACTTCTTTAAAGAGCCTGATTTTAAAGGGTAATCCCATGTCATAACCTACTTTATAAAGGCGTAGGCCCCACTCAAAGCCTCTGTCAGTCCAAATTTGATGTTTACCTGGGGCAGTGAAGGAGATGGATAGGGGATTGCACCAACCGAGGGTGGTGGAACGAGCGCTATTGCAAAGAATTTTTATGTCATCAGGCGTATAGTAATTATTAACTTCAGGGTGTACCCAAGAACTAGTGACAGAGATATAATCCCAGGGGGAAGATGGCTTCCAATAAGTGGGTCCCGATGTCTCACATCCCCAGGAGGCACAAAAGAAATCATTAGAGCCTCCGCACTTGTAATTATTGGTCTGGGGACGATGAGAAGTGCCAGGGCAAACATATAGGCCTCCATTTAGTCCCCAGTACCCTTGTCTTCTTAAAGCCTTATGAAGCAGTATTCGTTCTAAATCATTGCGGCATCCAACATAGTTTTTTCCTCTTATGGGCTGTTCAGGAGCCTTAGACTCATGCGTGGGCCAAAAAATGTTCTCAGTACCCCAGTCGGGGTTAGCCCCGAGTGCCAGTGCACAGAGGTCTACTTGGAGGACCGGCCAATGGGGCTGAGCTCCCAGGTGGCTACTGGAATTAACGATGTCGCCAGCCTGGTTTACAATGTCCCATGTGTAATTGAATATCACGTAGGGATTATGGTGGGGGAGGGAGAGGGGAGTACTTACCACTGGGCTCAGGAGAACGAGGAAGAAGATGAGCAGGGACATTCTATGAGAAAACACATTTATTGATCTTTCTCAGGGATTTTCCCTGGGGAAGTCATTGGGTTAGCCAGTTTGATTAGCCTTTCAGGAAGCCATCGAGCATTTTTTTGAGTCTGGTCATACACACAGGCATGTCCTTTGCCCCAAATGAGCACAGGATCTGGTCCATGCCATTGATGACTCAATGGATCTTTCCATAGTACTTGAGCATAAGTATCGGTGGTTGAAGGATGCCGGAATCTATTGGCAGCTGACTTTCCCTGTCTTTCAAGGGTTAAAAAATTAAGGACAAATAAGGCATGATTTAATAAATTTTTGTGATTATTATTGATGGGGTATAATATCCCCCCAGAATTTTTGAGTTTTAAAATCATATTTTTAAGGTTTGATGAGCTCTTTCTACTATGCCTTGTCCTTGGGGATTGTAGGGAATTCCAGTAACATGTTTAATTTGTAATTGGGCGCAAAAGTTTTTAAAGGAGGAGCTAGTATAGCCAGAACCCATTGTCTGTCTTAATGGTGGAGGGCCGGGGCATAACTGTGAGGCAGGAAAGAACATGGCTGATTACATTCTTTGTAGCCTCCCCGGACTGAAGGATGGCATAAAGGAATCCACTAAAAGTGTCTATAGACACATGGATGCATTTTAGTTTTCCAAAAGGGGCAAAATGGGTAACGTCCATTTGCCACAACTCTCCTGGGGTGAGTCCCTGAGGGTTAACTCCCAGATGTGGCTCAGAGAGGAAGGTAATGCAGTGTTGACACGGACGTACAATCTGTTGGGCCTGTTCCCTGGAAATGGAGAACATTTGTCTCAGAGTTTGAGCATTTAGGTGGTGTAGTTGATGAGCCTTTTGGGCCATCTGAACGGGGTGCCGTTCTTCGGATAACAGAATTAAGAAGCTGTTTCTGGTGGCTAGATCGGCCAAATGATTGCCCCTGGCCAAAGGTCCAGGCAGACCGGTATGGGCACGAATATGTCTGACAAAGAAGGAGCATGTCCTTTGCTGGATACTTTTTTGGATTTTAGCAAAGAGGGGGGAAGCTTTAGTATCTGGCCGAATAAAGGGCACAGTTTCTAACAGAGAAATGGAGCAAGCGACGTAAGTGCTGTCTGTAAATAAATTAAAGGGACGGTCTTGTAGGGTTTGGAACACTTGGAAGACCGCAGTCAATTCCACTAGTTGAGCAGAAGATAGATTAGTTTGAAACCTGGTAGTTTGTCCATCCATAACATAGGCAGCCACACCGGAGGAGGAGCCATCAGTAAAAACTAAGGGGGCTTGTGGGATAGGGGTACTCTTGGTATGTTTAGGAAAAATTAGGGCTTGTTTTCTGAGAAATTGGATAAGTTTGTCAGAGGGGAGATGGTTATCAATCTTTCCCTGGAAGGAAAAGCAATTGACGGCCCAGCCATCGGATGTTTGTAGTAGCCATTGGATTTGGGTGGGGCTATAGGGTTGGCTGACTATGTCTGGGTCTTTTCCAACTATTTTAAGGGAACTCTCTCTTCCCAACCTGAGTATTTTAGCCACTAGGAGGGGATATGGGGAAAGGACTTTTGAAGGGGTAGCGGGTAAATGTAACCAGTATAACGGTTTATTTTGCCATAGCAAACCTGTGGGCGAAAAAGTGGTGGGGAGGATCAGCAGCCAGAGAGGGGAAGAGGGGGAGTAATATGAAATGGTCTGATTTGAAATAGCAGCCTCAACAACCTGTAAGGATTTTATAGCCTCAGGGGTCAGTTGTTGAGGGGAAGAGGGGTCAGGATCGCCCTGAAGAATAGAAAAAAGGGGCTTAAGATCTCCAGTGGTGAGTTTTAAATAGGGGCACAACCAGTTAATGTCCCCCAGGAGCTTTTGGAAATTGTTTAGGGTGTGTAAAGAATCTCTTCTAAGTTCCATCTTTTGAGTGAGAATCTTATGAGAATGTAATTCGTATCCTAAAAACAAATAAGGGTGCTGAAGCTGAACCTTTTCTGTCACAATATGGAGCCCAAACTCTTGGAGTCCGGCTACTAGGGAGGACGCAACTCACAGGAGTTCTTCACCATTCACTCCCGCCAAAAGGATATCATCCATGTAGTGGATAAGGTAGAGATCAGGATGTTCAAGGCGAAAGGGATCTATGGCCTGGGCCACAAACTTTTGGCAAAGAGTAGGGCTATTAGCCATACCTTGGGGGAGTACCTTCCACTGGAAGCGAGGGAGGGTCCTATACAATTAACAATGGGTAGACTAAAGGCAAAGCGTTTGCAATCTTCCGGGTGTAAAGGGATGCAAAAGAAGCAGTCCTTAAGATCAATAACAATTTTCGAAAAGCCCTTGGGAATGGCGACAGGGGAGGGGAGTCCTGGCTGAAGGGCTCCCATGGGAACCATAGTTTTATTTATTTCTCTAAGGTCTTGTAGTAGACGCCATTTACCCCCTTTTTTCTGGATGACAAAAATGGGGGTGTTCCAAGGAGACGTAGAGGGCTCAATATGGCCTGCGGACAGCTGTTTCTGCACTAACTGCATTGCCGCGGTGAGTTTTTTGGTGGGGAGGGGCCATTGTTCGATCCAGACAGGGCAGTCATTTCTCCAAGTAATCTTATCAGCCTGGAGTGCAGGGGGAGCAATGGCCCTTATAAAAAAGAAGTACGGTAACCCAATCCTGTTCGATCTAGTTTGGGAGTGGTCTGAACAGGGGTTGGGCATCCCTGACTATTTTTGCCCAAGCACTGATGGGGAGGAATCCCTGATCTAGCATTTGTTGTGTCACAGTAGGAGAGGGGCTGAAAAGGTAAACTCCCATCTGGGTTAATATATCTCGCCCCCAAAGGTTAACAGGCAGGCCAGGGATGATGAATGGCTGAACACAGCCCGTGTTGCCATCAGGATCCTCCCATGTCAGAATCTGGGAGCTTTGGAGGGTGTTGGTGGATATGCCTATGCCCTGCAGGTGGGTTAGGGAGGGCTGGCACGGCCAGGAGGAAGGCCAGGAGGCCTGAGATAAAACAGTGGAATCTGCTCCTGAATCGAAAATGTCTTCAAAGTATTTGCCATTAACTTTAAGTTTAAGGTGTGGGCGTTCTCTAGTAATTTTCTGGACCCAATAAATGTCAGAGGATCCGGGAGCAGAGGGCCCCCTGGGCGGCCCCCAATGAGGGCGTAGAGGTATCAAGAGGAAGGGATAGAGCCTGAGCAATACGTTGGCCCTGACGCATGGTGAGGGGCCCTCTCGTGGAGGAGGCCAAGATTTTAATCTCCCCAGTGTAATCATTGTCTACAAGGGAAGGGAAAATGGTAATGCCCCAAAGAGCCACAGAGGCACGCCCTAGAATTAAATAATAGGTCTTAGGCGGTGGGGGCCCAAAAACTCCTGTGGAGATGACTTGAACGCCCAAATCAGGATTTAATATTGTGCAGGAGGAGGTACAGAGGTCCAATCCTGCACTTCCGGGGGAGGCCTGGCAAAGGCTTGGGGCAGTGGCTGAGAGGGAGGCAACAGTGGGCTGAATTGTGGCTGGCTGACCCCCGAGGCTGGCAGGAATTGAATGGGTTCTTGGGCCCGGGGCTGGCCCTGCACCCCGTTTCCCAGGCGATGGGGGAGAGGATTACCCAAGACATCGGTTTTGGAGTGGCAGGTGTTAGCCCAATGTCGGCCACAGTGGCAGCAGGGGGCAGACCACTGTGGGGGATGGGCAGCCCATACCAGTAGCAGCAGGAGGAGTGGGTAAAGGTTTAGATTAGGGGCAATTTTTGGCAAAATGACCTAGCTGTCTGCAGTGGAAGCAGGGCTGATTGTTAGGCGGGGCCCCCGCTACAGCTCCCACAGCAAGGCTGACAGCCTCGGTGACTTTATGGGTAAAGGGATCTACCTCTCAGCAGAGCTGAACCATCTCATCAAGATCTTTACCCTTGTATTTTTCTCTGAGGGCAGCCTTGCAGGCAGAATTAGAATTTTCATAGACAAGTTGGTTTAGTAATTTATTTTCATTTTGGCCAGGGCCAAGAGACCTTTCAGTGGCTTCAAGAATGCGAGCCACAAAGTCATTGTAACTCTCCTGTGCTCCCTGAACAATCTTAGTCAGAGGAGAGAGAATGGACCCCTGGGTGGGGATAGCCCTCCAAGCGGCCATGGCGGCGGAGGCGGACTGAGCCAAAAGTCCTAAAGAAAAGCCTCTCTGTTTATCATCAAGAGCATATCTGCCTTGTCCAAGAAGCTTATCCAATGTCCACCGTCTGGTGGAAGCACGGCTACTTTGGCTGTTAGACCGTGCTGTGGAGTGGCAGCGGTCTGACCAGTCTGTGCGCCAAGAGAGAAATTGGCCTCGAGTCAATATGGACTGGGCGACAGTAGTCCACTCATTGGGTGTGAGATACCGGTTGCTGCTGAGGCTCTCAAGCATGGAGAGGGTAAATGGAGCATTGGGACCATAATTTCTGACGGCAGCATTTAACTTTTCCAATTTTTTGAAGGGGAGTTTGCGATAAACAGTAGGAGCGGGTGCCCGATCATCGGCGTCGCTTTCGGTTTCACTATTTGGATCATGGTCGGAGTCAGATTGCTCCACCTCGGAGTCAGAATGGAGATTAATGAGGGGAGAAGGGTCCCTGCGAGTGGACCGCCATGAGGCAGAGGCGGGAGGGGGGAGTCGGGAAGGTGTGGAAGGGGGATGAGGCGAACGGCCAGCAGGTCGGGAAGCAGAAGGTTGAGATGGCGGGGCGGGAGCTGAGGCAGTCTCTCGGCCAGACTCAGGGGCCGTCAGGGAGCGTGTGACAGGGAAGGCGAGACAGACGGAAGGCGAGTCTGAAAGGGGAGACGAGCAGAGAACGGAGAGGCTAGAGAGGCGGTTTTGAAGTTGGAGGACTTCCATAAGGTCTTGGATCTGCTGCGTCAGGCGGGATTTCATAGCGGTGAGTGCAGTGGAAGGCAAAGGGGGCATGGCAGGCAAAAAGGCAGGCGGGCGGGCCGGCGGAGCAGCTGACTCCGGCGCAGTCAGAGCTAGAAGAGGAGAAGGAGGAACAGCGGCGGGGAAGGAGGCACTGATGGGAGGGGGAAGGGTCGAGAAGGGCAAGGGAGGCCACTCTTCGGAGTTGTAGCGGGCGGCTTTATCCTCAAGGGTCGCAGCGTCTCCAGGATCTAGGGGGTCGTCACCATTCTGAGCAAGGAGGACGGTGGGCAGAGCAGAGGGAGGGGGGTTAGAGGGAGGGTTTTTGGTCACAGGAAAGACAGGAGCACATAAAGGAGAGCAGCCGCGGTCTACAGAAGAGAGAGGGTCGTCATAGAGAGAAGAATAACGAGGGGCCGTAGACGAAGGAGGCGGCGGCTGGGGAGGGTCTGGAGATGGGTCAACAGGGGAGTCCTGAGGGATATCTATGAGGGTGAAAGGAGAAGAGGCAGGAGCAGAGGTGTGAGAGGAGGAACGAGAAGGTGGCAGGGAAGACTTGAGACAGTACTCTGCAACAGAAAGGAGTTGTTTGTGTCCAGTCTCCGAATCGGAGGCTTGAATAATGTCACGAATGAGACCCCAGTATGAAAAAATGTTGTGTCCTAGGGCCTCATTCCCATCCCTAGTTATGAGGACATTTAAGTCACGACCGACTCGCTGCCATTTGTGTGAATCTATGGTCGGCCCATCAATAATGAACTAGGAACATTTCTCATGGACAAAAATGAAAAATTCAACCAAATGTTTCTTTTTAACCCGTATGCCTCTCTCTCTGAGGGCCCCTTTGAGGCCCTTGATGAATTCCACCTCTTTAGACAAAGATTTACCCTTTCTGAGAAATTGGACAGATGACTCACCTAATAGTTGTAGCGGCCAGGCGAGCGGCGACAACCATGAAGTCACAGGGATGATCGCGATCTTAATCTGTCCGGGGGGCGACCCGTACTCCAACAACCACATCTGGGTGCCACTGTCCCCGTCCCGCGGGTTCAGTTATTCGGGGTCTCGAAAGGGGTCATGGCCTGTGAAGGAAGAATGGGCGAGAGAGAAGGCACGACTCAAGAAAGTATGTCTTATCAAGAGTCCTTTACTGAAAGCAGGTGTATGATTTTTAAAGTGTGCTTCAGGAAGGGCAGGGGAAGGAGGGAGAGCAGTGGGAAAGTACAGAATCTTCCAGGGTAGGAACCCCTGGGACAATGTGTGGGGCGGGGGGAGAAGACAGGTGGCCCTGCGGTCTTTTCCCAGAGACCACAGCACGTCAGATGTTCATGTACTGTGACTTCTGAGAAAGGCTACAAAGCCACGGTACACTGAGTGTCCCTTTTCTCAGGGCCAAGTTCCCTCTCCTGGGGCCAAGCACGATGTTTGCAGTTTGTCTATTGCCAGGCAAAATGTTTGATAAGTTCTTTCTGTATAGGCTGGCTGGAAAGGGTCAGCTGGAGTTCAGCGCAACCAGGGTCTCTCAGCTCAGCCAGGGTCTCTCGGCTCCCAACACTTCTCATCTAAAACGGGAACTCCAGAGAAACTTGAATTTTGCTGAAAAAAGCAAAAGTTAAAGTGGCAGGGCCACAGCCAGATGTCTCCAAAGGGAGAATAAACACATTTGAAAGGAGCTGAGGGGAAGATGGGTGAAGAGGGTGTCTTCCTTGAGTTCCGTTGATGCTTGTAGGCTGAAAGACTGGATTTGAGGTTGGTTCTCTGATTGAGTTCAGGTGAAAGGAGAGCTCAAGGCCAATCAAATCTCCAACCCATGGGATTAGAATGGGACTCTCCTCTGCTCTGCTGCCTCTTGTCTCTCTCTGGGTTAAAAAGGAGACCAGAGGAAGAGTGGTGGAAGAATCTTTTTGCCCAAGTTCTGGGCCATTGAAGACCAAGCCTGGCTCTGTTCCTTTCTCTGTTCTGCCCACTTCTTCCCCTGAGCCAGTTCTTGGGTCAGGTTGTGAGAGACTGGTCTATTCTAGAGCCTTCCAGCACTCACAGCCATTAGTACCTCAGAAGATTCCACCTCCAGTAACTGTGTGTGTTCAGTGTACTGTAGGCATTCCAGTGATGTGTGCCGACCCAATGATGTCTTTTTATGCTACAACTCCCAACTCCAGTCAAGAATCCAGGCTAGAGTCGGGGACATTCTGTTTAATTATTTGTGTCTCTTTCCTTTCTTTTTATCTGGTACATTTCTATAGACTCTCTTTGTCTTGTGTGACGTTGAGAGTTTTGAAAATCATCTTCCTCACTTGTTAAAAATTGAGTCACACTTTCATAGTTCGCCTGAGTCTTCCTCACAGTTCAAGAGAGAGGCTGCATTGCTCTCAAGTGCCTGCGCATGTCTCTAGTTATCACAGCGTTGTTCAAGTCCTTTATAATGATCAGCTGGTGTGTGTGTGTGTGTCGGGGGGCGGGGGGAGTGTTGTGCCGTATTCAATGTCAACTGATTCTAACAGGGCCAAACTGTTCTCCTGTTTATGAAATTGATAACTGCTTTATGGGGGGCGGGGAGAGCAATACAAGAATAAGCAAAGGGAAAAAGATGGAGTATTCCCTTATTTATTGAAGAAATATGTTCTTCATAGCCTTCCCTCAGCTTGTTCCCAGCTCCTCGGTAGCAGGATGGTTCCACAGCCCTCCTGAGTGTCAGCTTCCAAGGAGAAGCAGTCCAAGACCGTTAGCCCAGATTGACAGTTGCAAGAAGAGCTAGCTAGCACTCCAGTTCCTGTAGCAGGCAGTGGTGGCAGTATCCACGCCAGCCATCTCACTTAATCCTTGCCACAGTCTCAGAGAGAGAGAGAGAGAGAGAGAGAGAGAGAGAGAGAGAGTCCATTTTTGGGTCACCCAAGGTTTCATGACTACCCAAGCCAACAAGATAAGGGTAGAGCAGCCATGTTCACCCAGGGATCTTGTTCCCAGTCTCTACTCACACTATCCTTCACCCCGAGATGCACTTCTTTGTCCCACCAGGTCTTCCTTGACATGTAGCAATACAACAATAAGAATGGTGAGACAGAGCTGAAGAGATGGCTCAGAGGTTAAGAGCACTGGCTGCTCTTCCAGAGGTCCTGAGTTCAATTCCCAGCAACCACATGGTGGCTCACACCATCTATAATGAGATCTGGTGCCCTCTTCTGGTATGCAGGTGTACAAGCAGTCAGAAGACTGTATAAATAATAAATAAATAAATAAATCTTTAAAACATAAAAATAAAAGAATGGTGAGACAGCTGGAGTTCTTGACAGAGCGTATTCTTGTTCTCATTTGCTGCCCCTGGGCTTGGTTTCTCTTCAGGGAGATGGTATTGGTAACTATTACAAATGACTCGCCTAAGGTCACCTGGACAAGCTGTCTCCCCAGGTTCAAGCTGTCTTCTCCCCTGTAGTGGATTCATGACAAGCAGCTCTTTTCCATTGAGCAGGGTGTGGGAGGGGTGGGGGGTGGTAAAAACCACAGCAGAAGAAAACTAATCCCCCAGGCAGTTGGTGGATCTTAGAATGTTGCTACTGGTCTTTTTTTTATGTCATCAACCTTGTCCAAATGGTGGGGGATATTTCACTAATGCTGCTCCAGAAATTAAGTGTCTTTATGACCTACTGGTGTATTCTTTTAGTAGCAATAGAATTTATTTATTACTGCACTTATCCAGTAGAATTTAATTTACAATTTTGTGTTTACAAATTCAAATATTCCATAAATTTCTCTCTCTCTCTCTCTTTCTCTCCCTCCCTCCCTCCCATTCTCTTCCCACTCTCTCTTTGTGTGTGTGTGTGTGTGTGTGTGTGTGTGTGTGTGTGTGTGTGTGTATGTGTGTGTCTTCAGTTTGGAGTAAGCTTTAAACATACAACTTGTAAAGAATATCACTTTTTCTATATGAATTTTTCATCTCTTGATCATTTAAGCACCTGTCTTCACACTTTAAGGAAACCCGCTCACATACATTGTAGAACTTTGTGCTCCTTCCACCAGCTTTACCACTGTCCCTGGTTGTGTGATCCGCATCACTGCTGTGCTTCTAGCTTTGGGTTGACTGTGAAATGTGTTTTTGCTCCAGTGAGTGTAAACTCTAACACCGTGATGCTTCTGAGCTGTAAAGCTTGTGCAATGGTGGAGAATGGGGCCCAGGCTGCTGTAAGACAGAATAGAACATGGGAATGTGGGGTGTCTATCCTGAACCAAAGAGAGGTCAAAGTTCAATGGATTATATGGGGTCTTTGCATGCTGGTGAAAGGGCAATTACAGATCATAGTGTCAGGGTCATGGTCAAAGGATAGAATCTGGGCCTAACAGCCTTAGTTGGGCTTCACCATTGAATACTATGCAACTTTGGGTAAGTCACTCACTCTGAACCTGGTTTCCTTCAACAAAATAAAAGTGATTGCAGGCCCCACTTCTTAAGGTAAAAATTAATTAGATGTATAGAGTGCTTAGCACAGCACCTGGCCTATACTAAGCATTATTAAGGGTTTCTCATAATTACAAATATTACTGAGACGATGGCATGTCCTCAAAGGACCCTGTAGCCCCGCAGCAGCAGTGTGTCCCTTCACTGTGGCCCAGAGGTGTTCCGTGGATGTTTTTGTCAGGTGATTTTCACCGACACCATTTTGTGTTCTGATTTCTTCAAAAGTGTTCCCATGAGTTCTAGAATTCAAAACGGTGCAAGGAACAAAGAGAAGACTTTTACTATGGACCTTCCGTGAGAGTCTGTGGGATGTGGGTGTGGCAGGCAGCAGCTGCATCTCCAAACTCATGCATGAGTCACTGCATGAGGGCAGTCCTGGGCCGTCCCTGCTTCCCATGCCTTAGCTCCACAGCCAGGGCTACCCACGGCTCCTCTCCCAAAATGCTGATGATTTAATATCTACTGAGGTGGCTGCTATAAATTAGTGGGGGGTGGGGAGGAACTACCCAATCATTGAGTAAAGTCAATTGTACAAAAGCCACTCTTAAAAGCAAAACATTTGAGGCTGGAGAGATGGCTCAGTGGTTAAGAGCACTGCCTGCTCTTCCAGAGGTCCTGACTTCAATTCCCAGCAACCACATGGTGGCTTACAACCATCTATAATGTGATCTGATGCCCTCTTCTGAGATAAAGTACTCACATACAATAAATGAATAATTTTAAAAAAATAGAAACAAAACATTTAAGCAAAGTTAAATGTTTATAAATAAGTCATTGTAAAGTCCAACAAGGAAGATCTTTCTAATCATAAAAGCAATGTGCACAAAGTTTTGTCTACATAAAATGCTGAAAAACCTGTTCTTAAAACCGAGCAAAAACTGACAAAGCCCAACAAGAACTTAAGTGGCAAACAGGTACCAAACAGCTGCTGCGTCACTAATGGATGAAGGGTTAGCATCCTTACTGCCTACGAAGCTCTTTCAGAGGTGGAAGACTAAGGCCTTGAAATATTAAAGTGTAAAGGACAACAGCAGATAGCTAATTCACAAATGACCATAAAAAAGCTCGTAGGAACAATAAAAGAAACAATCATTGAAAATGATATAGCAATCTTCTTTCACAGTAGTAATAGTTTACCGAGAGTGTTAATATACAGTATCCTTGAAGCTGAGGCAAAGTGAGTACTCAGATGTATATTAATAAGTAAATTATCAAACCAGTTGTGCTAAGTTCAGTAATTCCTATTTTAGCCTTATTTTACAAGTAATATTTTGAAATCTTTTGACATGGTAACTTGTTCATAAATCAGGTGTTATGTGGAAAACAGCAAAACCCCAAATTGTTTCTAGTAGCACGGTCATACTTTCATAAGTAGCATATTATTTCTACATTGTGCTCAAAGCTGTTAACTATTGTTTACTTCAACAGTAAAAGAGTCCCAGGGCCTGAGAGATGGCTCAGTGGGTAAAACCCTTGCTGGACAAGCCTGACAGCCTGAGCTGGATCCAAGGAACCCACAATGAAAGGATAGAACCCAATCCTAAAAGTTGTTCTCTGACCATCACACCCTTACTCACATATGCACAACACACACACACACACACACACATACACACACACACAATGCATACAAGCACACTAATAAAAAAAATTAGTTTAAACTCCTTTTTAAGAATGGCCTTGGTGTTGGCCAGACTCACACAGGAGCTCAGAGACTCTCATTCAGTTTCTCAAATCCTGTCAAAGTCTCTCATGTGAGAGAAATTGGGGGTCTATGGTTCTATTCTTGTCAGTTGGCCCTGTCTCAATGGCTGACAGCCATCCAGACTTCAGGAACAGTCAGAAGGCCCTTATCCTAACCTTCGAGGGCCATGGTGACTTCAAGAAGTAGCACCCTCCAGAACTTTCTTTCTCAGAACTACCACTCAGATTACCTGGAAACAGGACTTCATTCTTGCTTATTTGGAGTTGGAGAATAAAAGTGAGGTCATAGTCTTGGTGGCAGGGGAAGAAGGTGCTAACAGACGCTTGTAACTACACACTCGGATACAGTTAGATCTCCACCTCCAAGCCCGGCTCCCACTAACACTCCTCTCCCCTCCTACAAGATCACACAGTGGGTAGAAAGAAGGGCTCATAGGAAGGGGTTGGGGGAAGGATAGGACCCCTCTGGGCCTTTAAATAAGACAAATATCTACAAGACACCAACTTTAGAGTTTTGTGTATTTATTTAATGTGTACGGGTATTTTGTCTGCATGTCTGTCTGTGCACCACCTGTGTGTCTGGCATCCTTGGAGGCCAGAAAAGGGCACTGAATCTCCAAGACTGAGCTGCAGACAGGTGTGAGCTGCCATGCAGATGATGGGGAGCAAACCTCGTTCCTTTGTAAGAGCAGCCAGTGCTCTTAACCATTGAGACCTATCTCCATCCCCCAACATCGTTTTAATGCTGATTATCTTTGCATATGTATTTTTTTCTTCTTATCTGGATTTTAACAGTTTTTAAATGAAAGGGTGAAATTGTATAAAATGGCATGCCAATTAAATAAAAATGTCTAAGAATACAACTTAGATATCAGGGTTTTTCTTATTTATTTATTTATTGTTTTTATTGCAAATTCCCAGGGCAATCCTAACGAGGAGTCAGGGCTAAAATCTAGGGGTGTCTTAACTCTATTGTTTTACCAGACAGACTTCTGGACTCACAGTGGTACACAGTGACTTGCTTGCTTTTCAGAAAGAGATCAGATTAAGACATGGTTTCTGCTGTCACCTTTTCAGTGCCTTGCAATTGTGTGCTGCGTATTCTGAGGCAATGGTTTAAGACAGCTTTGCTTAAACTACATGCCCACAGCATGTGAGGGTTGAAGGTGGATTCGACTCTTACGATGCCAACAGCATGCCTTCTAAAATTGCTTAAAAGAGGAGCTGCCTTCTTCCAGCACGTCAGCCTGAGCTAGCCCAAAGGTTTGTGATCTATAAGCCTTCACTTCTTAAATCTTTGGTTTGCCAATCTGGAGAGAATATGCTAATAAAATCAGCAAATACCCAAACAGTGTATCAAACACTGCTCTTACCCATCGTCTCTAAAATCTAGAATTTTTTTCTTTACTAAAGGGAAAGCCATGAAGCCCAAACAGTTGTGCATTTAGTGATGTCCTACAGAGGACATTTATACACCAGCTCGGGTTTCGTTCTTTGCTTTTAGGAAGCAAGTAAGTAACCTAATAATTATCCCAATGATGAAAAGCTTTCGTATTTCAGTTCCCTGTAGGCGTCTTTGGTGAGTGACCATCATTGTCAATTTGATTGTATTTTAAGTCATCTAATAGACGACCTTCTGTTCATGCGATGATGAGTGACCCACTATTTGGCTCTCCACAGATGTTAGGTAGACAGGTAGAATATCAGTCGTAAAAGGAAACGTAGCGGTCAGCAGTCTACTCCACACCAGTTCCTCCTCAGAGGGCGTTGCCAGGATACACTCGGTCAGAACCTACTGAGACACAGGCTATGGCTGGAAAGCACTAGTTCATGGCCTAACTCCATCAGTTCCAAACTCGTTCCCAGTATTTGAAAGCAGCTATGCATTTAAGGGAGTCTGATTCTTTCCAGTTGCACCAAACCCTGCTTCTTTACATGGCTCTCACCCCTCCCGGAGTTCCCACAGAATAGAAAAAAGCCAGAAACTATCACCGGAGAAATGAAGAAGGTAAAGACAGCCACATAGTTGCTTCAGACTAACAAAGGGGGAATTAACATAACGCTTACTTTTATATTTAGTTTCCAGAGCTAGCCAGACTAACCCAACCCTTTATAAAATTAATGTAAAATTTATATTTGCCTAACAAATGCCTAATGCAATATATTAACATCGAGTCCAATGAGAATTCAGTGGATGATAAAACCCATTTGCCTTTGCAACTGTACCCTAAATTGATCAGTAAACGCAGTTACCCAAGTTTAAAGGTTTTATACATTTTTTAAAAAATCTTTTTAAGAAGCAGCATTAGTGACAAAGCATTCTGTGAATGCTTCCTAAATTGGGCACAGGAGTGCATGTGTGTAGTCTCGGCACATGGGAGACCGAGGCAGGAGGATGGTTAATAGTTCAAAGCCAGTTCAAGGCAAGCCTGAGCAATTTACCAGGACTCTGTGTCTGAACAAAAGCATGAAAACCTTAGGCATGAGGAAGCACCCCTGTAATCCCAGCACTCCAAATAGAGAGGCAGGAAGATTGCTGTACATTTGAAGCCAGTGAGTTCCAGCCCAGCCAAGGTTACATATCAAAGGAGACTCTCTTTGTAAAATTAAATAATCATTTAATTAATCAACAAATAAATACCCCCAAATAAAAAAAATGGGGAAAATGGTATTTTTAAGTGAGGCATCTTTACTTGTCCTTGTTTGGTCAGGGAGCTCCAAACTGGCTCTGAACTGTAATCAACAGCATTGCCACTCCCCTGGCTCAGAGCCCAGTCAGACACATAAAGACTCTTCCTCACCAGTGGGTGGCAATGTTGTCCCATGGAGCCATTATGGTGCTGTGAAGGCCTGGTATAAAGGCCTTACCCTCTTAGGAAGAGCTTGGTGCTTCTAGGCTGCCCCAAAGATGTAATTTCTCTACTGTCCCACAATAGCCAGGATAACTGTACGGGAAGAGAGATAAATCTAAATTAGGAGAAATGCCCCATGAAGTATCTCTTTAAATGACTATACTGCCCATGAAGGTCTCCATCATCGCTTAGATATTTATCTCCCCATGGGATCATGTTGTTTTAAAGGACAAGAGACTGCACCTTTGGGACCAGGATTCTGCTGTCTATAGGAGATGCAGAGTCCATGGATGCCTGGATATACTTAAATTCTCCAGAGGCAATCGGTTCTATTTGAAAAAAAAAAAAAAAAACAACTCTGAGATCTACAGATTCCATCTGTAAAGGCCCAGAATGAATTCAAACGTCATGGGTGACTCAGTGGTGAGCTCAGTCACCCAAGGAGCCTCAGAGTAGAGTAAACTAAAAGCCATCTCAAATCATCTGGTTTAGACTCCGAAAACTAAAATAGCCTCTACAGTGACAAAGGTGCCGTGGCTGAAGCAGTGCAGGTGTTAATCTGACCTCACAGCAATTTCAACAAAAAAGGGATCAGTAATGAATGCAAGGGCCCCACAACTCTAAAAATGGAACCAGTGCATATGTAACATTGGGGGAGCTCCAAGCACCCAGAACAGTGCTAATCGCCAGCTGTGCCAGCTGAAGCTCTAATATTAACCCTAGGCCCTCGGGATTAAAGAGACAGTCTCTGATACAACCAGAAACCAAGTAGGGCTTTGGCCATGCAAAGTAAGGAAAGAGACGATACCAAAAATGTGTGACGATCCTTCCATTTTTAAGTAAAAAAATCACTTAAAATAGTTATCTTGTTTGTTTGTTTTTTGTCACCTATGGAGTATTTATAAAGGTCAGAATTTTCTGTTAAGTTCAGATTTGATTAGATTCAACAGTCAAGTGTTGCTCTGTGAAATGCTGTACAGTTTCTAAGCCCACAGCGTCTGCATTCCTCATCTCATTGTAGGCTGGACATGGTTCACAGGCAACATAGCGCTGCTGCAGCATAGTTTTTGTTTTCCTTCATCATTAAACATTTTACCTTTATTTTTCTTTTTTACAATAACTGTATTGGCATAAGTCACTCTCTAAGTAAACCCAAAGTCCCCTCTGAACAAACCCCAGATCCCCACCACGGCCTCAGGAATAACCAACCTATCAGATGACTTTACCCATTACCAACCTTTTCAGTCTGTGCACAAATCATGAAATATTTTCATTCTGTTAACTTCTTCATACCATACATTTACTATTAAAAGGTAGAAATTTTAAAAATTAGATTCTTTGGTTTTTAGAATCTCACATTATAAAGCCACTGTTTCCTTACTTGTGTCATCGAAGTGTCTGCACAGCTTAGACCAAGGGCTCAGAAAGCAGCTTAAAGAAGAAAAGCTTTGCTCTGGCTCGTGCAGCAGAGGGTTCAGTCCATCCTGTAGGCAAGGCATGGCAGGCAGAGCAGGTCCCATTACAGCAGCAAGGAAGCGTCATAAAGAATCCAGAAGGGTAGTTTTCCACTGCATAAATGTGCCAGTTTCTTTATCCATTCTTCAGTTGAGGGACATGTAGGTCGTCTCCAGTTTCTAGTTTTTACAAATAAAGCTTCTATGAGCATAGTTGAACAAATGTCCTTGTATGGTGCAGCATCTTTAGGGATATACCCAGGAGTGGATGGGAAGGGGGGGACTTCCCTTTTCTGAGGAGGGAGGGAGGGGAAGAGGGAGAGAGGATGGAGCAGAGAGGTGAAGAAGGATGGGGCTACAACAAGGGATGTAAAGTAAATAAATAAATCCAGAAGGGGCTAGGAACAAGAGACCCTCCCCAAGGACCCACGTCCAGCATGACTTCCTCTGGCTAGAAGCTACCTCCTAACGATCTCAGAAGCTCCCAGCAGCGCCACTTGCTGCATCCCAACCCCCTAATACACGAACCTCTTAGGAAGCACATTACCATGACCACCACACACAGCTCTGTCTACTGTGTTAGCAGTAAAATACTAGGGAAAGGTATTAAGCTGCATCTCTCCCAACATTCAGGAGAAGAAAAGCTTGGCTAACTTTGATGAGCATCAACAGAGTCTAAAAAGATAGTAGGTTCAGAGCACGTGCAAGGCATTCAACTGTTTTCAGCCTCCTTCTTTGGTCCTCTTTGTATTTCACGTTTGTACACATATAAAATGTTCTAGAATATAGGGCCAATGGGTCTTCTCATGGGTCTTCCTCTCCCTTCGCGTCATGCCTCTCTCGTCTTCTCCACTGCCAGTCTCTCTCCCTCTGTGTGCGTTCTGAAGTCTGTCTGCATGCAGCTGTGCACAGGTCCGTCTGTTCTGGAGTCTGTCTGCATGCAGCTGTGCACAGGTCCGTCTGTTCTGGAGTCTGTCTGCATGCAGCTGTACACAGGTCCATCTGTTCTGGAGTCTGTCTGCATGCAGCTGTGCACAGGTCCGTCTGTTCTGGAGTCTGTCTGCATGCAGCTGTGCACAGGTCCATCTGTTCTGGAGTCTCTCTGTGTGCAGCTGTGCACAGGTCCGTCTGTTCTGGAGTCTGTCTGCGTGCAGCTGTGCACAGGTCCGTCTGTTCTGGAGTCTGTCTGCGTGCAGCTGTGCACAGGTCCGTCTGTTCTGGAGTCTGTCTGCATGCAGCTGTACACAGGTCCGTCTGTTCTGGAGTCTGTCTGCATGCAGCTGTGCACAGGTCCGTCTGTTCTGGAGTCTGTCTGCATGCAGCTGTGCACAGGTCTGTCTGTTCTGGAGTCTGTCTGCATGCAGCTGTGCACAGGCCCATCTGTTCTGGCTTCATATACAGGGAGGGGCAAGGAGCATTCACAACTTGCATGCATAGAGAAAAGAAAGGAATGTGTAGTGTTGGAATACACAGGGATATTTGGGTGGTGTTAAATGGGTTTGTGGCCTCCTGTTGAAAATAAAATCCCGCCACCATTTTAGATTCCAAAGGACTGTCTGTTATTCTTTTCTTTGAACCTGTTATTTCGGCAACATCTTTTCTCATCTCTGCAGAAGTTTTTTGCAGCAGTTCCAAAGTTAGGATTAGGAGTCTACACTGACCATGGTTTAGACTGGGCATTTCTGCACAACCTCTAAGGAAGAGTCTTCCACCTCCCAATTGCTAGTTTCATAGTATATCCTAAGCTAAATGAACTCTGAATTCATTTTGATCAGCTGTGTAGGTCCCGCCTCCTCCTTTCTCTGTGCATCACTCAGAGTTCCTAAGTATACTTCCTGGATGATCTACCCATCTTCAACAGGACGCTTGCTACCTCATGGTGTGACCCAAAACTTTTCTGTCAAGCTCTAGTAACCCCAATGCATTTCTCCCTCCCTCATTTGCTGTTACTTCCACTTAGAATGATTTCATTGTAGCACTGTTTGCATAAAAGCTCTTTGAAAGCAGTGCTACTCACAATAGCAACAAAAGAATAAAGTTTTTAGGGATAAACTCAACCTCGAAGGGAAAGACTTGCCTACCTCAAAACTAAATTAAAGAAAATGCCGATGAACGGAAAGACATCCTGGGCTTGCCGAGTGACAAAAACATATTAAGATGTCATTGGTTCCCAAAGAAGCTTGCAGATTCTGTACAATTTCTGTCAAGGACTCAATGACATTTTTATAGAAATGGGAAATTTCTGGCCAAGCGTGGTGGCGCACACCTTTAATCCCAGCACTCGGGAGGCAGAGGCAGGGAGGATCACTGTGAGTTCGAGCCTGGCCTGGTCTACAAAGTGAGTCTAGGCCAGCCAAGGCTACACAGAGAAACCCTGTCTCTAAAAAAAAAAAAAGGGGGGGGGGAATGGGTGGGAAATTTCATTATAAAAATTCATACGGAATCTCAATGGACTTCCTAGACATCTCAGACAGTTTTATAAAAGAAAAACAAAATGAGAGGCAGGCCTTGCCTTTCCTGATTTTAGAAATTATAAAGTTGCAATAATCAAAAAGTATGGTACTGGCATAAAGACAGCAGTAATATAAATGAACGGAATAGAACTATGAGTTCAGATGATCCCATCTATCTACGGTTAGTTAAATTTTAACAAGGGTCACTCAATAACAGTTTTCAAAATAGTGCTTGAAAGACTCAATAATAACTGGAAAGAAAGACATTAGACTCTCACCTTACAGCATATCAAAGGTCTAATCATAATGCCTAGAACCAAAAAAAAAAAAAAAATGTTTTAGAAAAGGTTCCAAAGACAGAGCCTCCAGCCATGGATTTGGCAATGATCTTCTGGATATGATATCGAATGTACAGGCAACAAGAGAGAGGTGTAGACAGGCTGAGTTGTGAGGCACTATCCACAGTGCAAACAGGAAAGCCACAGAGCAGAGGTAGGTTTTGTTCATCAACCATCTGATGCAGGAGTTAATATCAACACTCAAGTTCTTTATAGATCCCTACGAGCCAAAACCACAAAACAACAGCAGTCCTGTTCCAAAGTGAGCAAAGAATTCCTCTAAAAATAGAGGGACAGCCAATGACACATGACAAAGATGTTTGACGTCATCAATTGCTAGGGAAATGTAATTCAAAACTACATCCAAGTACCACTTTATATGCAAAAGGATGGCTGTTATAACAAATAATGCGCAGTAATCAGTGTGATGAGGATGCAGGGAAGTGAGAACCTGTGTGCAGATGGAGTGATATAAAATGGTACAGCTGCCTTGAAAAACAGTGTCTTAGCAGGGCTTTCTGTTGCTGTGACAAGATAGCATGACCAAAAGCAACTGGAGGAAAGGTTGTGTTTCATCTTATAACTCTCAGGTCATGACTCCTCACTGAGGGAAGTGGGGGCAGGAACATGGGAGCAAGAGCAGAAAGACCATAGAGCAACAGTGCTCAGTGTTTGTTTCCCATGGCTTGCTCAGCCAGCTTTCTTATATAAGGCAGGACCACTTACAAAGGGATGACACCACCCACAGTGGGCTGGGCCCTCCCACATTCAATTATAAGTCAGGAAACTGCCAATCTTACAGAGTTATTGTCTCAACTGAGATTTCATCTACCCACACGACTCTAGCTTGGGTCAAGTTGACAGAAGAAAAAAAATCAACACAAACAGTATAGCAGATCATTAAACATTGAATGTAAAGACGGTATGGTCACGTGATCCAGCACATACACAAAAGAGTCCAGAGCAGGGTATCAAAGCAATGTGGGCACACATGTTCACTGCAGGATTACTCACAACAGCCAAAAGAAAGAAAGGAAAACCAAGTGTCCATCAAGAGATAAATAGAGAAATACAATACAGTTGGTTCATATATAGGAAAGAATACTAAATACCACTCAACATTTATCTAAGGAAGGAAAACTGGATGCATGTTTCTCCGTGAGTGAGCCTTGCAAACGTTATGCTAACTGAAATAGTGTAGCCACAGAGACGAATACTGTTGATTACACACACACACACACCTAAAGTCAGATTCACAGACACGGAAAATAGAATAGTGCTTTCCAGGGACTGGGCTGGAAAAAAATGGGGGTTACTGTTTAATGGGAACAGAGTTTTAGAAAATGAAAGGAACTTGGAGAGGGGAGCAGTTGTGCAATACTATAAACGTCTTAAGACTGCAGAGCTGTAAAGTTAAAAATGGTTAAAGTGGTAAATTATATGTTTTACATAAACTCAACTCTCCAGCCCACTATTGTGACCTCATGGAGTTATCTCCAGAACAAAGTGACCTGCTCTCCTAAACCATTCATGAGACACAAATGAAGCCCACTGTTCCTTATTCTAACCGTTCTCCTCCATTTCCAGCCTCCTCCAGCCACATTTAACACAGAGGCTGCATATTTCCCTGTGATGCTGGCCTGCGAAGGATGGAAGGGCCCTATCACCTCCCTCAACATGGTCACAATCAGCTAGCAGTTACAGTTTCTGCCTAGTGCATTAATACATTAATTCCTGTAGAGCTGATATCTGTTTAACACCTTATGACCTTTGCTAACTAACGTGCCACTGCTGAAATTGTCCTTGCTTAGAACTCCCTCACAGACTAAATGGAAAACTAAAACACATTCACAACATAGTATGAAATGACAAGAAAAAGAGGAAAAAAAAAAAAAAAAAAACGAATCAAAGGAAAGGATCAGCTCATGTGAATGTTCTAGAGGTGCTGTTGGGCAAAGGTGTGGTGGGTGGGAGTTTAAGTGATGTCAGCCGGTCCCAACTCTTCACCCAGCTCTCCTCTGCTCTCTGTCTCATCTTCACTCTTCTTAGCTGGATTCCTATCTGTTCTGAAGTTGAGGTCAAGCCTCCCGACTCATAGGTAGTGTAAGAGAGAGAGAGACAGAGAGACAGAGAGAGAGAGAGCGCGCGCGTGCAGTGCTCTCAACAAACCCAGCTAGAGAATATTTGCCTTTTCACAAACTCTAATCAGTGTATAGCCCTAAATATGTCACCTTGACCATGATGATGCAAATTCTTAATAGCTCCGTTCTGCCTCTGGATCAGGACAAAAGGAATCCACCGAACCAGCTGTTTGGCTGAAAGTGGAGCGTTGTCGATCATCCGAGAATATTCAGAGTACAGCTAGCGTCAGGGTAAGGGGAGGTTGAGCGACAGAAAGGGCAGATTCAGACATCTTTTTGATGAGTCCCACAGGTAGTTTACAGACTCGGATATGTTGCACATTAAGCATGATATTCAAATCCTCTGACAAAATAATTTTGGGGGATCTCAATTCTAGGAGGCAGTGCAGCTCCGCACCGTGACGAAGGCGCCGTATGTATCTTACTGCACTGAGCCATGTTCATGCACATGGAAATATCATTACGTATTACAGTGTGTAAACACCCACAGTCGAATCTGGTGAGATCTTAGCACAGGGGAAACAGAGGCAGGAGGACCGCCCATGACTTTGGGACCAGTCTGATCCACACAGTGAGTTCTGGGCCACCAAGGGCTGCACAGTGGTGCCCTGTCTCAAAACGGGAAAGTAACAAACATCTCATAGTTCTGCTGCCACCTTTAGCAGATCCCTGGCCCTATCAGGCTGCTCCCTCCAAGGTGCCACTGCCAGCACCTTTGAATGTGGACATATAACTAGAAACTAGGTCCATCTTTTAAGTCGGGGCGCTAATTCTTATGCTCAGAGACCCTGGGAATAGTCTGAACAAAATGCCCTGGCTTCGTGTGAAGATTTGCAATGAAGTCTAAGCAATATATGGCTTCTTTATTAGCCATCAATAAGAGAGCCCCATTTTAAATATATACCTCAGACATGTAATGCTGTTTAAATAAGTTTTAAGTGGAGCAGTAGAAGCAGCAAAAAGTAAAAAAAAAAAAAAAAAAAGTGCTTACTAAATGCCAGGAAACACACCGGATTAATATCAACACAGAGTCACTGACCCCACACAATTTTCTAAGGTTGTTTGTGTCTTCAAGATCACTTCCATTTCACAGCCAGGTGAGGGTGAATGCTCCGTGTCCACACAGCGTGTTATCACAGGTGCGGCTTGTACCCTAGGTATCTGGCTCCAAGGTCATCAGACCGACCGCACATGAGTGGTATTTGTCCCAGACAGCCTCCACCTGTCATGCCGTTGAGCAGAGGCGCCTGCTTCAAAGTATAAAGCATGAAATGAAATACGGATGATTTAGAAAGCAGTCACTCACTTTCCAAAACAATGTTGTCACAGCATGCTGTTCTCAGTAACAAGCTTGCTTGGAACTGGTTAACTGGTTAAAAATCATTAATGGTTTCTCCGAAATATTGGGACAGAGAAACCAAGCCAAAACTTTAGGACTTGTGCCGGCTAAAGTTCAAAGAACTAAAAAGCCAACATGGTCCTTCTGTCCACATTAGAAAACAAAACAAAACTTTTTAAAACTGTTGAGATATTCTTTCTCTGAGTATTGGTTACCCGTGGAGCAACTGTAATAGAGGGACTTAGCACAGCCTCCTTCAAAGGCTCTCCACAGGAGAGCTTGCTTCCTAGCCTTCTCTGTGTGTCCCCGGAGTCACCTGACCCACAGTCTGTTGTCACCCTTGGCAGTAAAACCTGTTGGATCGATTCTTCACTAAGGCACGGGAAACAGTTGGCTACCTCATTCAAAGCAGTGTCATGCACCCTCAGTTCTAGAAATAGCATCTGTGCAAACCCAAGTGGTTGAAAACGAGCAGGCTTTAATGAAAAGACAGATGTGCAAGATAGGGCAAAAGGTCCAGATACAAATGCAACAGATGAACACCAGTGAAAAGCTACTGCTCAGCTGACAGTTGAAGGGCAACAGTGCTGGGCAGGTTAGGAGGGGGACATGTGAGAGCTGGCTTAGCATAAGGAAAGCTCCTGCTGGAAAGGAGGCAGTTAATGCTGAGCAGGGCGAGGATAGCCCCATCTTCTCCCTTCCGAGTCTTCCGTGCCTCCCATGTGTGACTAGAGGGCAAGGGCATCTGGAGATACAGTCAGCGAAGATCAGGACAGGAAGAGGTACTAAGCATCTCTGGAAGAGAAAGGGTGAGGAACGGAATGCTCGTCCCAAAGATGGGAGAACTAAGTTACCAAGGAGACAGGTAACAGGGCCCTGAACGTTAGCAGAGGGTTTACCTAGCAAGTACATGGCTTTCAGTCCCCAACAGCCACACAAAATCAGGCGTGGTAGCCCACATCCGCAATGCCAACACTCAAGAGATGGGGGTCAGATGATCGGGAATCCAAGGCCAGCCTCACCCATATAGAAAATTCAAGGCCAGCCTGGGCAATGCCAGACCCTGCCTCTAAACAAGAAACAAACAAAAGAGAAGACCACATAGCATGTTTCAGATCTTGAAGAGTAGATTGAAACCAAGAAGAGGCCTTTCTTCCCTCTCTGTTCTCTCTAATTTTGGGAAACCCTAATGCCTGAAGAGTCATAATATTGCCGGGCATGGTAGTGCATGCCTTTAATCCCAGCACTTGGGAGGCAGAGGCAGGCAGATCGCTGTGAGTTCGAGGCCAGCCTGGTCTACAAAGTGAGTCCAGGCCAGCCAAGGCTACACAGAGAAACCCTGTCTCCAAAAACCCAAAATAAATAAATAAGAGTCATAACATGTCAAAGGGTGTCTAATCCCAAGGCTTCCTTGCCAACATATGATGGTGGTGCGAATTGCCCACTTTTCTTCAGAAGTGTCCAGGGAGCGTGTGACCAAGCTGACTCAGCTCCTGTCTGGATTCGCCTGGGAGGGAGATTCAATGAATCACTGTGTGGGTGACAATTTGGTCTGTGTTATCCTTGGAGTGAATTCACTCCGCACACTAACAGAGTGTCTGTTTGGTTCGTGGAGGTGACTCATCTGAGGAAGTCGACCTGACCATGGTTTATCAGGCAGCATCTAATGGGGACGTCAATGCTCTGACTGCTGTGATTCGAGAAGACCCTTCTATCCTGGAATGCTGTGACAGTGAAGGTAAGCTGCTCCTCCTCCTTCTTTTTTTTTTTTTTTTTTTTTTTTTTTTAATCTATGATGAATTTGGCTTTGGGCGGAGACAGGTATTTCTACCTGTATTCTTTCTAAATACAGAATTCTTAAGAATTCTGGATAAGATGAATGAAATAGATTTGGAAAGAGAAAGGCGAAGTCCTGGCATCCAAAGATGGGCACGGTGGGAAGTTCTCTGTTGTCTTTTTGCCTTGTGAACCCCAGAGTTGGGGCCTGAAGGAGCAGGCAACACAGAGTGCCAACAGAGAGACATGCACAAAAGAAAAGCCCCTGGAAACCTCCATCTCCAGGCAAAATACCAAGATTGATATTATGAAAGCTAAGAAGAAACTCTATTTACTAATGTATGACTTCACATGACTTCCATCACTGGTCCAATACCTTTATCATCTGTGTGGATCCTTTCTTCAGAAACTTAGAGGAAGAAGAGAGAAGCATCTCAAAACACACAAAGGGGGAGAGAGGAAACAACAAAAGATGAAACCGGAAACAGAGAAGCAGTAGAGAAAAAGCAAAGAAGCAAGAACAGCCTCCAGCAATACTGACAAGAAAAACTAATTGAAGGACACACAAATTTCCACTGCTGAGAATAAAACCAAGGACATCTCTATGGATCCTACAGAAATGCTGCAAACAACCATACACATATAAATTTGACAATTTAGAGTAAATGGATTAATTACTCAGATGAAATAAAATAAACTCAGAGGGTGAGAGGAGGTTAGACTCCTGTTGTTACAGTGCCTCTTGTATCTATACATGAAGACACCAGGAATATGCACACTTAATGGCTGTTAATAGCTCTAGTATGAAACTATTTGAATATTCCTATAACTGTTTTAGGAAAGTAAACTCATAACTTAAAAATTCCTGAAGAGGGGCTGGAGAGATGGCTCAGAGGTTAAGAGCACTGGCTGCTCTTCCAAAGGTCCTGAGTTCAATTCCCAGCAATCACATGGTGGCTCACAGCCAACTATAATGAGATCTGGCGCCCTCTTCTGGCCTGAAGGTGTACATGCAGGCAGAGCACTATATACATAATAAATAAATAAAAATCTAAAAAACAAAATTTCTAAAGAGGTCTATGTCCAGCCCTCAATGGTCTTACTGATTTCTACAATCTATTTTTATTTATTTATTTATTTATTTATTTAGATTTGTTTTATGTGTATGCTTGTTTTGCCTGAATGTATGTCTGTGCACCATGTGCATGCCTGATGCTCCAGGTCAGAAGAGGTAAGCTCAGTCTACATAGAGTCAGAGCTGCATAAGGAAACTTTGTCTCAAAAAATTAAAAAAAAAATAAATAAATAAATCAAGCCAAGCCAAAACAAATTATGCCATTTCTTCCTTTTTGTCAGCAGGAAAAAAAAAAAAAAAAACACCTAACTTAGCTCTTGTGCCTCAGTTTCCTTTTTTGTAAAATGGGGATAATAATGAGAGCACAAAAGGTTTGGTTTCTTAGACTTGATTTTTTTTTTTTTAAGATGTATTTATTATTATGTATACAGTGTTTGCCTGCATGTACAACTGCAGGCCAGAAGAGGGCATCAGATCACATTATAGATGGTTGTGAGCCACCATGTGGTTGCTGGGAATTGAACTCAGGACCTCTGGAAGAGCAGGCGGTGCTCTTAACCACTGAGCCATCTCTCCGACCCCCTTAGACTTTATTTTTAATGGGAATTAGATGGTGTAGAGTTATGCTTGGCCCATCACAAGTACTCAATGCAGACTAACAATGCTTGCAGCCACAGGGGGTTATTTGCGCTTACCCAGGGCGAGACAAGGAGTTTTAGAATGGCTCCGTTTCTTAGGCAAAGCCCACAGCTAACGAAAGAACAAGAGCATTCTGCAACCTAGGTCAGTGCTTGGTCCTGAAGCAGAGGTCATAAAGCTGGGGGCGGAGGTGGAGGAGGGGGAGACCTTATACTATTTGTTAAAGTGTAAATTAGGACAGCCATTTTAGTGATAAGACTGGTAACGTTTAACAAAAGTTCAAGATGTTTGTACCTGTGACCAAGTAATTCCACTTCTGGGTATATTTCATAAAGAAACTTTCGTACTGATGAACAAAGATGAGTAATAAAAGGCAAACTACTCGGGCACGGCATCAGCGAACAGCAATGCAGAAGGCTGGCCTGAGCTTCCGGAGCTATGTAATGAAACCCTGTATCAACGGTGATGGTGATGATGATGATGAGGAGGAGGAGGAGGAGGAGGAGGACAATAATGACAAAAATGATGATGCTGTTGTTGGTTTCCAAATCCTTGCTGGGCTGGAGAGATGGCTCAGAGGCTAAGAGAACTGACTGCTCTCCCAAAGGTTCTGAGTTCAATTCCCAGCAACCACATGGTGGCTCCAAATCCTTGACAACACGGGGCATTTATTCTTTTAATAATTATCATTAACTTGATATGTAACAAGTGGTTTCCAGTGTCAATCAGTGTGTCTCCTCTGGCTAACGATGGCACACTCTTTTGTATGTTCGCTTAGTTTGTTGTTTGCTCTCCTGGGAATTGCTAATTATGTACCTCTTCTTCTCCCTCTTGGATCATTGGGTCTTTCTGGCTAATTGTTCTTTATTTGCCTAATAGTCTTTTAATTTTACAAATTAAATTAATTTTTCCTGCCAGGTGTGGCAGAACACACTTATAATCCCCGCACTCAGGAAGTTGAGGCAGACAGCTCTGTAGCTCACAGCCAGCCTAGGTTACATGGATAAGACCAACCATGTCTATGTCTCAACAGAGAGTTAATTAAGTAAAAAGTTGTTGACTCTATTTCTTAGCAATTAAACTTTATTATGCAACCCAACTAGCTTATAAAAGAAGGAAAAAGGTTAAAGGGACGAAAGAGTGAACCTTCCGGTAGCCGTTCCACGGGACGGATCCTTAGGTGTCTCTCTGGCAGGCGTGCTGATCCAGCTTGTCCGCTGCTCCTGCACCCTCTCCCTGCAGCCGACTTTGTTTTTCTCTCTTCCCCAACTCCCTCAGTCACGTGGGGAGGACCGGCTCCTTCTCCCAGTGAGGGTCCATTAGAAAGACAATAGACCAGGTGGGGTTCCCAGGTCTGCTTCCAGAATTCCAAACCCAGGATGGCTCCACTCAGTCTGTCACAAGGTATTCATGGGGTGCCCAAGGGTAAAGCCCACCAAGACTGCTCCCACCTGTGACAAAGCTTACTCCTTCCCACACATCCCCCTTCTCTTTAAAAAAATTAAGAACTATAAACACACATATACATATATACAAAATCATCAGGTATCAAGTACATAACCAAGTCCTTTTATACTAGTTAACCTGAGAAAAAATATTCCACTATTCTACCAAAGAGAGTCCCTTTTTTTTTTTTTTTTTTTTTTTTTTCATGAGAAATTTCAATTATCCATCTATAAAGGTGTTTTTAATTCTTAAACTAAAGCTTCTAGTAACACTGTGGCTATCTAGTCTTCAATCCCATCAGAGATCCAAGAAGGAAAATCTATCTAATAAAGGATGTGCTGGCAGGCAACTTTCAAGTTGCATAGGACAGAGAGAGCAGACTGCCTGGATATTCACCGAAGTCTCTCCTTCATTGGGGCAATCAGTCTTCAGCCTTATCGGCCCAAAACATCCAACAAACTGCTTTTTGAAGCAGGAAATCCGACGGTCCGGTCCATCTAGTCTCTTCAAAGCTGGACAGTCAACTTTCCAGCATCACTGTTGATCATTGCAGCCAGTCAGCCTGTCATCAGCAGTAGAGATAAGAGCATTTTCTCTGTCCAGTGACCATTCTGTCACCTGCGTCTCTTGAAGCCCCCATCTTCAGTGATGCAAATGGAGAAGCGGCCAGGAGTGGATGTCCCTCTCTGTCAGGAAAGCCCTCATCTTTAAATGCCATATTCTGTGGATCTCTGAAGAGTTTGAAAACCAACTCTATCTATTCCTACAGTTAGCTACTATTCCTATGGAGACATATACAAGAAATTAAACAAACCTGCTCTATGACAAAGTAAGTTAGTATCTAGTAGTATTTCTTCGTAACTAAATATCAACTCTTATCCCCAATCTTCCTGAACATTTTTTCCTAAGAAATTAGTGGTACATGAATAATACATTAAATAAACATTGAATAAAATGAATTTAAGATTCTAACATACAATATATAATATTTTGTCAACATATAACATACAATACATAAGGCAAAAATGAAAGACAATATACAATTTAAATTTTTATCAATGAAGCAAAAGTTGAAGTCTTAAATTTCCATCAATCAAAAGTCTTAAATTTTCTTCAATCTACAATACCAATGTAAGATTTTTGAAGTTAGTAGATTCAATAATCTACTTTTAGTCTACAAACATGTGTCCTCCCTTCCTTCCTTCCTTTCCCTTAATATTAAAAGGGATAGAAAGTAAGAGAGAAAGAAAGATAGAAGAAAGAAACCCCCAAATGAACGTTTATTAATTGTAACTAACCCCGTTAGGCAAAGATGAGCATTGGTAACCCACCAAAAACACCCACTCCACCTACTGGGAATGGGGGCGTCGTGTTCTCAAAATTACTTTATGCTGTTTCGGAGAAAAATCTTTTTCGGGTACCCTAGAAAAATAATATATTGGCCAAGTGCTGGAAAAGCTAGCTGTTTTTGTCCAGTCCTTTTGGGATCGATCCTTTTGGCTAGCCGATTTATTGTTAATATGCATGCAAATTCGGGAAGAAGCAGTAGTGCCAGTGGCAGAAGTTCGATCTTCATAATTGTCCTGTTTTTTGCTCTGAAAGTAAACAGACTTTTGAAATCATTAATATGGATGTTAGTACATGTATAGTTTTTCAAGGAAACATCAGTTGAGGCACCTTGCTCAAGATGCCAGAGGCATGCTTTTGAGGTTAAATCACCCATGCTGCCTGCTTTGTCTACAGCCTTGTCCTGCTTTTTGCAAATACAGGGCTCTACCTGCATATACACCAACAGGACAGAAGAGGGCATTAGTTCTCCAAGCTGTAAGAAACAATGTCAAGTTGTTAAGGACCAGGTAGCTCTTAAGACTCACTTGCTATATGGTCAGATCTAATCTTTATAAGTTTAGTTGGTAGCCATATTTTTTCATTTCCTGTGGAAACATATGCATACCCACGACCCCATCTCAAAACTACCGCAGGTTTCCATTTCATACTTGACAAGTCCTTGTAGAATATTGGTTGACCCAATTCCTCAGTTCTTTCTATCACCCAATGTCTCTCCGCAGCTGACGTCCCTTCATCATTCACATTAAGAAAATTTAGAGTCAACAAAGCATTATTTAATCGGTCCCGGGGTGTCTTTACCCTTCCCTTTTGTTTAATAAGCATTTCTTTTAAGGTACGATTAGCTCTTTCCACAACTGCTTGTCCTGTGGGGTTGTGAGGTATACCAGTAACATGTTTTATATTATAATACATAAAGAAGTTTTTCATCTTAAGGGACACATATGCAGGAGCATTGTCAGTCTTAATTTGTGCAGGTATTCCCATAAATGCCATTATTTCCAGCAAATGAGTAATCACACAGTCAGCCCTTTCAGAACTTAAGGCAGTTGCCCACTGAAAACCTGAATATGTATCAATGGTATGATGCACATACCTCATTTTCCCAAATTCTGCAAAATGAAACACATCCATCTGCCAAATTTCATTCCTTTTGTTACCTCTAGGGTTAATTCCCACAGGTAATGGTAGTTGACTATATAAGGAACATGTAGGACACTTATTAATTATTTCTCTGGCTTGTTGCCAAGTGATAGAGAATCTTTTCTTCAACCCCTTACCATTGACATGATGTTTTTCATGAAATTTTGAGGCTTCGAATACATTACCTATTAATAATTTGTCGATCTCTTCATTTCCTTGTGCCAATGGGCCTGGTAAACCTGTATGGGATCGAATATGAGTAATATACAAGGGATAATTTCTGCTTCTGATGACCTGTTGCAGTTCTATAAATAAGGTAGTCAATTCTGTGTTATCAGGGGTAAATTCAGCAGTTTCTATATGCAAAACAACTCTTTCAGCATATTGAGAGTCAGTAATTATATTAAGAGATTCAGGAAAATCTAACAATACCATAAGGATTGCATATAATTCTGATTTTTGAACTGAGGTAAATGGGCTTTTAATCACCTTGGTCATTTTCTCAGACTTATAACCAACCATACCTGATTTATTTGCGTCAGTGAAAAAGGTGGGTGCCCCTGAGATTGGTGACCTCTTTACAATACGTGGAAGGATCCAATTAGTTCTTTTTATAAACTGTATACGTTTGCTTTTTGGGTATCTATTGTTAATGTCTCCCAAATAGTTACTACAAGCTCTTTGCCAATCTTCATTAATTACCCATAAAGACATAATCTCAGAATCAGTAAGAGGCACTACAATTTCCGTCGGGTCCATCCCTGACAGTTGGCGCAATCTTATTCTTCCCTTTGTAATCAATTCAGAAATTTTCTCTATGTATGTTTTCAATTTTTTGCTCTGTTTATTTGCCAGAAATATCCATTCTATGATCCTGTCTTCCCTTTGCATAAGAAGCCCAGTGGGAGAATGTTTCGAAGGCAAAATAACCAGAATGCAACCAAGTTCAGGATCGATTCTATCCACATATGCCTTTTGAAGTTTTTGCTCCACCAGAATTAACTCCTTTTCTGCCTCAGCGGTCAGACATCTAGGACTGTTTAAATCCGAATCCCCTTGTAAAGTTTGGAACAAGTTACTTAGCTCATAGGTAGCTAACCCAATTGTAGGCCTTAACCAGTTAATATCTCCCAATAATCTTTGAAAGTCATTAAGAGTTTGCAATTGATCTCTACGGATCTGTACCTTTTGTGGTCGAATTTTTTGTTCACTTATTTTATAGCCTAAATAGGTAATTGAATCTCCTCTTTGTATTTTTTCCACAGCAATCTGTAATCCCCAGCATGGTAGAATTCTTTGTGCTTCCTGAAACATTTTTTCTACAACACTAGGATCAGAATCAGCTAGCAGAATATCATCCATGTAATGGTATATGATAGATTGAGGAAATTGCTTACGAATTATTTCTAAAGGTTGCTGCACAAAATACTGGCATAAAGTTGGGCTATTCAACATTCCCTGTGGAAGTACCTTCCAATGATATCTCTTCATTGGAGAATTACTGTTCAGAGTAGGTACTGAGAAAGCAAACCTTTCCCTGTCCTTCTCATGTAAAGGTATGGTGAAAAAACAATCTTTTAAATCAATTGTAATTATATGCCAAGACCTAGGTAGCAAGGAAGGCAAAGGAATTCCAGGTTGAAGTGAGCCCATGGGTTGAATCACCTTGTTTATGGCCCTCAAATCTGTTATCATTCTCCATCCACCTGATTTCTTTTTTACCACAAACACAGGGGAATTCCAGGGACTGGATGATTCTTCGATGTGTTGAGCCTCCAGCTGCTCTTTCACTAACCCGTGAAGCGCCTGTAACTTTTCTTTTGTTAAGGGCCACTGCTCCTGCCATACAGGTCTGTTTGAAATCCATTTTAGAGGCAAGGCGGTTGGTATCTCAGCAGTGGCCCCTCTTAAAAATTTTGACACTCTAAACCTGAAGAGTTCTGAGGTTGGACAATGGGCATAGCTTGTGGTCGCCCCTGATCACTTACATGAATCTCTTCCCCAGAAGCATGTGCCAGTTCACCCATAGTTTCAACCTTGTTTATCTCAGTATTTGCAGGAATAGTAATCTGAGTACCCCATTGCTGTAAAAGGTCTCTTCCCCATAGATTTATGGGAATGTCAGCCACATAGGGTTTCAGCCTCCCTATCTGCCCATCTGGTCCCACACACTCAAGCCACTGTACACTTTGTTTTATTTGAGATAGCTTACCAATTCCTACAATTTCTGTACAAACCTTCTTAAGTGGCCAATTTTGGTTCCAAGACTTCTGGCAAATGATGGAGACATCGGCTCCGCTGTCTACCAAGCCTTCTATTTTAACACCATTCAATTGTACAATTAACTTAGGTCTCTGATCATTAATTATTGTTTGCCAGAACACCCGGGTCCCTGTGCTTCCGAATGCACCAGTCCTTTCCACTGGAGCGGCTTTGCCCTTAATGTAAGGAAACAGTAGGAGTTGAGCAATTCTATCCCCGGCATTGATTTTCATCTCCTTTTTCACACATGCCATGATTTTTATTTCCTCTTTAGAATCTCCGTCTATAATACCGGGATGCACAATAAAACCATGAGAAGTCAGCCCACTTCTTCCCAGAACCATTCCTACTGTGCCTGAAGGCAAAGGTCCGAAAACACCAGTATTTAATTTGTAACATTCAACCTGGGGAGATAGGGCAAGAGACATATTTGAAGCCAGATCCAAGGCTGCACTGCCTTCAGTAGCATGCATTAGATCACTAACACTCAGTTCCCGTTTTCCTGTGGGTTTGTCACTTCCTGACTGGCCAAAGGAATTCGGCTGGCATTGTTTATGGGGGCCCGAGCCGATGGCCCCCTCCTGCCGTTTCCCGTCGGCAAGATATTGCCTTGTACATCTCTCTTAGACTGACAATCCCGAGACCAATGTTTCCCTTTCCCACAGCGACTACAGTACCCTGGGAGTCTTGGCACCTCATTACCATCATAACCAGAACCTCCTTGTTCTCTCCTACGAGTTACGTTTTCTCCTGGGTTATTGCGCCTTCTATCTCTACAGTTTCTTTGCACATGACCAATTTTACCACAATTGAAGCACCGAGTATTAGGATATCTGGGCTCTCTGGCTAAAGCTTGTCCCACAATATTATTTTGATACTCCTGAGAGTTGATATTAACTGTCTCCTTTACCCAGTCATCTAGTGGAGCGCCTCTTTCCTTTAATGGTCTAAGCACCCTCTTACAGTCAGCATTTGCATTCTCATAAGCCATGATAAGTTTTAATGCCTGTTTGTTGTCAGAATCTGGCATCACCTTATCCATTGCAGATCCTAACCTCTGCAAGAATTCTGTAAAGGGCTCCAAGGGTCCTTGGAACACTTTAGTAAAGGGAATAGTTGTTTTCCCAGGTTCCTCTACCAGCTCCCAAGCTCTCAAGGCTGCCTTACGACATTGTTCAATCACCCTATCTTCAGCTTGAATTTGTTCTCTAATATTAGTATATTGTCCTTCACCAAGCAATTGATCTCTATTAATATTTATTCCCTGTGTCGTATTTTCCTGTTCTATTTTTATAGCCTCTGTTCGCCACCATGATAACCACTGTAACTGTTGTGCTGCTTCCAATACCGCTGAAACTAAATTTTCCAATCTTGGGGAACAAGTCTATTTTGTGTGGCCCAGCTATTTAACATTTGTTTAACAAATGTAGAGTGCATACCATATTTGACGACGGATTCCTTAAAATGTTTTAAATCCATCATGTCTACAGGACGCCAGGCCATTTCATAACCCTCAGCACCATTTTGCTCAGGCACATGTCTTACAGTGACTGGAAAAGCTGAAGGTGTCTGGGCGACTGTGGAGGTATCCTCCACTGGGACATTTACTTCCAAAGACCTTTTGGTCGGTCTAGCTTCCTTTGCCTCTGGTTTCTGACCTTCTCCATCCTTTTTAACCACAGGTGCCTTCTGCTTTTCCAGCCTTTCCAGTTTTTTCTGCATTTTGCCCATTTGTTCAGTCAAGTCAGTAATTCTTTCCAAAAGGATAGAGCTTATTGACTCTTCTGATTTTTTCTGGCTTTCCGGTCTCTCTATTTCCTGTCCTTCATCACTACCAATTACCAAAAATTCTTTCTGCTTTCCCATCCCTTCATTTTCTTTCCTCAGCCTTTCCATCTGTCCAGTCAAATCTGCAATCTTTTCCAAAAGGATAGAACTTACTGCCCCTTCCGGCTTTTCTATGTCATTAGCCTTTCTTTTAATCCTTCTAAACATGAAATATTGTAATAAAAGGATAATGAAAAAACAGAGAATTCCCTCTAAGTATAATGCAGGAAAAAGTTTTGCAACAGCAGTTGCAACTTTGCTGATACCCTGAAACAGCATTTCTATACCTTCGAATACTGACTCTTCCTCCGTACCCTTAGGGACTGTGGAACCCATCGGGCCCCACGTCGTGCGCCAGATGTTGTCTCTATTTCTTAGCAATTAAACTTTATTATGCAACCCAACTAGCTTATAAAAGAAGGAAAAAGGTTAAAGGGACGAAAGAGTGAACCTTCCGGTAGCCGTTCCACGGGACGGATCCTTAGGTGTCTCTCTGGCAGGCGTGCTGATCCAGCTTGTCCGCTGCTCCTGCACCCTCTCCCTGCAGCCGACTTTGTTTTTCTCTCTTCCCCAACTCCCTCAGTCACGTGGGGAGGACCGGCTCCTTCTCCCAGTGAGGGTCCATTAGAAAGACAATAGACCAGGTGGGGTTCCCAGGTCTGCTTCCAGAATTCCAAACCCAGGATGGCTCCACTCAGTCTGTCACAAGGTATTCATGGGGTGCCCAAGGGTAAAGCCCACCAAGACTGCTCCCACCTGTGACAAAGCTTACTCCTTCCCACAAAAAGTAAAAAAGCAAAAAACAAAACAAAACAAAAAAACAAAACTTATGCCCATGTGTAGCTATCCTTTGAATTTTGGTTGATAATATGTACTATGGAGTTTTAAATTTTATGTCACTGAATTTATTTATTTATTTTTAACAGAATTAATCCACTTTATTTTTCTTGTAAAAACCCTTATGTGGTAGCCACAGCTGGAGCCTGGGTCCTCTGAACAGACACTCTGGTGTGGGTTTTCACAAGATGATCAGTGAATTCCTGATAAGGAGACTTGGTGAACACAGTTTCTTTCCAGAGGTCGGGTGTCAGGTAGCTGTAGGTCTTGGAAATGGCATCAAAAGTGGCCTTGGCAAAGTTGCCCAGGGTGGCAGTACAGCCCCTGGCTGATGTGTAGCAGTCATCAATACCGGCCATCATCAGTAGCTTCTTGGGCACAGGAGCTGAGACAATGCCAGTGCCTCTGGGGGCAGGGATGAGACGCACCAAAACAGAGCCACAGCGGCCTGTCACCTTGCATGGAACAGTGTGTGGTTTGCCAATCTTGTTCCCCCAGTAGCCTCTCCGCACAGGGACAATGGAAAGCCTGGCCAAGATGATGGCCCCTCGGATAGCAGTGGCTACCTCCTTGGAGCACTTAACACCAAGACCAACGTGACCATTGTAGTCCCCAATAGTGCCAAAAGCCTTGAACCTGGTCCGCTGGCCAGCCCGTGTCTGCTTCTGCACTGGCATGATCTTGAGAACCTCATCCTTTAGGGATGCACCCAGGAAAAAGTCAGTAATCTCGGACTCCTTAATGGGCAGGGAGAACAGATAAATCTCCTCCAAGGACTTGATCTTCATATCCTTAACCAGGCGGCCCAGTTTGGTGACGGGGATCCACTCCTTGTCTTCGGCTTTTCCACCACGAGCCCCGCGGCCTCGACCACGGCCACGGCCTCGGTCACGACCACCGCCCCTAAGACCACTGCCAATCCTCCGCGGAAGCTGCCTCGCCCTCCTAATCCTGGGCCCGGGGTCCTCCGGGCCCTCCCGCTGCACCGGCATCATCCGCCATTTGGTGTTTTCCCATGGAAGAAGAAGCATGTCACTGAATTTAACAAGGTAATTCCTTCACAATTTTCAGCTTTCCCATCATAAAATATGCTTTTATATTTTCTTTTCAAAATGTTACTTTTTGCTTCTGTGATTTGTCTCTAGTCCATCTGAACTGTGTTTGTGGGTGGTAGGGAGTCTGGCTATATTTGAATCTGGCCCCTGTGTGCAGCCAATTTGTCAGTACATATTTATTAAATACCTTCATCCTCTCCACCAATATACAATGTCACCTAAACTATACAGTGAGCTCCATGCAAGTCCAAATGTTCCCTGGACTCTCCTTTTGAAACTGTTGAGCTATTTCTTGTTTTAGTTGACATAACTTTGTAATAAATCTTGTCTGTTAATATGGTAATTTTCTGTTCTTTATTATCTAAAGAAATGTATATAGAAAGTACAATCTCAATATAGATATAAACTAGTAAGACTAATCATGTAATTTTATGAAAATAGTATGTAAAATTAATTTGCTTTATTTACTGAATATCTCAGATTCACAAATTGTGTTTCAATTTTTTATTCATTATGTCTTTTCTTTCCCCTCTAATGGTTGTAACTACCACTTCATTTTCTAATTTTTAATTTTTTTTTTCAAGACAAACTTTCTCCGTATGGCCCTGGCTGGCTGTCCTGTAAGCCAGGCTGGCCTTGAACTTAGAGATCTGCTTGCCTCTGTCTCTCTCCAGAAGGAAGGAAGAAGGGAAGGAAGAAGGAAGGGAGGGAGGAAGGAAGGGAAGGAAGGGGGGAAGGAGGATGGGAGGGAGGAAGAAAGGAAGAAGAGAGGGAAATCTTGCCACCGTTCTAAGAATCACTTCACTGCTGCTTCACACAGCACAAATGTCTGAGCAGGATCTTAGGGATGCTGGGTCACCAGCTGCCACCTTCAGTGAGACTGGCAGTCCAGAGATTCATCCATCCTCAAGCATCTCTGTGGACCACAGCTGGGTTCATGCAGAGGGGAGCCACAATCTCAGCATGGGTCTCCAGCTCAACTGAATCTAAACACACATCAGCTCAGCGGAGGGTTGGATCTAAGCTTGGCCTCTTGGACTGAAGGAATGTGACACTCCTGTTTGTTCCAAGAGCCCCACAAAGTTAAACAAAACCTGGCCACTCATCTTTATTCTTATCCAGGAAAAAAAAAAAAAAGCACACTGAAAAATGAAATGCCTTTGGCTTTGTTGATTTGTTAAAGAGAATAATTCAGGGAAGTAGACTCTACTGAGAACTTGTGTAGGCTAGACTACCACGCGTTTTACTACCTACTGTCTCCAAAAGTCTACTGAACCCATTTGCCTGGGTGAACCAAGAGCCTTTCTAAATTCTGCACCTACTTCAGCTTACCTGGCAGATCTGGAGTTATTCACACCCCCCGGGGCAACAACAGCTAGTTTTGGTCATCTGCCCAAAAGTGTTTCAATCCACCAACTATTACAAACAACTGAGGGGAGGCGGGGCTAGAAAGAAACATGTCGCTTAAGTAAACAGAGACCATCGTCTTCGGCTCCCTTCAGCCCCACAAAAATCCAGCTGCTGGATTTGTGCTACAGGAAAACAAAGTAAATGAACAGACGAGTGCTTTGCTCGTAAATCTCCAAAGCTAAACATTTGTAAAGGCCGTTGAAACGTCTCATTGCAGGATGTACGCCCTTGATGCATGCGGTTTCTGGACGCCAAGTGGACACAGTAAAATTGCTGTTGAAGATGGGTGCCAACATTAATACACAGGATGCGTACGGCCGTACCAGTTTATGCCTGGCAACCTACTTGGTATGAATTTCTGTTTGTTAATGGGGCTACAGAGCAAGGGGACTGAAGATGCCACGTGGATCCTACTTATAGAATGGTACCCAGTAGGTATCCATTCTACAAATAGAATGACCACAGTAGGTCAGCAAGAATAGGATTTGGGATTTTATTCATGATCCTCAAGGCTTGTTTGGTTCCTTCACAAGTTAAGATAGAGGTGATATGATCTGTCTCAATACCAGGGTTTCACTTGGGACACTTCTGGTCCTTCTTGGTATTTCTAAGAAGGGTGACAAATAACTCCTGGAGGGTGGTAACGATGTGAAGATTCAGTTAATGAGCTGAGTGGAAGCGCCAGGCTGAAGACTGTGAGAAATGGTGAAAAGTGGGAAGGGTGAGAGGTCTAGGGCATGGGAGACACACCAGGGATCAGAGGGGCAACACTGGGCCAAGGACTCATAGCCAGTGCTCACATTAGAAACCATAGCGTCATTCCTCATGCCAGGGATTTCAGGTCAGCTTGGTTAAGACTCTGAAAATCCTGTAGCCCCTCCCCTCTCAGATGTTCTCCATGGTCCTTCTGGAAGCTCCCGGGGCTGGCTTTACATCCATGGGAAACAAGCTCTGCCTACCATGTGACAGACAGGCCATTGCTTTTCTTCTTTTCCAGAAACGCGGCCACTGTCCTCTCACTTCTGCCGCCTCTGTGTTCGCTACTGCTGCCAGTTGATAGTTGTGGATTCACCCCAGCCAGCGCCCTTCCCCCCCCCCAGGGTGTCCCCACTGAAATGAAACAGTTCCCCTCCCCCAGCACGCCACCCTCTTCCTGCCACAGTTCATCGAGTTTGCTGTGATACATTGCTCAAGTCCCACAGAAACTTTCTTCAGAGGCCGTGTTAATTTTTTTTTCCTTTTCACGACTCTTCCTCTAGAACCCACAAACAAACCTAGGCAGAAGTTTTTCAAGTGTGGTCCACAGGGCCTCTTTGGATCAGTATCCCTTAGAGGGCTTGTTTGAAAGGCAAGTTCTGAGGTACACTAAGACTTCCTTAGTTAGAAACCCCTGGGATAGCATAAGGAGAGGGGAGAATGGGGAGTCTTCTGGTTAAACTAACCTCCCTGGCAACTTCTGCGTCGGCTTGAGTTTGAAGGCCACTGCTCTGTATGTCTTAGCTGAGTGGCCTCTGCGTCTCAGGCAGATGTCTGATCACCCTCTCCATCACTTCCCTTGTAGCATGTGCCTTCATAACTGCTCTGCCTACAAACTTTTTTTGTGTGCCTGAGCTAAAGAAAAGCAAAAATTTGAATTAAGGGTCAGAGGAAAGGGGTGGGAAATGGCTTCCAAAGCTGACTGCCATGAGACTCTATCATATGCTGGAAACAAATTGTATGGCTTTTAAAATTCTAAAATTCAAAACTTTAAAGGACTGGACTAAACATCAGTTGTGAGAGTGGCGGGGCGGGGGGCAACTTGGAACACAGAAAGGGGACGACATTGTTACAGGCAGCTCCTGCAGTTCTAAAGAGCTGTGCGAGGGACGTAAAGGCGTGACATGGGGTGGGATGACCTGCTTAACTGTGCCTGGCCTCTGTGTGAGTCCCCAAGGCTCACTGGGAAAAGGAGCAGTCTGAGGGCCTCTGTGAAATCCAGCAATGTCTGGATTTGCCCCATAAAGAGAAACTTTGCAAAACAAGAAACCGAGTCTCAACTCAAGGTACAAATAAATTTATAGACATGTGACCTTGAGCAAATCACTCCACCTTTTTGGACCCTTATCCATACTTTTTAGATGTAGCAAAAACAATAACATAAGTTTATCATACCTGAAGGAGACGCCAGCTACCACGCAGCAGGTATGGTACTTATTGGTTGCTTCCGAATGGTGTCGAGGGTTTCAAATATCTTCATTGATTTTAAGTTTTCTTTCTGGAGAAAAAAAAAAAAAAAAAAAAAATGAATGAAGAAAACCACATAGACACATTGAGTTCTAGGAAACATTGCAAAATATTTCAGATGTTTCAAAGCTTACCCACCAAAAGATCTGCTTTTTCAAAAACTGTAAATCTTGGGCAATTCTGAAGCTTTGCTGTTGGGTTCCCTGATTAATGTTTTTGTTTTTTGTTTTTTGTTTTTTTCCTTTTAAGCAGAGAACTCGATGACTTGGACATTAGCACCTAGAAACAGATTTAATACATTAGTAAACTATGAGTCAATACTGACAATGCCACCCACCCCCCAAATATTTGTTTCTACTTAAGATAGATATTGCTGGCCAATTCTACAGAACTTTATTTAGTATTATAGCTCTTATTCTTTCTTTTTTTTTTTTTTTTTAAAGTTTTGGTTTTTGTGACAAGGTCTCATGTAGTCTAGGCTGGTCTCAAAATCACTACATAGCAAAGGATGACCCTTAACTCCCAACCCTCTTGTTGATGACATCCCAAATTCTGGGATTCTAAGTCTCCATCTCCCTGCCTGGTTTAGCCCAGGAATTTTGATGTGTTCTTGCTTGACGGTTATTTCCCAGACTCTTCAAAACCAAAAGGTTCTGTTCATATTCTTATTTTATCCTTCAATAACGTTATTAACTCTTGGAGTTTCAGTGCTTCCAATATTGTCACACTAAGAAAGAGACTCTTCAGTCATCTCATCTCACTGGGACATCCCAAGGAAGGCTAAAAACTGCTCTTGAATAAAAGGCTTTTCTCAGTGAGAGTGTCAGCTGTTAACTTGTCTGCATATAAGTAGGCAAGAAGCCCAAGGGTTGTAGATAAATGTAGAAGACCTTATGCGTGGCAATAAAAACCAAACTTGGTTATCAGCAAGGCTGGGTCAGTTAAAGAAGGATATATTAAGAAAGTGGTACAAATCTGGGCAGGGCTAGCCTCAGTTTACTCCTGTCCTTTAACATAAGATAGTTGGGGGGGGGAATGACCCAAGGTTCAGTTGGTACAATTAGGGTGTAGGGAGTTCATACAGCTCCCTAGGAAATGTGTAAGTACATAAAACCTTGCAATGGGTATCCCTTGAAGACCTCTCCAGTTATGCCTTCATGTTAGGGATTCAAAACGTCAGCATTTGAGTCTCAGCTGCTGGCAGAGTGTGCACAGTAGGTATCTATATCTAAGCTCCATGGTGAAACTGAGTCAAGGAAGCAAGATTCTGTCTTTCGGGTTAGTAGAAAAAAACATGAAATAATAAATAAGCAAGGCCTACACACTAGGCACAGAAGCAGGCTAAGCATGCAAACTGGTATACAGACGTAGCACACAAACCTAAATCTTAGAAGTAGATGTAATCCCAGCACTCGGGCAGGCAGATCTTCAAGAGTTCAAGGCCAGTTTGGTCTATAAAGTCAGTCCAGAACAGCCAAGGCTACAGAGAGAAACCCTGTCTCGAAAAGAAGAAGAAGAAAGAAGAAGAAGAAGAAGAAGAAGAAGAAGAAGAAGAAGAAGAAGAAGAAGAAGAAGAAGAAGAAGAAGAAGGAAAAGAAAAGAAGAAGAAGAAGGAGGAGGAGGAGGAGGAGAAAGGAGAAGAAGAAGTAGTAATAGCAGCAGCAGCAGCAGTTATTCAAATCAGATCAGACAGGTGATATATATAATTTAGGGCTAAGCCACATGCTGGGAGGCCATAGCAGATGAGCACTCCCCATCACATGCTGTCTTTGGCATGTGAATGTAGCCTAAATGTAGCAGTTGAATCCCAGTAAGTGGTCCTGGAAATAGAAGAGAGCATCAAGAGAGCAGCATGTGCATCAGTCAGCATATGAAAGGGCAATGGTCATACAGAAAACCTGAGAGCTTGAAGCTCAGACGGTAGTTCTCTGATGGAAGTGCCTGAGGCGGAACTGTGGTCCTTAATGATTTCAACTTAAATGTGCTTTTAGCCAAACAAAAGAAGTGGCAAAAACAAAAACAAAAAACAAAAACACACCCACACAAACCCAGCCTATAGAAATTGTGTAGACCTGTGTTGTGTGATAAGGCTATGTTATATGACGGTGTGATTGCTGCTGCTTTTCAGGGCTGGCTTGAAGGCTGTGTGAGTCTGCTCAGAAACGGAGCCAAGCACAACATCCCAGACAAAAATGGCCGCCTACCACTGCATGCTGCCACTGCGGAGCCTGATGTGAGGTAAGCCAGCTTGCATGAGAGGGGCATTGAATCCACACCTCTGTGGCTAATAAAAATGAAACGCACCTATCTTTTGCAGATAGGACCATAACAAAATGTTCTAGAGTAATCTTAAACTCCAGTCTTACTTCCCTCTTATTTCAACGAAACCCTTTTCCTCGTTGTCTTTTATTTAAGGAGAAAGGCTGCTTTTTTTGTCATTGGAATCCATAAATTCATTCACTCATTCTAGTAGCCAGTTATTAACTCAACTAACTATTACTGCGCCTTTATTATAAACCAAATGGAATTTTAGTCCCTGACAATACCACAATAAACAAGACAGTCTCTGATATCTCGGAGCCGACACTGTCGAAGGAATCAAGTGGCACACTAGCGAACAAAGGAACAAGATACGACAAGGGCTTTCCCAACATATCAAACAAGCTAAAACAGCCATGACATGCCAGTAAGAGTCCTGTCTAAATGAAGCGTACAGCCAGAGTCTAGGAGCTGGAGACGCATAGGAGCCTGAGGCTGAAACAAAAAAACAGGAGGGTATACACATGGGGCCCGTGTGATGAGAAAAGGAAGGAAAGAAGGAAGGAAGGAAGGAAGAAAGGAAGGAAGGAAGCCAACTATCGAGGAGTTTACAACTTGCTGAGACAATTAAGAAAACAAACAAAAAATCTGCCCAGTTTAACTGAGTTCCTCATTCCTTGGTGTGGAATTGGCTCTTGTCGCCATCGTTTTGAAAGCCCTTTGCGGCAGCTGATGATAACATTTTCTGCTACAAATAGCAACGTTGCCACTTGGCTCTTCCTTCTTCTCACTGTTGCATACAATATGCCTTTAATGGTGATTGAGCATCTCTCAGTCCCAGGCCCTGGCCAGCAGCAGGACAGGGGAATATGCTGCATGCCACTCCCTCAGCACCCAGAGCCATAAAGAAGACATGAAGCTCTGTGGAGCAGAAGAGGTGGAAACATGGGGTGGGGGGGGGGGGTGGGGGGGTGTTGGTACATAGCAGGACTTCTAGTCACTTTTTATAGAAAGTAAAAGGCTTGGGAAGTTCCAGGACTATCCCTGAGGCTCGCTGTTTGTCATCCTGGACCATATCCAGAAACAACAAAATTTACCCAAAGCCTTGAGCAAGCCCAGACCATTAACTATCAGTAAGCATCATGGGTAATGGAATGGTTTGTTTACAGAAAAGGAAAGGTGTGGGTGGGGGGGAGTCAATAAAAAGGCAGAGGAAGGGAGCAGAGAAGGAGAGAGGGGGAGGAAAATATTTTTTTTTAAAGACAGCTTTTGCACAAATGTTTAGTCACAAAAGTATACTGTTTCTACAAGAGTTACCTTGAGGAAATAAGTTTTAAAATATATCCTGCAAGAATTGTTCTGCTTTGATTGCTGAACATAAGTGACCTTATCTGCTTCTCTTGAGTAATTTTTAAAGCCATGGATTTTGAAAGATCAGTGCCCACTAGGTTACCGTAAGTGTAGTTTTATTGCAGTGCTCCATGCTTGAGTTTTACTCCTCAGACATATCACAGTCCGAATGTCAGTGTTGCTGGGTGGTGGCTAGCTTCCCTCCATGGGGTGATTTAAGGACCAAAGCATCTCCCATCTTTTAGTGCCAGCATCCTGAATGGCCACCTAATGCCCCTCACTTGGACTGGTGATGGGCAAAGAGATGCTTACTTCTGACATTGCTCAGGCAGTTGTTACCAGTCACATTTGTTCCCCCTCGGTGAGCAAGGTCTAGTCCGCACACACTGGATTAGAGTGACCCTCAGGAAATATAGTTTTGGGTAGGGAAATCTATCTGAGGATTCCACCCGTGAAGTGGGAACTCACATTTGGAAGAAAAGCTCTCTGCCATCGCCTTCTACACCTGAAGTGTGAATCAAGTCTTCTCAATCAAAATCATATTCAAGATTCCTTGAGTTAGCTAGGTTCAACCTCTGAAATAATTAGTTGAAAACCCAATCAAGTCTAAGTGTATGTGTTCTTCTGTGGACGTGTGTGTGTGTGTGTGTGTGTGTGTGTGTGTGTGTGTGTGTTGGTTTTTTGGTTCTTTGAAGACAAGGTTTCTCTGTGTAGCTCTGGCTGTTGTCCTAGAACTCACTCTGTAGACAAGGCTGGCCTTGAACTCAGAGACTCACAGATTCACCTGCCTCTCCACTCCCACCCCTCAGTGCTGGGACGAAAGATGTGCACCACCACCCCGCCCCCCTGCCCCATGGACTTATTACATATAGCAATGTCTCTAGACACTCTAGGAACTATCCTACATCCCTGAGACTTTGAAAGCAAAGAGTTGAGGCTTCCTCTTCTCTGGATATTATACCCAATGACCCAGCCACCATCCTCTGTTGTTGAATCCAGGAAAGAAAACATCCATTTTCTCTGTGCCAAAGGTAACAGTTTTCTTCTTGAAAATGGATAGTTTGATTCTGAATGGTAACATCTTACTTTAGTTACAATGGTACTCAACTAATGAAACCCAAAAGCTGTGATTGAGTATTCTCAAAGGAATATTTTGTTAGCGAATCTTCTTCCAAATGGATTGGTTCAACCCCTTAAGCCACAGACAGCAAATAAAGTAGTTGAATCACCTGCAGACTCTCTGGGAAGCATTGTGTCTTAAAGGCTCCCTCCTGGAAATATGTGTGTGTGTGTGTGTGTGTGTGTGTGTGTGTATGTACATATATATGTATATGTATGTATGTATCTGTGTGTGTGTGTGTATAGTTATTTTACTGAGAAATTTATAGCAGAGTTACATCTGCATTAGGGGCTTGAAGCAGAAACTAGCCAAGCCATGCTTCATCGCAGAGTTGGGCTGCAGCCACCTGTTTAAGCATCAGCATACAGAAACCATGGCTTTCTGAGAAAACAGACCTTGTCTGTCTTTGTGGCTATCTTCCAACACTCCACTGCCCTGGAGAAGCAGATCCTCTTCCATTAGTCATGTGAGCCTTGTTTCTTAAATGGACATAACTTTTTGAAAAGCATTCTTTTATTTATTTTGTGTGTGTACACATGCATGAGTGTACCCCATGGCATGGCATGCATGTCGAGTCAGAGAGTAACTTGGAGAACTTGCGTCTCTTCCTGTACCCATGTGAGTTCCAGGCATCAAACTTAGGTCGTCAGACGCGAAAGGGAACGTCTTTACCCACTGGGCCAGCTCACCAGCCTGTACCTGGGTATAGACATGCTTAGCATAGCAGTCATGACAGTGATGACGAACATGAAGATGATGTTGACAAGGAGGGAGGATGGTATTGCTATTGTAAGCATGTTCTGAACAAAATCCTTAGTGCTTTCTGGGTCCTGACCCATTTGATGCACCACTCTTCTGTACAGAATGCCATACTTTTATCCTCACTTCACAGATGAAGAATGGGGCAAACATAAGCTAACTAACTGATACATGCATGAAGAAAACCGGCCTGATGGTCTGTTGTCTTCCCGAGAGCCACCAGTATAGGCCTTGCACAGTTCATTGCAATGATCTTATTTTATCAGCAAGACCTTGGCCTGTTTTGCCAGAACCTTATGAGAAACAGCCTTTACTGGCTCGAGATCAGGTCATATTTTATTCATTACAACATCTTCAAAAATCCCTGTACAAGAAACCACAGAAACAGTTTCACTAAGGGAGGAATGGCTCCACGTCTTCTCCAGAGAAAATAGTTGGAATTTGTATTGTAGGAACACGGTGGCTTATGATCCCTCACTTTCTGTGCTTAGACATTTCAAAACTCAGTTTGAAACCTACACACACACACACACACACACACACACACACACACACACACGTGTACACCACAGAGGACTGCATGTCTTATATCCTCTGTTCTTGTTTTCTCTGCCTAATTTCTTCACTCATCTTGTTTTTTATTCATGTAACCAAAACCCACCTAAAATTCTCATTGGGTTGAGATCAAGAAACAGTGCCTGGGAGACGGCTGAACTTGACTCTGGCGTCATCTGACCAACCACCTTGTCTTGGACGAGTTACTATATCAAGGCTCAAATAAGTTTCTTTTCTAGAAAATGGTGTGTGTCTGTGTGTGTGTGTGTGTGTGTGTGTGTGTGTGTGTGTGTGTGTGTGCAATTCTTTTCTTATAAAAAGAGAGTCAGAATTAGAGGAAAATATATTAAAAGCTACTGAACATCGTACCTAGTGTGTTGTGTTCAGAAAGCATTAATGATGACCCTAGACAGCTATGAATGCCACATGCTGGCAAATAGGACCCACTTACTGCCACCCCACCAGCTCCCACCTTGGCACATATGGGTCTGCAAAGGGTGTGTATAAGCACATAGCTATTTGTGCACACAACCTTGTGCCCGTGTCCAATACCCATTTACTGCAAAGGATCCTGGGAGAGGAACACTCACTCCCCTCTGTGTAGACCCAAGGAAACTGGCTGCTGTTGGGCTTAAGAACTAAGCTCAGGCCATTTGCTTGCCCCCAGAAACTCCCTTTGCAATTTTCATGAGCTCAGATCCATCTGTATTTTCTTGATGCTGGTAAACAGTACAAACAGCCACCCAGCCAGAGGCCTCGTGAAAAGATGTTTACACTGGCGTAAAAATATGCTGACCCTTAGGTTTTCCAAACAGCAAGCTCCTCCCACGTGATTGTCACTGGAGGTTATCGAGAGGGAAGCCTCAGACTGAAACTGCTCTTAAACAGTCCAGAGGGACGCTCACATTCTGCCCTTAGCCTGCTGCAAAGATTCGGGTTCTCTGATGGGCTTGGACCCACATCCTCAGCTAAGGTCCATGGTAGCAGGGATTGGAGCGGACACGGGGATACGTGGTTTATACATTAGCCCAGGTTTCATCCCACAAGTCCCGTGCTCACTCCGAGTTCTGTGATTCTTAGCAGGCCGAGTCTCCCCCTGTCAGTGACCCTGTGCTTTTCTTGCACCCTTGGCTAGGACATCCAGAGGGCGCCTGAGTGAAAGAGGGGAAGGGATCATTAGGACAGAGTCCCAAGGAGACAGAGTTGTGTACAGACCCATAGGCGCTAGTGCTGAAAGGCGAGCTGCAATTTCCTCTGAAAGAAGCCGGGCTCTGGAGGACTTCTTCATGGTCTCCTTGGTAACAGGCAGATCTTTTTCTTTTCTTTCTTTTTCACTTTTCCCTGCCTTGGAGCCAGCAGTTCTGCAGCTTTTCATCGCTCTTGACTACAGCCAGAGGGTTTCCTGGCTCATTACCATGGGGTCCTATAAATTACTAATGTTCTAACCTGCTGTGGCTATTTCATTATTCCACACTCTTCTAGATAGCATTAGGGATAGACAGGAAGGGGAGATGGCTGGCTTGGGGGACCACCCCCAGTTCACCGCCATCACTGAGCTTCAGGGCTGGGAGCCTGCGAGGGCTGGGGTGTGTGTGTGTCAGTAAAACAGATTAGCAGAAGTAAACTGATGCTCTGGTGTCTTTAGCTTTCCCTGCTGCCACCTGAATCACCTAAAAGTGAGCAGGGAAGACTCAGAAAAGATAAGACCCAGCAAGGTTTTTTTAAAAAAACGAACCATTATAGAGAAGTTGAAGGTGGGCGTGTAAAAGTGATCCTAAAATGCTTTTTAAACATTGACTCACTTAAAATTGTGGCAAATTGAGAAACCCTGTCTTGAAAAATCAAAACAAACAAACAAAATTGTGGCAAATCTTTAGGAATTAGAAAGTATGTTCTCTATTGTATAGATAAGAAGATGAGGTCCTCGCTGGGTGGTGGTGGCGCACGCCTTTAATACCAGCACTTGGGAGGCAGAGGCAGGCGGATCACTGTGAGTTCGAGGCCATCCTGGTCTACAAAGTGAGTCTAGGACAGCCAAGGCTACACAGAGAAACCCTGTCTCGAAAAACAAAACAAACAAAAAGAAAGATAAAGAAAGAAAGAAAATGAGGTCCTGAGAGCTTTGTAACTTGTTTAAGGCCCAATGGTGGATAGTTGACAGGACGCAAGAATTCTCATAGTGGGGCGGGGCGTCTGCAGTCTTGTTACCCAATCATGGCCCCAGGGAAGGGAAGGAACCTGCTGGGATCCTGGTACCTGGTCTGTAATGGCCTGGGGCTGTTGCTCTGCGATCTGAGGGCAGTTTGAACAGGTTCCAGTGAGGCTGGCAGAAGAACTGTTTCTGGCCACCATAGCGTCATGCTGGGAGAACAAGACTGAGGCCAGCAAGCCATCAGAGCTGAGGCAGGTGGGAGGCCGCCCCCCCCCCCCCCCGCCGAGCCAGATAATCTGCACACAGCAGGACAGCAAAGGATCAGCAGGCTGCACAGTAGACATCTAATGTCTTCTAAGTCAGGCTGAAACAGAGGAACACTAAGCGGTGGCTTTAGCCAGCAGTGTGCCTCAGGGGTAAGAGAGACAGAGACAGAGTCAGAGACAGAGACAGAGATAGAGTCAGAGACAGAGACAGAGACAGAGACAGAGACAGGGGAGGAGAGCTCTTCATCAGGACATCTGTGTCCAGCTTCCTCTGTTTACCTCTATTCCAATCTTCCATGAACCTAACTTTTCTGGAAGCCATCTTCCTCCACTGGATCCAGGAAGGAGAGCCTGGATGAGTACAGAGGAAGGAACCCATCAAACTCGGGCGGGCGAGCTGAGAAGTAACACCAGCCCTAGCTCACAGGTTCTCATATCAGATATTTATATTACGGTTCATAACTAGCAAGATCACAGTTGTGAAGTAGCAATGAAATAATTGCTACTTCATTATTATAGACAAGGAAACAACTACGGTTGAGGGGCAGCACAGCATGAGGAACCGTGGTCAGGAGTTGCCATGTTAGGAAGGTTGAGAACCTTCATTCATCCCCGCCCCCCCCCACCCCCGCTTCTGTACCCGCTGCAGACCAAAGCGGCCCTGGAGACTAAAAGTAGGCACAATTATTTTCCCACTGACTTCCTATCCGATAAAGGAATGCGGCTAGGATTCCGAAAGCACAAAAGAGATACAACTGCTCACAGCCTTAACCCATTCCTACAAATCTCCCTGCAAGGAATTCTCAGCCTGCTGCAGCCACTGGATCCTTCAGGCCACTGCTGTTAGGTGTAAGGAAGGTCACTCCATGACGAGGCAAGAATTAAGCCCCAGCAGCAGCTCAGCTCCCCAAAAGACAGTGGAAAAGCTAGGTTCAAGCGCAGGCTTTGCAAGCCATGTCACAGCTATACAAACAAGGATAACTCATGCCTGTTCAAGCTCTCCCTGAATCATGCCTATTACGAAGGCAATACGATTGGCCCATCATGCTTTTCCTCTCTTGGTGGTGGTGGTTCCATACTTAGGGTTTGAGATGTCATCTAAGCTGAGACACAATGAAAACTGGTTTGAGGGAACTGGGGAGAGGGCTCTTGTCACCAAAGGACTTGCTGTGCAAGCACGGAGACTGGGAGTGTGGAACCTAGCACCCAAACAAAATCATGACAACTCAGATTTATAACCCAGTGTTGGGGGAGAGGAGGTAGAGACAAGAGAAACTCCAGGGACCCCTGAGAAGGCCACCCTGAACAATTAGAGAGCTCCAGGCACAGTGAGAGACCCTGTCTCAAAAAAAAAAAAAAAAAAAAAAGATGGAGAGCAGTTAAAGAAGACAGCTGATACCCACCTCTGCCCTACACACACACACACACACACACACACACACACACACACACACACACACACACACAGGACACACACATACACAGGACACACACACTTACACAGGACACACACACACATACAGGACACATGCAAAGAGAGAAGAAAACTGAATTGGAGAATAGGAATAAACAATTTCATTTTTCAAATGATTCTTATAAAAATCGTTTTGAGCCTCTTTGCCTGCGCTCTCCTCAGCCCTCAATGTGGGAGTTCGCTGACCAGGCACAAGCACCTTCTCAATGGTTTCCAAACCTGTCAGTTCACCAGATTGATCCGAAACAGGTGCTTTTCAACACTAGGGACTAGGCTTCTCCAAGACCCATTGAGTACAGTCCAGTTGTTTGTGATTTTAAAACTGTCCCTGGTGGCTCAGAGATGGGGCCAAGGCTCAAAACTCTAGGATTAATGTTTCTATAAATAACACTTTTGTCTTTGAGCCATGGTCTGCACACTCTATGGGTGTTACCTCAATAGATCTTCACACTGGACCTGTGAGACCAGGACTTTTTACACCCAAAGACAGGAAGCTTAGGCACAGAGAAGGTAAGTAACTTACCTTCAGAGTACAGATTTTGGCAGGACTGACATATGAATTCACACAGTCTGGCTCCAGAGCCTTGCTCTAGAACCAATGCAGCCAATGGCCTCTGTCTCCTGGAAGGAATGTTTACCCTCAGACAACCAAGCACAGGCCAGTGTGAACCTGAGAATCAAGTTCAAGATGTTTCACACTGAGTCCTGTCTTTGCCTGTTCAGATGTTCTCGATTTACTGGTATGTGAAGGTGTGAACGCAAGCACTGCATATACTTATGCAAAGGGGTGGGGGGGAGACCAGACAGCACATGCATTTGGCTACTAGATTGCTACCTACGTGACAGAGGGTGAGGCTAAAGGCTTGCTGTCCTGCTTTGCCTCAGTCTCCAGGAGCACTACCACCATGAGGAGGCAGGTGCGATCCTCTGTTTTCTATGTTAACATCTAGAATAGACAGGAAGGGCCTCGCTTTATTCTGAGGCCTCTGACCGCCTTCCTGGGGCTGCACTTCGCTAGCCACTCTAAGCACCCATGGCTGTCCCTGCGGCTGAGCCCGTCCTGTCCTTCCCAACAGGCTTCTCCTAGTCCTCCTGCAGCAGTCCAGCCTCGGTGAGATCAACCACCAGGACACCGAGGTGAGTCGGCCGTCTCTGCACGCGAGGGTGCAAGCTGTCCTTTGTGCGCCCCTCCCAGCAGGCAAGCCTCTCCACTCCTACCTTCAGGCTGACCTCTAGCATGTTGGGTGCGGGCGACTTCTACCAAGGAGGGGTTTCCTTGCATTGAGTAAGTACTTAAGCATTAATCATGTGACTGAAATTTTATAATTTCCCTCTAGGCATTCCCTGTCCTGTCTTCTTCAGTCCCCCACCCCCAAACATAAATAACAAGCAATGGCTCCAGATGTGTTTTAGTTTGTTTGTTTTTGTTTTTGTGTTTTCTGAATTAGGAGAACAGATGGGCTAGTCCCCTGTCAGCATTACTAGTCCTTGTTAATTGCAATTGTTGTTTCCTTCACATTGCTAAAGCATCCTTGCTGAAGGCTTCCAAATCATCCGTCCCCATCCTTGAGCAGAGTTCTTGGTCAGACCCTGCAATGCTGCCCAGGGCAGCTTAGGGGTTTGTTATAGCTGTTTATTTATTACACCTATGTCAAGTTGTTCAAAGGTGAGTACTGATTTTCACTGGCCGATGGATTTCTATTACAAGCATTGCAAATCCAAATGAAATACCTGGGGCTCTTAATGGGCTTTCTACATACGTGTGCTTGGTTAGGTTACTCATCAGTTGAGAAGAGCTGGAATGGGCTGGAGAGATGAGTCAGTGGTTAAGAGCCCTGGCTGCTCTCCCAGAGGTCCTGAGTTCAATTCCCAGCACCCACGTGGCAGCTCACAACTGTCTATAACTTCAGTTCCAGAAGATCTGACACCCTCTCTCAGACATACATGCATGCCAAACACCGATGCAAATAAAATAAATAAATTGTTTTAAAAAAAAAAAAAAAAAAGAGCTGAAAATATTGAGAAAAGTCTAGTCACCCCAAAAACATAGCTACACAAGACATCACACTACACTGATTTTGATATACACCTCTGCCCCTCAACTGTCTAGAGCCTTTCATCAGGGGTCCCGGCCCCCTGACCACACCCAAAAGCCCCTGTTTACAACTGGGGTTTGAGGCCAGACATCTCCCCTGACTTGTGGCCGCACACTGTGTTCACTCCACAAATCTTGAATGGCCCAGAGCCAAATCTCAGAGGACAGAGTAGTGTATGCTTTTAGACTTCTGCTTTTAAAAAAAGGAGAAGCAGAGGCTGGGTGGCATATCGATCACTCGGTGTCCACGTGTGAAGCAGAATGTTTGGACAGCTGCAGTTATGTCAGCATGCTGGGGGTGTCTAGACGCTAAGCAAGCTACCAACCACTTCCACTACTGCAGCCCCAGCCTCACACCCAGAGTGGATCTTATTTTAGGTAGCTGCTGATTTGGGCATCCATACCATAAAGCCAGATTCCATTGGCAGACCTGCAACTCTGGCCACTTGGAAGCTGAACTCGTGTTCCCAGGAAAGTCATAGCTCTCCATGCCCTCCTCCACCCAGGGATGCTGAGACGAACACAGATCTTTCAAAGACTTCTGGTTCTTCCTCATGCAAAGTGACCTCTGTTTAAAAAAAAAAAATCTGAGGGGCATAGTGGCATATGCCTTTAATCCCTGGACACCTCCAGAGGCAGAGGCAGGAGGATCTCTGAGTTGGAGACAAGCCTGCTCTGTATAGCAAGCTCCAGGATAGTCAGGACTACATAGAGAGACCCTATCTCAAAATAACAACAACAAAAATTTCTCCTACTGTCATGCCGGTATTTGGACCAACTGAGTTCTAAGTACAGAAAACGACAGCTTTGAAGATGTTCTGCCCAATGTCACAGTTTCCTCTTTGACCCGTATCTCAGCAAGTCTGCACCCATCTGTTGCAGACAGCACGGCTGGTGGGCTGTGAGGTGCTCTGCAAACAATCTTGGTATATTCACACAAATATCTCTTATGAATGCCATGCTACAGACATCTCACCAATCGGGGAACAGTTAGTTAGTTGGGCAGGAAATATTTCTGTGGGATTCAACTGGGGATTTTTCTACAGAGAGAATTCTTCAGGAACTTTGCAGACTCAGCTTAGCTCAGCACTAAAGTCCTTCACTGTGGCAGGCTGACAGGCTGGCACCGGTGGAGGTTTAGAAGGTCATGGCCAGTGGTTAGTGCTAACAGATGGGCAGGTGTGTGTGAGCCCAGCAATGGTGTCAGAAGTTCAAAGGTCACTGAAGCCAAAGCCACACTCAGAAGCCAATCTCAGGTTCTGTGCTGAAGAGTATCATCAACACAGGGGCTAGAGAAGGCATCTGGCAGCATGGCTGTAATACCCTAGAGAGCACTTCCAAAGTTCCAATTTTTGTATCGTTTCGCTAGGCTTTCGGGGCTATCTGGGTTCAAAGCTTGTGGGCTAGCTCACTAACCTATCAATGCCACCTTGCACGGTTACATGGTTGGTCCATTAACACATTAGAGCTTGCTTCTGAGGCCTATTTCTTACCGGAGCTGCTTGGCCGCAAGCTTACAGGCTTATACTAAATCACACAAAAATGGTTCCACTTATGTTCCTAGCACCTGTGTTTCTCATACAGTATGCGTCTAGATGACTACATATATAGATTTAATATAAGGTCTGCCCTCTGTATGTATGGGGAACTAACTAGTCCTGAGCTTTCCAGGATGCCCAAAATCGCAAGTTCAAGTGCCTTCTATAAAACAGTAGCTTTTGCCAGTAACTTCTCACCTTCTCTTGGGCTTGAAACCTTGTCTAGATCGATTACAATAAATACCTAGTGCAATGTAAGCAATGACTTAATGACAAGAAAGACCTCTGTGCATGATTAAGACAGTGGTGATTTCCACAAATATTTTTAATCCTCGTTGGGTTGAATCTGTGGATGTGAAGCCCAAAGACGTAAAGGGTCATGAAAAGAGGGAAAAAAAATATCAGTTTCTGAAATCATACTAAGACTGGAATGTGATGCTCTTATGTCAAAAAAACGGGCATTATTTCAAGGACAGCCCTATGTGAGCTCGTGGCATGCGACTTCGGTGATAGCACATACCATTGAAAGCCCCTCACTGATTCCAACCAACCACCTTTGCCCCCAGGTCATTATTTCGCCCTCCCAGTCTTCCCATACATTCGTAGAAACCACAGAATGTCACATAGAAGGCGTCACACTCTGTGTGTTGACATTCTTCGGGTTCACTTTTTCAGCTCCCCATGCTCCTAGGTAGAGATCTGGTTCATTCCTTTGAATGGCGTCGCAGTGTTCCACGTAACCATTTCCCTGTGGGTGGATCTTCCAGTTGTCTCCAGTTTTTCCTCCTTCGTAACACCAATCTAAATGCAGTCTTGTGCACGTCTCCTTGGGCTCCTTACGGAAGAACTCCTCTAGAAAACTCATATCTGTATGTCAGCATGTTAGTTTTTAGTTTAATGGACACTGCCTACCTGTTTCCCCAAACATCAACGTATAGTTCCCCCAGCAGGCTAAGGAGCGCTCCTCTCTCAGTGTTGCTGAGTTGTTCTCTCGTTTGTTTGCACTCCTCCCTCGAGGCTGCATCTCCCATGCGTTTGACACTCTTCCTATACTTTCTCTCATGGTCTGTCTCTTTTACATCTCTATCTGATTAATCTGCAGAGACACTTGTCGCTTTCTTACTGTTTCATGTATTTTGGATGCTCGGCCGTTGCCTAGGCTAGGGTTAAAATATATTCTCAGCTTCTTGAACTATTCACAGTTCATGTTCAGAGACTTGTGAATCCGATTTATCAAAATGATCGTTGTGCCAGCTTTGGTGGCGCACGCCTTTAATCCCAGCACAGGGAGGCAGAGGCAGGCGGATCGCTGTGAGTTCGAGGCCAGCCTGGTCTACAAAGGGAGTCCAGGACAGTCAAGGATACACAGAGAAACCCTGTCTCCAAAAACCAAAACCCAACCCCCCCCCCAAAAAAAAGATTGTTGTTGTTTTGTTTGGGTTTTTTGTTTGTTTGTTTGTTTGTTTTGGGTTTTTTGTTTTGTTTTTGTTTGTTTGTTTTTTTCTGTTACTGATTTTACTTAGGGTTTTTTTTTTTTTTTTTTTTTTTTAAAGAATGCCTATCTACCCTCAGAAACTTGATTACACAGTGCTAAATTTTCTCTTAGTTTTGTCTATGGTTTCACTTCTGAACTCTTTCTTGTTTTCTTGTTTTTCCTGTTTCATTCTTACTGTGTCATCTGATTGCAAAGTGACTTCTTTGGAAGCTCTCCACACAGAAGAAGGCAGGATGGCCAGGTGTCCTTTGCATAGTCAGTCTAAAAGGAGCTCAGAAAAATCAGCAGAGGCTTGTCTGTTTCAGAAAGTGTACTCTCCAGCTGCCGTGGGTCTGGAGTCTAGCCTCTCCTGCTCTCATCTTAGCTTTGGTATCTGGTTAGAATAATGCTATTCTAGAATAACTTAGTATCAGGCTTAGAATTCTCAGTGCATCCACCCGAAGCACCATCCTGCGTGGTTATTAGGATACACTCACTGTTGATACACTCACTGTTGATCATATGCACAATTTTATGTTAATAGATTTTTGGGGTAGTGGCCTCATAATCCAAATACCAGTCATAACACTACTCTGAGAAAATAAGCTTAATTTGCAAAGCCAGATGTGAGGTTCTGGCCAGGAGTCACAGCAGCAGCTCCACGCTGCATTCCTAATGTGTAACCGTGGCCAGTGTGCGCCCAAAAGGCAAAACCAGAAGAAACAGTCCCTGACTGTAGACATCTCACATGACGGTCAAGAAAAGGCAAAACATTAAAGCATTTCCAAATACACCAAAACTTTATGCTAAAACTGACCATATTTTAAAGTGGAGTAAGGTCACACCTACTTAAGAGCCTTCACTCCCTCCATCCTGGTCCCCCAACTCCAGAAGTGTGTGAGGACAACCATCTTTGTTCTCCATGACTCTAGTTACTTACACATAGTAGCTACAGAAAAGTGTGTGTGTGAGTGTGTTATGTGTACCTGTTTGTGTGTGCCTGCATGTGTGGGTACTTGTTTGTGTGTGCCTGCATGTGTGTGCATGCATTTGTGTATGTGTGTGTGTTCATGCATGCACACATGTGTGTGCACATGTGTATGTGTATGTATCTGCATGTGTGTGCCTGTGTGTGTATGTGCATGTGCATGTGCGTGTGCATGTGTGTGTGTGTGTGTGGTGTGTGCTTGATTGGAAAGGTAGCTCAGTGGCTAAGACCATGCACTACTCTTTCAGGAGTCCCAAGTTTAGTTCCCAGCACCCATATCAGGATGATTCATAATCACCTATTAACTCAGCATCTGAGGACTCAATTCCCCTGGCCTCCATGGATACTGGAATGCAAGTCTCTCTCTTACACAGACACACACACACACACACACTTCAATATAATAAAATAAATATCTTTAAAACTGTGCATATATATAAATTTTCTTTAATACGATATACACATTACATATAATATGATATACACATTACATATCAATACATATTATAGGAAGAAATAGAACATTTTAATTCAAGAAAAAGTTGTGCAATTCATGTTTTTTCTATATTAAAGTGTATTTTCCCCTCTGTTTTGTTATCTAACTGAATTACACATTTCAAATATTAGACAATTCTTGGTGACACTAGTTATTTTCAGAATCTATTCTCAAAAGTAATATTTTCTGCTGGGCATGGTGGTACACATCTTTAATCCCAGCACTCAGGGAGGCAGAGGCAGATGAATCTCTGAGTTCAAGGCCAGCCAGGTCTACAAAGTTGAATCCAGGACAGCCAAAGCTACATAGAGAAAACTTGTCTCCAAAAAACCAAAATAAAATTATTATTATTATTATTATTATTATTATTATTATTATTATTATTATTATTATTATTATCACTTAGTATCTTCTAAAAATGTCCTATAGACTCAAGAGCAGGAAATTCCTACTTGTGTTTTGCAGCATGGATAGGTTTTACCTGCTGGTGAGGCCTGTGGATCTCTACTCAGAAGATATCTGAGCTACACAAAACAAAACATAATACAAACTAATACATAGTACAAAAGTAATAAATGGTTTTGAAATATAGCTATCAGAATGTTTCGAGGAGCAAACTGATAATAGTAATACACAAGCTGTATTTGTTGAGCAAACTTCTTTTGAGGTATTGGGGATCCATAGATGGAACCTATGGTCTAGCATATTCCAGGGGAAATAGCTTAGTAGCTCTACCATTAAACTATATTCCCAGTCTTTTCCCTTTCTTTCTTTCTTTCTTTCTTTCTTTCTTTCTTTCTTTCTTTCATTTTTAGACACGGTCCAGTTAGATTGACAAAATCAGCCTTGAACTTACTTTCCTTTTTATATTAATTAATTAATTAGTTAATTATTATGCATACAATGTTCTAGCTGCATGTACACCTGCAAGCCAAAGAGGGCATCAGATCACATTATAGATGGTTATGAGCCACCATGTGGTTGCTAGGAATTGAACTCAGGACCTCTGGAGGAGCAGTCAGTGCCCTTAACCTCTGAGCCATCTCTCCAGCCCTGAACTTACTTTCATAGCACAGATTGGCCTTGGATTTACCATCTCCCTAAATGCCTGGGATTACCAGCCCTTAACACTAGGTCTGACTTACACAAGCTTTTTATTGATGCATTAAGTAAGATTTGACGCAGGGACCAACATCTACAACTCTGAAATAGTGACTCATGTAAAGGATACTGTGAGGTGTCTGTGGTCACTGAGTATCCCTGTGGCAAGGTAACAGGTACTGTTAAAACTGTTGACAACTGTAAGTCATTCCCAATGTACAGGAAGATGGGGCTTATTTCTCTGACCCAACCTCGCCTATTTCTTTCCTTATTTCATGAGTATAACTGCTACTCTAGCTAGTGGCCTTTCAAAGAAAATATCTTACAAAAACATTTTGAGCACTGAATAGAATACTTGGTCTCCCCAGCCAGTATAGTTATTTTATTCTTTCAATAAGTATTTGTTATGTCCCTACTATGTTTTTAGAGTTTATCCCTGCTCTGGCGGAGCTTACCATGGAGTTTAGAAGAATGGAACTAGTCAATTCTGTTGAAAATTAGGCACAACTTTGGTCTCTTACTTTTCTTTTGTTTTGTCTTGGTTGTTGGTTGTTATTTCAAGACAGAGTCTCTCTATGTAGCCCTGGCTGACCTGGAACTCACTGTGCAGACTGCTGTCTTCAAACTCAGAGATCTGCCTCCAAAATTCTGCACCACTACACACAACTTCTACTTATTTTGTATGTTTGTTTGTTCCTGTTAGAATTTGCTTGTACTTTATGACCTCCATTTTACTGTGGTTTATTTTTTCCCCCTTGCATTAGTGTCTGACTCACATTACAGAAGCCTCCATTCTAAACGCATTTTTAGTGGCCTCATCATTTTGGCAACCTCTCTCATTTGGAGAGAAAGCTCCTGCAACGCAACATTACTGTAGCCATCTTCAACCGCAGATGCCCATCCCCAGCAGTAATCCTTGGCTGTTGTGATGTTAACTGGTTTTCTAGGTTAGAAACCTCCAAGGCAAAGGCAGGGATTGATTACTGATCTTTCTGATCTGTGAGACCTTGGGGTTTGTTGTTGCTGTTGTTGTTTTCCAAATAGAAGTGAAATAAAATGGTTTCACTACTGCACTTGTAACACCAGAGAGTTTTAAAAGTCCTTTAGAGTACATCATGTGTTCCTAAACTACCCATTCCCCCTACCCCTACCCCACACCCGCATCCCCCAACCCCCACCACTGCCATCAGGGATACTCTCTAACTTTGTGGGGAATACCCACATGTGGTTGGGGACTAAATGTCAAGTGCATTTTGTTAGATTTCAAGGAAACCAGGCACCAGTGGCTAACTGAGGTGCCGAGGCTATATCAAAGGAGACCTTGGCTAGCTCTCCCAGCATCCCAGTATCTGTGGCTCCTCCTGGCATTCCTCACCCCACCCCTACCCTAACCCTCATGGCTTCTCTTCCCCTCAGCTTCTCTTTCCCATATGACTTCCATCATTTTGGACGTCGGTCTCTCGGCCTCTTGGTCTGCTGGCACACTCCTGGCCTCTCACCCACCCTCTCTCTTCTCTTCCTCTTTTGCTCCCCCCTCCCCCTCTCCACTCATGGCCCTGTTCAGTCTGGACCCTTCCAGATGTCTCTGGTAGAAAACCTTCTCAGTCCATGTCTAGGCACAATCATGTCCTTATTTTTTTTTTTTAATTCAGCTTTTAAATATCAGTGAGGAAGAGACCAGGCTTCTGTGCAGTTCTAGACCCTTCAAGGTGTGGGGCTGTTTTGCTGGTCTCTCAGCCTCCTGCTAATCTGTCCTTCACATACCTAGACAAGCCAGGCACTGCCTGTGGCCTGATCAACATTGCTTTCAGTGTTGAATAGCACTGGTAAAATTGCTTCCCACAAATCAGATTTGTGGTTCAGAAAAAGAAAAAAAAAAAAACCAGTGGTTGTCAGAGAGAGAGATCTGAGATTCTCTCAGAATGTGACAGCTAAGCGGAAGATAAAATGGCACATCATGGATCACAACAGCCCTGCTGTGCACCCACCAGCAACAAAGGGCCCTGAGGCCTGGAGTAACTTCAAAGGACATCCCATGTCAAAGAAACACACCCTGGAGAGCGTGTATCCCTAACTTACCATGAATTGTTCTCAGTCTTTGAACTGATGTTTATTTTTTCCTAAAAGTGGAACTTTGTTGTCACCAAGGCCATCTGGGGATTTATTCCCACTGTGTCTATGATTCCTAGGTTTTCACCTCCTGATGTTGCTGGGTGTGGTGGCACACACATTTAATCCCAGAACTCTGGGAGGCAAAGGCAGTCAGATCTCAATGAGTTTGAGGCCAGCCTGGTCCACAAACAGAGTCCTGGACAGCCAAGGCAACACAGAGAAACCCTGTCTCAAAAAACCAACCAACCAACCAACCAACAAATCACCTGAATGTTTCTATGGCCCAACTAAATCCTCAACGGCACTGAGCAGACAGATGGTGAGAGAAGATGAGGGTAGCTGTCTCACATCCAACAGATTCCATACTTCCTATGTCTCAGAGATCTGTGATAAGCTGGAACTCACCACTTCTTGAGTAACTTGCTGTGTGCTTGGTGCAGTAGACAGCGTCATTTACCTGTGTCACATTTGCATTGTGATGACTATCGCTGCTTAGTGCAGACCAGCTTCCAAGCCTCAAGCCTGCCTGTATATGGTCCCTAGAGCCTTCACTATGCTCAGCCTGCAGGCTCCACAGATGCTGAGGGAAAATGTCCCTCAGTGATGACTTACACAATACCGGTGGCTACCCAGCCAGGCTGCCTGAATGACTTAGCCAGCTGCTTGGGAGCTTTTGAATGCTTTGGTTTTCAGATTACTAATGCTACAGGGATTTATTTTTATTTTTTTCATTAGCTCAGCTGGAGCAACAGGAAATTTCTCTTGACTGAAAGTTTACACATTGTTTACAATATAATAGTATTCAGGGAAGTTGAGTCAAGTCATGGTGGGTGGGCATAGAGTCATTTCTAGCCAGCCATGGTTGTCCACGCCTTTAATCCCAGCACTCAGTAGAAAAGGGGAAATGAGAAGAGGCCCATTACTGTTCTTTCAGAATGAACCCTACTGGAGATGAAGGTTTGGCAATGCCTGACAGAATGCCTGACTGCTTTTCTAACCAATAAAAGTGGGGTAAAAATTACATTTAAAATAGTACTCCCTCAGCTGGGCAGTGATGGCAGACACCTTTAATCCCAGGACTCAGGAGGCAGAGGCGGTTCGAGGCCAGCCTGGTCTACAATGTGAGTCCAGGACAGCCAAGGCTACACAGAGAAATCCTGTCTTGAAAAAAAAAAACCAACAAAATAAAGCAAAAATAAAATAGTACCCTTAGCAGGAGGGTGGGGGGGGGGCACACACCTTTAATCCCAGCACTTGGGAGGCAGAGACAGGCAGATCTCTGAGTTGGAGGCCAGCCTGGTCTACAGAGCGAGTTCTGGGACAGCCAGTGCTACACAGAGAAACCCTGTCTCGAAAACAACAAACAAACAAACAAACGGAGTCAAATAGCACAGCTAACACAAGCTATAGGGTGACAGCCTGTGCCCTAGTGAGAACCACCAGTGCATAGAGCGACAAAACCTGAGTCAGTTAAGATCACACACGTACACACAGAATCTCCCAGCTCCTGAGCGCCTTTCCAAGCCGACCAATATGATGAAGACCACTTATCTCCAGGAACACAGACACATGGGTTTGAATTCCAGCCTTACCAAGTGCCCAGCCCATGCCCTAGGCAAGTTGCTTAACCTGCCTGTTTCAGCTTCCTCACTTTAAAAATGATTCTAAAACTCCTATCTGTAAAAAGTCCATGGGATAATACATACACATGTCTTGGTGCCAAGTAGGTAACATTTTGGGTTGTCCAGATGCCTAAGCAGGAAGAGGTGCTTACCAGCCAGCCAGGCAACCTGAGTTGTATCCAGGAAAGAAAGAAACACAAAGCTACAAGATGTCCTTTGACCTCCACATGGGTGGGCTGCCTCCCCCAACCCCCCCCCATACAAAATAAATAAATACATATTTTCAAAACATAGTAACTTTCTTATTGTCCTGCTCCTTTACCAAAACGTATGTGGGTTGCTTTTGAAGTTCTGTTGTTTTAAAAGAATAATACTTAAAATGCAGCAAGCTGTGTTGGACACAGTAACTAGCCCTGTACAGCCAACCACAGCTTAATTTACAACCGTGTTTCACAGTGAATTTCCGCATGCTTACATCACAGTTCTGCACAGTCCTTGCCATTCCGTGCACATTTCCTTTTGTTTGTGGGTGGGCGGGGGGAGGGGCGGACAGTCAGACTTCTGCATCTAGGATCAGTGTTGTATGTCTTTCCTAGTCAACCTCTACCTCATTTTTTGAGACAGGGTATCTCTGTGAGCCCCGGGCTCACCAATTGAGCTAGACTGACTGGCCAGAAAGCCATGGGATGACCCTACTTCTACGGCTCCAGCACTGGAGTTAAAGATGCATGCTGCTGGGCCTGGCCTTTTAACATGGCTGCTGGGGATCCAAACTCAGGTTCCCATGCCTTTGGGGTTAAGAACTTCACAGACTGGGCCATCTCCTCCTCAGTTAGTAGAGGTTCTAAGAATGAGATCTTTTAGAACACTCGCCAAAAATTCTGAAGTGTAGATTGACCAGCGGGTAGCAGCAATCACTAAAGACTAAAGGAGAATTCATTTTACATCCCCCCCCCCCTCTCATTTTCAGTTTTTAGTTTTTTTGAGATAGGGTTTCCCTGTGTAGCCTTGGCTGCCTTGGTCTCGTTTTGGATGCCAGGCTGGCCTCTACCTCACAGAGATCTGCCTGCCTCTGCCTCCCCGAGTACTGAGATGCACCTTCATTTTTTTCCACAGCCCAATCCCAACCAGGGCAGGCATCTTGTTTCTCACACTGACTTTTGGATAATCAACAGCTATTAACTTGACAAAAAAAAAAAAAAAAAAGTTAATCGCCAACTAACCCTCAAACGGTTTAATGAATGAATGAAGTAAAAAGTAGCAGCCATAGGGGCTGTGGCCTGCTGGCCCCCGGAGGAATGTGATCCTGTTTCCCCCAGGAGCCTGTGTTTACTTCTGTTCCCTTTGATCATCACGTTGCAGGGAATGACGCCACTCCATTGGGCAGCTTTCCACAACCGGCCTCAGCACACCCAAATGCTATTGAAGAAGGGGGCAGACCCCACCCTCGTGGACAAGGACTTTAAAACAGCTCTCCACTGGGCAGTCCAGGTGAGAAAGCAGGCCGTGAGTGAGCTTATCTCACGTTTAAAGGATGTAAAGCCATGTTAAGCATTTTCTGAACAGGTCAACCACAAAAGTGGGACCGGTCACACATGCTGGTCCTGACATTTATTTGAAATGTATACGATAGAACGAGGACAGTCTCTGCTCCTTTACCTCCTCCCATCTCCAGAAAGGCAATAGCAAGTCTGATACGCAGACACGCACGCACGCACGCACGCACGCACGCACCCACCCACAGCTACACGCACAGGAGCGCATGCGCACATCCAGGCAGGCACATACACATGCTTGTGCGCTTTACTCTCAACGGTTACTATTGGTTTACAGAAACCTTCGGAGAATTATCGGGCAAATCCTTTCAAACTCTTTCAACTGGAGCTCACTTTTTTCCATCCCAACCCTCCCTAGTCATGCCACTGAAGACGATCCTGACTTTTGCACAGAACAGTGAAAAAACCAAGGACTCGCACTCCCCTGTCACAGTTACAGGACTCAAGCCACCTCAGTCTGCACAGCCATAAATAGAATAGGCCTGTGAATTCTAGAGTCCAAGGAAAGTCAGACTGAGCCGAAGAAGCCAGCTAATCGCTCTGAAGCCTAGCCTATTGCCAAGGGCATGGCTCACAAACAAATGAGCCGAGTTAGCTATTCCTCACCCTCAAGGAGAACGGCTGGGTGCTGCTGCCCTCAGCAAGTCAGCTTTCCACACCGCTGCAGAGACCCCCACTCTTTCCTGTGACTGGCCAGGCAGGGTAGCCTTTCAGAACCGCGGGAAAGTCACCTCTGCTACCCAGCTGCAGTTTCACTCAGTGTTTTCATGTTGATAGAGGTAGCACCTGGGACTTTCAGGACTCACACGTGTGCCTGAGGTAAAGGAAAAACAAGCCATTTGGAAACTGCTCTGTTTTCATGCCTCTAAACTTGGCGGGGGCAGTTACAGGGCACTGGACCCAGCCCTGGGCAAAATCACAAAGTGAGCAAGAGTTGTTTTTTTTCGTCCCCTCCTGCCTTGGCGTCCTCCTACACACTCTCATTATTTAATCATACGTGCACCCTTGTCCTCAATCCCAGCCACAGGTCAGCCCCTACATTAGCCCTCGCAATGGAAAGAAGTCCCAGCAGGCCTTGCGCGATGGCTGACTCCGGAACTCCACCCCAGCCCTCAGGAGATGAGGTCTCTGTTCCTATCATCCAGATGGCAGTTTAGCTAAAGCCAGAGCAACACACTCTCAATTTCCATGACAGCCCGGGTTTGATCTAAGGAGAGCCCCCCATACCCGTGCAGCTCAACTCCAATTATACAGGAAAGGGAGGGTATGAAGGAAACTGTTCACATGACGGCTATAGGGTGTATGATGGAGCTGGAAGAAATGGGTGGCTCTGTTATGATCCCTAACTTTTTTTTTTTTTTAGACAGGGTTTCTCTGTTTAGCCCTGGCTATCCTGGACCCTCTGTGTAGACCAGGCTGGCCTTGAGCTCACAGCAATCCGCCTCCCTCTGCCTCCGGAGTGCTGGGATTAAAGGCCACCCCGCACGGCATGATCCCTAACTTTTAAAGACAATTGCTTGTTGTATTGAGTACCTTACTCTCTAAATCACCAGTTCTCGGCCTGTGGATTGTGGCCCGTTTGAGGGTTGAAGGACTCTTTCATAGGGGTCACCTACAACCAATGGAAAACACAGATATTTATGTTAAGGTTCATACCAGCAATTATAGTTATGACGTAGCAATGAAAACAATTTCATGGTTGGGGTCACCACCACACGAGGAACTGTATTACAGGGTCACAGCATCGGGAAGGTTGACAGCCTCTGCTCTAAGTGATCGTGCTGTAAATGATAGCAACGCCAGCTCATCTAAAGAGCTTTTAAGTAATATGGATGCTTAGCCCCAGCTCTTACATTCTCCTTCAGCTGTTCTAAGATGGATCCCAGATGTGGGTGTTATTAAAGCTCCTTCCTCCTCCCAGAACATTAAAATATGCTTCTAGGATTAAGAACTGCTGTCATAGAAGAACTCACATTAATGGACGCCAGTGTCTTATCTACTCTCATCTTCAATGCTTGCATTCTGACGGTGATGGTGCCCAGGTAATGCCTCATGTACTTACTCCATCACTCAACTTTTTTTTTCTTCTGGAGCATCTACTATAGATCTGGTTCCTTTCAGTACCCCACAGTGGTGCCCAGTATTCTATGTGCAGGTGGTATGTGCTTGCATTCCTTTTTAATGAGCCAAGAGTCCACAGCTCTCTCTACTCAATGACAGTTGGTAACTACAGCGACGTATAAAGAACCCTGGCTCTGGAGGGCTGGTGTCCCCTTTCCCTTCCACGTGGTTAGTATTGATAGTCAAATTCCCAGGCTGTGTATTCTGCCCTTTATACAGCGAAGACTAGGAGTAACTGTGGCGATCACTGCTACCCTGGTCTTCTGCATCTTGCTCCTTGTTGCTCAGGCCCAAGTGTTTCCACATGAATGAGTCTACTTCCCATTGTCACTTAGTCCTTTCCTCAACTTCCTGCCTTTCTCTCGGACTGTACAATGAGATCACCTCTGAAACTACAATGCTTGGAAATAATTAGGCCTTTGTATTTGACACAAATAACCAGAGCAGTAGAGATGTGGAACATTGGACCTTCAAACTAACTTCAACTTCCGCTCCTATTTTATAGGCTCCTATTTTATAAGGATACGCTACAATGGCCATTGGCTCTTTCTTATCCTCCTGTCTGTCTAGAAGATTCCACTGTGTGTCTATAGCCATACTGTCTTGACAGCTATGGATAATAGCAAGTCTTTAAGTAAAATAGCAGTCCTCAGACTACTGTTCTTCCTCGACATTTTTTGTCTTTTCTGGGTGTTTTGCTTCTTCATATAATCTTCAGAGTCAGTTAATCAATGTTTATTGGAAATACATTGAAACAGAAGATCAAGTTGAGAGGAAAAGGCATCTTGACAACACTGCTTTTGCCAACTGTGATCATGGAAAAACTTTCCTTGTTTAGTTAAAGTATTTCAGGCTCACCTACATGGCATTTACTTTTTAATGTGTATGGGTAGTTTGCCTTCATGTATGTCTTTGCACCACGTCTATGTTTGTTGTCTGTGGAGGTCGGAAGAGAGCATGGATGCCCTGGAACTAGAGTTGGTTATAGATGAGCCACCATGAGGGTGCTAGGGTTTAAACCCAGGTCCTCTGGAACAGCAGTCAGTGTTCATAACTGCTCAGCCATGCTTCCAAGCTGACACTGTGCTTTTATCTTGGTCTGTTTTATTTTCCTATAAAAGAAGCACTGAGACTCAGTCATTTTGAAAGAAAAGATGTTTATTTAGCTCATAATTTGGAAATTCAAGAGCATGGTGCCAGGTATGCTCAGTGTTTGACAAGAGCCTCATACTGTTCCATGAAGAAAAGGTAACTAGGAAGGGAGGAAAACGGCATGTGTGCGAGCACATAAAAACAGAGGAGAGAGACACTTCACAACAACCCACGCTCAGAAGAACCGGGGCACACTCCCCAGAACGACATTATCTCCTAAGAGTGCATGCACGCGCGCGCGCACACACACACACACACAATGTAATTACCTCTTAGATGGCCCACTGTGCAATACTCTTACATTGGAGAAACAGAAGGATCCCTAGAGCTCACTGCTCCATGTTCAATGAGATGCCCTGTCTCAGAAAACAAGGTAGAGAGTGGAGGGCAAAGTCACGCAACATCAACCTCTGGCCCCCACATATGCACACATATGAGTGTGCACTAGTACATATACGGGCACACACTACCCATCTCTCTGTCTCTGTCTCTCTCTTCCTCCCTCCCTCCTTCCTTCCCTCCCTCCCTTTCCTCTCCTTTTCTCTCCCTTCTTCTCCCTCCTTCCCTTCCCCAACACACACACACACACACACACACACACACACACACACACACTCCATTTTATTGGAAATTAAATTTCAGAATGAGTTTTATAAAAGACAAACCACATCCCAAACAGCAGTTTCTAATTTCAAATTCAATTTGTTAGTTGCCAATATATACAAAAACAAAATTTTGTCTTTTGTATAATATATGTCTTATATCCTGAAAACTTATGATTGTTTCTTACTTTTAGTGCTTTGGGTTTTGCTGTATTTTCAACTATTCTACCTAGACCCCCACATTATACCTGAAAAGTCCATTATAGCTTTTCCTTCCCAGTCATCCTATTTTCCCTCCATTCTCCTGTCTTATTGCAATAGTTAGGACTCTGGCCCCTAAAAGGTTGATGGGGAACAGTTCAGACTCTAATAGTTCAGAGGTATTGTGTTCCTTTCAGCTGCTGCTTAGCCCGGAGCCAATTCTCAAATGCTTACTCTGCAGACTCATCATCTCCATCCCGGTCTAATTTGTCTGGCTACAGCTTTAGCACGTCATAGAAACACGCAGGCTTTTCAGGAGACGTGACTAAAGCATAGACACTAACACGTTGGCCTGAGCTTTGTACGCTCACTAGCACATGATGAGTGATGTTTATATCCCCTCATTCAAGGTAGGAAGACTACCAGAATTTCCTGAAACCTTATTGTGCATTAATTATTATCCTTGTTGCTATGACAAAGGCAACTTAGGAATAAAAAGGTACTTTGAGGGGCCGCAGTGCATCATGGAAGGAAGCCGGCAGCAAGAGCTGGTGGCAGCTGATCACATTGCAGCCACAGGGAGGAAGCAGTTGCACTTTTGTGCTCTGCTGCCTTCCTTTTTTATACAGTCTGGGACTCTAGCCAGTGGCATGGTGTTGCTCACATTCAGAGTAAGTCTACCATTCTCTTACACTTCTGTGGAAGCACCTTCACAGACACACCCAGTGATGTGACACTTCTGTGGAAGCACCTTCACAATACAGACACCCAGAGATGTGTTTCCATGGTGATTTGATGATTCTAGTACAGTCAGGTTGATAATGAAGATTAACCATTACAGTTCCCCGCACATGTGCAGATAACCAACTGGTCCTATTGCCTCCTACGGAGCCTCCTGCAAAGGGCGCTGTCTTGGTTACTGTTCTGTTGCTGTGATGAAACACCATGGCCAAAGCAATTCTTAGAAAGTATTTAGTGACTTCCAGTTTCAGAGGGTTAGTCCATGACCATCATGGAGGGGAACATGGCAGCAAGCAGGCGGGCTTGGTGCTGGAGTAGTAGCTGAGAGCTTACATCCTGATCAACAGACAGCAGAGAGAGGGGTGGGGGAAGGAGGGAGGGAAAGAGAGAGAAACTGGACTTGTGACTCAAAGCCCACACCTAGTGATGCACCTCTTTCAACAAGGCCACACCTTCTTATCCTTCCAAAACAGTTCCACCAACTAGGGAGCAAGCATTCAAATATACGAGCCTATACGGGCCGTTCTCATTCAAACCAAGACAGACACCTAAAATAAAAGGGATCCACAGTCAGGATATGTTGATTTGGGTTTTGGTTTGGTTTGTTTGTTTTCTTTTTTCTTTTTTTTCACATACAGCAACATATTAATTCAAGATCCCTTTTCTCCTAGACCAAAGCATACAAACTCTCCAGAGTGCATCCTGGCTCAGCTAATTCTTAGCTGTAGTCTGCAGCAAATTCCCCAGTCCCCCTCACCCTGGTTGTCTGACCTCCCCACTATGGAGAGAATGACAGTAGCTTCCCCCTGGGGTCATTGTCAGGAGTGGTTTAGAAAAGGACTAAGCAAGCTCGGTGTGGTGGCTCACACCCTGCACTCAGGAGGCCGAGGCAGGAGGAGCACTGTGAGTTCAAGGCCAGCCTGGTCTACAAAGTGAATCTAGGACAGCCAAGGCTACACAGAGAAACCCTGTCTCCAAAAAGAAAGGAAGGAAGGAAGGAAGGAAGGGAAAAAAAAATAATTAAGCAGTGTGCACTCTCTCTATGTACTCAGCTACCACCCTTATGTCTGTAGAAAGCTCATAAAGAAAAAAGCAAAATACAAATAACAACAATGTTATATGTGAGACTCAGCAACACACAAAGGAGTTACCTGGAAAAGCCACAACAAGAGCCACAGTGGAAGAAAAGTGTAGAGTGAGGTGCGATTTCTAGCCTGCCCTTACTCAGAGGGCGGTCTACAGTATTCCAGCCCCAAGCTGGTCAGAAATTTAGACGAGGCAGACACAGGTACCCTAAGCTGGGCTGCAGCCACTGCCAAGTGACTCCTCGCATGGGTCAGGCGAGGAAAAAGGACAGAGAGGTGAGGTGTATCCTTTTGTTTTTTTTTTTTTTCATCTGTCCTTAATGCTCCCTCTTCTACAAAGAGGGGAAACTGTACGTGGGGTGTTTTGCCCTTTGAATCCCCTTGGCAACCTGAAGTCCTTTTCTCTTCCAGGAAACTGTAAACAAAGCAAATACACCATGCTGGCACTCTCTGCTTTCCTTTCCTTTCCTAGGAGCTGGTACTTTCCAAGAAAAGAAAAAAGTCTCTTGATTGTTTCATCTGTATTCCTGAGCATTTAAAATGCACTGAGGAATATCCTGTGAAAGACTCTAGAAAAAACTGGTAAAAAAAAACCCTGTGTGATAAAAGTAGCCCGCTTCTTGTGAAAGGCAGGCACGGCGCACGGTTACCTAGTTGATGGAGTTATATCCACGTCCCATAGAACAAAGGCTAGCTGGATGACCAAGGTCCAGGAGGGAGCCCTCTCCCTGAGACACCTGAGATCCAGGACGGTGTGGTCACCACCTTGAAATTCTCTGGTTAGGCCATGAAGCCTGCACACACAATTCTAACCCTCGAGTCCCTGCGTCAGGAGCCCAGCTCCTGCCCAGCCTCTGCCACTGCCCTCTGCTCCTGTCCTCAGGCACTTTCCCTGTCCTATGGGATGGAAAAGCTCAGCATGTGCCACGTTGCAGGATGGATCCTGGGCACCTGAGAGGATGTGGAGGTGTGGTAGGAATCTCCAATGTAAGCTGCAACAAAATACCATCATGCAGGACTGAGGAACAGGCCTTTTCTCTGCATGCTCACGTCACTGCTCGGTCCTCCTTCTCATCGCTCTATTAACATTGAATTTAAATGTACAAGTGTCCTCACGGCCACCGGTCCAGTGAAATGAGGATGTCAAAAGAGAGATCTAGTGAGCAGTTTGTCGCCTAGGTGACCCGTCTGTCAGGCTAGCTCTGCCGTCCGTTGTCAGTTCACTAGGTGTGGAAGACCTTAACCCCGACTGGAGACAAAAAAAAATCCTGACAGAGAACTGAGATAAATGGAAATTTGTTGAAGAAACTCAGTATGAATTGTAGGGGATTAGATTTCTGTGCTGGCCCCAGGACTGAAAAGTCAAAATAGAGTCACCATGTTTAAGCGGCATCTCACCAAAGCCAAGTGAAGTTGTTACCTGAACCTCTGAGAAGGCAGGAGAGGAGGGAGGAGGGCGGCAGCTTCTCCACAGATCAAACCATGCATTCATAAAGTTCACTCCTTTTCAATTTTTCACTCTTCCAGGCCTTAATCACCCACCACAAACTGTAAATTTACTTAAAACATTACAAGTTTTTTTTTTTTAATGGGAGAGAGGGAACAATTTGTGTATTTCTAAAGTGTGAACGTGTGACACAGCTGTCACATTGGAAAGGCAGAGGGCCGGACATGCCGACAAGTACCTGACAAGCTGGTGTCCTTATCTTCCAAGGAGAGAATTTTTTAAATGACTGACCTGTTTTTTCTTGTTTCTGTTTTTTTCCCTCTTGAGCCATCCTCTATCTTTTAAAGCTCTGTCTCTGTCTGCCTTCCTGTCTGTCTGTCTGTCTGTCTGTCTATTTGTCTGTCTGTCTGTCTCTCTCTCTCTTTGTCTTCTGTCTCTCTCCCTGTCTCTCTCTCCCTGTCTCTCTGTCTCTCTGTGTATGTGTCTGTCTCTGTCTCTGTGTGTGTCTCTGTCTCTGTGTGTGTGTGTGTGTCTGTCTGTCTCTCTGTCTCTCTCTCTGTATGTGTGTGTCTCTCTGTCTCTGTCCCCCTCGCTCCCTGTCTCTCTCTGTCTCTGTCTCTTTGTCTCTGTGTGTGTGTGTCTCCCTCTCTCTCTGTCTCTCTATCTCTCTATCTCTCTATCTCCCTCCCCCAACCCCTACCCAATGCACAGACCCGTGACGGGTTTTCTCCAACCCCTTTCGCAGAGTGGAAATCGGATTCTGTGCTCCATCATCCTGAGTCATCATCAGGGCCCGTCCATTATCAACTATGACGACGAGAGTGGGAAGACATGTGTCCACATCGCAGCAGCTTCGGGTTTCGGTGACATTATTAACGATCTGGCAAAAGTCCCTGAGTGTAACCTGCAGGCTCTAGATGTGGATGACAGGTATCCATGGCAACTCAGAAAGTGCTGGGAACTACCAGCACTTCCCCTGACATTGAAGGCGCTCTCCTTTCCGACCGATCGTATCCTGTCGCTGGTGATACATGGGCTTGTGACAACACACCTTGGTCTATTTTAGTAAGAGGAGGAAAAATCATTGTTATGCAGAGAAGTCACGACTACAGCACTGTCAGACTTTCCACCTGTGCACTGAATATATGCAGTGTTCTCAGAAGGCTTTCAGTTGAGCCATGGGCCCTGGTTCTTAATGAAGTTCGTATTTTCTTCTTCGCCCCTGAGCTGTAACACAATGCCCACAATTTCTTATCCAGAGAATAGAGTGTGAAAAGTATTTTAATTAGAAACCACAAACCTTACTAATGAGGATTTTCTTTTCAGTCATTGATGGTATATTGTCTGGAAAAGGAATCTGGGTCCAGAAAAGTAAGATGATTTGTCTCAGGGATTGCTAGTAGCCCAGTGAAGGATTGCACCTGTGTCTTGTAAATGTAGCGCTCACCACCTTCAACAATATGCTTACTGCCTTTTGTTTAGTTTAGGCATTGAGTCCATGGAAGTACAAAAAAAAATATAGCAATAACCAAAACTATTTATAAGTGTAAGAATTACAAACTGAGTATGTATTTGCCATTGTCTGTTAAAGTGAGCATATCCTAAACTTAAATGTTCCACAAGAGTACCTCCCCTGATATGTGGGATTCTCTCTCTCTCTCTCTCTCTCTCTCTCTCTCTCTCTCTCTCTCTCTCTCTCTGTGTGTGTGTGTGTGTGTGTGTGAGCACGCGCGCGCGCGCGCGCACATGCGCATGCACACGCGCACCCCATCCCACATGGGTCTTGGGAGCTGGAATTGGCTAACCTGATGGTTTGAATTAGAATTGAAGTATACTGTCTCCTAAGAGCAGGTGTTGATCCTGAGAAGGTAAGAAAGGAAGATGTTAGTAAGATGAGGTGGGGAAGTCAAAGATCCATAGAGAGAAAGGACCACATTTTAGCACTGAGAGATGAAAGAGAGTTTGCACACTTCAAGAAGCTGCTAGAATCAGATCAAAATAGGTGCTTCCCCACTTTGCAGAGCCTCACATTTAACAAAGAAAATTCCTTTTCCTGGGCCTCGGGGAAGAAAGCAAACATAAGAAAATCAATACAGACAGACGAAGAGGTAGGGTGAGAAGAGAGGTGCAGTTTCCAGGAGGCTCACCCCCTGCTCCAAGCCACTGCTTAACCCATTCTTGCATTCTCACGTTGAACACGAGACCGTCTCTTCCATGAAACGATGAGTCTCTGTGCGTAGTTGAATCATTCAAACCCAGCATATGCTTAAGGCATCCACGACCCCTTTCCTTCTTACCTTTTTTCTAGCAAAGATTTTTGAGCTCGTCTGCCTATACGTTAAAGCACCCCAGGAAGCAGGCAATGGTGGTTCACCCCATAACCATAGCCCTGGGGGGGTGCTGAGGTAGGAGAAGCACAGGCTGGAGGCCGACATGGGCTACTGCATGAACTCTGCCTCACAAACACCCCAGTTTTGTTTTTGTTTTTTTTAATGTCCAGCAGGATGTGTCAGAAGATAAAAGAACTTGTCACCAAGTCAGATAAACTTAGTTCTGCCCTGTACAATGGAAGGAGAGACCTGATTCCCACAAAGCTATCCTCTGATCCCCACACAAGCAGCATGGCACACAAGCATGCTTGAACATTCTCACACACAATAAATAAGTGTTGGTGGGGGGGGGACTGAGTCACATACTAAATCTGTGGTGTTTTAAATACTATGGCACTCACCTTAAGATTAATGCCATGTCATAGATAACACAGAAGTAGCCTGCGTGTTTTAAATGTCCCAAATCTCATCAGTCTACAAGGTCATAATTCACTTCAATAAACAGCTCATTTCTCTTCAGGGAGGCCGGCCTTTTATCAGATTCTCCTCCCTGCGTATTTCTGGGAATTCTCCAGGGATGTTTATCGGCCTCACAAATCAACCCTTAGTTAGCTACTGAGAGCCGGAGCAACCCTGAACCGTCCCACCCATCATCCCTCACCACCCAGAGACCAGCACATCGCCCAGTGCTGGTCTCCACTCCGTTGCCTTAAATCCTGGGTCCTGACCTGCTCAAATTGCAATGGCTGAGGCCAGCCTGCAGTGTCTACAGGATGATCCTGCAGCCTGCAGCCAGGAAAGGAACCGTAACTCAGACAACGCAGAATCTGCGTCACACATTTGCCACAGAGGTGCTCGGTATGTGCATCGGAGGTTGTCAATGTGTTCCGCTTGTTTCCTGTACCCCTTCCATGATGGCCATAACAATTCAAAATGGTGGCTGTTGGCAAGTGTAAGGCAGGACTTATTTCACAAACCTTCAGAGTGAAATGTTGCATGTCAGTAAGCCTGACTAGATCAATGTTTAGTCCTCTATCTACTGAAGTTATTGTTAATGCTTCCTTTTATGTGGAGAGATTATTCTGCTGAAGATTAATTCTGTTCTAAAATATTGCCTGAGATCTCTCTTATGTAGAATGGAACAAATTCTACATGCTACACTCAGATACACAGTGTAGTCACTGTGTGACTGAGACATTGCTCTAAGACAGTGGTCCCCTGTGTGTTGGGACCCCCCCCCTTTGGGGTCATATATCACATGTATATCAGATATTTGCATTACAATTCATAATAGTAGCAAAACTGCAGTTATGAAATAGCAACAAAAATAACTTTATGGTTGCAGGGAGGGTGAGGGGGGGTGTCACCACAACATGAGGAACTGTGTTAAAGCGTCTCAGCATTAAGGAAGGCTGAGAAACACTGCTCTGAGGTGTCAAAGAGCAGAGAGGGGTGTTTCACAGAGAACACAACCTGAGCATGGGGACCCAGTACCTAGGCGCCCTCCACGTACTGTGGTCCAAGGCCCTTGTCTGCCCACCTCCAGGTGTTCCCGCGCCTGAGGGTTATTTGGCCCTCTCCAGCACCCCCAGGCCTGCCATGCACATGCCCTTCCTTGCTGTCCCAGAACTGCCTCCTTTCCTGACTGACAGACAGAAAGCTTGGTCATTCTCTGCAAGGGGACCCTCATTTGCTTTCCTAATAGCAGTACCCAGAAAAAAAGAAGAAGAAGAAGAAGCCTGCCCATGTGGCATTACATCATCCAAGATATGGCCTATCCAAGTTTTACTAAAACTGCAGTAGATTCAAGCGGCTCCTTCCTTTACGCAGTACTTTCCAGAAGCCTGGAGGCCAAGGCTACTTACTCAGCCACCTCTGATCTGATAGACACTTCCAAGCAATCACAAGTCTATGACATCCAGAAGCACATGAGTGCAGAACAGCAAACAGCTACAGCTAAGGAAAAGGCATTTGCAGACAGTGAACACACTCTGAAGAGACACAGTGCTCTCATCCCACCCCTGGCCACACTCTGTGGTTAAGTTGATACGTGTGTTGGCTAAGTCATAGAGCCCCAAAAACTTCTGCTTTAGATAAAAAGTTCTGGGGGGCTGGAGAAATGGCTCAGCGGTTAAGAGCACTGGCTGCTCTTCCAGAGGTCCCGAGTTCAATTCCCAGCAACCACATGGTGGCTCCCAACCATCTACACTGGGATCTGATTCCCTCTCCTGGCCTGCAGGTGTACATGCAGATAGAGCACTCACGTATAAATAAATATTTTTTTTTTTTTTTTTTTTAAGATTGCTTTACAAAAAAAGAAGTTCTGGTACACAGTGAAATGCTTAAAGACTCCCCTGGAACAGGGAACTGTGCAAAATCTCATGTCTCATGGAGCTTTGAAAAGCCACAGTACATTGTTACCCAGAATTGTTTTATCCATAGTATAATAACGAGGTAATATGGAAGCATCCATGCAGTAACTGTTTGGTTGAGACCCTAAGGTTAGGTGTTGTGCTGTGTGCTGTAGGTACAAGACAGTAAGTGAGATACACTTATTTTCTTCTTACATGGGAAAGAGTGGACTGTTCCCTATATAAAGTATTAATGCTGTATTACAACCAAAAATATTTAGAAACAATAATAATTTTGTTATCTATAATTTAATTCTTTCTTTTTTCCAGTATGAAATTGAACCTAGGCCCGTAGTATGCTAGGCGAGCACACTACCTCTGAGCCCTCGCGGCAGCCCTGTAATTTCTCATTTTTATCATCTAAATAGACTAGTGGAAAATTTAACCTCCATCTCTTTTGGCTGATTACAGAGTTTTCTTCATACCAACATATGTAAGACTAGAGATGGGAGATGACCGACCCTCTTGATACGTATCTTTGTCCTTTCATGGCTGATGTGGCTTCCCTCTCTCTGGGCGGCTCTTGGGAGCCTGCTGATCCTGAGCTGCAGGGGGTCCCACTGCCTGGACACATCACTCAGACATGACTGGCCCCTCCCTCCCAGAAGCTCTACCAAAGAGTCTGAGTCCGGTACCTAGTGTTGTTTAGTTCAGTGATCCTTTATGCTCTTAGGAAACTAAATTTTTTAAAATGGTACTAGGGTTTGAGGCCAGCCTGGTCTACAAAGCAAGTCCAGGAGAGCCAAAGCTACACAGAGAAACCCTGTCTCGAAAAAGAAAGAATTTGCTTTATAACCTCAGCTGGCCTATAACTTCCAATTTTGATGCCTCAGCTTCCTGAATGCTGAAAGTATAAAGGTGAGCACCATGCCAAACACATTTCTTTTCTTTCTTTCTTTCTTTCTTTCTTTCTTTCTTTCTTTCTTTTCCCCCTGAGACAGGATCTCTCTGTGTAGCCTTGGCTGTCCTGGACTCGCTTTGTAGACCAGGCTGGCCTCGAACTCACAGCGATCCACCTGCCTCTGCCTCCCAAGTGCTGGGATTAAAGGTGTGCACCACTACCACCTGGCTCACATTTCCTATTTTTAATCCAAATAAATCTAGAAGAAAATATTGGGTTTCTTTTCAATGAAGTGTTTCTGATTTCTGAGTTGTTGGGATTTGGGAAGGCGTTCATACAACATAATGAGACATTTTGAGATGAAGCCAAGCCTGAGCACAAAACGTGTTTAAGCACAGCCCGAGAGTGATTCCACATGGCATTTTACCTGCGCTTCAACTTTAGCTCTGACCTGTCAGACAGGGTCAGACAGAGACACATCAGTGCTTCGTGCTCAGACCATTTCAGATTCCAGATTTTTGAAACGGGGAAAGGTCACTACGGGGCCTGCTGAGACTGGCTCATGTCACTCAGCAGGACATGCTTGCGGCTTTATCCCATCAGCAGCCTGCTTGCTCTGTCACTGGGTTATATCCCACAGTGTAGAGGAGCCACAGTTTTTTTATGAAGGATGGTGGCTTGCTTCCGGTTTACGGACGTTATGATGGAGTTGCCATAAACATTTGAGAGCGGGCATGTGTGTCAAGTTTTTGTTTCTCCACCTAGCTACCTAGAAGTGGGATTTCTGGGTCACTTAGTTGGGAGATAGTTAACCCTGTAAAATTCCCACTAAGACTGTAGGCAAATTCGAGGTTTGCCAGCATCAATTGTTGTCAGGTTTTGTTGGATTTTGCCTTATTTTAATCATTTTGTACAGGCCTGTAGTATCTCCTTGCCATTTTAATTTGTATTTCCCTAAGAACAATTTTGTTGTTGTTGAGGCAGGCTCTCACTCTATTGGGCAGATATACCTGGAACTCATTATGTAGCCCAGGCTGTCCTCAGGCTCACAGAAACCTTCATCCCCATCCTCCTGGATGCTGGGACTTCAGGTGTGTCCCACCACGCTGGCCTCACAAACTGTCCTTGAGCCCACAGCACTTCTTGCTGGGCATCCCACCACACACACACATCTTTTTTGGTGAAATGTCTATTCTCATTTTCTGCTGTTCTCCAAACGAATTTACTTTCTGGAAATCGCTACACACTCTGATATTAAGCCTTTTGTTGCACATGTGGTTTGTAAGTATTTCTTCCTGTTTTCTGACTTCTCCTTATTCTATTAAGAAAATGCTGGTTTTGCAATTTAACAAAGTATTAAGTACTAGAGATTATCTGTCTTCTAGCTAAGAAAGAACTTTCTAAACATGAAAGAGATAAAATGAAATGTAATTTAATGTGAATGGTTTTCTATTTTTTATGGAAAATGACTAAAAACTTAAGGATTGAACAAAAAAAATATCTTGAGTTTTTTTTTATAGGTGACCTATAAATGACCAGTATCTTTAATACATAAAAATCCCATATAAATTAGTAAGAAAAACATTAATACTGTAATAAAGAAATAGATGATAGAAACTGTTTATAATATATTCCTATAACCCCAACACATGCAAGCAGAGGCAGTAGGATTGTGTATTCAAGGTTAGTCCCTGCTATACAGTGAGAATCTACCTTAAAAAAAAAAAAAAGCAAAAACAAACAAAAGGCATTAAAAGTGATTTCAATGAAGAAATTCATATGGCAAAGTCAACCTTACTAGTAAAGCAATGCAAAATAAAACAATATCAAAGTATCACTTTGCCAAACAAATGAGCAAAGGTTTTTAAAATGGTGACATACTCGGTGTTCAAGGAGTAAGGACGCAGCTGTAAGAGGGTAAATTGAGTCAGCATTCCTGGAAGGCAGTTGGCACTGTGTATAAAGAACTTTGAAAGTCACTCATACTTCCTCTTCTAGGAAATTCCCAGGAAGAGCAGACATGGGAAGGCAGAGAGAGCTCACAGGGCAGCATTGCACACGCCCTCGCCTCCCTACCCCAGGCCCACGCACGCTATTTCATACCCTGGATAGAAACAGGATTGTCCTCCTTTGGCCTGCCTCTGGGTGGAAGCCAACCGTGGCTAAACAGCCTGTAAGGCTCTGACTCAGGCCCCTGTGTTTCTTCTGTGCTGTTCCTCCAGGACACCCCTGCACTGGGCTGCAGCTGCCGGAAAGGCAGAATGTGTTCAGTCACTGCTGGATTTGGGCATGGACAGCAACCTGAGGGACATTAATGAGAGCACGCCCCTGGCCTATGCCCTGTACTGTGGTCACACAGCCTGTGTCAGGCTCCTCTCCCAAGAAGGCCGGTGAGTCTATCTAGTGTCTTCCTCTCAAATACTCATAACATTAATGTTTTTATAAGCCATCAACATACACACCCAAAATAATAGTGCATGTGTGCATGTGCACATGTGTGTGTGTGACACACACATAGAGGTCAGAGGACAGCTTATAGGGCTGGAACTCAGGTCATCTGGCTTGGTGACACATTTTTATCCACTGAGCCATCTAGCTGGCTGCAGTAATTTAATAGTATAAGAATTACATAAGTATCATTATTAATTATCCAATTAATTACATGTGTGTGCTGTCATCTAACACAGAGAGACGTGGTCTCCACTGGGTGGAACACGGTAATAGTAACAGGTGTGAATCCATCAGGCGAGGATGGTTCATAGGGCTAAACCCGCCCTTCCTCCTCTTTTCTTCTTCCTCCTTCTGCCAAAATCACTTTTTCTCAAGATTGCTTTACATCCTCAAAACTTTCTGAAGATGTCAAAGAGCTTTTAAAGTCACCATCATGGTGTCCAAATATTTAGTTGAGAAGTTTTTAATAAAATATTTGTTTTGTTATTTGTTTAAGTAATAATAAGTTTGTGATTGCTATGTGTTAGAATAAAAGCCGTGTTTTAATTAATAATATTGTAGCTGTAACCCTGGGGTTCTGGAAGCTGAAACAGGATGATTATGAATTTGAGCCCAGTTTGGGCTAGCCATGTAAGGAGACACTGTCAGTAAATGAATGAATAAGTACATAGCTTTTAATTTCATTTAATGTTGCTCTTTTCAAAAAAAAATAGTAAGAGCAGCACTGTTCATTCTCAGCAAATTATTTATGTTCTTGGCAACTAAGCCAAATTTGGTTGAAGCTTCACTGCGGTACAGAAATTTCATCTAGGAATGCCCAATACCAATGAAGAGAGAAATTAATGGCACTAAAATTTTCCCTCCTTTCATCACACTAGGACTGATTACCATTCAATCTACAGGTTTCGTGTCCCACTAGCCTTTGTTCCACACAACCCTGTGCAAGCTTTCAATGTCAGAATGCTTCATTCTACAGGGGTTGGGTATGAGGGATCAAGCCTGAAGGTGACAAAATGTCATCGGATCTACTGGGTCAGTTCAAGAACAAACCAGTTTAAGTACTGTTCCTCCAGAGTCTGTCATTAGTTGCTGGGCTCATTGCAGAATAAGACTGATAACGCTGACTGACAGCTGTCTCGATGAAATGTTCAATCAATAGCATGCTCCAAAAGCAAAAACCAAAAAAAGTAAATAAAATATAAATTATAAAAATATATTAAAATAAATTAAAAGAGAACTGTCCCAATCATTTGATTTCAAACCAAGTAGAGTATATATTTTATAGCACTAGAAAGTGTTTCATTTATAAATCCAGAAGCAACAAAATATCAGATCAAAAACTAATATAAAAAAAAAATGTGAAGAGAATAAATACAAAATTTAGTCAGCTTTTCCCTTCTCTCCCTGAAAGCCTTTATTCTTATCCATGCCCTTGTGTTGTTTCATCGTTAATACATTCTGCTACGCAGCTACCTGAGTGACTTAGGTAGTCTCCATTCTGAGGAAGTCATTCATTTGATCATGTGATTGCCATGGTGAAAGGGAGATTTTTAAAAATGTATTAACAATTTAAAAATGTAAATGGATACATATATATGTGATGTGAAAGAAAAACAAATGACAATGTATATATATGAACAAAAATTAATAGGGAGAAAACATCCATTTCTGCATCCAAACTTAGTGCTGGTGTTTCTCAGACTACAGTATCTCATTCCAAAAAGTAACAACGTTGTAATCTCCCTCTTGGTAGCTGCTGTGGGTCCAGTTTCATGGTTGATCCCTATTGCAGAAAACATTGACTTGACTGTAGCGTCAAAGAATAGCACTGGCTTTCCAAAGAAACTCTGCTTGAGGGAGACTGACAAAAACTGATCCTGACCTTTTTACATTTGCATTTGCTTGTGAGCTAAGCATGGCTCACACCTGCCACGCCCAGCCTCTGGCACTCACAACTTCCTCTTCCACTGGAGCTCAAACTTTAAGTCTTCTCTACCTGTTTCCTTTGGTAGAGTATTTTTACTACCATATTTAGACTTTTTTTTTTTTTTTTTTTTTTTTTTTTAAGATGTAAAAGAAAAGCAAAGAACAAACAGTATAAATCGAGCAAGATTCTAAGGTACATAAAAGTCAGTGCTGCTAGGTTTCTGGGATCTCTCAGAGGAAACATAAAACCACATCACATCTGCAGCTCCCACCCTCTCTCTGCCACCTTACACTTCTTAGGCCCCTGTTACTGTGGACTGTCACGTTAGGCTATTTTCAGCTTAGTCAATTGATAGTTGAAAACAGATTGCCATGAGGTAATTGAAAGAATTTAGCCTCTGGAGGCCCAGGAGATGGTTATGTCAGTAAGTGCTTGTGCAACAAACATGAGGACCTCAGTTTGAGCACGCAGCAACCATGTAAGAGCCAGGCATAGGAGGGCACAGCTGTAATTCCAGCACTGGGGAAATGGAGCCAAGGTGTGTTTGTGGTTTTCTGGCCAGCCAGTCTAGCTTAACAGCAAGTTCCAGACTCAGTGAGACTCCCTGTCTCAAATAAACAAAAATAGATAGGTGGATAGATAGATAGACAGATAGAAAGAAAGAGATGGAAAGATAGATGGATGGATGGATAGATAGATAGATGGAAAGGTGGATAGATAGATAGATAGATAGATAGATAGATAGATAGATAGATAGATAGATAAAGTGAGGTTGGGCCAGAGACATGGTTCAGCAGGTAAAGTGGCTTGCAATGCAAACTTAAAGGTCAAAGGAGAGAATCAGATTGACAAAGTTGTCCTCTGACCTTCACAGACAGCCCTGGCACGCAAGTACCCGCACTTACATACACCATACATACACAAATGCCAGAATAAAAACACACTCTCACCTCAAAAGGGAACAGAGATGGTTTATTCTGGAGCCAAGTATAAGTGGCCATGGCCTGGGAACATAGATTTAGCTTACCTCAAATGTTCCAAGATGAAGTTTTTACAGAAACATAACCAAGAAAGCTGCACATCAAGGCACTGTGCCAACCCATTGATGGGAACATTTGGTAGGCCGGCAGGACAGAGCAGGAGAACTTCTGACATGGGCCTCAGGGATCAGCTGACACTCTTAGCCTTTTGGTTGATGGGAGCTAGGTGTCTGTTCGTTCCACAGGGCTTACCTAATGGTCGCCAACAGAGGAGGGCAGTCAATGGCTATTAAAAGGGATAAGAGTGTCCTGAGACAATTTGGCTCTGTACTTGAAACATCCCAATCTCTCTGCTTCTAATCCGTTAATTACAGAAGGGTCAGTGGGAGATACAGCTTCTTTCAGAGAACCCTTATTCTCATTCTCTCTCTCTCTCTCTCTCTCTCTCTCTCTCTCTCTCTCTCTCTCTCTCTCACACACACACACACACACACACACACACACACACACACACACACACACAGCACTCAGGAGGCTGAAGCAAACAGTTTGAGGCTATATTATGTAGAAATTCCCCACTGAGAGCGAGGGGGCGGGGAAGGGGAGGGAGAGAGAGGGAGAGAGGGGGGAGGGAGAGGGAGAGAGAGAGAGAGATTGAGGGTACCACCTCTGCAAGAGTTAATAGAAGATGGGAGTTTTTGAGTGAAGCCTTGACTTGAAGACTGGGCATTTGTGGGTGAGCCCACCAGCTGCTCAAGCAGATAGAATGGGGTTGGGGCGTCAGTAGCCTGTTCTTTCCTGTTCCTGTCCTCACACGGCATTCTTGTTCTTTATTGTTTCTCTAGAGCAGAGGCTGTCCGACCTCTTCCTTCCCAGATCAGTCTACCACAGAAGAAGGAAGGACGATTCAGCGTGTTCAACCAAATCTTCTGCAAAACCAAGAAGGAAGAGCAGAAAGTCCCCCAGAAGGACCAGAGCAGGGACAAACACAAGCAAGAGGACACCTCGGAAGTCAATGACATCATCACTGCCTTTGACGGCGTCGCGGATACCAACTGCCAAGACCAGCCTGGTGACCAGGTGCCTATGGTTGTCTTTAAGAAGAGGACCTCCGAGAATTCAAAGTATCTCTTGCCAGAAAAGAAACCCCTGGCCCGGAAGGGGCTTCCACCAATCAGAACACAGAGTCTCCCACCCATCACTCTGGGCAGTCACTTCCTGACAGCCTCCCATGGAACTACTTCCCATGCTGCCTTGGGCTGTGGTCCTCAGCATCCTGCCCAACGTTCCCAGAAAAGCCGAAGTGAACAGGACTTATTAAATAACAGGACTGGCTGCCCAGTGTCACTAGACAGTCCCTGGAAAGGTGACACCAGGCAGACGTTCTCCTGCAAGGCTTGGACCGTGTCTTCTTCTGATAAGTTGCTAGACAGGCTGTTGGCTGGCCAGCCTGGTCACCAGGAGCTCCCTGGGCCACCACATCTTCCTCATCTACATAATCCCTCACCAGGTAATGGCCTTCTATTGTAGTTCTCCTTCCTCAAGGCCTCTCTCAAGCGAAGGAAGTGTCTCCTGTAGAACTAAGCTAGTAACTGCCAGGTGAGTGCAGCCTGCAGGCAAGGGCAATAAAATGGTAACCATAGCCGCTTTTATTTCTGTCCTCCGCCCTGGTCTGAAGATTCCTGGGAAGTGAAAACTTTCAGCTTTTCCACCCTGAGTGGGCTGAAGGGATTCTGTGCTGGAGTTGTGTGGCACTCTCATTCCCCAATTGCTAATTCGCTTGTGCAGTGGTTGTGTCTTTTAAGTCATCTTCAGTCCCGACCCAAGTTCTACCCAACCAAAACCTTCCATGAGAAAAATGGCAACACCGTATTCGTACCTGTGTAGAAAGGTGGCATGCTTGCACATGTACGGTTTTTATCTCCCCACACACCAAAGGCGTTCACGGCTGTTCTCCTTCCTGCCTCTCCCCTCATCCAAAACTACCAGTGTCACTTGGTTTTTGCTTATGCTTCCAGATACACTTTACAGATTGGTGTAACCGTCTATATTTACAGGCATGAAACCTCTCTTTCCTCTTCTCTATCTCTCTGCTCCTGACAGTTTCAAGGACCCTCTGCTTTTCTGTGTAGCTGGCTGTTTTGCTCTCAAACTCAAATAATCTTATCCTGGGCTTTTAAAATAATGTCTACAAATAAACACGATCACACTAAGGAACTTAAATTAATAATTATCACACTAAAGAGCTTAAATTTTGGGGCCGGGCATGGTGGCACACACCTTTAATCTTAGCACTTGGGAGGCAGAGGAGGGGTGGATTGCTGTGAGTTTGAGGCCAGCCTGGTCTGCAAAGTGAGTCTAGGACAGTCAAGGCTACACAGAGAAACCTGTCTCAAAAAACCAAAACAAAAGCAAACAAACAAACAAAACTTAAATTTTGGCAGAGTTTGTTGGTTCACACCATTAATCCCAAAACCCAAGAGGCAGAGAGGGGTAGATCTTTATGTGTGCATCAAGGCTAGCCTGATCTATATAGTGAGGTCCTGACCAGCCTGATTTACATCGTGAGGCCCTTTCTCAAAAAATTAATTTTAAAAACCTTTCATTATATGTGTGTGTGTATTTGTGTGTGTGTGAATATTAGATATTTTAATATTCCAATTGTTGTAAATAAAGCATCACACTGCCCGGTTAATTTTGCTGTTTGCCTTTTGAGAGGGCTGCACTGGACTCGCTACAGAGCTGAGGATAACCTTGACCCCTAATCTGCTGCCTTCACCCTCCAATTGCTGGATCCTGGCTTATGCCATCTTGACCAGCTCTTATTTTTCTTTAAAAGAAAAAAGGAGGGATTCACAAGGGGTTCTGAGGCTGCCCAACGATTTCTAAACTCTGCTCACTCACACCGTGCCTTGGCTTTGTTTTTGTAATGAATCAATTGCCAATGTTTAAACAAAACATTTTACATAAAAATCTAAAGATTCTAGTTTCTCTTGAGAAAGTGAAGCAGACATTCTCATGGGATGCTAATTGACTAGCTCGGGGTAACTGCTGTTCTCCAGAGTGCCACTTATTTCCCTCACCTACTCCTTATCAACAGACTGCAGCTATCATTTTTCCTTATAGTAGGGCAAAGGTAGAAAATTAATGGCTTATTTAATCCATACCTCTGCCCAAGTTTGAAAAGGGACAAACTAAGATTTTTTTTCTAAGTTTGGAAGTGCCATGTTTCTGTTTGGATGTGGAACTTTTCTTACTAATTACTTTTTAACTGGGGGGGGGGGGTGCGCGTGCACGTGCGCGCACACGTGCATGCTCATGTATACCGATGCCTTGGAGGTCAAGGGACAGTTTTGCATGTCATCCACCTGTTTGAGACAGGGCCTCTCATTGACCTGGGGTTAACCCGTTAAGTTAGACCATCTGGCTGTGAGCCCTAGGGGTTCTCCTGACTCCACCTCCCTAGTGCTGGGTCTCAAGATTACAACAGCACATCCAGGGGTTCTGCATGTGCTCAGGGAAACACAGATCCTTGTATTTGAAAGGTGCTTTACTAACTGAGCCACTCCTTGTGGTAGTTTAAGTAGGAATGGCCCCCACATACTCAGGTGTTTGAAATATTGGTCACCAGGGAATGGTACTATTAGGAGGCGTGGCCTTGTTGGAGTAGGCGCAGCCTTGCTGGAGTGGGTGTGGCCTTGTTGGAGTAGGTGTGGCCTTGTTGGAGAAAGTGTGTCACTTTGAGGTGGCAGATGCTCAAGCTAGGTGTAGTGTTACTCTCTCTCTCTCTCTCTTCCTGCTGCCTTTGGATCCAGATGTAGAACTCTTAACTCCTTCTCCAGCACCATGTCTGCCTGCACGCCGCCATGCTTCCCACCATGATGATAATGGACTAAACCTCTGGAACTGTGAGCTAGCCCCAGTTAAATGTTTTCCTTTATAAGAGTTTCCATCCTCGTGGCGTCTCTTCACAGCAATCAAATCCTAGCTGAGACGCCCCTCCAGCCCCAACCATCATATTTTATATGCGGCATGTTGGGCACCCCTCCATAATTGATATATGCTTGATGCATGAAGCTTTTGAAAAATAGAGGGGCTCTTCTCATGTACATAAATATGCATACATATGTTCCAACACAAGATAATTGTGGATGTGCGCATGAAGATGATTTATTGATATCAAGATTATACCACAGAGCACTGAAAGTTTTGGCTAGTGGCATGGGTGATGTTTTTACACTGTTGTTGGCCCCACCCCCCAAAAAATGTCAAGAGGGAACACATGGTTCTACCACCTTTGACAGTCTGGTGGCTGTGAAGGCTTCAGTCAAGCCTTCCTTTTGGAGTTAGTTCTGGCCTGGCCAAGCTAATAATGCTTCCTGTGGAGAACCCTTTTAAAACCTGGACGTCTTGTTCTTTTCCTGACTATTTACTATAAGCAATATTTGGGTTCAGCTACCTGTAACAGAAGAGCCAAAGGCACGTCACAGTTGCAGAGTCCTGTCGCAGCACTTGGGAGGCTGAAGCAGGGTCTCTGAAGAGACCCTGACTCAGAAGGAGGGAGGGAGGGAGGGAGGGAGGGAAGGAGGGAGGGAGGGGAGGGGGTATTTCAATTACTGCCTTCTTCTAGCTTTACCAAATTGATGAATTCAGCATTTTAGAAAAGAAAAAGAAAAAGAAAAGAAAGAACGAGTTGATCGGCAACAGGACCAAGCAAAGAGGCAGGAACAGACATCTCAGATCACCTCCCCCAGGCCAGGGTGTAAGAGTATTTATGGGGTATAGATGCTGGCGACCTAGGACATGGAGGAAAGATGACTGGAGGCGAGGTGACTAAGGCATACATCATCTAACTTGCCAACTCTTCAAAGACATGTGTTCAGAAGGCGTTGCGAGCGTGACCTGAGAGCAGAATTTCACCTTCTTACCTCCTAGGGTCCCTCACCAGACATTTGCACCATCCCAGTGAAGTTTCACCTCAAGTCTGTGAAAAATAATCTGAGCAGCTGCTTATCACAGGAAACTCTACATCAGAGATGTTACCTAAGCCATCCTAGGGGAAACTTAATAACACACCACGTGGCTGTGTGACTACCATTTGGTGATTTTTGCTTTCATCTGTGTTTGAGACAGTCTCTTTCTACATCCATGGAATTTCCTGTGTAGACATAGTATTCCTTGAACTCACGGCAATCCTCCTGCCTCAGCCTCTCAAGTCCTAGGATTATATGCATGAGCCACTATGCCCAACACAATTTATTTATTAATTATTTTTTGGTTTTTCAATTTCTAAAAAAGATTTATTTATTATGTATACACTGTTCTATCTGCATGTGCACCTGCAGACCACTGGAGGGGTAAAAACAAAAACAAAACAAAACAACAACAACAAAAAAAACTGGTCAGAGCAGGAGAGCCGGGAGTTCAGGGCCAGCCTCTGATTCACAGTGAGTTTAAGGCCATCTTCAGCCAGTCTCTAAATGAACAAGCAAACAAGCCAGGGGTGGGTGGGGACATAGAGGTTTAGTAAGACACACACGCAAAGAGAGTTGGCTTAGTGTAACTAAGCCTAGGCCAACTGTGTTCCTAGGACAGTGATGATCAAAGCTAAAATGCTGTTCTCCAGCAGAGCTTTGGAGGCTGCAGCCTACTTATTTTGTTATCTGCACTCTTGAGAATGGCTCTTAAGAGATGTGGTTTATCCTTCAAAGGATACAGACTTAGAATTCTAAGCTCCTCCTTTAATGGACTCCCAGCAAAAGCGCAAACAAACAAAAAAGGCTGGGGGTGGGGAGCCCGCCTAACAAGAGTTTGGTCTTATTCTCACCTGCATTAAGTCTGAAGTAGGCATCTCCCAGACTTTTGGTGAATATGAGATCACCAGATCCTTCCATCCGTATGCCCCTCAGCCTGGTGTCCAGCTTCCTCTCCCCAGGTCACCCCACAGTCCAAGGCTGATGCAACAGGGGGGAGCGGAAGCAGGTGGAAGGATGTCCCCCAGCTCAGTCAGCTCCCTTAGGAGTCGTCTGACAGAAGCCCGCACTTCTGCTAGCATCTCACTGGCCAGAACGTGGGTCACATGCTCACACCGATCTACAAAGGGCATTGGGAACTGTAGCATTTTAGAGCTGGGTACCTTGCTCTCGCCTCCAAATCAGATTCCTGCTCCTACGGGAGAAGAAAGGGAGTAGACATTGGGTGAGAGACTAGTAGACTCTGCCTGGCACATCCTCCGAAGACGTCTTTATCATTTGACTAAAAGGACGTTCAATACGATTGCTTTGGGATTTGATCAGTCCCCAGAGAGGTAACCAGCGAAGTCCTTGAGCTTCAGAACAATGAAAAGGAGACGTGGGGCTGGACGTGGTGGCGCACATCTTTAATCCCAGCAGGCGGATCGCTGTGAGTTCGAGGCTAGCCTGGTCTACAAAGAGAGTGTAGGGCAGCCAAGGCTACACAGAGAAACCTTGTCTCAGAAAAACCAAAAAAAAGAAAAAAAGAGAAAGAAAGAAAAGAAAAAGAGATGTGAAAGTCACTAAGGGATTCTGAAGGAATGAAAAGTGCTTACATCAAGACATTTGTTTTGTTTTGTTTTGTTTTAACCAGTACTTATTAGTGGTAGTTATAGATAAGAGCCATTCAATAAAACTGAGTCATAATAACACAGATTTTCTAAGATTCTCTAGCTCATAAGTGAACTTTAAAGGGGACAGAATTGCTAGATGGTTATGCAACTGCATTTGGGGCCCCTTGAATGTGAGCAAGCACTCCACCCTCAGCCCCAGCATAACTTTGGGGGTTGGGCCTAACTTTATGGACAGGCTTGGAAAGGGAGAGAAAGAAAAGGGTTAAAAGTTAAGATACAGTCTCTAGGGACACTGGCTCCAAGGGCTCACTCCCTTGAATTCCATGTCACCACCTAAGTTTCTATCACATCTTGATAGCATATCAATTGTGAATCTCTCTCAGAGTAATCATTTCCCAAAAGCCCCATCTCTGCACATCGCTGCCTGAAGAGCCAAGTCTTTAGCAAATTAAATGACCTTTGAGGGTCATTTCAATCCCCAAACCATAACATTTCTCATCTCAAAAGTGGGAGGAAAACCCCTTCTCGTGTGGTTATGTGCAGTTGTTAGGGTTAAATGGCTTGAAGGCTGAGGAGATGGCTCAGTGCTTGATAGGAAAAGAGCTTGAGTTTGGATCCCTAGAAACCACATAAATACTAGGTGGGTGTGGCAGCCTTGAGAGACAGAAACAGGAAACCCCCAAGAGGAAGCTGCCTAGGAAAGCTACCCATATCAGCTAGCTCTTTGTTTGATTAAGAGACCTTGCCTTAAAGAATAAGGTTAAAGAGTTGTCAAGTATGGCTATTGACACCAACCTTGGGCCATCACATGCACATGCATATAAGTGCCCACACACATGCAAAATATGCACAACTAACACCACACACACAGACACATACTCACACACACCACACACAAACACACACTCTCACACATAAATACTCACACAATACCACATACATACTATACACACACACACTCTTACAGACATTCACACAACACCACACACACACTATACACATACACACAACACCACACATACACACACACACTATACACATATACACAACACCACACTACACACACACATATACACTCATACACACTATACACACACACACAACACCACACATACACACACTATACACATACACACAACACCACACACACACACACACACACACACACACACACACACACACACGAACAGCCTGAGTTGGTATGGACAAAGTAAAACAGTGAGTAGCACATGTTACCAGACATATATGTTTTGATATTGTTGTTTTGTTTGGGTTTGGTTTGGTTGGGTTGGGTTTTGTTTTGTTTTGGGGGTTGTTCATTTGCTTTTTGTTTTTTGAGACAAGGTCTCACTCTGCAGCTCAGACCTTAAACTCACAGCAATCCTCCTGCCTTAGGCTCCCAAATGTTGGGAATATAGGAGTAAGACACCGTACCTGCCCTTCATTAGGCCTTGTGCTCAGCACTACAACTAAGAGACAAGCTGGCACCCAAGAGGCACTGAGAGAGGATGAGGAGGATGAGAATCCATGGTTCTCTGGGACAACCTCACTTCCTGGGAGCTGCAGTACCACCATCTCCTTCAACACCCTTCATAGGCATAGCCCAGTGCTGTGACTCCCAGTTTCTGGGCCACGGTAACATCATCTCTTCCTATTACCCCAGGACCATCTCTCTCAATCTAGGGCTTGTGTTTGGCTTCCCAGCTTTTCTACCAGGAGTGTAACAAACATCTGTATGGAGTTCCCTCTGTTTGAAAGACCTAGAGAGCTCTGCTGGATGAACTCTGATTAGCAGAGCAAGAACTCTCATTCTGTACTAGGGCATCAGGGTACCATCAACACATGAGGGTTGTGACGTGTCTGTCTCATAAGGCCCTTTCTAGTCCTAGCTCGCATCACCTAGAAAAAGTTAAATGATTTGTTCAAAAATATCCCAGTCAATTGGTGATGTGTTTGGAATTGAACCCAGCACTCCTAACTCTTAAGTATCGACACTGAATTTGTTGGCATGCTTACCAATTCTGTATAGTTAATTTTCTTTATCGATTATGTTGTCCCCAAAGGAAGAGTTTTTCTACCTTCTCAACTTAATTTTTGTGGATATTTTTAACACCATTTGATGCATTGTTTTTAAGAAAATATCTATTAAGCCAGGTGGTGGTGGTATGTGCCTTTAATCCCAGCGCTTGGGAGGCAGAGGCAGGCGGATCTCTGTGAGTTCGAGGGCAGCCTGGTCTACAGAGTTCCGGGATAGCCAAGGCTACACAGAGCAAGCTAGTCTTAAAAAAACTAAAAAAAAAATTAAAAAATGTATCTATTGAGTTTTTTGCCTTAAACTCAAATGGAAGGAGCCAGTGAGGTGGCTCAGAGGTGTAGGAGCTTGCCTTCAAGCCTGGTGACCTCAGTGCAGTGCCTGGAACCCACAAGGTAGGAGAGAACCCACTCTTACAGGCTGTTCCCTGACCTCCACACACATGCTGTGGCTCGAGCACACATACACATATGCACATATACATACATGTGTGCATGCATGCATACATACATACATACATGCACACACATATAAATGTATTAAAATTCTGCTTAAAAAATCAAAGGGGCTCACTAAAGTGGTTGACGTTGTTATTTTGGGTGGGTTGAAATTTCATGAAACTCTGTAAGAACTTCCAGGTTTCCTCAGCAAACCTTAACGCGGCAAAGCAACCGCACAGCTCTGTGCTGCGGGTTCTTGCTGAATGCTCACTTCCTCTCTGGATCCCGCTCCTCGCCTGCCTGGGTTCAGCAATTCTGGTAGGAGCTAAGGGTTCAGCTGTCCGAGTTCTAGACAGCTGCTGCCCTGTGCTTGCTCAGCAACCCCAAGCATTCAGCCTTACCACGATTGCTCAGTGTTTATTGAGACCTGTCTGTGGGTGGCATGAGTGATGGGCACAAGCACTTTAGCCTAATTAGCTGGAATTTGGAGTGCCTCAGCTTATTTCATTGCCAGCAGTGTGCAGAGAAAATGGAACAGAAAGGTCTGCGGGGCGTTTTCTGCTAGCCTGGTTATTTACAAGCAATCACAAGAAAAGGCGAGGAGGTGCTCACTTCCTTGTTCCCCTTAAGAAAGAACTTTCTCCAGAACTTTCTAGATTACTGCAGCAACAGTGCACGCTTTGGGCTGGGTAGGTTATTAGAACCACTGACACCTGGATTTAAATACATTAGCAGCTTTGCCAGGACAAAAGCCAAATTCCTAGCCTGGACAAACCCAGCCCTCACAGTGTGGACTAGCCTGTGCCTCGCTCTGAGCTGGGGATCTCCCATCTCAAAGCCCTGCCACATAACTCCTTGGCAAGCAGTTTCTTGAAAACCTGCTACCTTCCCACTGTGTGATGTCTTTGCCCATGTTATTTTAGCTTCTAACTGCTACGTGGGACAGAACCCTACAGTATTTTAAGAGCTGGCTTGAGCCAGGCACAATGACACATACCTATAATTCCAGTTGAGTTGGAGGCCAGCCTGGGCTACATAGAGGACCCTTTCTAAAACAAAAACAAAAACAAAAACCAAATGCCAGGTCAAAACACATCTGTTTGAAGGTCCCAGTGACATTTATAAATAGCCCCCCCCCCTTTAAGCACTTTCCATCAGTTACACTGGAAGAGAGATTTTTTTTTACTCCCATTTCTCATTTTACAGGTGCCACTCTATAGAGGCTGCATAGGAAGAGGCAGACGTACAGGCGAGGGAGGCCTTCAGGATTCAAGAACAGCTCTCCCGTAGGGCTTAGGTCTGAGATATCCCCCCAAAACATTGCGATCAGACACACAAAGGAGCTAATGCAACCCCTCTTTCCACTGAGGTGACCTTACACAGAACGTCATGGCACCTCCTGAGGGACACCGGGATCTGGTGTAAACTGTTACTTTCCCTGTAAGCACAGATTGGGTCTAGAATGAGTGTGTTATAAACAGGTAATTGCCAACTTTATTATTTTATTGTCCCATAAGGAATGTGCTTCCTGAAAGTTCTTGAGACACCAGTGAAAGCTTTGGGCTAGGCACAGCTCCTTCCTGTCCCTCAGAAGAGGGCAGAAGGCCAGCATGGGACCTTTCAGATCACTATCCATTCTCCCATCCAAACAATGTTTCTTTAATGCCTAGGGAGAGAGAATGTGAGTTTCAAGGTCGGATACAGCTAGCCTGAAGCCTAGCTTCTGTCATTGCACAAAAAGTGACCTTGAACATATTTAGAATTCCTCCAAACCACAAGGTCAGAGGGGAGGGGTGGGAGGAGGAGGGGAGATCATGCCTACAGCAGTTCGCCCAGCCCCCGACAATAGTGAGTCCCAACAAATCACACCCATAACCAGCAGTATCTAGTTATTAATTTCTCCCCAAGTGTGATCCATTTGGGGGTTTAATTTCCTCTCTAAATTATGGACCCTCGGGTTGTTTTGCTTTCAAGGTTAAAAGAATAAAATATAATGGCAAAATATGAACCACAGAAACAAACGTTTGCTCAGTCTTTGTCCTGTGACACTGCTTGGGTGACCGCCATGCATAGCGTGTTCTTGGAGTCACTTAAGCAGATGGAGTCTTGGCTCATGCCCCCCTCCCCCACCCCACCCCACACCCGACCCTCCCCCCTTACTCTAAGGACTGCTTGGTCCAAACAGAAAGCTTGAACTCTAAACTTTGCTGATGTCGGGTTCCTTACCAGACTACTTGGCAAACGATAAAATTATTTTTTGTGTATGCGCACATAGGGGCGTGGCTTTGTTGTTTGTTTTCCTTAGCTAAGGTTGACTGAGTCCTTCATCCTGAAAGCTAAAAGTCGACCTCCTTGTAGTCTCCGACTCAGTCTTCAGGACAATTGGAAAAGACAGATACAAGTCATCGTTTTACATATAGGAACCTGGGGCTTAGAGAGTTTCTATCACTTGAGCAAGACCACCCAGCCAGAGCATGGTGAAGCAGGAAAAAAGGCTTTTCCTGCCTGATGACAAAGACAGAATTCTTGTTCACACCATTCTACCCCGTCCACGTGCAAGATGGGCTTAGGTAGCTTTTTAATGGTTATACATATTTTTATTTTTTCTGTGCGTAGGTATTTTGCTTTCATATATGTCTGTACACCACATATGCCCTTGACATCCAAGGAGGCCAGAAGAGGATATCGAATACCCTGGAACTGGAGTTGCAGACAGTTTTGTGAACCACACCATGTGGTGCTGGGAATTGAACCTGGGTCCTCAGGAAGAGTAGCCAGTGCTCTTAACTGCTGAGCCATCTCCTCAGCACCTAACTTTTTATTTTCTGCGTTTGACTATGTTTGCCTTCAAATATGTGCATCACCTGTGTACAGTGCCCAAAGGGGCTAAAAACAAAACAGGGTGCTGAACCTGGAGTTATAAGCAGTTGAGCCATCTCTCCAGCCTCCTACCCCTTTAAACGTAGCTGCTTTTTTGGTTTTGGTTTTTGTTTTGGGTATTTTCCGAGACAGAGTTTCTCTGTTTAGCCTTGGCTGTCCTATACTTGCCTTGTAGACCAGGCTGGCCTTGAACTCACAGAGATGGGCCTACCTCTGCCTCCTGAGTGCTGGGATTACAGACATGTGCCACCATGCTGGGCTGGAAAAATCTATCTCTTGTGATCACTTATGTGCTACATTTTAAACAACTGGCCTTCAAAAATCAATGCTTGTTTACTTCTGTGGTGGAATTATTGCCAGTTGTAGCCACAGACAAAGCACCAAGGGCGTCCTTAAAAATCTCAATAAAGTTCCAACAATGTAACCATCTACTCGGAAGAGTAGGCTCGCCTGCACTCACAAATTGTTCCTGCATACCAAAGGCCTCCATCAAAGAGAAACCATTTCTTGGCCAGGTGTGGCAACGCCGGGCCTTTGGTCTTAGCATTTGGGGGGCAGGGGCAGATGGATCCCTGTGAGTTTGAGGTCAGCCTGGTCTCCGTCTCCCGAATGCATCACTCAGTTTCCTTTATAGGTCTCACTCAGTTTCCTTCATATAGGCCTGCCATTTTTAATCCCGACTGCACGTGTAAATCACTTGGGAGCAGGTGAAAATCTGATGCTCCGCCTGTAGAGGTTCTGGTTTCATGGACTTGGGTGTGGCCAAGACAGCCGTTTCACTTTACCTAAGCTCACCTGATGGTCTGCACAGGCAGGGAGTGAGAGACACTGTCCTGGCAGGAGGGCATCCCAGCCATCAACCACACTTAGCAGAGACGCCAAGGCAGGGGGCGGTAACTGCAATCCTCAAGACTGTTATTCACCCAACTTTAGAGTTCATAAATTTAACCCTCTGGAAGGACTCATTGCACTTGTTCATGACATTTTATTTAAATTAGTTCAGTCGAAAAGTGACTTCTATATGTGGCCAGACAGCACCGTGGGGGGTGAGTGAGGGCCCTTTGTTACCTAGTGCTAGACCTGGGATCTACGTGGTGGAAAGCGCTTAGGTAGCACATAGCATGCCCGGGGGCAAAGCCAAAGGCCGAGCATAGGGGGTGGCTCCTGCCTGTGACACTAGTGCTTAAAAAACAAACTCCACACTCACATGTAAGTGCACACATACATCTCTCTCTCTCTCTCTCTCTCTCTCTCTCTCTCTCTCTCTCTCTCTCTCTCTCTCACACACACACACACACACACACACACACACACACACACACACACCCCTAAAATTGTTTTTAAAAAAGTAAAACAAAAAAACTCAGCTTCCCCTTGGGGATATCCTCCATGGGTGTGTAAATATGACAAAACATTTTTTGTTTTTGTTTTTTTGTTTTTGAGACAGGGTTTCTCTGTGTAACCTTGGCTGTCCTGGACTCACTTTGTAGACCAGGCTGGCCTCGAACTCACAGAGATCTGCCTGCCTCTGCCTCCCGAGTGCTGGGACTAAAGGGGTGTGCCACCACGCCCAGCATGACAAAACATTTTTAATACCTTCTGGTGCCACTTCTTTCACTCCGTGAGAGGCGTATAACAGAGTGTGGGTATTATCACCATCATTGTGTCTGTTACTTTAAGGGATCTTCACCAACTTTTATGCTTCCCCATGTCCGTTGCACCTTATAATTTGCTTCTGGTTGGGTCTCAAATGATTGATACGAATGTGTTTGTTCCCAGGACAAGCTCTTCAGCATCTGTCTCCAAATAGACCTAAAGTCAGGGATCTACCCTTCACTCGGAACAGCCTTGCACCGCTGCCGGACCAAAAATGTAAGTCCTCACATGCCTCCCCAGCTCCCTCCACAGGTGTTAACTTGTCTGGACAAAAAAAAAAAAAAAAAGCAGTTTGCTTTCCTTTCCTTTTTCAAAAGACTGTCAGGTGCCACATACTTGTGGAAAAAGGAAAAATCCCTAAAAGGTTCTTGAAATTAATAATGCCTGTTTCAAAAAAATAATAATAAGTGAAAAATGGTCTTCCCTCCCCTGGAGTGCAAACACAGCAGCAAAAGTTTATTGAATTATGTATTGTTTAATGTCTTTAAGGCTGTACTTCAAGCTGGATGTGTTGGGGCAAGGCTTCAATCCCAGCACTCAGAAGGATGGAAGTTCAAGTCCAGTCTTGGATGTATAATATTAGAATTTGAGGCCTGCCTGTTCTGCATGAGACAAGTCTCAAAAAGGGGGCTGGGATCTGGTTGGGGCAGGACTCTGAAGGGGATTGATTTCCTTACTGTGAGGGATCCAGAAATTGTGTGCAGCCCAAACATTTCTAAACAGAAAGGAATTGTTCGGTTTTGTGGTATTTTGTTTGAGAGACATAGTCTCACTGTGCAGCCCACTCTGGGCTTAAGTTCTCAATTCTCCTGCTTCAGACCCCCACCCCACCCCCAAAAACGTAGGATTATCAATCTATCCAGCATGCCCAGCCAGATTCCTTTACTTTATTTAGTTAGCTTTATCTATTTATGCCACAATATTTTATGTAAAGCTCTCATAATGTAAAATATACTCTCTTAGACCAGAAACCTTCAAATGAAACCAGCTCAAACATCACCTGGTACGCTTATTATAGGGGACCCAACACCTAGAAACTATGAGCTTTCATATTTTTACATCCATCGTAGGAGGCAGGTTTTATCACAATCCCCATTAGACAGGCAGGAAAACTAAGGTCAGAAAGAGGTTTCCCAGCACTTGAGTAGCACAAAGCACGGCCAGGGGCAAACCCAACCTTGGTGGCCCATGCCTGTCAGTATACAGCTTACAAGGCTGAAGTAAGAACACAAAGAAGGTGAGGTCAGCCCACGCTACATAGCTAGTTCAAGTACAGCCTGGGCTATATACATACTGTCTAGAAAAAGAAAAAAACTTAAACGGTAGAGAATCAGCTACCTCAGGAAACAAGCGACATTTATTGGAAGCCAATTAGTTTCTTTGTACATGTACACACACACACACACACACACACACACACACACACACACACACAGAGGCATGCTCTCTCGCACAAAACTTCTCTGCATTCAGCTGTGAGTTAGATCATTTTGGAACCGGCCTAACAATTTCAAACAAGTTCTTAAGCTTTTCCCCTCTGTGGCTGCGCATCATGAGACTGTCAAGGGAGCAAATGAGATGCATACTTACATGCCTAAAACACTTAGCATATTTATTTACACAGAATGAGCAGGCAAGATGCCCTTTCTTCCCCAGGCTAGAGTTTGAATGGGGGCAACCAACAGTTGGAGAACTCTTAAGTCAAAGCAGTGAGCTCTGAGGTCGAGCTACGCCAGTTTTCACAGTGAGGTAAGCTCAGAGCTGGAGCTGTTTATCCAGAGAAGAAGTTGGATGTTGAAATCCAAGATTCTTCCTCGACAGACTGACGCCCTGCCCTCCCTGACTTGTCAAAGTGAAGGTTCTGGGAGGTGTCGATTTTTCTCATCTGAGGAAACTCAAGCTGATGTCCTCTTCTTCTTCTTCTTTTTTTTTTGTTTGTTTGTTTGTTTGTTTTTGGAGACAGGGTTTCTCTGTGTGTAGCCTTGGCTGACCTGGATTCACTTTGGAGACCAGGCTGGCCTCGAACTCACAGCGATCCGCCTGCCTCTGCCTCCTGAGTACTGGGATTAAAGGTGTGCGCCACCACGTCCAGCCCAAGGTTTTCACAATTAAATTCCAAGAGACAAGACAAAGTTATCTCATCCACTTGGCTGAGTGCAGAACAAACAGGGCAGCTGAGCTCTTCCTAAAGGAAACCAGAGAGCCTTTGGAGGTTTGCATGAAACAGGCGTCTCCAGGCTTGTTCAGAGCCCAGTGCTAACTGGATCATCCACTATTGCCCCGCCCCAGAGAACCGCTCTGCCGGCATGCACAGCCAGAGCCCGAGGGATCAGACCCGTTGCAATCTTGTACCTGTGCATTTTTCAGATCCCTGACATGTGATGTGTTTGTAAGCCCTGATTAGATATGGACACACAACTTTCCTCCTTAGTCCAGCTCCCAACAACAGCTGGCCTCTTAGAACGTGCTTCCACTCCTTGAGAAATGCCTGGTTTCTCCTACACCATCCCATGGGTGGTCTCTGGGAGAAGAAAATCTTAAATGTCTCTCATTCTGTCCCCTCCCCCTTCTCCAACCCAGTTCTATCTGGAGAACCCCTGAGAACCAACCGGGTGCTCCCAGCGATTCCAAGCCTTCGGGGACACAGCCAGCCAACTGAAGAGAGAGGGCGGCCCTCCAGCCCCACCCAGGATGAAAACTAACAGCAGATCTCGAGTTTTGGAAATACACAAGATACATATTTTTCAACTTTCCAAGGGTGAGATTACTCTGGTTCCTATGAACAAAGCCCTAACTTAATAGGCTGCGTTCTACAAGCCATTCACGGTTTTATAATTCAGGGTCCCTTATTTCAAATACATATACTTCCTAAACATACACATAGAATCTCCGGGTGTGCAAACATTACCAAGTCTATGAGTTTCTGTGACCCGACCCAACCTGTGCCCCCCCCCCACACACACACACTGTAATTCAGAAACAAAATACATTCCTGGCAAGAGGATTTAGGTACATTTCATTCATGTCTGTGGCATGTTTGCTGTATTGTCTGGTTTTTGCTTACGTGGTGGTTTTATGTACTTTTTAGGTGTATGATTTGCTGAATAAAATAAAAAATGAGAAGCGTAAATCCTCGACTTGTTCTTGATGTTCATTTCCATTCTCTCTTGGCCTGACAAAACTTAATTGAAATTTAGTACTAAATATCCAGTGTCAGTCACAGTGTATGGCTTTGAAATTTGCTGTCTTCTGCAAAGTTATTTTTTGATATTGTCAGCTCTTGGCTAGACCCCAAATCCCTTGACAGTGTTTATGTCTCTCCTTTGTTATTTACTCAGGACCACTTTCTGTTGTTTTCAGATATGTCTGATGGCCCCAGTAATAAAAAGGGTCATGGGAGCTGGCAAGGTATGCTTCCTGGTCTCATCAAATTCCTCACCCGTCCCTCAAATATTCTACACGTTACAAATTCTTTTCTGTTTCAAAACAACATTGGGAAGATGGCATGCTATTTAGACGGCTCTGGCTGGAGGCCTTGTCTCTAGTCACATAAGGTGACAGTCACTCCACGTTGTTATCACCAGGTCTCCAGGTTTTGGCAACGTGTCAAGTATAACATTTACTACTTTATATTAGTGTTGTACTCTAGTGGGAATAGACTCCGCAGTTATGATCTAGAATCTTCTTCTCAGGGCACATTGCAGAATTCAACGTAGACACTAAAACAGCTAATGGTTTTTTTGTTTTGTTCGTTTTTTTGTTATTGTTGTTTTCTTTTTCTTTTTCTTTTTTTCTGGAAAGGAGTCGAGAGAGGCGTAGAAAGGGCAGAGTAGTGCTGAGTGGTCAGGACCCCAATCCTGTCCCCTGAGGCTGTGAAAGAGAAAGCTAGTGGCTCAGGCTCCTATACTGAGCAGAGCTGGGGAAAAGCAAGTCCTATGGCGTACAGAGAAACCTTTAAGGAGCAACTCCTGAAGGGTTTCCTCTTCTTGTTTTGTTTGTGGGGTGTTTCATCTTTCAAGCCTACGTGTTTTATAAGCATCAGACCATTAACTTGTTCAGTGTTTCCACAGACTCCTTTAGAGTCCGTTTTCACCCACTAGTAAATGCCATGACCTAGCCAGGATAGGCAAGTGTCTGCTTCAACAATAAACACCCCCCAAAGTCTCTTTGGCCAATGCATTTTGTTACATGTCTCACAGCAGCTGTCAGGGTTGGCTGGTGTAGATTCCATCGTGACATGGTTTCCGTGGTGATCAAAGAAGAGGAAATGAGCTATGAGTCACCACGTCCTCTCACGTTTCCATCGCCGTATCAACCCGCGTGGATGTCACTAATTTTAAGTGGAGAGGAGTACAGAAATTCAATCTCTTTGTATTTGAAGAAAATAGGGATATAAAATATTTATAAATGGCCGGGTGTGGTGGCGCACGCCTGTAATCCCAGCACTTGGGAGGCAGAGGCAGGTGGATCGCTGTAAGTTCTAGGCCAGCCTGGTCTACAAAGTGAGTCCAGGACAGCCAAGGCTACACAGAGAAAACCTGTCTTGAAACCCCCCCCCAAAATTATAAATGACCATAACAATGAGTACACTTACCAAAAGAGAAACCCTGTCTCGAAAAAAAACAAGCAAACAAACAAAAAATACGTCTTTCCTGGCTTGTATGCAGTCTGTCCATCTACCCAGGCAAAGTAGAACCATGGCCACTAGTTTCAGGAAGTACACAAGCAACTCAGTACTTTGTGTCAAACCACTGAGCTGGGGAAGGCATGGTTATTTATTTTCTCCGTATTTCTTAGTTCCCTGTGGAAATCACCTGGCTTAGCAGTGGTGTCACTTCTCCCAGTAAATATGTAATGTATTGTTCTCATCTTCTTGGAATTAAGCCAGTATAAATAGATTTCTGTGACTCCAGATTATTTATTTCAACTCTACCAAAACACAGCTTGACACTCAGTGCGATTTTTTTTTTTTTTAAGCTCACCAAGCAACAAATTAGAAGTACCCCATGCCTTCCAGGAAGACAAACATGGTCATTAATTTTGCTTTGGCCTCTATTCTTTGAAATTAACCCACACTTGTCTCCCAGCAAATGCTTCCTGGCACTTTGAAGGTGGTCTTGAAAACAACCCCTTGGGCTCCTTGACAACAATTCCTTGGAGACAGGGTTGGAATGAGGTAACCAAGAAAACATATTTGACCTTAGCATAAAATATAGCACCCAAGTGAGCCAAACATTAAAAGGAACATGACAACAACTCCTGCACTTAGAAAACTAGTCTCTTAGTGTATAGGGTAAGGGGTGGGGGGTGGGGTGGGGGGGGCGATCACATTCAAAACAAAGTAACTAAATTCCAATTGCATATTTCCCAGACATTAACATGGAAATGTTAGTTAATACTGACAGATGAAGACCACCAACAAACTTTGTTTGTAACTTAGTGGGAGAGGGTTTGCCCAATGAGTGAAACTAGGACACACCGCTCCAAGGTATGGTTGAGGAGATGATGTTAACTGTAGATATAAAAGAGAAAACAGCCAGAGGCCATCTGGAAGACTTCAGAGCAGAGAAAGAAAGTACTGGAGTGAACATGGCCAGCAGACTGAACTGAGATAAGCGGGGAAGCTGACTGATGGAGAACCAAGAGAGAGGGACAAGAGATCCAGAGAGATGCCAAAGACAGAAGAGAGAAATGGGGAGAGCAAGAGAGTAGTAACAGGAGAGAGAGAGAGACAGACAGACAGACAGACACAGAGAAAGACTGAGACATACACAGAGACAGAGAGACACAGAAAGAGACAGAGACACAGACAGAGAGAGACAGAGAGACAGGAGACATAGAGAGACAGAGGCACAGAGAGGGACAGAGACAGAGACAGCGCAAAGGAGATAGAGAGAGGACCAAGAGCATTCATGGCTGAAATGAGAAGGTTCTATGGAAATCAGAAGCAGGCAGAAGGGAAGGGAAGCTCCCCCACGTGCTGGAGAGGGTCCGTGTAGAAACAAGATGAGACGAGCTGAGAGGATCCGCAGGGACTGAGTGAGCCTGGAGGCCTGCAATTAGCCATTTGTTCTGAGTTTCTTTTGGACCTAGCATATTCAAAGCTCTGGATTAGATTCCTAGTGCACACACACACGCGCGCGCGCACACACACACACACACACACACCTATAGCCTCTCAAAGGAAATGCCTTCCATCTTGACCCCTGTTCAAGTCTAACTTCTGTTTTCTTGGTTAGGTTACCGGGTTTCAGACGTCTTCAGAAGCCAAATCTGGGAAATTAGTTGAGCGAAATTCTATCAAAAGCTGGAGCATTTCCAGTCAGCAGGTTATATACACACAAGATGTGACTAGGAGGATAAAGGTAATTTTCACACAGATGTACGAAAAACAGGAAATGAGTTGCTGATCATTAAACGCCTAGTCTAAAAGGTTATTAATGGTGAAACAGCTTGCAGTCACCAGCAGTCTACAGGCTACAAGGAAGCTGTCCAGCCGGCTCAGGGGGATGAGGTACAATTAAACTGGTTGACACTGATGAAAACAAGCTGAAGATTTGGGCGACCCTACACGAACAGTGGACGCAGGTATGACAGATGACCAACAGCCCTGGTGGACTGACAGCAAGGCCGCCTGAGTCTGAAGAGCGAAATGTGTAAAAACCTGGCTTCTAGTGGTACCAACAAGCAAAGTTTGGCTTCCCGGCCTGATCTGCCAACTAAAGACACAAGTAACAGTGATACGCAAGGAAGAGAGTAGAGATAAAGGGGTCCAGGGGTCCCCCAAGTCCATCTTCAGGGTATTCGCACAAGCTTTGGGCTCAACTAGAGAAAGATTTTGGGGAAGGGTGAGAGGTACGAGCACTTAAGCAGTCTAGTCAAGGTGTGGTCTTCCCTGGCCAATGTCTCAGAGCAGATTCTGCAGTGGCTCAGAGAAGGAAGGTCTTATTGCCTGCAGAAGAAGGCTGAGTAGACAAGGCTTCTCGGGAGATGGTTATTTTTGCTCCAGTGGACTCCTTTTCCTCATGGAAAACTGGCCTCACCTTGCAGGTTGTCTGTCCCCTAAAGCTTTAGTGTTCCTTAAAATCAAGATAACAGGTTTATGGCAGTGGCCGAGACTCAAGGCAGGCATTCCTTGAGTGAGGCTTTTCTCTCCCGTACATTTAGTTCCCTGTGAGCCTGAGTGAGAAGTCAACGCTTTTTTGGCAAAGGTAGCTTCCATCAGTAGAAAGAATGAAGGAAATTGTTTCTATTGTTTTTAATAATTTCCATCAAGCTACCTCTCATTTATAATCCTGTATACTTGTTAATGTTTTTTATCTGGGCCAGATTTTTTATCCATGCCGGCCATGTGTTTTGTTTTGTTTTATTAATTTTTTTTATCTAACCCATGGCAGCCCCCCCCCTTTTTTTTTTAAGTTTTGGGGTTTTTTGTTTTTGTTTTTATTTTGTTTTGTTATTGTGTGGCAGTCTTTTTTTTTTTTTCCAGAATTTTTCTTTTTTGAAGCCCCACCTATCTCCTCTGCCCTGCCTAGGTGGGATGGCTTTTTATTAAGCAAAAGGTGGGTCACAGACAGAAAGCAGTAATTAGCATCAAAATATATCAGACCATCCATATATATATATATATATATATATATATATATATATATAAATAAAGAGAGAGAGAGAGAGAGAGAGAGAGAGAGAGAGAGAGAGAGAGAGAGAGAGAGAAGGGGGCGGCGGGGAGGGAGGAGTGAGTGGATGAGATGATTCTTCCAGGAAGTCACCACATACTCTATTCTCTTACGCCCCCCCCACCTTCCCTTCCTCCACCCCCAGCCATCACATGAACACACACACACTGGCAATTGTTAGTTTTAGGGGTTGTCATAGAAACTGAAACCTGCCGTGGTGCTAGTGGACCAGAACTGAGTATGCAACTGTGTCTCGGTGAGCCAGAAATGAAGCTCATTTGCAAGGACTAGACAAAGTGGCTTATGAACCTGCTCAACTCAGTCTGACCCAGGAATGTCGGACACACTGAATTTTGATCATACAGATATTCAGGGAAAGGGGAAACAAGATTGGTCTCAAATGTAGGCCCACAAGAATGAGGAGGCGGGCATGTGGGCATGTGACATGAAACCTACAGAGGACCTGAGTTCAGGTTTCCACAAGTCACATAAGAGTCAGAACACTATAGTGTGTGTGTGTGTGTGTGTGTGTGTGTGTGTGTGTGTGTGTGTGTGTAATCCCAATGCTCCCACAGGGACAGGGAATGTGCAGACGTACAAACTCTGGAGCTTAAAGGCCAGCTAGCTTCTATCCACAGCAGCAAATAGCAAAGAGACAAAGACTCTCAAACCAGGTGGAAGGTGAATACCGACTGCCACCTGAGGCTGTCCCCTGGCCATCCCATGCACCCCACGGAACATGTACACGCAGACATACGAGCACACATGAAGGTAACCAAGTAAGGGTGGGGCTCCCAGATCTAGGAGACACAAACATGTCTCCTCTGCACTCCATCAGGGCTCAAGAGGTGACTGGAATCCAATGACACGCCTGGGCTACGAGCATCAGGCTCCGTCTTCATCAGTATCTGTGCGTGTCTAAGAAGCTCATGACCCTAGGAACGGACGTAGAGGCTGGTGTTAAGACAAAAACTGGCTGTACTTGAAAACATTTGCTGTAGCTACTAAACTAAATGAGAAGAGCCAAGTTTCAGAAAGTACATGGAAGAATAAGAGTAAGTAGGAGGCCCAGTCAACCAGCATTGTCTTACAGTTAGAGAGAGGCCCCGGGAGCCATCACCTGAGACATACATGACAGCAAATTCTAGAAAACCTGAAGGCCAGCCCATACCTATCCCAGGGTGCTGAACAAGGCTTGGGAAAGAGACAGACAGACAGACAGACAGACAGACAGACTGCTAATTGAGAAGATACAAGGACTCCCGCCTCCCTAACATCGCCAGCCCCTGAGAGCATATTGCATGTCCACAGAGAGGCGGACATGCTCTCTCATGCAAGCACAGCCTGTGTGCTGTGTTGTGTGGCACAGTCCATACTCAACAGTGGAGATTCAAATGTCCTCAAAGGCCTTTGCATTAGTGTGGTAAGATAATGAGAAAATAAGAAAGCGGAGTGTTTGCTGGAGCCAATGCCCAGGAGCTTGCAAGAGTTAATTTTTAAGTCCCATACTGGAGAATTTTTTACGAACTTGCTGTCCATTGATGACTTGAAATTAATCACGGTAGAAACATCTGCACTCTGAAGTTTGTTCAGATAGTCCAAGATGAAAACATTTTTTTTGAAAATCTTTTAGACTTATAAGCACTCTAAGTTAAATTTTAAAAATTATTTGGCAACAGGATCTCTCTACATAACCCTGCATGTCCTGAAGGTTACTGATCAGGTGGGCCTCAAACTCACAGAAATCCACCTGCCTCAGCCTCTCAAGTACTGGGATGAAAGGTATATGCCAATATGACTGGCTTTTAAACACAACGTGTAAAGACTGTCCTCTGACAACTCTGATGACAGACAACTGGTTTCGCTGTATTAATTCACTGCATTTGGTGGGCAACTGCAGACGGTGTGGGTGTGGTGGTTGCACTCACATAAATCCCTGCATTGGTAGGCTGAGGAAAACAAGTTAAAACCTGGGCTAGATACACCCTCTCAAGAAGCAAGCTCTCTAGGTCTCGGCATCAGGATGAGCTCCTACTAGCTGCCTTCTGACCACGGGTGATGCCTGAGTGCTGGTGCCATGCAATGCGAACTCACTCCTCTTCACAGTGCTAATAGTGATCAGTGACTAACCAAGTAACTCAAACCTGTCTGTATCTATGTCTGTAGAAAGACTCTATATCCTGCCTGGATATGTAGAACCTTTGTCTCTCTGTAGGCCATCCTCTGTCACCAATAACACAACCACAGACTGGGTGGGCATGTGAAGCAGTTTATTACAGGACTTCACAGTTCTAGAAGGTAGATGCATGATGCTTCTCACTGGCAGTCCTGGGACAGCCCATGGGAGACAAGGAGTATGGGTACATGTGTGCATGCATGTGTGTGTGTGTGTGGTGTGTGTGGTGTGTGGTGTGTGTGTGGGGTGTGTGTGGTGTGTGGTGTGTGGTGGTGTGTGGGGGTGTGGTGTGTGGTGTGTGGTGTGTGGTGTGTTGTGTGGTGTGTGGTGTGTGGTGTGTGTGGTGTGTGGTGTGTGTGGTGTGTGTGGTGTGTGTGTGTGTGTGTGTGGTGTGTGTGGTGTGTGGTGTGTGTGTGTGTGTGGTGTGTGTGGTGTGTGTGGTGTGTGTGGTGTGTGTGGTGTGTGGTGTGTGTGTGTGTGTGTGGTGTGTGGTGGTGGGTGTGTGGTGTGTGGGGTGTGTGTGGTGTGTGGTGTGTGTGGTGGTGTGGTGGTGTGTGGTGTGTGTGTGTGTTGTGTGGTGTGTGTGGTGTGTGTGTGGTGTGTGTGGTGTGTGGTGTGTGTGGTGTGTGGTGTGTGTGGTGTGTGGTGTGGTGTGGTGTGTGGTGTGTGTGGTGTGTGGTGTGTGTGGTGTGTGGTGTGTGGTGTGTGTGGTGTGTGGTGTGTGTGGTGTGTGGTGTGTGTGGTGTGTGTGGTGTGTGGTGTGTGGTGGTGTGTGTGGTGGTGTTGTGTGTGGTGTTGTGGGTGTGTGGTGTGTGTGGTGTGGGGTGTGGGGGGTGGTGTGTGGGGTGTGTGTGGGTGTGTGTGTTGTGGTGGTGTTGTGTGGTTGTGGGGTGTGTGTGGTGTGGGTGGTGTGTGGTGTGTGGGGTTGTGTGTGGTGTGTGTGGGTGTGTGGGGTGTGTGGTGTGTGTGTGTGTATGTGTGGTGTGTGTGTGTGTGTGTGGTGTGTGTGTGTGTGGATGTGTGGTGTGATGTGGTTGTGTGGTGTGTGTGGTGTGTGGTGTGGTGTGTGGTGTGGTGTGTGGTGTGTGGTGTGTGTGTGTGTGTGTGTGGTGTGTGGTGTGTGTGGTGTGTGGTGTGTGTGTGGTGTGTGGTGGTGTGTGTGGGTGTGTGTGGTGTGTGGGGTGTGTGGTGTGGGTGTGTGTGAGTGTGTGGTGTGGTGTGGGTGTGTGGTGTGTGGTGTGTGTGTGTGGTGTGTGTGTGTTGTGTGGTGGTGTGGTGTGTGTGTGTGTGTGTGTGTGTGTGTGTGTGTGTGGTGTGTGTGTGTGTGTGGTGTGTGTGTGTGGATGGTGTGTGGTGTGTGTGTGGTGTGTGTGTGTGTGTGTGGTGTGTGTGGTGTGTGTGGTGTGTGTGGTGGGTGTGTAGTGTGGTGTGGTGTGTGTGTGGTGTGTGTGGTGATGTGTGGTGTGTGGTGTGTGGTTGTGTGGTGTGTGTGTGTGGTGTGGTGTGGTGTGTGTGGTGTGTGTGGTGGTGTGTGGTGTGTGTGTGTGTGTGTGGTGTGTGGTTGTGTGGTGTGTGTGGTGTGGTGTGTTGTGGTGTGTGTGTGTGTGGTGTGTGTGGTGTGTGGTGTGGGTGGTGTTGTGGTGTGTGTGGTTGTTGGTTGTGTGGTGTGTGTGGTGTGTGTGGTGTGTGGTGTGTGTGTGGTGTGTGGTGGTGTGTGGTTGTGGGTGTGTGGGTGTGTGGTGTGTGTGGGTTGTGTGGGGGTGTGGTTGTGTGGTGTGTGGGTGTTGTGGTGTGTGGTGTGTGTGGTGTGTGGTGTGTGGTATGTGTGGTGTGTGGTGTGTGGTTGTGGGTGTGTGGTGTGTGTGTGTGTGTGTGTGTGTGTGTGTGGTGTGTGTGGTGTGTGGTGTGTGTGGTGTGTGGTGGTGTGTGGTGTGTGTGGTGTGTGTGGTGTGTGGTGTGTGTGGTGTGTGTGTGTGTGTGTGTGTGTGTGTGGTGTGTGGTGGTGTGTGTGTGTGTGTGTGTGTGGTGTGTGTGTATGGTGTGTGTGTGTGTGGTGTGTGTGGTGTGTGTGGTGTGTGTGGTGTGTGTGTGTGTGTGGTGTGGTGGGTTGGGTGGTGTGGTGTGGGTGTGTTGGTGGTGTGGGTGTGGGTGGTGTGTGGTGTGTGTGGTGTGTGTGGTGTGTGTGTGTGTGTGTGGTGTGTGGTGTGTGTGGTGGTGGTGGTGTGTGTGGGGTGTGTGGTGTGTGGGTGTGTGTGGTGTGGTGGTGTGTGTGTGTGGGTGTTGTGGTGTGTGTGGTGTGTGGTGTGTGGTCTGTGTGGTGTAGTGGTGTGTGGTGTGTGGTGTGTGGTGTGTGTGTGGTGTGGTGTGGTGTGTGGGTGTGTGTGGTGGTGTGTGTGTGTGTGTGTGTGTGTTGTGTGGTGGTGTGTGTGTGGGGTGTGTGGTGTGTGTATGTGTGTATGATATGTGAATGTGTGTGTGGTGTGTGTGGTGTGTGGGGTGTGTGGGGTGTGTGGGTGTGTGTGTGTGTGGGTGTGTGGTGTGTGGTGGTGTGTGTGTGGTGTGTGTGGTGTGTGTTGTGTGGGGTGTGGTGTGTGGTTGTGTGGTGTGTGGGTGTGTGGTTTGTAGTGGTGCTGTGGTGTGTGGTGAGTTGTTGTGGTGTGTGTGGTGTGTGTGGTGTGGTGTGGTGTGTGGTGTGTGTGGTGTGATGTGGTGTGTTGGTGTGTGGGTGGGATGTGGTGGTGGTTGTGTGTGTGTGGTGTGTGGTGTGTGGTGTGTGTGTGTGGGGTGGTGGTGTGTGTGGTTGTGTGGGTGATGTGTGGTGGTGGTGTGTGTGGTGGTGGTGGTGTGGTGTGGTGTGTGGTGGGTGTGGTGTTGGTGGTGTGGGTGTGTGGGGTGTGGTGGTGATGTGTGGTGTGTGTGGTGTGTAGGTGGTGTGTGGTGATATTGGTGTGTGTGGTGTGTGCTGGTGTGTGTGGTGTGTGGTGTGTGTGGTGTGTGGGTGTGTGGGCTGTGTGTAGTGGTGTGGTGTGTGGTCTGTGTGGATGTGTGGTGGTGTGGTGAGTGTGAGTGTGGTGTGTGTGGTGTTGTGGTGTGTGGTGTGTGTGGTAAGTGTGAGATGGTGTGGGTGGTGTGGTGGATGTGGTGGTGTGTGGTGGTGTGATGTGTAGGTGTGGGTGATGTGGTGGGGGAGACAGTGGTGTGGGTGTGTGGGTGTGTGTGGTGGTGTGTGGGAGGGTGTGTGGCTGTGTGTGGGTGTGCTAGGTTGGTGTGTTAGATGTAGTGGGGTGTGTGTGTGATGGAGGATGTGGTGTGGTGTTGGTGGGGTTGGAGTCTGTGTGAGAATGGGTGTGGTGTGAATGTAAGGAGGGTGTGGGAAATGATGGTGGTGTGGAAGAGAAAAATAAAGAAAGGATGTGTGGAGGGGAGAGAGATGTGTGTAGGGTCGCGAAGAAGATAAGAAAAGAGGAAGAAGATAACGCGAAGTAAGTTTAGTGATGGTGGGAGGTGAGGTAGGAAGCGTGACAGTGATGGTCGTAGTGGTGTTGGTGTAAAGAGTGATAGGTGGTAGGTGTGTGGGGGGTTGTGATGGGGATGTGTTTGGTGTATAGATGGTGTGTGTGTAGCGGGTGAGCGGGAGGGGCTGTGAAAGGTGTGTGTTGGGGGTTCGAAGTATTTGTCACGAGAGAGGGGGAGCGGGGAAGAAGGGTGGAGAGCACTGAGGAGGGAGGAGAGAGAGAGGTGGGGAGGGGGGGGATGTAGGATGTGGTGGGGTGGGGGGGGTGGGGCGGAGGGAGAGGGGGTTCGGAGGAGGGTGGGGGGTGGGATAGGGGGAAGAGAGGGGGGTGGGTGGTGGAGAGGGGGGGTGTTTTGGGGGGGGGGTGGGGGGGGGTGCTTGAGGGGGGGTGGGGGAAGGTGGTGGGGGGGGGGTGTGTGAGGGGGGGGTGGTGGGAGGGTGGGGTGTGGGTGGGGGAGCGGGGGGGTGTGAGGGGTGCGGGAGGGGGGGTGGGGTAGGAGGGGAGATATAGTGGGGGTGGGTGGGTGGGGTTGCGGGAATGGGGGGGGAGGTCGGAGGTTGAGGAAGATAGGGGTGTGTGGTGTGTGAGGATGGTGTGATGTGGTGTGTGTAGGGTTGTGGTGTGGGTTGAGAGGGTCTGTGTGGTGTGTGTGATGGTGTGAGGTGGGTAAGAGTTGGGGTATGTGGGTGTAAGGTGTGTAGGTGGAGGGGTGGGTGAGAGGAGAGAGAAAGGAAGGTGTGTGTGTAGGTGGAGGCGAGTTAATGGAGGGAAGGGGGGAGGAGGAGTGAGTGTGGTCCCCTGGTGCAGGAGGGGAGGGGGAGAAGAACAGCGAACCAGGGGAAAAGCGAGAAAAGCCCAGGGCGTTACGAGATCACCCGAGGAAGTACGACGCGAGTACCGATAGACACAGCAACCGCGTGTTCTTGTAGGAGTCGGTTATAGTGAGGGGGATGGGGGAGGGGCACAGGACGGGGGTGTGGTCAAGCGCGTGGGTTGGGCAGAACGGGTGTGTTATGTTGGTTGGGTGTGGCGGTAGAGTAGGGCTGGGGTGGTATTAAGGGTTATGATAGGTTTGTTGGGGGTTGAGTTTGTGCGGCGGGGGGCGTTTTTGGTAGGGTGCGAGGGGGTGGGGATGGGGGGGGGGCGTGTCGGTTGGGTGGGTCGCAGTCCCTGTGTTGAGTGGGGGGGGTTGGATTGGGTGGGGTGTTCGCTTATTGATGTGTTACGTTTATATTGTTTTTGATTTAGGGTGGTCATTTTTTTTGCTTTTTGGGGTATTTGGTTATGTTGTGAGTAAGGTTGTGGGTGGGGGTGGGGGGTGAGGGGGGGGGGGGAGTGGGTTGTGGGTGGGGGTCGGTGGGGGGGGGGGGGGGATTTGTGGGTTGTGTGGTGGGTGGGGGTGGAGGAGGAATTTTATTTTGTTAGGTGCGGTTTTTTGTAAATTGGCAGGTTGTGTGTAAAGAGAGATGTTGGGCGGGGGCGGGCATGAGGGAGCAGAAAGTGGCTTAGGTGTGAGTGGGTGTGAGCGATGGGGGAGCAGGTGGGGGAGTGGGTGTGGGGGGGAGCGGGAGTTTTGGGTGGGTTCGGTGGGGTTGGGAGGGTGGGGGTGTGTTGTTAGGGGTATAGAGGGAGGGGGGAGGTTTTTCGTGGGGGGAGGAGGTGGGGGAGAGGGGGGAGTGTAGGGAGAACAGGAATGAAAAAGGTGGGGAGGGGGAACAGAGACGAGAACGGGGAAACAGGGGGAAGAGAGGTGTAGCGAGAGTATATTGGTTTAGAAGGAATGGAGTGGCGGTTTGGGGCGGGTGTGGGGGGGGGGTTTGGACGCGGTGTAATGGACTCAAGTTGTGTGTAGAGGGGATGTTCAGCTTTGGTTTTGTGTTGTTTGTGGTTGTTGTGATTTTGTTGGGGTTTTGTGTGGGGGGGGGGGGGGGTGGGTGGGGGCGTGTGGTGTTTAGGTTTGGGGGGGGGGGCGGGGGGGGTGGGGGGGGGTGGTGGGGAGGGTGGGGCTGCGGGGAGGGTGTGTGGTGGGGTGGGGCGGTGTGTGTGTGTGGTGGGCGTGGTGGGGGTAGGCGGGGTGGGGGTGTGTGGTTTGGTGTTTGGGGTTGGGGGAGGTTGGGTGGGGGTTGGGGGGGGGGGGGGGGGGGGGGGGCGGGGTGGTGTTGGGTGTGGGGGGGGGGTGCTGGGAGAGGAGGGAGAGGAGGGTTTGTGGGGAGGGGGCGAAAGCGGGGCGGGGGGGAGTGTTGGGTGCGCATGGC